>NC_087352.1:75472288-76086038 GCF_030014295.1 Loxodonta africana
CATCCACCCTAAGGGAACAGTCACAGCACACTTCTGTCTCGAAGGATAAAACTCATGACATGTAAATCAGGATCAACCCACTGAAAGAGCTAGAGAGAAGTGAAAGGGAAGGGGGAAGAAAACGGATGCAATATGCATCAGAACAGAATTATTTTTCATTCTTAGACCTGTGGCAAACAATTATAGGGGGAAAGTAAACTTAAAATATATCTGGTAGAACATATAATTCTCAAAGGAAGTTGCTTCCCAACTCTGCCCACTGTGGACAGAAGAATTTTGACAGCAAATGCTTGCTAAGGATCATGACTTACTAATTACAATAGGAAGGTTAGCCAAGAACGACTGACTGCACATCATGAAACAAATTGTGTGTGGTGAAGGTCTATTTTGAGCTCCAGTTCTTCCATACTGGGAGAATGAACAATCTCTGCCTGGTCTTCTTGGATCTTCTTCTTGATGGTCCATATTCTGAGTCATTCCTATTGTCATCCTGTCCTGTTCCATGAATGAACCAGGGTGGCTTCTTCCTTAAATTTGGGCTTTTTAACTAATTGGGGAAGGCTGTCTCTTTGTTTGCAACTACCTACACCTTAACAACAGGCTCTCCTTAAGATGTATTTGCACAGCTGAAATGCTCTGTTACTAATTTGCTTCTGCGCAATCTGTGCCAGATGGAAACTTGGAGAAGGGTCTGTCTCCTTGCTTTACTTTATGCTACAATGACAGTGTGGATTATGTAAAACATTCTGATTTTTGGCAGAAAGACAACAACTTGTAGAATGGGGGCAAAAATTACCCACTCTGTTGAAACCACTGATTCTATGTTAAGCTATTAGATAATCCTCGGTGTTTCATGTCCTCTCAGAGGGAATTAGATTTGAGATACCCAATTTAGGCACTATGAGACAGCATTTATAGAACACGCATACTTTTGAAGGGATCCTTATGTAGGACTATGTCTCCACACATGATTTACAAAGATTAATACACTATAGTAAGAAAACAAATTGAAATAGGTTAAACGAATTAGACAGAAGGAAGTAAAGTGAAGAATATAGTAGTATAGTATAGATAGTAAAGAACCAAATAGACCAAAGACTGAAATCAGTACAAAATACATCCATGAATTTGATTCTGAACTTTCTAATACCCCACATAAAGAGGAAACTATGTCAATATCTTGGTCATTGCAAGTTAATAATCTTGGACTTGAGTATTTAGAGGAATGTACAAAAAGACAAGGGGGCGTTGGTGGTTCAGTGGTAGAATTTTCCTTGATTGCCTAAGATGAATACGGTTAACATGATCAACTCTTAACCAAAAAAGTTGGAGGTTTGAGTTTACCCAAAGGCACATCAGAAGAAAGTCCTGGCTATCAACTTCTAAAAAAAGCAGTCATTAAAATCCCTGCGGAGTACAGTTAACTCTGACAACCAGGGGGTCACCATGAACCAGAATCCACTAGGTGGCAACTGTTTTTCCAGAAATGCAGCATCTTATTTCCTGAAACATTCAGCTATGCTTCATGTTCAGCTTGGTATGTATCCCTAATGTCGGGCATACACTATCCCTGGAAGAAGAGGAAGAATTTAGACAACCATTGCTTGAAAGAATGTATACACATCTTGGGTCAAAATTTGATAGGCAGTCATTAAATAATAACCTCTGAATTTCTCCTTGAAATTCTTTGTTGTTTTTGTTAGGCGCCATTGAGTCAGTTCCAACTCACAGAAACCCTATATGTCCAACAGAGCAAAACACTGCCCAGTCCTGCACCATCCTCACAATTGTTGTGCTTGAGCCCACTGTTGCAGCCACTGTGTCAATCCATCTCATTGAGGATCTTCCTCCTTTTCGATGACCTTCTACTTTACCAAGCATGATGTCCTTCTCCAGGGACTGGTCCCTCTTGATACATGTCCAAAGTATGTGAGACAAAATCTCACCATCCTCATTTCTAAGGAACATTCTGGCTGTACTTCTTCCAAGACAGGTTTGTTCCTTCTTCTGACAGTCCGTAGTATATACAATATTCTTCACCCATACCATAATTCAAAGGTACCAATTTTTCTTCGGTCTTCTTTTTCATTGTCCAGCTTTCACATGCATATGAAGAGATTGAAAATACAATGACTTGGGTCAGGCGTACCTTGGTCCCCAAAGTGACATTTGATATTGAACACTTTAAAGAGGTCTTTTGCAGCAGATTTTCCCAATGTAATATTTTGTTTGTTATTCTTGAGTGCTGATTCCATAGGCATTGATTGTAGATTCAAGTAAAATAAAATCCTTGACAACTTCAATATCTTCTCCATTTGTCATCATGTTGCTTATTGGTCCATTTGTGAGGATTTTTGTTTTCTTTATGTTGAGGTGTAATCCATACTAAAGGCCGTAGTCTTTGATCTTCATCAGTAAGTGCTTCAAGTCCTCTTCACTTTCAGCAGACAAGGTTGTGTTATCTGCGTATTGCAGCTTTTAATGAGTCTTGTTCCGATTCTGATGCTGAACTCTTGATATACTCCATCTTCTCAGATTACTTGCTCAGCATGTAGACTGAAAGCTATAGAGAAAGGCTACAATCATGAGGCACATCTTTCCTGACTTTAAACCACACAGTATTCCCTTGTTCTGTTCAAATGACTGCCTCTTGGTCTATGTATGGGTTCCTCAGAACACAATTAAGTGTTCTGGAATTTCCATTTTTCACAATGTTATCCATAATTTGTTATGATCCACAGAGCTGAATGCCTTTGCCTAGTCAATAAAGTACAGGTAAATACCTTTCTGGTATTCTCTGCTTTCAGCCAAGATCCATCTAACAGCAGTGATATCCCTTGTTCCATGACCTCTTCTGAATACAGCTTGAATTTCTGGCAGCTCCATCAATGTACTGCTGCAACCACTTTTGAATAATATTCAGCAAAATTTTACTTGTATGTGATATTAATAATATTGTTCAATAATTTCCACATTCTGTTGGATCACTTTTCCTTGATATGGGCACAAATATGGATCTCTTCCAGTCAATTTGCCAGGTAGCGGTCTTCCAAATTTCTTGGCATAGATAAGTTCAGCACTGCCTTCATTTGTTGAAACATCTCAGTTGGTATTCCATTGATTCCTGGAGCCTCGTTTTTCGCCATTCTCTTCAGTGCAGCTTGGACTTCTTCCCTCAGTACCTTTGATTCTTGATCATATGCTACCTCATGAAATGGTTGAATGTCAACCAATTCTTTTTGTTTCAGTGACCCTGTGTATTCCTTCCATCTTCTTTTGATGTTTCCTGCATAGTCCAATATTTTCCTCGTAGAATTCTTCAACATTGCAACTCAATACTTTACTTTGTCTTCTCGAGCCACCCTTTGAAATCTTCTGTTCAGCTCTTTTACATCATCATTTCTTCCATTCACTTTAGCTTCTCTGTGTTCAAGAGCAAGTCTCAGAGTCTCTTCTGACGTGGATTTTGGTCTTTTCTTTCTTTCCTGTCTTTTAAAAGACCTTTTGCTTTCTTCATGTATGATGTCCTTGATGTCATTCCAAAACTCATCTGGTCTTCTGTCATTAACATTCATTGTGTCGAATCTATTCTTGAGGTAGTCTCTAAATTCAGGTGGGATATACTTACCATTGTATTTTGGCTGTCATGGACTTGCTGTAATTTTCTTCAGTTTCAACTTAAACTTGCATTTGAGCAATTGATGGTCTGTTCTGCAGTCAGCACCCGGCCTTGTTCTGACTGATATTGAGCTTTTCCATTGTCTCTTTCCACAGATGTAGTTGATTTGATTACTGCGTATGCCATCCAGTGAGGTCCTTTTGTATAGTCACCATGTGTTGGTGAAAAAAGGTATTTGCAATGAAGAAGTCATTGGTCTTGCAAAATTCTATCATGCAATCTCAGGCATCGTTTCTATCACCAAGGACATATTTTCCAACTACTGGTACTTCTTTTTTTGTTTCCAGCTTTTGCATTCCAATCACCAGTAATTACCATGCATTTTGATTGCATGTTTGATCAATTTCAGATTGCAGAAGTTGATAAAAAAAACTTTTAATATCCTCATCTTTGGGCTTAGTGGTTGGTGCATAAATTTGAATAATAGTCACATCAACTGGCCTTCCTTGTAGGCGTATAGATGTTATTCTGTCACTGAAAGTGTTGTACTTTAGGATAGATCTTGACATGTTCTTTTTGACGATGAACATAATGCCATTCCTCTTCAATTCATCATTCCCAGCATAGTAAACCATATAATTGTCCAATTCAAAATGGCCAATACCAGTCCATTTCAGCTCACTGATGCCTAGAATATCGATTGTTATATGGTCTATTTCATTTTTGATGACCTCCAATTTTCCTGGATTCATATTTCCTACATTCCATGTTCCGATTATTAGTGGATGTTTGCAGCTGTTTCTTCTTATATTGAGTTGTGCCACATCAGCAAACGAAAGGCTCAAAAGTTTTACTCCATCCACATCATTGAGGTCAATTCTACTTTGAGGAGACAGCTCTTTCCCAGTCGAGTTTTGAGTGCCTTCCACCCTGAGGGGCTCATCTTCTGGCACTATTATCAGACAATGTTCCGCTGCTATTCATAAGGTTTTTGCTGTTCAATTTTTTAAATGTAGACCATCAGGTCCCTCTTCCTAGTCTGTCGTCTAGAAGCTCCCCTGAAACCCATCCACCATGAGTGACCCTGTCGGTACGTGAAATATCGATGTCATAGCTTCCAACATCACAGCAACACACAAGCCACCACAGTACGACAAACTTACAGATGTGTGGGGTGAAATTCTTTAGCAGAATCAAATACTTACAGTCACGCTGAAGCTCTTTGACTTTCATTAATCTGTGATTTTAGCCAACTCAGAATGGTTCCCATTCAGATCTTTACAGAAAACTTTTTTTATTGGTTTACTAAATATGATTTTTTGTTTCTTTTTACTCAGCATTATGCAATGAATCTAGAATTATCCCACTGGCATTTGATAGACAACTCTCAAATTTGCTGAAATTTCCCAAATATTATTGTCTCAATTATAACTTTGAATGCATTTTATTATATGTTACAGTTCTTACTTAGTATATTCTTATTTTCAAGGTTTATTCTTCATAAATATAAGATTACAAGATATAAAAAAAAACAGTGTAGGACCATTTGTATTATATGTGTGTTTGTCTCCTAGAATCATAGATTCATAATCTCATTCACATGTAAAATGTGTATGTTTAAGATGTGAGCAAAAGCATGAAAGGGGGGAAACAGGTGAGAGATAATGAGAAGGAAAGGAGGACAAATAAAAAAGAAAATGCATTGTTCAAGCCATTTAGACTAACAGTTTCTTTCTGATTCTTCATCAAAGTCGCTAAGCAGTTTCTCAATGTGAATGTCATTGTGTATGCCCCTTTATTTGAAGTACTTACATTTTGGCATTTTGAATTGAACCACCCATTAAAATATTGTTTTAGTTGTTGCATTTATTAAATCATTTAAAACAAATGATGGAAGGTGGTGAACATTCTTCCTAAGAAATCTGATCTGAGCCAGACAAGTAAACCTCATTTTAACAAGGCTTTCACAAGTCTGTTGCTAGATTACAAAACAATTCTGTGTTGCATTCACACAACTAGTCTACGAATGTAGCAATTTAGTTCTGACAGATCAAGCATAAATTTGACTTTGAAAGTCTCAGGTGGTTGAGTTTTACAGGTGTCCATATTGTTCCGACTATGATAAAAGGTGGCATTTGGGCCATTGTGGATAAGCTTATGCTGTATCTTGAAAGTGTTCACAATTTCCTTTTGTTCTGGTTCAATTTTTGTGTCTAGATCATCTTCTTTCTCCTATTAATATATTCATTTTCACCATCGTAGCTTGCATAGTCTTATAGATCATAAACTGAGTTCTGCTGGATGTATTTCACCCAAGATTTGCACAGCTTACCTGACAACACATTCTACCATTAGGCCTGGCTCAGAAGTGACTTTTAGAACCTGTGAGGAAATCCAAACAAGGAAACTCAGGAGCACACACGTTGCCAACAACTATCAGTGGTCCTCTTCTCCGACTGAGTTCTGCAACTTCAAAAAGAACACACAGGAAGTAGTTAAAAGAGAACAACTTACTAGCCAGCCAGATCAGCCAGATAAACCCTGGTGATGGCTGGAGCGACAGAGATCACATCCAGGTTGACCTCACGTCCAAACTGAGTTATACGGATATTTCCAGATTGTCCATCGGGGGGAAAAAGGAGCTGGAAGGAGCAAAAGGTAGCACTAGGGCAACTGTATAATTTATTATTGAGACTGGAACAATGACAATCGTAAAAGGAGGTGTTAATAATGATTACACGAGGAAAACAAGAATAAACAAGGACTGTCCTGGGAAAACTGGAATGCATGGAATCCCCTAACATGGAACCCGTAAATAACACCAACACAGTTACTTCATTTAACGGTTCATATCTTAATATGAGTAGCCAGACAAGCAAATGCACCATCTATGTGAACTGGTGAACCATGATAAATGCAAGTTCAGAAGTGCATTGCAGAGCAGGGTGGGTCAGAGGTGTTGCTAGAGAGTTGAAATATGATGAATAATATTTGAGGAAATATTTTAAGTTTCGTGTAATTGAAGAATTGAATTGATTTAGAAGTGGAATGTAAAAGTAATGTTCTTACTTTTTCCATTTTGGGTATATGTAGTTTTAACTCTGGCCACTAGGGGACCACTTAGTGCTTTGCACATTAAATTTACCTGCTTAAAAAAAAGGATAACAATATGCTAATGGCATCAGAGTCCTGTGACATTTCTTGCCTATACAGTACATTCCAGTGGCTGATTATATAACATTATTCCCTAGTTGCATCCTATTAGTTTGGTGTTTTCCACCTCAAAGACTCCTTAGATGTGCCTTCAGAATCTTTGGCACGTGCTGCCAAGTGCCTAAAGCAGGTCTGCACACTCAATAAGAATTTAGTCCATATTTTTTCCTTTGTTGATTTGAATAACAGCCTTTTCTGGGAACTCCCCTTGCCCTTCCGTAAATGTTGAACTGATCTCAAACAATCATTTGAGTCTTGGAGATAACAACAATAAATAAATAAATAAAAATTACTACATGCCCTTTAGATAGTAGGTGCTGTGTATTTTTGATATATGTTGCTTTTAATCCTACAATTTCTGCCAAGAAATTGTTATTTTTTCCTCATCTTAGAGATGAAAAAACTGACTTAGGTGAAATTACTAACCCAAGGCCACCTAGACAGGGCAAAGATGAAATTTGAATTGGTATCTGTCCAAAGCCCAAGCACTTCCCCCTGCTCCAGAACAACTAGGAAGAAAGCCGATCACCTGGTTCTTGTCATGTTGTCCATGAATCCTAGTTTCAAGCAGAAACTTGCAATTCTACAAACAGAAAGTCTCACTCACAGTGACAGACTTCTGCACTTGCTGAGACCTCAGGACAGAAAATCCTGCCCCACACTCTCTGCCTCTTGAGCTCCAGCTCCGCCTACCTTGTTGTAACCTTCTGCTGGGGGAATTCAGGAAGTCATCCCAGCGATTATCTCCCCTACCTCTGGCTCGGAGGAAACAAAGCACTTTGCTGGCAATGAAGACTTCAGCACCTTCTTAATCTCCACTAGCACTCCCCTTCTGACATTATTTGGTATGGATAACAGACATTTTGTTTTATTATTTTTTAATTTTATATTTATTATTGCTTTAAATAGTTCTTATGTGAAGTGTGACATATAAATACAGCTCCAAGCCTACACTCCTTGCAGCCACATCTCTAACACAAGGCCACCCTTATGTGGAAATTCTGGAGCAAGTACTTAGTACCCTCCAATGTTAGCAGTACCATCATGCTTATCATACAGTGTTGTGGTTTTTTTAAAAATATAACATAGCTGAGATCTGTGAGAGGACAATGTCGTATTTTATTCATCTCTGAATTTCTAGTTCTCAGCACACTTACTGGTACTATGGTCTGATGAATTACTTAGAATGGCCTTTCTCACCATGGTCTTATAAATT
This sequence comes from Loxodonta africana, assembly GCF_030014295.1. Taxonomy (NCBI): domain Eukaryota; kingdom Metazoa; phylum Chordata; class Mammalia; order Proboscidea; family Elephantidae; genus Loxodonta; species Loxodonta africana. The sequence goes on from NC_087352.1 coordinate 75,480,337, forward strand.
CCACCCACGTGATTGGGCAGGACTGTGCAAATAAGATAATTGTGGCCTCCAAGGGGATTGGTCAGTTTTGCCTTAAAAGAGAACCAATTTCAAAGCAGAGAGAAGAACAGACAACCACCAAGGAAGGAGAGACCAGTAGAAGAGACCCAGCAGGAGAGACTTGGCAGCAGGTGATGGCACAGTGGGCTTCCCAGTCCACAGAGAGAGAAAGCTGAGTGCCTTTGGGGAGATGCCTAGGGCCAGGGAGAGGCATCCTGCAAGTACGGCTAGGAAGAGGATGTCCTGATGAAAGAACTGTATTCTGAGTATTCCTGAGTCTGAACTGTAACTGTTACTTCCCTTATAATAAACCCCATAATCATGAATATGATATGGGAGTTCTATGTGGCCATTGCAATGAATTATCAAACTAGCAGAGAAGTATAGAGTGCTGTGTGAGGGATGGTTGGTGTCAGAATTTGTAAAGATGGCAGAGAGAGGAGGCTTGTCTGGCCTCTGCCCTGAGGGAGGCAGCCTTGTGCTGTTGTTCTTGGTTCTCCTTACCCCTTGTGGGGTTGGGGGAGGCCAGGCACTGCCCCCACAGGTACATAGTAATCCTTGATGTACAGGTTTCAGCAGAGCTTCCAGATTAAGACGGACTAGAAAATTAACTGGTAGTCTACTTCTGAAAAAACTGGCCATTGAAAACCTTATGAATAGCAGTGGAACATTGTCTGATACAGTGCCAGAAGATAAGCCCATCAGGTTGGAAGGCACTCAAAATACAACTACAGAAGAGCTGCCTCCTCAAAGTAGAGCTGATCTGAAGGAAAAGAATGGAAAAAGCTTTCTGGGCCTCCATTTGCTGATGTGGCATGACTCAAAATGAGAAGAGACTTTAGGAGGTGGAGCCAAGATGGTAGAATAGACAGATGCTTCCATCTAGCCCTCTTTACAAAAAAGACCCCCCCCCCCAAAAAAGTGAAACAAGTATATTTGTGACAAGCTGGGAGCCCTGAGCATCAAAGGCAAACTTAGACAACAGACTGAAGGGCAGGCGGAGGAAGAGGCCATTCAGAAGTGGAGAGGAGTTATCAGAGCTGAATTGCGGGGAGCCCTCAGGCACAATTCCCGGATCAGTGGCAGCGGCCACGGCAGGCTGGTACTAGAGTTCCGCTGCAGTTTCCTCAGGGAGAAGCAGCCAGCCACACAGCCCACTCACACCTCTGGAACCTGAGGAGAATGGCGTGCTCTCGGCAAAAGCTAAGTGCTCGCATATATTTTACTGTGCCCCCCCCCACTCCCAAGCCGGCTTCAGTGGCTGAATCCCTGGGCCTGACATAGACCCTGGTGAGCACCTAAAGCCATCCTCCCGGCCTTGAGGAAGGAAAAAATTTGCAACTGGGAGGAAAAGTTAATTTGCTAGCTCCATTAACTGGGGGAGCTCAGGACAGAAGCAGCTCCTGTCCAGACATAAACCGTCCATGGACCTTGAGGACCTTTCCCTTCTGTGTGGACCTTTGTGGGTCTATTTTGGGAGAATAGGCCCTTGTTGGCAAACTCCAACCATTTCAGCTGTGCAGTGGAGAGGTGGGTGTTTGACATTTGACATAGCTTTGCCTATTAAACAAGGTCCTCACCTACCCACCTCAGGGACCTAAGGACTGGTAGCTCCACTCAGGTCACCCAGCCACCCGTGACAGACGTCCAAAGATAACTGGTACCTCCTAGTCCTTACAAGAAAAACTTTGGGTGCCCATGGTCCCTCTGCAGAACCCACTGGCCAGCACAACCTAGGGAACAGAGATGTGTTTTCCTCAGAGACACTTGGGGTTGGTTCTCAGCCCCCTGCCTTGTTCAGAGAGTGACCCCCTGCTACAATCAGATACCGGTAAACATGCCAATCACCCCTGCCCCCTAAGACTGCAGGACAGAGCCTCTGTCACACACTTGATGATCAGCTACCTGGAAACCTGAGCTGAACTCATACAAGAAAACTGAATGGACTCCCAGACTGATATACCTGATAACAGCTCTAGCCAGCTGGGGACAGGACACCAGAGCTCCAAAGGTGAAAATAATCAAGCTAGCTCACTCAAGCAACCCATAGGGGTATACCAAAACAAAAGAAAGGAAGCAGCTATGACACAGCAAGCAAGCATAAACTAATACAATAACTTATAGATGTCCTGGAGACAACAGTCAATACTGAGTCACATAAAGAAACAGACTATGATCAGCTCAACAGGCTCTCAAAAAAAAAAAAAAAAAAGAATCCAGGGGTCTTCTAGATGAAAGTGCATTTCTGGAATTACCAGATGCAGAATACAAAAGTTTAATATAGAGAACCCTTCAAGACATCAGGAAGGAAATGGGGCAATACGCAAAACAAGCCAAGGAACACATAGATAAAGCAACTGAAGAAGTTAGAAAGATTATTCAGGAACGTAATGAAAAGTTTAATAAGCTGGAAAAATCCATAGACAGACTGCAATCAGAAATTCAGAAGATTAACAATAAAATTACAGAATTAGATAACTCAATAGAAAGTCAGAGGAACAGAACTGAGCAAGTAGAAGCTAGGATTTCCGAACTCGAAGATAAAGCACATAGCACAAACATATTTGAAGAAAAATCAGATAAAAGAATTTAAAAAAATGAAGAAACCTTAAGAATCATGTGGGACTTGATCAAGAGAAACAACCTACGAGTGATTAGAGTACCAGAACAGGAAGGGATAACAGAAAATACAGAGGGAATTGTTGAAGATTTGTTGGCAGAAAACTTCCCTGATATGATGAAAGATGAGAAGATATCTATCCAAGCTGTTCGTCTAACTCCACATAAGGTAGATCTTAAAAGAAAGTCACCAAGACATATTATAATCAAATTTGCCAAAACCAAAGATAGAGAGAGAATTATAAGAGCAGCTAGGGATAAATGAAAATTCACCTACAAAGGAGAGCCAATAAGAATAAGCTCGGACTACTAGGCAAAAAAAAAAAAAAAAAAAATTTTTTTTTTTTTTTTTTTTTACTAGGCAGAAACCATGCACCCCAGAGGGCAATGGGATGACATATATAAAAAAATCAAAGGGAAAAAATTGCCTGCCAAGAATCACACACCCATCAAAACCGTCTCTTAAATACGAAGGTGAAATTAAGACATTTCCAGATAAACACAAGTTGAGGGAATTTGTAAAAACCAAACCAAAACTACAAGAAATACTAAAAGGAGTTCTTTGGTTAGAAAATCAATAATATCAGGTATCAACCCAAGATTAAAACACTAGACAGGGCAACCAGAAGTCAACCCAGACAGGAAAATCCAAAAAAAAAAAAAAAAACAAGATTTAAAAAAAGTCCAACACAGGGTAATGACAATATTATTATATAAAAGAAGACAACAATAAAATAATAAAAAGAAACTAAGAAATGTAATCATACACCTTCCATATGGAGAGGAAGATACGGCAATACAAAGAAATAAAAGTTAGTTTTAAATTTAGAATAAAAAAAAACCAGTGCCGTCGAGTCAATTCCGACTCATAGCAACCCTGTAGGACAGAGCACAACTGCCCCCATAGAGTTTCCAAGGAAATTTAGAATAATAGGGGTAAATTATAAGGTAATCACAAAGAAGAGAAACTATCCTACTCATCAAAATAAAATACAAGGGAAAAATACAGACTCAGCAGAAACAAAATCAACAACGAATATGAGGAAAGGACAATATATAAAGAAAATCTACTCAGCACATAAAATCAAGTGGGAAAAAGAAACTGTCAACACACAAAAAAAGACATCAACATGTTAGCACTAAATTCATACCTATCCATAATTACCCCGAATTAAATGGACTAAATGCACCAATAAAGAGACAGAGAGTGGCAGAATGGATGAAAAAACAAGATCCGTCTATATGCTGCCTACAAGAGACATACCTTAGACTTAGAGACACAAACAAACTAAAACTCAAAGGATGGAAAAAATATATCAAGTAAACAACAATCAAAAAAGAGCAGGAGTAGCAATATTAATTTCTGACAAAATAGACTTCAAAGTTAAATCCATCAGAAAAGATAAGGAATGACACTATATAATGGTTAAAGGGACAATACGCCAAGAAAATATAACCATATTAAATATTTATGCACTCAATGACAGGGCTGCAAGATACATAAAACAAACTCTATTAGCTTTGGAAAATGAGATAGACAGCTCCACAATAATAGTAGGAGATTTCAACACACCACTTTCGGTGAAGGACAGGACATCCAGAAAAAAGCTCAGTAAAGACACAGAAGATCTAAATGCCACAATCAACCAACTTGACCACATAGACATACAGAACACTCCACCCAACAACAACCAAGTATACTTTCATTTCTAGTGCATATGAAACATTCTCTAGAATAGACCACATATTAGGTTATAAAGCAAGCCTTAGCAGAATCTAAAATGTTGAAATATTACAAAGCATCTTCTCTGACCATAAGGCCATAAAAGTGGAAATCAATAACAGGAAAAGCAGGGAAAAGAAATCAAACACTTGGAAACTGAACAATACCCTGCTCAAAAAAAGACTGCATTGTAGAAGATATTAAGGATGGAATAAAGAAATTCAGAGAATCCAATGAGAATGAAAACACTTCCTATTAGAACCTTTGGGACACAGCAAAAGCAGTGCTCAAAGGCCAATTTTATATCAATAAATGCACACATGCAAAAAGAAGAAAGGGCCAAAATCAAAGAATTATCCCTATAACTTGAACAAATAGAAAGAGAGCAACAAAAGAAACCCACAGGCACCGGAAGAAAACAAATAATAAAAATTAGAGCTGAACTAAATGAAATAGAAAACAGAAAAACAATTGAAAGAATTAACAAGACCAAAAGCTGGTTCTTTGAAAAAATCAACAAAATTGATAAACCAGTGGCCAAACTGACAAAAGAAAAACAGGAGAGGAAGCAAATAACCCAATTAAAAAATGAGAGGGGTGATATTACAACGGACCCAACTGAAATTAAAAGAATCATATCAGATTACTGTGAAAAACTATACTCAAACGAATTTGAAAACCTAGAAGAAATGGATGAATTCCTAGACACACACTACCTACCTAAATTAACACAGAGGTAGAACAACTAAACAGACCCATAACAAAAGAAGAGATTGAAAAGGTAATCAAAAAACTCCCAACAAAAAAAAGCCCTGGTCTGGACGGCTTCACTGCAGAGTTCTACCAAACTGTCAGAGAAGAGTTAACACCACTACTAGTAAAGGTATTTCAGAGCATAGAAAAGGACGGAATACCACCAAACTCATTCTATGAAGCCACCATATCCCTGATACCAAAACTGGATAAAGATACCACAAGAAAAGAAAATTATAGACCTATATCCCTCATGAATGTAGATGTAAAAATCCTCAACAAAATTTGAGCCAATAGAATTCAACAACATATCAAAAAAAAATAATTCATCATGACCAAGTGGCATTCATACCTGGTATGCAGGGACGGTTCAACATTAGAAAAACAATTAATGTAATCCACTGCATAAATAAAACAAGAATCACATGATTTTATCAATTGATGCAGAAAAGGCATTTGACAAAGTTCAACACTCATTCATGATAAAAAATCTCAGCAAAATAGGAATAAAGAAAATTCCTCAACATAATAAAGGGCATTTGTACAAAGCCAACAGCCAACATAACCCTAAATGGAGAGAGCCTGAAAACATCCCCACTGAGATTGGGAACCAGACAAGGATGCCCTTTATCACCACTTTTATTCAACATTGTGCAGGAAGTCCTGGCCAGAGCAATTAGGCTAGATAAAGAAATAAAGGGCAGCCAGATTGGCAAGGAAGAAGTCAAAGTATCTCTATTTGCAGATGACATGATCTCATTCACAGAAAACTGTAAGGAATTCTCCAGAAAACTACTGAAACTTATAGAAGAGTTCAGCAGGGTATCGGGATACAAGGTAAACATACAAACATCAATTGGATTCCTCTACACCAACAAAAAAGAACATCGAAGAGGAAATCACCAAATAATGCCATTTACAGTAGCCCCCAAGAAGATAAAATACTTAGGAATAAATCTTACCAGAGATGTAAAAGACTTACACAAAGAAAACTACAGTACACTTCTGAAAGAAACCAAAGGAGACTTAAGTAAGTGGAAGAACATACCTTGCTCGTGGATAGGAAGACTTAACATTATAAAAATGTCTATTCTACCAAAAGCGATCTATACATTTAATGCAATTCTGACCCAAATCCCAAGGACATTCTTTCATGAGATGGAGAAACAAATCACCAACTTCATATGGAAGGCAAAGAGGCCCTGGATAAATAAGGCAATACTGAAAAAGAACAAAGTGAGAGGCCTTACTTTACCTGATTTTACAACCTATTATAACCACAGTAGTCAAAACAGCCTGGCACTGGTACAACAACAGATACATGGACCAATGGAACAGAATTGAGAATCCAGACATAAATCCATCCGTATATGAGCAATTGACATTTGACAAAGGCCCCAAAACAGTTAAATGGGGAAAAGACAGTCTTTTTAACAAATGGTGCTGGCATAACTGGATATCCATCTGAAAAAAAAAAGAAACACGACCCACACCTCACTCCATGCACAAAAACTAACTCAAAATGGATCAAAGACCAAAATATAAAATCTACAACGATAAAGATCATGGAAGAAAAAATAGGGACAACATTAGGAGGCCTAATACATGGCATAAACAGTATACAAAACATTATTAAGAATGCAGAAGAAAAACTAGATAACTGGGAGCTCCTAAAAATCAAACAATTATGCATCCAAAGTCTTTGCCAAAAGAGTAAAAAGACTACCTACAGACTGGGAAAAAGTTTTTAGCTATGATATTTCTGATCAATGCCTGATCTCTAAAATCTACATGATACTGCAAAAAGTCGACTGCAAAAAGACAAATAACCCAATTTAAAATTGGCAAAAGATATGAACAGACACTTCACTAAAGAAGACATTCAGGTAGCTAACAGATACTTGAGGAAATGTTCACAATCATCAGCCATTAGAGAAATGCAGATCAAAACTACAATGAGATTTCATCTCACTCCAACAAGGCTGGCATTAATCCAAAAAACACAAAAGAATAAATGTTGGAGAGGCTGTGGAGAGATTGGAACACTTCTACACTGCTGGTGGGAATGTCAAATGGTACAACCACTTTGGAAATCGATTTGGCGCTTCCTTAAAAAGCTAGAAATAGAACTACCATACAATCCAGCAATCCCACTTCTTGGAATATATCCTAGAGAAATAAGAGCCTTTACACGAACAGATATATGCACACCGATGTTTATTGCAGCCCTGTTTACAATAGCAAAAAGATGGAAGCAACCAAGGTGCCCATCAACAGATGAATGGATAAATAAATTATAGTATATTCACACAATGGAATACTATGCATCTGTAAAGAACAGTGAGGAATCTGTGAAACATTTCATAACATGGAGGAACCTGGAAGTTTCTGAATAAACTGAATGCTTCAAAGGCCAGCGTAGCAGGGGCAGGGGTCTGGGGACCATGGTTTCAGGGGACATCTAAGTCAATTGGCATAATAAAATCTATTAAGAAAACAATCTGCATCCCACTCTAAAGAGTGGCATCTGGGGTCTTAAACGCTAGCAAGCAGCCATCTAAGATGCATCAATTGGTCTCAACCCACCTGGATCAAAGGAGAATGAAGAACACCAAGGACACAAGGCGATTACGAGCCCAAGAGGCAGAAAGGGGCACGTGAACCAGTGACTACATCATCCTGAGACCAGAAGAACTAGATGGTGCCCGGCTACAACCGATGACTGCCCTGAGAGGGGACACAACAGAGAACCTCTGAGGGAGCAGGAGAGCACTGGGATGCAGACCCCAAATTCTCATAAGACCAGACTTGTTGGTCTGACTGAGACTGGAAGGACCCCAGTGGTCATGGCTCCCAGACCTTCTGTTGGCCCAGGACAGGAACCATTCCTGAAGCCAACTCTTTAGACATGGATTGGACTGGACAATGGGTTGGAGAGGGGTGTTGGTGAGGAGTGAGCTTCTTGTATCAGGTGGACACTTGAGACCATGTTGGCATCTCCTGCCTGGAGGGGAGATGAGAGGGTGGAGGGGGTTAGAAGCTGGCAAAATGGACACGAAAAGAGAGAGTGGAGAAAGAGAGGAGGCTGTCTCATTAGGGGGAGAGTAATTGGGAGTATGTAGCAAGGTGTATATGGGTTTTTGTGTGAGAGACTGACTTGATTTGCAAACTTTCACTTAAAGCACAATCAAAATTATTTTTTAAAAAATGAGAAGAAACAGCTACAAATATCCATTAACAATTGGAATGTGGAAGGTATGAAGTATGAATCTAGAAAATTGGAAGTTGTCAAAAGTGAAATGGAACACATAAACTTCCATATCCCAGGCATTAGTGAGCTGAAATGGACTGATATTGGCCATTTTCAATCAGGTAATCATATGGGCTATCACTCCGGGAATGACAAATTGAAGAACAATGGCTTCAAATGTTTCTCAAAAAGAACATTTCAAGGTCTATCCTGAAGTACAACGTTGTCAGTGATAAGATAATATCCATATGCCTACAAGGAAGATCAGTTAATGCAACTATTATTCAAATTTGCGCACCAATCACTAATGCCGAAGAAGAGAAAATTGAAGGCTTTTATCAACTTCTACAGTCTCAAATAGATCAAACACGCAATCAAGATGCATTGATGACTGCTAGAGATTGGAACGTTAAAGTTGGAACCAAAGAAGGATTTGTAGTTGGAAAATGTGGCCTTGCTGTAGAAAGAACGCCGGATATCGCATGATAGAATTTTGCAAAACCAAAGACTTAACTCATTGCAAGTACTTTTCTTCAACAACATAAACAGCTACTGTACACATGGAAGTCACTGGATGGAAAACACAGGAATCAAATTTACTAGATCTGTGAAAAGAGACGATGCAAAAACTCAATATTATCAGTCAGAATAAGGCCAGGTGGTCAACTGTGGAACAGACCATCAATTGCTGATATACAAGTTCAAGTTGAATCTGAAAAAAATTAAAACAAGTCCACAAGAACCAAAACATAACCTGAGTATACCCCACCAGAATTTCAAGAACAGATCTGACATGTTGAACACTAATGAATCATTGCTGATGTCAGATGGATCTTGTTTGAAAGCAGAGACTACCAGAAAGATGTTTACCTAGGTTTTATTGACTGTGCAAAGGCATTTGACTGTGTGGATCATAATAAATTATGGATAACATTGAGAAGAATGGAAACTCCAGAACACTTAATTGTGTGTAAGTGGAACCTGCACATGGACCAAGAGGCAGTTGTTCCAACAGAACAAGGGAATACTGCATGGTTTAAAATCAGGAAAAGTGTGCATCACAGTCATATCCTTTCACCATACTTATTCAATCTGTACACTTAACAAATAATCTAAGATGCTGGACTACATGAAGAAGAATGTGGCATCAGGATTGATGGAAGACTCATTAACAACCTTCGATATACATGTGACACAACCTTGCTGGCTGAATGTGAAGAGAACTTGAAGGACTTACTGATAAAGACCAGAGACTACAGCCTTCAGTATGAATTACACCTCAACATAAAGAAAACAAAAGTCATCATGACTGGTCCAATGAGCAACATCATGATATACGGAGAAAAGATTGAAGTTGTCAAGGATTTCGTATCACTTGGATCCATAATCAATGCCCTTGGAAGCCACAGTCAGGAAATCAAAGGACCTCTTGGATTGGGCAAATCTGCCTCAAAGGGCCTTTTTTAAAGTGTTGAAAAGCAAAGGACTAAGGTGCACCTGACCCAAGCCATGATATTTTCCTTAGTCTTATATGCATGTGAAAGCTGTACAATGAATAAGGAAGACTGAAGAAGAATTGATGCCTTTGAACTATGTTGGCAAAGAATATTGAATATACCGTGGATTGCCAGGAGAAAGAACAAGTCTATCTTGGAGGAAATACAGCCAAAGTGCTCCTTAGAAGCAAGGATGGCGAGGCTTTCTCTCAAGTACTTTGGACATATTATCAGTAGGGAAAGACATCATGTTTGGTTAGGTAGAGGGTCATCAAAAAAGAGGAAGACCCTCAATGAGGTGGATTGACACAGTGGCTTCAACAATGGGCTCAAATAAAGCAAAGATTGTGAGGATGGTGCAGGACCCAGCAGTGTTTCTTTCCGTTGTACGTAAGGCTGCTATGAGTTGGAACCAACTCAATGTCACCTAACAACAATAATGAAAAGCTCTCTGGTGGCACAATAGTTAAGTGCTTGGCTGCTAACCAAAAGGTCAAGGGTTCATAGCCACCAGCGGTTGTGCAGGTGAAAAGACCTGGAGATCTACTCCCACAAAGATTACAGCCTAGGAAACCCTGTGGAACAGTTCTATCATGCTATGACTTGGAAGCGACTCGACAGCAAAGAACAACAACAATGTCTAATGAAGGAGTACCTGGATGGCATTAAGTGTAAAGCACTTGACTACTAGCTGAAAAGGTGTCTGTTTTAATCCGCCCAGCGGCACCTCAAAAGAAAGTCAGGCGATCTGTTCCTGAAAGGTCACAACCTTGAAAATCCTATGGAATTCAAGCCTACTCTGCACACAAAGTCAACTCATTTTTTGGTTTGTTTGTTTGTTTTTAATGTCTAATGACCACCACCCATATGCCATACTGTGTGGCTGGCATGTTGCTATGATGCTGAAAGCTATGTCACCAATATTTCAAATATCAGTATGCTCACCCATGGTGGACAAGTTTCAGTAGAGCTTCCAGACTAAGACAAGCTAAAAGAAAGTCCTTATGGTCTACTTCCAAAAATTAGCCAATGAATCTCTATGGATTTCAACAGAATATCATCCAATATAATACTAGAAGATGAGCCCTCTAGTTTGGAAATCACTCAAAATAAAGAGTGGCTGCAACAATGGACTCTAGCATATCAACAGTCTTGAAGATGGCACGGGAGCAGGAAACATTTCATTTTCAACAGTAGCAAACAACAACAATGTCTAATGATGTTGAACATCTTTTTGTGTGTTTATATGCCATCGATCCATTTATCTTAATTGGTGAAGTGTCCGTTCAAACTTTTGCTCTTTTTATTGGTGTGTTGTCTTCTTATTATTGTATTTTTAGAATTTTTATCTATCCTAGCTACAATTCCTTATCAGATATATTCTTTGCAAATACTTTCTCCCAGTCTGTAGCTAGTCTCTTCTTTTCCTCTACAGTGTCTTTTGAAGAACAGACATTTTGAATTTTAATGAAGTCCAAGTTATCAATTTTACCTTTTAAGAGTCTTGTTTTTGTTGTCATATCTAGAAATTTTTACCTAAGCCAAGGTCACAGAGATTTTTCTCTTTTGTTTTCTTGTAGAAGCTTTATAATTTTAGATTTTACATTAGTTTTATGATCCATTTTGAGTTTTTTTCGTATATGCTAAGATGTATGCGTCGAAGTTTATTTATTTTTGTATATGATTATCCAATTTTTCTGGCAACACTTGTTGATAAGAATACCCTTTCTCCACTGATTTGCCTTTACACCTTTGTCAAAAATCAGTTGTCCATAGACTCTATTCTGTTCCATTGTCCTATTTGCCTATCTTCACACTAATACCACACTGCCTGAATTGCTGTCACTTTATAATAAATCTCAAAATCAGGAAGTGTTACGCCATCAGTATCATTCTTTTTTAAAGTTGTAGCTATTCTGAGTCTTCAGCATTTTCATATAAATATTAAAGTTGACTTCACAATTATGACCAAAGAAAAGCCTTCTGGGATATTATTGGAAATGCCCTGAATTTGGGGAGGATTGATATCTAAACAATATTGAATCTTTCAACCCATGAACATAATATATCTCTCCATTTATTTAGATCTTGTTTAATTTCTCCAAGAAATGTTTTGTAGTTTTTTGTGCACAGGTCTTTCACATATTTTGTGAGATTTGTTCCTAAGTATTTCGTAGTTTTGATGCTATTGTACATTTTTTTCTTTCAATTTGCAACTGTTCATTGCTAGTATACACAAATGCAATTGTATGTTCATCTTATGTCTTGCAGTCTTGCAAAACTAGCTTACTATTTAGATTTTTTTGTACATACCTTAGGATTTTCTACCCAAACAATCATGTAGAAATGCAAATAAGGATTTTGCTTCTGCCTTCCCAATACGGATGCCTTTTACTTATTGCAGTGCCTGGAGACTTCAAAACAATGCTGAATAGAAGTAGTTAGACTGAATATCCTTGTCTTTTTCCTAGTCTTAGGAGAAAATCACTCAGTCTTTCACCATTAAGTATGAAGCTAGCTACAGGTATTGCATACATGTCTTTTATTGGGTTGAGGAAGTACCTAGCTAATCCTTCCTTGCTGAGAGTTCTTTTTAATCAGGAATAAATGTTGGATCTAGTGAGATGATTACATGGGTTTTCTTTTTTGGATTTTCAAATGTTAAATCAACTTTACATTGCTAAAATAAACCCCACTTGATCATGATGTATTATCCTTTATATATATTATTGGATTTGATTTGCTAAAATGTTTAGAATTTTTGTGTCTGTGTTCATGAAGCATCTTGGTCTGTAGTTTTCTTTTCTTATATCTTTGTCATTTTGGTATTTGGGTAATTTTGGTTTCATAGAATGAGTTGAGAAATAATCCTCTACTTCAGAGGAAAATACATATAAACAAACACACACATGAGTATTCTGACCTTTAGAGTTATACAAAATAAATTCAATTTTCCATATTTAAAAAGTTATTTTGCATGCCCTCCTTTTCTTTCTTGTGTTTCTCATGTAATATGCTCTCTTGAACCTTGACTGGCCTTATGACCCTCACCTTGAAAAATGACTATTTTTCCTATGTCCTTCTTAAAATGGATTCTGAGAACACAACCAAAGCAATATTTTCTTATCACTGCATAGCAGAGCAGGACTTTCATATCCCTTGATCTTGCTGCATAATTTTTATTAATGCAGCCAAAGATTGCTTTAATAGCTTATTTTCACCACTGACTTCCATTGAAATTGTAATAAACTAAACACTTCTTCACCATTTGTGCCGTAGAGCCACGTTTTTAGGCAAGTTATTGCATTACCACCAAAACCCATTAAAGCCACAAAAGGAAGAACCATATCATTCTACTCCTGAAAATAAATTTTACTCTGTTCTTACCCAAGTAAATAAAATTTTTTCTTTCTATAACTAGAGACATGAGGGCAATTTTAAGGAATGAAAACCTGTTGTCCTTTTGCTGATGACTACAGAAAAAAAAAATCTATAAGTAGAGAAAAGCTGGGAAGCCCTTTGTTGGTAGGTGCTCCAAGGTTGGCTTTTCGGTGGTGCCATTAGCCAAGCTGCCCAAACACTATATTTAGAATCTTGAAAAGTCAAGAGGCTAGGAATGATCAGACAGCTACCCTTATTGACACCAACATGTTTATGTTGAGTCTTGTGATTAAATGGGGTAAGATTTGTTACTTGTACTTTGATCCAAGTGAATGAAGAAAAGCTAACTTGCTATGGAAAAAGAGGCTCTTATTCAGTGTCCCACAGTAGCAGATTTACCTGAGTTGGCTGCTAGTACTTGTCGCCCAATTACAAGCCCTTATCCCTATATTACATAGAGCAACTAAGATAAGGTATCCATCAGTTACCTTTATCTAAAGTATATTGACTTTTTGGTAGAGAATGAGCTGTAAGGAAATTTAGCAGGGTGATGGGTAAATAGTAGCTAGTCTTTAAGTGCTTTTTACACAAATGAGTAAGTAATTAAGTAAATAAATTTTAAATTGAGAATGAATGGGTGAATACTGTAATCAACCAGGATATAAGGGACAGGTTGCACCATCAAATTAGAATAATTCAAGGACAGTTACATACAAAGGTACTAATTACGAAGACGTGAGCAGACAGTAGAGACAAGGAGGAACGGTACAGAAATCCTGCACTAGCAGCAGTGGAGTGTTACCAATCCTAGACCTAAAGGAGGAGAGGAGTGAAAGGACATGGAAGCCCATTTATGCAATCCAAGCAGATCAACTTCCTAAGGCAGAAAGCAGGAAGAAAAAGCGTCGAGAGTGAACTTGGAAGAGCTGAGGATATTTAGTACAAGTAGGCTGTGAACTAGGCCCAAGAATGATGAACCCTAGAAAAGGAATAGTTGCAAATAGAGTAAGCTAAACTTCAAACCGTGGAAGGAGAGTCTAAATAAGTTGACGTTAATAGGTAGGAAAGGAAGTGTTTCTCAAATACTATTTCCTGGAACACAAGTACACAAATTTTGAAGTACGGTCTTCAAAATAGTGCTTGGCCTTAAATTTACCAAAGACCAATCTTCGAGCAGATCAACAGGAGGGTCTAATATCTTTCCCCTGATGGCAACCAGGAGGTACCAGAGACCAAAGAAAGGAACTTAGATAAAGGGCCTGAGTTGGTGTGCTGTTGACTGGTCATTTTCAAACTAGAAACAAAACAAATTCTTCTTAAAACCTAATTTTATAAACCAATGCCAAAGTGAGGATTCTGAATAAAAAGAGAGCATGACAGTGTATAGTACTGGTATCCAAAACTGAATAGTCTCCTCTAGGCAAATTTACTATTATGATTTAATAGCAGACAGACTGTGGCCTTTAATCTCTCAGCTCATGCCTTTCCCCCTTTCGCTCATGTTAGTCTAGTGATAAATGATGTAGAGTTTCTCGGAGAGAGAGAAAATTATGCCCAATATAAAAAGTGGTTGAAAAAGCTGATTACAGAGTCATTAGCCCCTGTGGGCTCATTTTACTGCTATGAAGTCATCATTCAAGTAGACATATATTTAGCTTCTGTGGCCTTCGTTTGTGGTAAGCAAAATAACCTCATAGAAAAAAGAGGGAGTCCGAGTTCAAACTTCCTATTTTTAGTGATGTGACAGCCAATTTACTAAATTAGAAAAGCCCGAAGCAGAAGCAGAGAAATGTCATCAGCTTGTGTTGCTCATACTATGTGCTTCTCAGAGCACATCTGGGGATGGCTTTAATCCTGGATTACATAGTCTGTGAGAGACACTTACAAGCCAACACATGGCCAGAAGAGGGTACCAAGAGCGGTGAATAACATATACAATTTGACCTTTAAGAAACCACTGAAGGAACTTAACATGTTTAACCTAGTAAACAGACCTTATAAAGAACAAAAGAGTTATCTTTTTGTTTAACTTAAGGGCCAGCTATGGAATATAGACAGACTTATTGTCTAATTAATCCAAAGAATTTATGGACAATTTAAACTCAAGAAGAGCTATTTTTTCATTCATTCTATAAATAATTATTAAGCAAATATTATCTGTTGATTATGGTGCTAGGTTCTGAAAGTTAGAGAATTTATTAGTAAATATTGTGATTTTAGAAATAGTGAGCTCTGTATCAATGGCGGATTTGTAATCAGACACTGGAGACTGTCAGTAAGTAATATTATAGAAGGAAGAACGTCTATGATCCTCTAAATCACATTCCTATTTTTAATGAGCACATGAATCACCTGGGGATCTTGTTAAATAGCAAATTCTAATTCAGTAGATCTGGGCTGGGACCCAAGATTTTGCAGTTCCAACAAGCTCCCAGTGATTCATAGATTACTGGTCCATGCATCACACTGAGGTTACTGCCTCCCCAGTATTTTGTGATTTTATTGGGAATCAACATGTAATTTTTGTGCCACCACAGATGTAATTTCTGGCTTTTCAGATAAAGAAACAAAATTAGAAAACATTTTCTTGTTAGATTTCTGTCACTAGAAGGGTTAGAGTGTGGAGCTGGCCTGGAGTTTGGCTCTACATCCTACTTTGCTGCTACAGCCGAATTAGGAACATTAAGCTGCCTCGCCCACTCCATTACTATAAACTTCAAACCATGTGAAGAGGATACACCAGCATCCAGTTCTGATTCAAAATTGTGGTTCTGAGCTCCTGTCCTTGACCCTCCCTCACTCTTAACCCATCCTGTTGCAGCCCTCCATTTTCTGCTCCTTATCCATAATTGACTGTGTTTTGTTTATCCTTCAGGTTTTATATTTGGTGCTTTTTTTCCAGGCTCAGTCTTGGAGTATTTCAGCAATAAATTTGGTATGGGTCCTATTATTTGTACCCAATATGAGGATCCAGGCCCTCAGGAACCACCCTTGACCTTCAGCTCAGACTCAGTCTCCCTGAAGCTGTTTCTGCCACCGGTTCTTCTTGTTCCGGGTTTTTCCTTTTCTGGGTTCTTCCTCAAATAAGACAAATCGAGGATAATGAGATTAATTCGTTGTCTCAAGTATCCAGACTAATTCTCAGATTTACAGAAATTCTTAGAGTATATCCAATAGCATTTCCGAGCACTGCTTGTTTTTCTTTTTCTTTTGGGGGGGTAAAAACTAGAGGAGGGTATCTATTAAATTGGTAGTACAGATTCATCCAGTACTAATAGTTATAATCTTTAAAAAAAAAAAAAAAAACTGGAATACTTCCTCAGAAGATAGGAACAAAAGAAATGGAAACTAAGAATTTATAAGTATGGAAACATTTCATTTTACAGGCAAAAGCTCCAAATAATCTGCTCTATAAAAACTTCATTGTTAGGCGATTCTATATGTTTTTTGATGAATTTAACTACTAAATTGAATAGATTGAAAAAAAGACACCAGGAAAATACACAATCATTGACTTGCACAAGCAACATAATTTTCCATTATTTAAGAGAGTAAAGAGAGAGAATGAGAGAGAGGCAGAGAGAGAACAATCTTAAGCGCTAAAAGAAAAGAAAAAGCAGTGGTTTAAATAAGAATGAGCTAATTCTGGACACAATTAATATGGACAATACCTTTTAATATTTGCAACATATGTTCAAATATAGCAACACAGAAAGGTGGTGTTTCCACCCCATCTTTACGTCCACCACTATGAATTGACCCAGTGGCTGCAGCAATGGGCTCAAGGACAGCAACGACTTGAGGATGGCACAGGACCTGGCAGTGTTTCATTCTGTTGTATACAGGGGTCACTATGAGTCAGAGCCGATTCAGTGGCACCTAACAACTGACAACAACATGAACTCCTCCAGAATTTCTCTGAAGAGCCCTGCTAATGACATGATGGTATTCTATTTATTTGCCACATATTAAACTTGCTTTCCAAAGAAATTATAAGCTCCTTACAAACAGGTGCTGTGTCCTATTTTTCCTTTGCATTCTCCTTAGTGCTGGACACATATTAGGACTTAAAGAATGATTGTTCTTTGATTATCGAAGAACTTAAGGCAAATATTTTACCAGCAAGAGAAACTGTACCTATTTTCTATTTGGTAAGAAGTGATTCAGTTGTAATGGGTGCTAATGAGGCAGAGAAATTGTGAACATGGCAGAGGTTTTGAAATTGCTGGTTTGAATTCTGCAAAAAGGGCAGGGCAGAAATTCTCAGGGACTGTGTGTGCAACCACCAGCCCACCCGCTAGTAGGAATGAGAGACTGGAGTCTGAGCAGGGCATTTCTGCCTGTCATTTCATCCCCTTCTCCTCATATCCCACTTCTTCACAACTACCTGCCTGCTCTTAAGAACAAAAGAGAGTGAGGATACCCTGTTGCTAAGATATGCAAGAAGAAAAGCAGCTATAGGCTGTATATACCACATTCATGTGGTAGATATTTGAGATACTTCAAAAACTGTGAGGAACCAGTAGCCAACACACCTTCCATTTTCTCTTTTCTCAAAATCAAAGTTGTGTCAAAGTTGTATCTCTTCCCCTAGCTTCCTTTCCTCTCACTCTTCAGCAGTCGCTAAGATGCTTGTGCTGCTACGATTGTGACATTTGGAAGTTGGCCCTTTCTCATGCCACAATATCTACAAAACATTAAAAGAAATTCAAAGGATCAAATGGAGAAAGCACCGACATAAAAGTTGCCTCTCCCCAGTCTCCAGGGAGACTTCAGTGCAGTGCAAATGAGGGTAGCAGCTGGATAAACAGAAATGCTTCCAGTAGTTTCTCCATGCTGACAGAAAGCTTCTCAGTCAGGGCTCTGAAGTACACAAGTTAAACTTTCACTTCATCTGTCTGTGGGGACATAAAGGCTGTTCTTCTATTGAAGTTGGTTAGAAATGAAAGATTGAAGGGAAAAGCAGTTCAGTTGATAAGGTGTCACAGAAAACAGGGACCCCAGAGCTCTCAAAATGAGGAATATGGAACTGAAAAAGTCCTAATCATCAAACGTAAGGATATCCTCATTAGTATTTTAAGATAGGAATGACAGAAACTTCAGCGTGTTACATGTTGTTATTAACTGCTGTCAAGTCAATTCTGACTCATAGCGACCCTATGTACAACAGAACAAAACACTGCCCCATCCTGCTCCATCCTCATGATCGTTGTTATGCTTGCATTTTACATGGGGATGCTGGAAATTCACTGATGACTCTCAGGGCATTCTTCTTTACAATTTTATTTTAACTTCATTTTCGTTCAGCACTGAAGAGCAAGATCAGGAAAAGTGGCATTTGTTCATGCTTACAGGCTGTCAGTGCAATCATTTTTCCATTTGGTCATACTGTATGAAAACCATTTTTTTCTCAGGCAAGCATCATTATTGACTATGAAAAAAAGTCAGCAGTGGAGAAAAGATTTTCTCTGGTTTTCTATGAGGAATGTATAGAAAAATTTCTTCTACCAAAATGGATGGAGTTGTGTGGTAAATCTTGGACTGTTTGTCAGCTGGCTTATTTCATTTCTTTACAGTTTCAAAAACCATGACCTCCTAAGTGTTCTTACTGTTAAACTTTGAATTCATTTATAGCTCAACACATTTGTGATGATCTCTCAACAAGAAAAACAAAAATATGTGAACTCACTGAAAACTTCACCTTATACACCCAAGTGTCTCTTCAGGGACAATTTTAAAACTGGTTATTCCACTCCTCAGCCCTCTTTTTGTTTGTTTCCCTAACAGTGATAAGCCCAAGGTTACATAGTGTCTCCAGTTTCTAAATCAATATTACCTTATATCACCACTGCCAAGCAGTTTAGGGCTTTGCAGCTAGCTACCATGACAAAAGATGCACAGCCTGGAACCAGTTTTAGTTAATTAGAGTCAATCAATCCAAACTTTGCTAATTTACTCCTGTGAAACAATAGTATAATGAACCAAATTCTGCAAGATGATTGGGAAACACAAACTATTGCACCCCGATAAATTAAATGTGACTATTACAAACCCTTCTTTCTAAATGAATACGCAGGGAGGGAATATATGGGTATTTAATATAATTAAGAATACAGAGAAAATAAACTTAAAGGAGCTTTTAAAAGCCCCGCCTTCTTCTTCTTTTTTTTTTTTTAGGGGAGAAAAATACTCAGAAGTTGTGTAACGGGAAGTTCCTGTGGCATCTTTATGAGTATTCCTTTGGAGGAAATATCTTCCTGTTGATTGCGGTCATTGGGTAGATTCAGCAGAAAAGCAGTAAATACACACTTCTGGGCTCTAGAATCATGGTGGAATGCAACATGTTACAATGCAGAAAAGAAAAGGGATGGATGAGTCTAATCTTTTACATCTGTGTGTATGTAGCATCTGGGGCATGGGTTTATGTGACGAAGAGGTCAGTGCTTTTGCTAATGTGTAAGATGGAATGACAGCATTGACCCAGATTTCTGGCAAATCTGAATGTTATCTGCCATGTGCTCAGAGTTCAAGGCCTGCCATAGACTAAGTAAAATAAACAGCCTTTTACACATGTGATTGATAGAACAAGACAAACCCCCAGATTCACCCTCCCATTAGCCAAACCTGTTGTTTTGCCCCAAGGCAGCTTGAGAATCCTTCTATAGAACCATTACCACCAAACAAGTTACTTTCAAGTCAACTCTGATTCATGGTGACTCTAAGTGCGTCAGAGTGGAACTGTGCTCCAGGGGGTTTTCAATGCCTGATTTTTCAGAAACAGATCGCTTGGCCCTTCTTCTGAGATCCCTCTTAGTAGACTCAGAACCCCAACCTCTTGGTTAGCAGTCAAGTGCATTAACCATTTGCATGACCCAGAGACTTCACTTGGGTTAAACATCCCAGTTGATAGATAATAGTTAAATGGGGGATGAGAGAGTTATTGCAACGCACATCACGGTGAAGGCACTAGGTGTCCTATTTATGAAATTAGTTATGAGAAGGAAAATAAGCCTGGATGAGGGTCAGTGGGATGGGGAGAGAGAGCAAGTTGAACAAGTATAAAAAGATAAGTTTTAAAACAAGTTTTCTATGCCCCACCTTAAGCTAGTATAAATCCTGTCATCAGCTGTCAGCAGTGAGACATCTTCTTGCTTTAAAAAAAAAAAACTTTCTGAGAGGCAGAGTGGAAAGAGCCCCGTTCTGGAGCTAAAAGACCTTGGTTGGGATCTTCTCCCAACAAATCCTTTGTCTATTTGGCCTCTATTTCCTTATCTGCAAAACAGGGCTTAGGAGTAGCAGATCGCTGACGTAGCCTCGGCCTCAAAATATTCCAATTCCATGTACAATTTCGAGAACAGTTTTGATGACTCACTACAGTGACACATGTCAACTACCAAGTTAATTTGTTATTTCTGCCACGTACTCTGTCAGATCAAAGCAAGTGCCTAAGATATTTATAGTGTCACTCATAATGACAATGTAGATTAGATTTCATTGTCTTATGTTGAGCTCCCATCTATTTTCACATAATCTAAATCAGAGTTAACTTACAGTCTTTATACACTCTCAAGCTCATACATATTTTATTGTCATTTACCAGGTATATAAACAAGACTTATCTTAAAAGGGACTTAGAGGTTGGTCCCATATCCATGGTAAGACCCTATGACGTCTATAACGTTTGAACCTTCTCAGGTTGGGAGGGAGGGAGACTATGACTTTACTTATTTTCTAAAGGCTTCTAAAACCAGAAGGTGATTCACTCTTTCTCATGATGTAAATGAATAGTCAAAATAATCTGAAGTTTTTACAAGACATAGGAGTTATGTTACTTTCAGTGTCCTATAACGTGTAACATGGTATATCAGCTATGTTATTGTTTTCATGTGCTGTCAAGTTGATTCTGACTCATAGCGGTCCTATATGACTGAGTAGAACTGCCCCATAGGGCTTCCTAGGCTGTAATCCTTACAGGAAGGAGCCCCGGCAGTGCAGTAGTTAAGAGCTCAGCTACTAACCAAAAGGCAGTGGTTCAAACCAAACAACCAATTTGTGGGAGAAAGATGTGGCAAACATCTTCTGTAAAGATTTACAGCCTTGATGTCTGGGGTCTTAAAAGCTAGCAAGCGGCCATCTAAAATGCGCCAATTGGTCTTAACCCACCTGGAGCAAAGGAGAATGAAGAACACCAAAGACACAAGGAAAATATGAGCCCAAGAGAAAGCATGGACCACATAAACCAGAGACTCCATCAGCATGAGACTGGAAGAACTAGATGGTGCCTGGCTACCACCAATGACTGCCCTGACAAGGAACACACGGAGAAATCCCTTATGGAGCAGGAGAAAAGTGGGATGCAGACCTGAAATTCTGGTAAAATGACCAGCCTTAATGATCTAACTGAGACTGGAGGGACCCCAGAGGTTATGGTCCCCAGACTCTCTGTTAGCCCAAAATTAAAACCATTCATAAGCAACTCTTCAGACAAAGATTAGACTGGACTATAAGACATAAATTGATACTGGTGAGGAGTGCTTCTTAGCTCAGGTAGACACATGAGACTATGTGGGCAGCTCCTGTCTAGAGGCGAGCTGAGAAGGCAGAGGGGAACAGGAGCTGGTTGAATGGACATGGGAAATACAGGGTGGAGAGAAAGAGTGTGCTGTCACATTGAAGGGAGAGCAACTAAGGTCACATAACAATGTGTGTATAAGTTTTTTTTATGAGAAACTGACTTGAATTGTAAACTTTCACTTAAAGCACAATAAAAAATAAAAAGTGGAAAAAAAAGAGAAAGATTTACAGGCTTGAAAACCCTATGTGCCCATTCTACTCTGTCCTATAGGGTCAGTATAAGTTGAAATCAACTTGACGGCAACGAGTTTATTAATAGAACCTTTGCGGGAGAAGATAGCCAGGCCTTTCTCTTTTTTTTTCCTCCAGTATAGCTGCCAGCGAGTTCAAACCATTCAGTTAGCAGCCTAGCTCTTAACTATTTCACCACCATGCCTCTGTAGCATCAGCTATAAAAAAAAAAAAAAAGCCTATTGTCGTAGAGTCCATTCAAACTCACAGTGACCCTATGAGACACACTAAAACTGCCCCATAGCGTTTTGAGGAAGCAGTTAGTGGATTTGAACTGCTGACCTTTTGGTTAGCAGCCAAGCTCAGCTATAAACCAAGAAGACCAAATCCACTGCCATCGAGTAGATTCCAACTCATAATGACCCTGTAGGACAGAGTAGAACTCCCCCATAGAGTTACCAAGGAGCGCCTGGAGGATTCGAACTGCCAACCTCTTGGTTAGCAGCTGTAGCACTTAACCACTACGCCACCAGGGTTTCCAACTCAGCTATAGGAAGTCCTGAATCAATAACAGTTATTGATGGATGGATACACAGATGAATGGTTAGATTACAGATGGGTGGGTGGATAAAATGAAAGATCAATATAGGGATGTGATGATATATAGTTTCTATTTCTTTGCACTTAGAAAAGAGCTTTCAATTTTGGTTTTCAGAAATTTATTTTTGAGAATGGCAGTATCTTATGTAATATATTTGTAATAGAAATATATCATGGCAAAATTGTACTTTCTCACTCATACATTTATTTAACTACTAAGAAAAAAATAATTAGAGAAAAGCACAATAATTAAAAATGTTTTAAAGATGTGCGGCTAATTTAGTTCCACCTTCCACAGCTCAAATGCAATCATTAGCAAGAAAATGAATTCTGACCAAAGGTCTAGTTTTCAGATATAGTTTGTTTACATATATCACTGAAAGCTCCAAAACCGATTGCTTTTCTCCAAACCACAGATAACTACAAAGTATTTCACTGGCCATGACACCACCAATTGGTGATGAGAAATTTGCTTATGCTTTTGACATTTCTGTGTAAAACAACAGCTGCTTCACTCACTTGGAAGCAGCTTTTTGCCCCCACTGGGGATTCTTATCCCCAGTGGAGGTGGGTGGGCATCCTGCTGGCAATGTTGCATACAAACAGCGATTCTTAGATACTCCGTGGCTGACAGCTAAAATGAACTCATTCTGTGTTCTCCAGTGTAAGACTGCCAAACCACCTTTCCTTTGGGGGATTGTGTATGGAAGATGCCATGGCCCTGTTCTCTTCCCAGTGAATATAACACCCACGACAATTTGAGCCCAGCCATGTACATTGTAGAAACCAAAATCTAATACTTCAAATGCATCCTAACTACCAGAGGAAAATTCTAGGTCAAAAAAGAACAGATAATTAGAAACAGAAATATATGTGTGAATGGACTGGATCCTCTTCTTCCATTATCCCCTATCATCAACACCATCAACATCTTCGTTATTATTCTCTCACTTACCGTAACTTCACAGCCTTTCAAACTTTCCAAAACTTGAACAATGTTTATTTCCTTTTTCTCTCAGTCTCCCTTCCTATTCCCTTGTGTATGTTAATTTATACACTTATGAACCTACTCATTCACTGTGCTCTGGAAATTATCTCAGGAGAGAAGTGAGATGAGTTTCATTTACGCACATAATGTCAAAAAGTTGAGCCCTTGGAGGCTGGCTATCAGCCTGATTCATTCCGCAGTAATTACTTAAGCCTGGGTCCTCTCCATTGTGTTTCCACTATCATCAGAATGTACCTCAGAAGTGGTACTCCCATATTTATCAATTACATGGCTACAATGTGTACTTTCAGTTCAAGGCCCAACCTAGCCCTGCATGAACTCAAGATATTCCTAGAGTGTATGATACAACTAGGAGTCAGATGTCCTGGCTTTATGGACTGCTCCACTGCTAACTGTGTGATCCTGTTAACCTCACAGGATTGAATTAAGGGTGCAGCTGCTTAGTAAAGTGCACAAGGCCTTGCTAACATTACAATTCGGAGTGGTAGAGCCCTAAGATCTCTGGGTATGGAGTCAGAAGACTTGATTGCAAGTCTACTGTCTGCCACTTATTAACAATATGACATTATTTCACCTCTCTGAAAGTTAGCATAAATATCTATAAAATTGTAACACTTGCCTTTAGTTGTGTATGTGCATGTGCATGTGTGTGTATGGGTGTGTAGTTGGTTTTGTTAACTGCCGTTGAGTTGCCTCCAACTCATGGCAATGTCTTGTATAACAAAACAAAACATTTCTTAGTCCTGCACCATCTCCATGATTTTTGATAGGTTTGAGCTTTTTATTGAGGCTATTGTGTCAACCCATCTCATTGAGGGATGGATTACCAAACATGATGTCCTTTTCTAGCTATTGGTCTTTCCCGATGACATGTAAGCAAGACAAAACCTCACCATCCCAACTTCTAAGGAACATTTGGGTGTATTTTTTTAAGACTGATTTGTCCATTCTTCTGGCAATCCATGGTATATTCAATGATATTCATCAACACCACGATTCATATGTATCGATTCTTCTGTCTTCCTGTTTCATGGTCCAGTTTTCACATGTGTATGAGGCAATTCAAAAGACCACAGCTTGGGTCAGGCTCACCTTAGACACTACTTTGACTTCTCATTGATATCTGTGTCCAACAACTTAAGAATATCTTGTCTGATTACATAATAATGTCTTTATTACATGCTCTTCAGAGTCATGAGAAAAGCCTTGTACTTGCAAGTAAAAGTACAATTCAAAATATATTGTAAATATCATTGAAACATAGCCAACAATAGATACTAAAAAGGCAAAACACGTTATGACAATAAATCAACAATACATTTATAATAATGTATAAAACAAATAACATTTCTATTATCTTTTCTTTAAGAACACCTAATATTACTCCTTTCTACCTCATCATGTATATTATGATCCAAAGAAGAAGGATCTAAATCCAGACATTTCCTCTGTAAGCCCATACCTCTAAATTTGTTTCCACGCTGATCTCTGTTCCAATTATTATAATTTTATGTCAAGTTTCCCATTTGATATCTCCACTTGGATGCTTCACAGACACCTCATACACCACGTTTCCAAAATCTGCATTTACCATGTTTCTTCCCAAGCTATTTCTCCTTGAGTTTTTTAATTCAATAATTGCCCCAACATTCATCTACTTGCTTATGACAGAAACCTTGAAATCATCAGTTACAACTCCCGTTCCCTCACACTTACATTTGTTGATTATTATTTGAAAATAAACCTCTAATTCATCGATTTCTTTCTACCCAGGTCCACTATCAATCACCTCAGTTGAAGCCACCCTTCACTACAGCCTTTCCACTGTCTCAATCCACTGACCCTTGTCCTCCTCCAACTTGTTCTCCTCACAGAAGCTAGAAAAATCTTTCAGAAACCCAAATCAGAATGTCATTTCCCCTCTTAAAATTCTTCCAAGAATTCCAATTCCTTTTAGGTAAAGAGTTACATTAGTAGAAAAAAAACAAAGAGTTACATTAGTAGAGGCTCTGGAATTTCTATATACAAAGAGGTACATGTGGAGGGTTGGGTGGATATCTGGTTGGCAGGAGGCCACAAGGGGAGTTCCTTAGAGCTTCATTTGCATGGGATTCATGTTACCCCTGGTTTCATCCATTGTCACAATCCCTAGCATGGCCTTTGATCCCTTGAAAGTTTTGATTCCACCCAACTTTTCATTCTCAACACAAGTCACGCTTCCTCTCACTCACTCTATTGGAATCTCATTGCGTCATTCCACTCTTGCCTTCTTCAAATACTGGAAACCAGATTCATGGACACATATGTTATTTTTTCCCTCTGCCTATATCACCTTTCTCTTTATCACACCCCCCTACAACTGTCTTCCCTCCCCATTTCCAGCATCTTTCTAGTGTCTGCTTAATGATCATTTCCTCGGTGAAGATGTCTCTTCTCTAGAATGGGTTTTCCTCTTAAATGCTATCAAAGCCCCTGAAGTCTTCAGTGGTAAGTTTCACTTATCGCCGTTGTAGTAACATGATCCATAGGGAATCTTTTGTTTGAAGGCCATCTCACTCACTAGATTTTATTCCCAGGAAGATAGGAACCAGGTTAGTTTGGTTTATCCCTGAAACCTCAGTAGTTAACATCGCGCAGGGCACACAGCATAAACCCAGTACAAACTTGCTGAATAAAAAAATTACGAGCCTATTTAGACCGTTTTTTCATATTCCCTCTCAGCTCTCAAAAAGGACCAAACTCATTTTACTTGCCTATGGATATTCTCTTAATGAGAGAAAATGGAAACTTTTTCTTCAAGTGTGTAATTTGTTGATTGCCTATCAGACTGAGGAGACCTCAGGTTTAACACCATACAATTTGAAATGAAAAAAGATTATTTTCCCTTATATGCAAGACAAGAACCCTATCAACATGCTCCTTAATTGCGTAGTCAGCCTGGATTTACTAAATCATAGATATCTTTTTTTTTTTTATAAACCTTTCCCCAGAGCCTTGATTTTACTTAAATACTGTTTTTTAATTATTCATTTACTCAAAATGTATTGAATACCTACTCTATGCCAGGATCTTAGCTATGTGCTGTAAATGGAAAATAATACTTATAAAGGAACAGATAGTCTAGTAAGATAAACCAATAAATAAATACATTTACAGACTTGCTTATAAAACAGTTAATAAGAGACCTAAAATAATTATCCATATAGTGCTGTGGGATCATAAGAGAGAATGAATTAAGTTACCTGTGAAGATTAGGGAGAACAAAGGAGAGGAGGCAACATTGGTTTGCTTTTGAGGGTGAATGGAAGTTACAGCCAGATAAGGGTGAGGGGAAAAAAAAAAACTCATGAACGAAGGCAAGAGGTCCATTTGCACATTTAACTCTTGCCCTATGTGATTGAGACTCTTTAATAAACAAACCTACTTCAGTTCGAAAATGCCTCTATATATCTGTGGTGAGCATGGCTTTTCTGAAATGTAAAGTCATTTTCATGCGTCTCTCAAAGTTGTTGTTCTGAAGGGAATTCAGACTTAATGGCGGATTTCAGTTTCTGTCTGGACAACTATCAGTACAAGCGACTTCCCAGCAGTCAAGAAATATGGGCGGCCTCCTCCTGTAGAGATGTGCTTTAATGAT
The DNA here is from genome assembly GCF_030014295.1 of Loxodonta africana. Classification (NCBI taxonomy): domain Eukaryota; kingdom Metazoa; phylum Chordata; class Mammalia; order Proboscidea; family Elephantidae; genus Loxodonta; species Loxodonta africana. The sequence continues at coordinate 75,507,649 of NC_087352.1, forward strand.
TCATCAGTGGCTGTCCTATAACTCATTCATAAAATCCCAAAGCATTACAGGCTTCATCTTCATTATTACCAGATGTCTCACAGGCGTCTAAGTCAACACTTCAAAATGGTTTCTTGAAAGTTTGCAAGACCAACTGTGTCTTCAAGGACATCCAGGAATGAATTTGCTACAAGGATTCTGCTAGAAGTTGATTAGCAGCTTGTGAAAATGTCTTTTAATATTAAGGACACTGTGCCTCTTACTTTCTACCACTCCCATCATGAGGTAAAAATGTTTCCAAAGGAGCTAGTTTCAATAACAGAGAATAAATAATTGCCTTCCAGAGATATGAAACTAATTATTGCAATGCTAAGGATTTCTGAGTCTCTCTCTCTCTGTCTCTGACCAGCCTGGCTACTAAGTGAAAGGTTGGCAGTTTGACTCCACCCAGAGACACCTAGGAAGAAAGGCCTGGAGATCTACTTCTAAAAAAGCAGTCACTGAAAACCCTCTGGAGCACAGTTGCAGTCTCACACACACCTGTGGTCACCATGAGTCAGACTGACTTGAGGACAACTGGTGGTGCTGTGGTTCAGAAGGCTGATTATATTTTCATCACTGAATAAAATGCAAGATAACTTGGTTTGGAAGATCAGAGGAAAGAATGTTTCAACGCACTGATTTCCTTATAAAATTAAAACACAACAAGCTGTCAGAATTGAACCATAGAACCTTTGAGAGCAGAAACATGAAGGTCCCAGGGAAGCCTCCTTCACCCTCATGACAGGAAAGGCCATCTGAAGCCCAGCTGCGAGTGCCTGATAGGTCCCTGCCACTGAATTTGCTGTTGACTTTACTCCAAACATCCCTGAAGAAATTTATTCCTTTTTGAAATCATTTGGATTCTGTAAGACTGCTAGAGATATGTTGTTAGGTCCTGTCTAGTCGGTTCTGACTCATAGCTACCCTGTGTATGACAGAATGCAACACTGTTCTGTACTGTGCCACCCTCACAATTGTTAGGTCTGAACCCCTTGTTGCAGCACTGTATCAACCCATCGCTTTGAGGGACTTCCTCTTTTGCTGACCTTCTGCTTTACCAAGCATGATGTCCTTCTCCAGGGACTGGACCTTCCGATAACATGTTCAAAGTATGTGAGACAAAGTCTTGCCATCCCCGTTTCTAAGGAGCATTCTGGCTGTACTTCCATGACGAATTTGTTCATTCTTCTACCAGTCCCTGGTGTATTCATTATTCTTCGCCAACACCATAATTCAAAGGGGTCAATTCTTTTTCTGTCTTCGTCACTCATTCCCATTCATATCAGGTGATTGAAAATAAATGGCTTGGGTCAGGTGCAACTTAGTCCTCAAAGTGACGTCTTTGCTTTTTAACACTTTAAAGGGGTCTTTTGCAACAGGCTTGCCCAATGCAATACGTCATTTGATTTCTTGAAGGCTGTTTCCATAGGCATTGACTATGGATCCAAGTAAAATGAAATCCTTGACAATTTCAATATTGTGATGTTGCTTATTGGGTCAGTTGTGTGACTTTTTATTTTTGTTTATGTTGATGCATAATCTATACTGAAGGTTGTAGTCTTTGATCTTCATCAGTAAGTGCTTCAAGTCCTCTTAGCTTTCAGCAAGCAAGGTTGTGTCATCTGCATAATGCAGGTTGTTAATGAGTCTTCCTTCAATCCTGATCCCTCATTCTTGTTCACATAGTCCAGTTTCTTGGATTATTTGCTTATTATACAGATTGAATAAATATGGTGAAAGGATACAACCTTGATGAACACCTTTCCTGATAGAGATACACTTTTGTCAAAAAAGCTGCTGAGAAAGACAAAACGAAGCAAAATCTTTGAGGTAGCAAGTTCCCTTCAGCCTGAGCCAGGAACTGCGGACTCAACGCCAACATGGCCCTAAATGACATGCTGCATTTATCCATTTCCAAATACCAGTTTCGCCCCTTGTGAAGTCATCACCGGGCTGCATGTCTTCACTGTGGTACCTTATACCTTTAAAGTGTTGCATTCGCCAACAGTTTATTGTTTCGTCAGCTGTAATCAGTTTTTGAATTCTGTTGTGTTTTATTTTTTTGTAGCCAAGTATGGTTCTCCTGGTGTAGTAAATGACATTAGGCTTTTGTAAATTCTTGCAGAATATAACAGATCATTGGTTTTATAACACAGTCGCTGCTTTTGCATTCTGATGAGATTATTAGTAGCAGCCTAGAAGACGACATCCCTGCACACTGTTAGTTAAAAAAAAATAAAAGTTTACCAAATGGTCTCTTGTCAACTGTATCTGAAAATCATTATAGTTTCTCTGTTTCCTCTACATGAAGGGGTGCTTCAGCAAGCTGGTGGGTTATGTTAACATGAGGTTACAAAATTATTAGCCCAGCTCTGTTTGTTTCAGTTTGGCTTATGACATGTATTAGCATTCCTATTGTAAATCTCAGGGCCTTAGATATTTGTACATCAGGTATACAACAATTCCAGTGTTCAAACAGAGGGTGTGCAAAGCCAATCTGCCTAGTGGCGGCTTTCATTGGGAGCAAATTATACGTGGGGAAAACAGCACTGGGGCTTTTCTGATTTGCCATCTCTCCATAACACAAATGAGCCCTTTGGGGCATTCTGTGGCCTCCTATAGAGAGATTTAAAATCCACTCTATTAATAAAATTAAGCGTTTTTCCCTCTTGGGCTCATAGTCTATAATGTAAATTAGCTACGTGTGATATTTAAGGGGCAAATGGTTCTCCACGCGCTACAGCTCCGTAAGACTCCAAGGAAGGAGAAGAGCAGGGCTCGCAAACGGAAGTGCCTGGCGCAGACCGGGGAACAGAACATTCCAGTCAACGTGTGCACCTTTTTTTTAGAACTGTAACGATGACATTTGAAAACTGCCTACTGCCTGTGTGCCTTACCTTCTTGTCTCTATGGCTTCTCGCATGCATTTCTGCATTAAGATCATGACATTCTGGGCTCCAAATTGATACAATGCCAAATAAAAAGCGATCCTGTGAGCCATAATGGTTCTCCAGAAGTCATGGCATTCAGAATAGTCAATAATATAAATTTGTAAATGTGTAAATGCATATTAAAATGAAAGATCTGATTTGCTTCAATAGCTCTGGCCTATAGGAAACTTAATATGGTGTTTTTACAAACTGCTTGCCTCTGGTTTGCATTTTACCTGAAAATGTGAATAACGAGAATGATGAATTTTGTAAAAACCTTCAGTATCTTGTCTTGAAATTCCTCCCCACCCCCCAGCAACTGTGAGAGTCCCAAGATTGAATCAATTTCTCTTCTTCTTCATCTTTTTTTTTTTCCCTAGCTTTTCAAGAAATCTTCGTTTTACTGACAGCACTTTAAAATTGAATAATGTTTAAACTTAACATTATTCCCTTTGGGATTTTAAATATATTCTTTGGATTGTTTTAAAACCACCATTTTTAACTAATGTGACTCCTCATCATATTTACTTATGAGTCACATTCAAGAGCTACAAGGCAAGTTCTTCTTAAAAATGTTTACTTGTGAACGACAATAAAAAAAAAAAAAAAACCTGTTGCCATCTAGTCAATTCTGACTCATAGTGACCCTACAGGACAGAGTAGAACTGCCCCATAGAGTTTCCAAGGAGCGCCTGGTGGATTTGAACTGCTGACCCTTTGGCTAGCAGCTGTAACACTTAACAACTAAGCCACCAGGGTTTCCAAAAAATGACAATAAGCTGTTTTACTAAACAAGTTCATTTAAATGAAGGACAGAGATAACTGAATAAAGAAGAACTTCTACCAATCAGTGTTTCAGGACAAGCTCCAAATCTCTGCCTTTAGCTGAACTTCAGAAACTGTGCTAAGTACTAGGAGACCAAAGTAAGGACTAATGGGCAAAAATAAAATAAAATAATACAGCACAACGTATAAAATGCTATCTGGCGTAAAATCAGAGAGTGTATTTTTCCTGAGAATTGTTCGATCAAGAATACCATTACCCACTTATGCCCTTCCCTGGCAGGGTCTATGTGTGTTATCCAGTGATTATGTGTCTTTCCATATCAATACTTTGCAAAGTATTGAGGATAATGGAGTTTAAGCTCTAAGTGTAAGTAGACAAGGGTGTAAATGTTACCCTCCACGTATTTACTGTTTGACCTGAAGCAAAATATTCATCCTTTCTTAACTTGGTGTTTTTCTTCTGTGAAGATGGAGCAATAATCATGCCTACCTTGAAGATTTATTAGGAATTTCAAGTGAGAATGTGCGTCAGGAGTTTAATACAGCATCTGGCACACAGTAAGTGCTCAAGAAATGCTATCTGCCATTACAATTATTGCTTTTCATTGAGCTTAACCAATTTACCTGTGAACCTCTAAGAGTCAGGCTTTGGTGGGGCAGTGCAATTCTTTTCACTGAAGAATGTACTTCCTTCCCCCACTTACTCTGTGTGGTCAAGTGCTCCTTAAAGTTCTCACTCGTGTGGCTTTGTCCCCCTATCTAATCTACGTATTCTTACCACCTAGCCATCTGAGCTGTCCTGTTGTTCCTCTCTCCCTATTTGTAAAATGAAATTGCAGATTATGAGCCTGGTGAATTTGGTCAAAAGAATGCACACGCGTGTTTATATATGAAGGTGGAAATGTGCTCCACTTATTGAATGCTACGTGACCTTTGCTATTTCATGTGACTTCTTTGAAGATCTGTGCTCTGTTTTACCCTGGAGCTGTGAACCTCTTATTTTTTCTGTGTGAATGAGTACGTTGTGCTGTTTTCCTAGGCGCCAATCATACTTGACTGGTCTCCGGCACACTGCCAGGGTTATGAGGCCAAGGGCCCTAATGTTGGCCTTGACCCAGGCTTCATGTATCAGTCCAGTGCTGGGACGCTTTTCAGCTGATTGACTTTCTGCAATGCTAATGCCAAACTTTCATCTCTTCCCCTACTCCCAGTTAGAATATTCTTTCTTCCTTTAATTTAACCATTACATGTAAACACACAAACAAAACTCTCCTTATCAAAACTTTTTAGAGGTATTCATTCAGCAAATGTGTTTTGAGAGCCTTCTATGTGCCTGGCACTGTGCTAAGTATCAGGGATATAAATTAAATAAGAGTCATCTTGGCCTTGGAAACCACGGTGGCGTAGAGGTTAAGTGCTACTGCAGCTAACCCAAAGGTCGGCAGTTCAAATCTACCAGGCTCTCCTTGGAAACTCTGTGGGGCAGTTCTACTCTGTCTTACAGGGTCACTAAGAGTTGGAATCAACCCGACTGTAACGGGTTTGGGTTTTTTTGTTTGGTTGTTTAATATGGGCTTTGATGGCCTTGAATTCGTAGTAGATAAGTGAATAAAAGCCAATGCCATGGAGTCGATTCTGACTCATAGCAACCGCATAGCATATCGAAGGCTATAAATCTCTACTGAGGGAGACTGCCACATTTTCTCCCGTGGAGCCGCTGGTGTTGATCACTTTAACCACTGTTCCACTAAGGATCCTTAGATAAGTGAATAGATAAACAAAATATTTTCAGACCGTAATTCGTCGTTGGAAGGAAATACAGAGGTGCTATACCAGAAAGTAACAGGGGAATTTATTCCAATGGACTGGACAGAAAGGCCTCTCTGAGGAACAAACATTCAAGGAAAGATTTGAAAAATAAGAAGTGAAGCGAGTGAAGAGCCAGAGGGAAAACTTTTCAGGCAGAAGGAATAGAGTGAAAAATCTTCAAGGTGTGAAAGAACTGAAAAAGTACCAAGAACCCCATAAATCCAGTGTGACTGGAGCCTCGTGGGGCTACCGGTGTGTAGCATGGAGTTGGAGAGAGTGGTCAAAAGCCAGAACACACAGGGCCTTGTAGGCTAGAAGAAGGCGCAGCCTGGGTTGTGTTCTAAGTACAACAGAAAACTAATGCAGGATTTTACTCCAAAACCAAAAAAAAAAAAAAAAAATGCAGGATTTTAAGTAGGAGGAAAATATTATTCAATTTATGATGTGAAGAACTCTAATGGCCAAGTGGAGGAGGGAATATAGGAAAACTGCTCATAGAATACTGCGTCTTACATACTTTGGACATGTTGTCAAGAAGGATCAGTCCCCAGAGAAGGACATCATGCTCGGCAGAGTACAGGGTCAGTGGAAAAGAGGAAGACCCTCAACGTCGTGGATTGACACAGTGGTTGCAACAATGAGCTCAAGCATAACAAGGATTGTGAGGATGGCTCAGGACTGGGCAGTGTTTCGTTCTGTTGTGCATAGGGTTGCTATGAGTCAGAACCGACTCGACAGCACCTAACAACAGCAACACACATAGAATAAGGAAGCCAGTTAGGAGGTTATATAGCGAAACTTCCCAGAAACTGGGGTATAAACTGGGGAGGTGGGGCAGGGAGGTGACAGTGAAGGTGGTAAAGACTGGGTGAAGACTGAACCGATTCAAGACACAGTTCTTGAGGTAGAACCCAAACAACTTACTGATAGATTCCCAAGGTATGTATATGTGTGTTGGGGGCCATGGGTTGGAGACGGAGGTAATGAAGGAAATGAAAAAAATCCATGATGACTCCAGGTTTATGGCCTGAGTAACTGAATAGATGGTATGTCATTTACCAAGAATGGGGAGACTACAGAGGGACAGACTTTAGAAAAAAAAAAAGACTTTAGAGGATACTGAAAGTGAACATGTAAAGTTTGAAATGACTATGAGACATCCAAATAAGTGAAGATTTCAAGAAGGCACTACTCAGCAGGGTTCTGTGTATTCCACCCACCTACTCACCAATGTTAATACTGATTACACTGGAAAGCTTGAAAGTAGCCACCACCTTTCGCCAGTTGCCAGTAGAGGATTTGATTGTTTCGGTCCATAGCATCTTTTTGGTGTATGGGCTAAATGTGATTTTTTTTTTTTAGTTTGGTCAGGATTGCTTCTTACTATCACTGCCAAAACACATTTTTTACTGTATTAAATGTTTATCACAGAGCTCAGAATAAGGAATGCCTAGCTCATGACTTTTCCAAAAGGCTAAAAGGATGGCAGTGCCAAATTTATAGATCATTGATGAAGTCTTATGATCTAGGATCTGAAAAATGAGAGTGTACCAACAGGAACAGAGTCCCCTGGAGAGTGTGACACAGTCAATGCCAACCTTATACATTCATAAACACACTACAGTGATCTCTCCATTTCCAAAAATGTCACATCAAAAACATTTCCCCTAAATACAGATCAAAGTGTCATGGTACTGAGTGAAGAAAAACATTTAGGGGTCGGGGATGGGGGTGTGAAAGAAAAATTCCAGAATCAGAACTTCGACTCTTGTCAGATAGCAGCACCACGACATGCAAATTTTATCAAACAAAAATGTATAAAATGTTGCAGAATCATCGCCGTCAAATGAATATAAGATGCTAATTGGTGATGTATGTAGTCCCAGAGATGCTTGACATGCAAGAAGTGAGTGAAGTACGACAAAGCATTTGCGTGGGCCATCTGGAAGGGTGTACCACACTCCTGCATATGATGAGAGAGTGGAATTAAAAAGAAACTTCGGAAAACAAGACCTAAATATGTATGGCTCTGGATTCTCATATCTTTTTCACCCATCAAGAACCCACTCCATGCACCTAGAGACTGTGGTGGCCAAATGAAATGGAAGCTGACCTTCCCCTGTGCAGTGAAGTTTATTCCACCCCTCTGCAATCTAGCCACCTCTACTGCTTTATCAAGCATGCAGATTGTGCTTCTTACATCTTTTATATGTAAAACAAAGTTTTTCGGCTGGTTTAGTCCCAGAACCAGGTATTTGGTCTCATATGATAACAAAGACCCACAGGTATCAGATTTACATTTCTAAGGTGAAGATGCTTTTACATGTACGCATACACACACACACACATAAATATTTTGCCCAAACACCAAAGATAATGTACAAAACAGCCATGTTTGTTTCTGCTCCATAACTATATGACAGAATTATTTTTAAATGCTGAACAAAAAAACAAACAACAAAGAGTAAAAAAGTATGAAATAGATTTTTATTCATTTCAGCTTATAAATATATTTTTACAAAAATTAAATTCGAGGGTAATATAATCATGGGATAAATATTTTCCTAATTTGTGTGCAAATAAATGCCCCAGCCTATAAAAAATAGTCTATTTTTAAAGATGATTTGAGTGTGAATAAGTGTCCTAATCCTTGAAAAGGGGCCATCAAATTTGGTAATCCATTTTTAAATTAATGATTTGATTTCCAGTGAGGAGGACATCGCTGGCAACATGAATTCTGGAAAGAGCCATGGCAATACAAATAACAAAAGCCCCCAAAATGAGGCTGTCTGGACTTAACCCTATATTCTGCTACCCAAGGCTCACATTTTCTTCTGAAATCCTATCATTTATGTCCTTGTTCTGAAGAAAAGTTTAGAGATTTCTTCAGCCCACAGCTGGTTAAAAGACAAAGGAACCCAAAGCACAAATACAAACACCTGGGAAACTATCTCTGCCATCAATCTACCTCTTCTTAAATACATTTTGTTTGTTTGCCTATCTGAGTGTAAGCCCCAAGGCGAGAACTGTGTCTTTTTAATGTCTCTCGCAGCACAGAGCATATTGTAAAAGCTGAGGCAATGATAAACAATAATAATAACACCATTCAAAGGAAATGCTGACTTAAATAGCATGAGTTTAACCCTAATGGCTTTGACACCTGGAAGTGGAGAAAGATATGGCCCTAGAAACAATTTATATAACCCAAATCTGCTTCCAAAAAAATGAATAATTTTTTTTCTTTGTTTGAGTTGCACATTTTAAAAATCATCATAATGAAAGTAGTCTCTGCCAAGAAAAGAAAACAATCTGTACTAGAGCATAATTTTTTCACCAAACATTTGCTGAGCACCAACGATCTTCATAATAATATACTAGTCACTGAAATTACAAAGGTGAGGAAGACACATTTTTCACTCTCTCAGACCTCATCATTTATAGATGGATCATGAAAGAGTTAAATGAAGAGGGAACTGAGAGGTTTTTTTTTAATGCATTTGCGAAAAACAATGCCCTGGAGATCATAATGAAATGTACTCATTTGAAATGGACGGTCAATTCCTAGAAACATACCTGCATGGGTCAGCTGTTTGGAGGGAAAATGCAAGACTGATTTTCTACATGCAGGGAGTAGTGGCTAACTACAGAATGCGCTCTGAGGGCCTTCTTCACCTGCCAGCTGCATATACCACAATGTTTACAAACAGTGACGTTCCCAGCAGTAAAGTGACCACCCACTCTGGGTAAAGGCTAAGTTTGCAGAAGATACCTCAAGGGTGCGAACATAACAAGGGTTCTAGCTTAGAATACTTATATCTCGCCTACATGTTTATCTGAATTATTTATCACATTACTTAGCAGCCATTCCCTCACCAGGAAACCCTGGTGGTATAGTGAGTGGTTAAGAGCTACAGCTGCTAACCAAAAGATTGGCAGTTCAAATCCACCAGGTGCTCCTTGCAAACTCTATGGGGCAATTCTACTCTGTCCTATAGGGTCGCTATGATACGGAATCTACTCGATGGTAATGTTTTGGTTTTTTGTTGTGGTTGTTTTTTATTCCCTCACCAAGCCTGTAAAGATTACAGCCTAGGAAACCCTATGCGGCAGTTCTACTCTGTTCTATGGGGTCACTATGAGTCAGAATCTACTCGTCAGCACGTAACACACACATAATAGTGAGGGAAAATTTCCATCTGTTACTTCTCATTTTGAGTCATGCCAATGGACTCAAACCCATAAACGATCGTGAAGATAGCACAGGACCGGGGAGTGTTTCCTTCTGTTATGCTTAAGGTCGCCATGAGCCAGAGCTGACTCCGTGGCAACTAACAACAACAATGGTGAGGGGACCTGGCAATCTCAATGTGAAGCGAATTGTACATTTGTGAGAAAAATACAGAAAACAAGAGAAGGTGTTTAAAGAATGAAATTTTCCAATGGGATAGAAGGAGCTGAGAAAAACTTGCCTACTCATCCAAATTACCCAGTTCTAAACCTACGATGAGTCGAAATCAACTCGTGGGTTTGGATTTTTGGTTTGATAAACCTACAGTGTTACTTTGAGGAGGCTTAGGCACAGCTCTATATCCTGAAATTAAATTCATCTAAATTTTACATAATGAATTTCAGTTTACCAATCCTAATCTTCTATCTGGAATTCTGAGTACAGTTGCCTCTGATGATTCTTCGTGACTCAGTATATTCAAGAAAATTGGAGACTGTGAGGTCTTTACGAAGCAAGAAGTTATTACGTGTCACCTGAGATCTTTTCACATTCTTAGGTTCAACAATTGCCACATAGGACAATTACTTTCCAGCAAAGAGGAGATAGTATGAATACACCAAAAGGAAAAGAAGGCCGATCACAGAGAAAGTAATTTCGTGAATAGTGATTTTTAGTAAGTTAAGAAAATGGCCAAGGACCAAACTACAAGGTGAGCTTTGGCAAAATACACTTACTTCCCTTCTCTCAGAAATCCACACCAGATGCAGATTCACCTGGCTTCAGCATGCCTATAAAGAAAATGCCCCTAGATGTTTCTAACACATGACCACCCTTCCTCCCTTTACCCCTCCACAATCTGGGTCAGCCATTCATCACCAAACTGCTGGATGCTTATTAGAAAATCTAAGTGCCTCAGTGGTGATTGTTCCAGTGGTTGACTGACTGTCAGAAGGCCAACCATGAATGAAGAGTTCTGCTAAAATAGAAAGACTTCCCAACAGGGTTGTCTTCACCTTCTACTCCATCCTCAATCCCAAGGTAGGACTAGAGGCAACAAGGTAATGCCAGAAATGTGAGATACCCTCACATGAGAAGAAATTGTCAACATGTCTAGAGTTGAGCATCTTACATAATAGATGAAACTTAAACCTTTGCCTGCCTTTGGAGATGAGAATACTAAAAGTATTACTGGTCCACAAAGAAAATGAAGCCTCCTATTATTGTTTCTTTGTTCAGTTAGGCCCCTTGTTTCTATTCATTATGTGGCACAGATTATAAGAGATCACAACGTCTATGCTCTCCACCACTTCCTGGGCACTCAATTAGTCTACACGTTCCAGCTTCTGTTCCCGTTGGGTGTGGCCAGGAGACTGAGTTCTTGCCAAAGGGTTACGGGGAAATGACATGAGCCACTTTCAGATTCTCTCCTGAAGATTCATTTCTTTTATGATCCATTAGCTGAAGTGGGAGGATGCAGAGGACCTGAACAAAAGTGAAATTCATGAAGGAAAATGTCTGGGTCCTTGGATGACTGCATACAGCAGCACCTCCCAAACCCCAAATCCAATACACTGACATGAGTGGATAAGAACCATTCACTGTATTAAGCCTTTCTGAAGAAAATCAGAACTAGTCCACAGGACCCAAAATATGACCTTGAGTATATCCCACCTGAATTTAGAGACTGTCTGAAGAATAGATTTGATGCACTGAACACTGGTGACCAAAGGTTGGACAAATTGTGGGATGACATCAAGGACATCATACATGAAGAAAGCAAGAGGTCATTGAAAAGACAGGAAAAAAAGAAAAGACCAAGATGGATGTCAGAGAAGACTCTGAAACTTGCTCTCGAACATCGAGCAGCTAAAGCAAAAGGAAGAACTGATGAAGTAAAAGGACCGAACAGAAGATTTCAAAGGGTGGCTCGAGAAGACAAAGTAAAGTATTATAATGACATGTGCAAAGAGCTGGAAATGGAAAACCAAAAGGGAAGAACACGCTCGGTGTTTCTCAAGCTGAAAGAACTGAAGAAAAAATTCAAGCCCCAAGTTGCAATAGTGAAGGATTCTATGGGGAAAATATTAAATGATGCAGGAAGCATCAAAAGAAGATGGAAAGAATACACGGAGTCATTATACCAAAAAGAATTAGTCGATGTTCAACCATTTCAAGAGGCAGCATATGATCAGGAACCGATGGTACTGAAGGAAGAAGTCCAAGCTGCTCTGAAGGCATTGGCGAAAAACAAGGCTCCAGGAGTTGATGGAATATCAATTGAAATGTTTCAACAAACAGATGCAGCACTGGAGGTGCTCACTCGTCTATGCCAAGAAATATGGAAGACAGCTTCCTGGCCAAATGACTGGAAGAGATCCATATTTATGCCTATTCCCAAGAAAGGTGATCCAACCGAATGTGGAAATTATAGAACAATATCATTAATATCACACGCAAGCAAAATTTTGCTGAAGATCATTCAAAAATGGCTGTAGCAGTATATTGACAGAGAACTGCCAGAAATTCAGGCTGGCTTCAGAAGAGGACATGAAACCAGGGACATCATTGCTGATGTCAGATGGATCCTGGCTGAAAGCAGAGAATACCAGAAGGATGTTCACCTGTGTTTTATTGACTATGCAAAGGCATTCGACTGTGTGCATCATAACAGACTATAGATAACACTGCAAAGGATGGGAATTCCAGAACAGTTAATTGTGCTCATGAGGAACCTTTACATAAATCAAGACACAGTTGTTCAGACAGAACAAAGGGTTTAAAGTCAGGAAAGGTATGCGTCAGGGTTGTATTCTTTCACCATACCTATTCAATCTGTGTGCTGAGCAAATAATCCGAGAAGCAGGACTATATGAAGAAGAACAGGGCATCAGGATTGGTGGAAGACTCTTTAACAACCTGCGTTATGCATACGACACAACCTTGCTTGCTGAAAGTGAAGAGGACTTGAAGCACTTATTAATGAAGATCAAAGACCACAGCCTTCATTATGGATTGCACCTCAACATAAAGAAAACAAAAATCTTCACAACTGGACCAATGAGCAACATCATGAAAAATGGAGATAAGATTGAAGTTGTCAAGGATCTCATTTTCCTTGGATCCACAATCAACAGCCATGGAAGCAGCAGTCAAGAAATCAAAAGACACATTGCATTGGGTAAATCTGCTGCAAAGGACCTCTTTAAAGTGTTGAAGAGCAAAGAATGTCACCTTGAAGACTAAGGTGAGCCTGACCCAAGCCATGATATTTTCAATCGCATCATATGCACATGAAAGCTGGACAATGAATAAGGAAGATCGAAGAAGAATTGATGCCTTTGAATTGTGGTGTTGGCGAAGAATATTGGATATACCATGGACTGCCAGAAGAACAAATAAATCTGTCTTAGAAGAAGTACAACCAGAATGCTCCTTAGAAGCAAGGATGGTGAGGCTGCGTCTTGCATACTTTGGACATGTTGTCAGGAGGGATCAGTCCATGGAGAAGGACGCCATGCTTGGCAAAGTACAGGGCGAGTTGAAAAGAGGAAGACCCTCAACGGGGTGGATTGACACAGTGGCTGCAAAAAGGGGCTCAAGCATAACAACGATTGTAAGGATGGCGCAGGACCAGGCAGTGTATCGTTCTGTTGTGCGTAGGGTCGCTATGAGTTGGGGCTGACTGGATGGCACCTAACAACAACAACGTATTAAGCCTCCAATATTGTGGAGATATTTATTAAAACAGTGGACCTACTCTAAAAACACCTATTTAAATTATAAACATGAGACAGTTTTGTTCTTTTTTACTAATAAGTTTCAGGATTTTTCATTTTGAGAGAATGACGAACTAATGAAATGTCTCATACACACACTGATCTTTTAGTAGCTCTGAGTCAAGGCTCATGAGAGGCTGAAGGGTAACTAAGCTGATGGACTTAGAACAGTTCTCAGATGGAATGTAAAGCAGGGGTCACGGCAATCTCTCTAGTTGAGTGATACCTTTCTCAAAAGAGAGGGACATCTTGGATTCATTCCACAGTAGTCACTCTCCCTTAGGGGCCTTTCCACAATGAGTCTCGTTATGATTCCACTTTCTTTGGAAAGTCAAGTTCAAGTCTGACGGGCCTAGACTATGAACTATTGCAATACAGCTTGATCATAGCCTGGACATGGTTGTGGGTTATAGTGCAGTTTTAACAAGCATCTGGGATTTCTGGCCATTCTCTTGAAAGCAGGTCTGCAAAGGGTGTGTTTTATTAACCACTCAATCATACCTCCTGCCTCCCAACCTACAGGAAGGAAGAACGGTCTATTCTCCATCTCCTGTCTCTGCTCCCATCTGGATTTTTCACTGCTCACTGGAATAATGATACCTGGGAGCAATGAGAGGGTACGTGGATCACTGGTGCACATGTGTGAATGAGTACATATGTTTGCGTGTATGTATGTTTGTGCGTATGTGTGTGTTAACTGTGTTAACTGCAGCAGTAGCCAGATAACAGATCTGAAAGGTGAGACACACGCCTGAGAAGTAGCAATGGGCGTATGGATACTCCATCCAATCCCTAGCTGTTTGCTAATGAATGCCTGGTGTAACATTACACAATAGTATCACAGATACAATTAATTGGGATAAGCCATGCCATTTGAAAAACTTTTATTATAAACAAAAGCATGTTTCACTGTTAATAACCACAACATTTTTTAGAACTTGATGGCCATGAAACACTTTTTATAAACATCATCTCAAAGCAGATAGGATTTGTGCCCCGTTTCACACCCATGTGGCATCTCTGATCTCAGAGCAGCTGTGGTAGACGTATCTGTACCCTCGTTCTGCGAGCATTCCCTTGAAGCCCAAGCAGCAACCTCTGTCCATTTTTCACCTCAGGACTCCCTGCTAAGCCACACAGGTACAGTTACAGCCAGGAAGCAGGGGGGTGGAGTACCCAAAACCCACTGCTGGCGAATCAGTTCTAACTCCCAGAGACCCTACAGACAGAGTGGAATTACCACACAGGATTTACAAGGCTGTTTTCTTTTTGTTTTGTTTTTTAATCTTTTTGGAAGCAGACTGCCACAACGTTCTCCTGCCAAGAAGCTGGTGGATTCAAACTGTCGATCTTTTGGTTAGAGCTGAATGCTTCACCACTGTTCCACCAGGGCTCCTTGGGGATAGGGCAAGCGAATAATATCTCAGGATAGGGGACAACTTCAACCAATGAGACACAATAGTCAGTGTGTACATGCCCCAGCATCCCATGTTTTGAAGAGATGATTCTGAAGTGTTCTTTCTGTGCAGTTCCTCAGAAGGTCCCAAGAGGTATTGAGACCCAGTTGCCCACAGCAATACCCAATCAATAGCATATATGTGCTGGTTTTTCTACTTCCCTGTCTCATGCTTCCTGCTCTATCAAGATTAGTTCCTGGGATCACCTCCCAATAAATCTGCGTGCACATATTGACTCAGGCTCTTCTTCAGAGTAACCCATATAAGGTATCTCACTTAATTCTTCCTGATTATAATAAAAGCCCCTATGTGTAATGATATGTACCAATTACGTTTGCAGTTAAAAATGCTCTATATGTTAGTGGTTAGAGGTTGCCAGTTACAGGACTGGATGTCGTGAGTTACCCATACTACGTTTCAAGGACCAATATAGCAGCCAAACCCAGAAATACATTCCATTTATCACCTCATGAGACCTGAAGTTGTAGAAAAGCTATGAACTCAGCAAAGTTATGACGCATTTCACTTACAGAGTCTCTTTTAGGACTCCTGTTACAAATTTAATAAATTATATTTAAGAAATTAAAAGTATTGCATTAATATGGCTTCAAAAGAAAAATAGCAGCCTTTTATAGTAGGTTTTCCTTATCATCTTCACCATTTTAAGCATTTCTCTATTATTTTAAAATCTAAGCTTTCTAAAAAGCACTTTATGTTAAAACTTCAACTTTCTGAAATAGTCAAGAACTAAGAATTTAAACACTTCCAAGTATCCAAATCCAAATCACAAAATCCATATATTAAAGCTTATGTAATTTACTCACAAGAGTACCACTCAGCCTCAATTTATGTTTGTTTGTTGTTGTTTTTCAAACATACAGTTCTAATAAGTTGTATTGTTTGGTAGTTTAGTCCTGAACTAAACAGAAATAGCCAGATTCAAGGGAAAAAAATATAGGTGGAAAGAAATAGATGACAGCATGGCCACAAGACAGAAGACAATAAAAAGCAGAAAAAAGAATTTTACAAAATCAAATTGGTTTTGATAAACATGTAAACCTCAGAGGAAATCGCTAGACTATATCACAACCTAAAAATCAATGATGACAGAACGATGGCAAAGAATCATGGGTTAACTTATACTCAGTATACTCTGTTTCAGAAGCCATAAATATATGTAAGGTAGATTAGACAGATTTCCATGGTGCAATTATAATAATAGCTATCATTTATTGACTACCTATCATGTGCCAGGCAATATATATACCAAGCATTTGACATATATCATCCCAAATCCTCGCAATGGTGTTGCAAATTACGCACCATTGCCCTTATTTTAGAGATGAGAAATCTGTGAGGCTCAGGGGGTGTATTTAACTTCCCCAAGGCAATAGAGCTAGCTAGTGGTGATCCCAGAATTCTAATTCAAATCTGTCTGTCTCCAAAATCCATGATCCTTTTTTATCCCATGTGGACTTTACCTAACATTAAAATATTGCTTAAGGTGACAAGCTCTAATTATCTGGCTTACATGAAGCAATACTAGATGAAGGAGGTATTACTAATACCTGAAGATGACAAAACAATGACAGCTAAAACAAGACTTGACCCATCTTAAGGCACAGAGGTTTTCAGAAATTGAATATTCTTCTGATTATCATAAAGATAATATAGATAATAGATAGAAAATTATTACTAATAAAATTGGCTCTGTATTTTTAGTATGTCAGTTTTAATCAATAATAATACACTGCACTTACAATTGCTTAAACTTCCTAAAAGCACTTTCCCATGCGTTATTTCATTTTTATACATACAGTATCTCAGGTAGGAAAGCAGTGGGAGATATATTTAACAGATAATGAAACTGAGGACCATAAATCTTAAATGCCTTTCACAGCATCATAAGATGTGTTAGTAACAAGAGAACAAGAACCAAGGTCCCCTGATTCATAGTTTGATGCAGCTAAACAACATTTACAACAATTGTGAAAAAACTGGAAAGAAAAAAAATGATGATTGTAGAAAACATAAATCAAGCATTCTGCTACGAGTTTCACTAAGGATAATAAATTACCATTTTATTAAATTGTGTTAGAAATGGGCAAAGGGAAAGGGAAAAGGACAGGAGCTTGGAATGTTTCTGCGTAACAAGATATTTTGCAAGGCGCCCTGGTGGTGCAGTGGTTAAGTGAATCCACCAGCTGCTCCGTGGGAGAAAGATGTGGCAGTCTGCTTCCATAAAGATTGCAGCCTTGAAATCCCTATGGGGCAGTTCTACTCTTACAGGGGTGCTATGTGTCACAATCAACTCGACAGCAATAGGTTAGATATTTTGTTTAACAGGTTTATCAGCCAACTATAGACAAAGCATTGGTGGAAAAAAAGACACCCCCAAATTCAGTGGTATACATCAGTTAGAATTTATTGCTATGCTCAGAGATCTGTGGGTCAGCTAGGGCTACTCTGCTCTACAATCCTTCATTCTCCTGGGACTAATGGTTGGCTGGGAGCATGTTCTTCACATGGCCATACTAGAGGTGCATGAGGTCGAGGGGAAGCAGTGATTTCTCTTCAGGGCAAGGCTCAACACTGTCTCATTGTTACCTCCTTACACTTTCCATAAGGCAAAGCAAATCACGTGGCGAAGCCCAGCATCGCTGGGGTGGGAGGAACTGAAGGCACGTGGCAAAGGGTGTGTTTAGAGACAGAGGTGAAGAATTGGAAACAATACCATCTACCACAACTGGTAATTCAACCACTTATTTACACAACATGCTAGACACTAATGATACAGTTGGAAGCGAGACAAAGAGGATCTCAGCTCTTATGGAGATAAGAGCAGAACGTGTGTGTGTTAAAAAATTATATCGCTCATAATTCAGTCTGTCTTTGTTGATTCTGAAGGACATTTGATGAATCTTTGTTGTTGTTGTTAGTTGCCATCGAGTCAGCTTCAACTCCTGGGTCCTCATGTATAAGAGAAGGGAACATTGCCCAATCCTGCGGCATCTTCATGATCGTTGCTGTTTTTGAGTCAATTGTTGAGGCTATCGTGTCAAATTCATTTCATTGAAAGTTTTCCTCTTTTTCATTTGCTCTCTCTTTTACCAGATATGATGTCCTTTCCTAGTAATTGGTTTTTCCTGATGATGTATCCAAAGTAAGCAAGTCGAAGTCTCACCATCCTCGCTTCTAATAAACATTCTGTTGTGTCTTAGGGTTCACCATTGTAAACATATGTTTTTTTTTTACACAGTGTTGTCGACGATGAAGATGTAAGAAGTTAAGTTGAATATACAGTAATTCCAGAATATCCTTTTGAAGTTTCAATTTTGACTAAATCTCCAATTCCTTATCACTTGTCTCATAAAACAATGAAAACTTTAATTCCAGTTATTTCAAGATGCATTTTTTATTACATATCTTAAATGAGGTGAGTAGAAGATGAAATTGGAGAAACTATAAAATAAGGAAAATGTGCCAAGTCAAGTGACACGTTTCTACTGATGAAATAAATGAGGGTAACATAATCATTCTCATTCTTTGCCAGGTCTCCTAATACTTTTCAGTCATAATCTCTACTTCTCAGGCAGAGGAGGGCATCGCTCTTGTGTCCTCAGTGACTAGCACAAATACTAAGATATCATAAGATCTAAGTACACATTTATTGAATCAATGCAAGAATGAATGCATGACTCAATCAATAAATCAACCAACAACGATAACAGAAAGAGATAGACCCAATATTCACATACTGCCTGCACTTCTTAGTATTAACTGTTTAGACGTTGGGAAGCACGTATTTCTTTGGAGATGGGTCAGGTGACCTCTGGGTAATAGTCCCAATAGTCACATGGCAGCTCTCTAATTAACTTTCTTTTCTAGGTATTTTACAGTTAATCTACTCTCTTACTATTATAAGAGATTCCATCATCTACAGGATATCATGTCCCTAATATTGTATCCTCTAGGTTTTCTGAAGCAGCACTCTCCTTCTCAGCCATATAAAGCTACTGTAGTGTCCAGGGCTTGCCATGTTCTCTTCTACTCATTGATGACTGTGTCTGCACTTGTCTATTTCCTGTCTGCCATCCCCTGCTTATATCCCCCTAGAGAGTCCTTTATTACTTCAATACAAGCTTCCTCCTTTATGAAGTCTTCCCTGAGTTCCCAGTGGCAAATAACCACTTTCTCCTCCATGTTCCCAGAGTAGCTTATGTACATGATACTCTGATCCTAAGACATTATATTGCAATTACCAGCTTTTATCATAGTTCCAGCAGCAGCTAACCAAAAGGTCAGCAGTTCAAATCCACCAGCTGTTTCTTGGAAACCCTATGGGGCAGTTCTGCTGTATCCTATAGGGTTGCTATGAGTTGGAATTGACTGAATTAAAAAAAAAAAAAATTTATTGTAATCATCAAAAAAAACAAACCCACTGCCACCAAGTCAATTCTTACTCATAGTGACCCTATAGGGCAGAGTAGATATGCTCACTTGGTTTCCAAGGAGCATCTGAGGGATTTGAACTGCCAACCTTTTGGTTAGCAGCCATAGGTCTTAACCACTATGGCACCAGGGTTTCCTTTTTTATCATAGTTCCTAATATTTAGGAGGTGCACAGATACCTATTAAAAATAAGTAATCACAAGTTTGCACAACAGGTCATGGAATCATCAGTCAATAATTAAATATAAATTTATAGAGTCACATAAAAAAAAAGAAAAAGAATAGTATCATAGACATAATGCAACCTTTTTCAGCCCTTCTCAAGCCTTCCTTCAATCCCACTATAAACACACCTCACCTCACATTCTGTCTTCATTTTATCAACAAGCATTTTCAAAAATCTGGAAGCAGCAACAAAGCAAACAGAAGAGCATATTAACATGAAATATGCAAAATTCTGTGAGCATGTTTGAAGTGTCACTTTTATTGCCCTTAATCCAGTTTACAAATTGCAAGGGTTTAAGATGCTCATTGACGTTCTTGTTTGATAAAGATATGACTACATATTTAAGAGCTGGCAAGACTACTGAGCTAGGCTGTGAGTGCAGTGGTAACTAGGCATTTTAACACACATTAGTGTAAACAGCTGTGTAAAATCCATATAAATGGTAAAAACACATATAATATGGTTCAATTAAATTATTACAAGGTTGGTTTTCGAAGGTGGCTGAAAAATGCCGAGAATTACCTAGGAAAATTAACTGCTCCAAGATAATGACCTAGGCTAACAAAGGTAAATTTAAGGGAAAGCTTTTTAGACATCAAAAGTGGGAGATGATGCAGTAGGCAGAGACTTGGGGGTCAGAATTCCTTTACTAAGTCTACGTCAGCCTTGCTGTGCAATATACATATCCTGAGGCTCCCTGTGACTGGTAGAACAAGACTTACTACCACTCACCAGAAATGGAAGACCTCCGTAAGAGTAAATTGGGCAAGATTGTAAAATGCTACCTCAAAGAAGTTTGTCATTGGGTTAGTTCACTGACAAATAAACTGTTCCGGCCTTCTATAACTTGCAAATATTGATGAACAGCTTTTAAACTTGGAAAGCTTTGTGCCTGGAAGGAAAGCAGGGGCTTTGGGATAAACCTCTGCCCTGCTCTTTCTTATCGTGGAATATTGGGCAATTCAATTATCCAAATTCATCTTTCCAAACCTCAGTTTTCTTATCTGTATAATGGGCGTAATATCCACTTTGTAGGGTATTGTATTTAAGCACTGAAATATATATTGCTCTTTGTATAGATAGACAGACAGATAGATACTCAGTGCAAATTAATGCAGTGTGGGACGCAGGTTGTCATGAGTGATATAAACATCTCAAGAAGCATATCATAAGCAAGAGACATTAAAATGGGCTATAACTCTCCCACTGTACATTTCATGCTGTACTTAAAGGATCTGGTCCTTCATTGCTTTCATAGGCTTTTACCAGGTGCGCTACCAGTAAGAATCAAGCTGAAGGGGTATTTCAGCTCACCAGCAGCTTCTGATAGCACAGAATATTGAGGTCAGAGGCAGAATTTGGAAACACCCAATACCAGCTGTACTAAGGCTAGCACCTGACACCATCCAGTCAAATGCTCTGGGTAATTTCCTGTTGCCCTGGGTGGGAGAGAGACTGAAACAGTGTAACCCTGCCATCTGTTGTTGTAGCGGAATATTGTGCCACTTCTGGTCTGAGGGGAGGGCTTTCAAAGCTCAGGAGGATGAAAGATCAGTATTCATAAAGACAGAATTTCTAGCTGTATTCTGCAAACTTCAGCTGTACTACTGCACTTTAATATAGCAGGCTGGTGGAAGCAGGGATTCCAGGAACAATATTTCCAGCAAGTTCTTTCACTTCTCTCCCACTCCATTCCACCCGAATACCAACATGATTATTAAAACAGCTACCTGCACTTCTCTGGGGGCACATTCAATAGATTTTTGAAGGTAAATCATATGAACAAAGAAGAATAACTCCAATATCTGTCAGTAGAAATAAAGGAC
Organism: Loxodonta africana; assembly: GCF_030014295.1. Taxonomy (NCBI): domain Eukaryota; kingdom Metazoa; phylum Chordata; class Mammalia; order Proboscidea; family Elephantidae; genus Loxodonta; species Loxodonta africana. Next base: position 75,529,160 of record NC_087352.1, read on the forward strand.
TCCCTACAGGGCATGTGATATTTTTAGCTTCATACACCAGGTCTCTTATCAAATACACAATATTAATCAAAAATTAAAAATAATGTGTGCAGTAGAAATGGCCGCTCTGGTTCTAAAATATCTGTTTTGAATGCGTTAATAACAGGGAATACTAAAGTAAAGACAAAATTGACCTCGGGTTAGAATTAAAATCATATTCTAGAGCCAAAGCTATATTTTTCAGAAGAAGGAAGTCAAGAAATCATTGTGTCCCTATCTCTAAACCAGCTCCGACTTACGGCAACCCCATGTGTGTCAGAGTAGAACTGTGCTCCATAGGGCTGTTTGTTTTTGGTTTTACTATTGTAAAAATACATAAAACACAACGTTTACCAATTCAACACTTTCACATACATAATTCAATGACACCAGTTACATCAGTCGTGCTGTGAGACCATCACCATATCTATTGCCAGATTTTCCATCACCATACACAGAAACTCAGTGCGTCCTAAATCATGCTTCTCCTTTTTCTCCTTTAAACGACTTATTTTTTGGAATTAGATCACCAGGCTTTTCTTCCAAGGTGCTTTTAGGTGGACTTGACTGCATTAACTGTTTGTACTGCTCAAGTGCTCTTATCTCTAAACAGGACTACATAAATGATTTTCAGAGAGATTCTTGTCCGTCCCATTCTCAAAGATGTCCAGAAATTCTGGTCTCATGCTCTCTTTTGGCTAGCACACCACAGTGGCCAAACACCTGAATCTTTAGGTAGTGCTTGGTTTCTACCACACTTTAAACTCCTGTACTATTTCCTAGACCTCTGTGGAGTCCTGGTGGCACAATGGTTAAGAGCTATGGCTGCTAACCAAAAGATTAACAGTTTGAATTTACCAGGTGCTCCTTGGAAACCCTGTGGGGTGGTTCTACTTTGTCCTGTAAGTCACTATGAGTCGGAATTTACTCGATGGCAATGGGTTTGGTATTTTTTTTGGACCTCTGTGAAGGTTGGAATTGGCTAATCAATACTTTCCTAGGGGATCTTTTCAAATCTTTACAGCAAATACTAAAGTTGACATCCATTTATTTATTACCGATGATTTCCTTTTTTGTTTCTTTTTGTTTTACTTTGCTGTTTTTTGTTTGTCTTTGAGACTGAGTTGTTTCCATTCCATTTAGTCATTGAAAAGATATTTACAAGATACCTACTAAATAATGGGCATTACGCTAAGCACTGAGAATTCAAATGTGGTAGACTGGATAATTCATAGGCAAATATCTCAGGTGTGAAAGATGTGGAACTTATAAATTTTTTCTGCATATCCATATAATCCCTGTTTGGAAGCTGTATTTCAGGTCAGGAGAATGCAGGACTCTCACCTGAGAGTCCCCTTGGTCTCTTTAGGGAAAGTTCAGTGAATTTTTAGAACTACTGATGGCCCCCTTCTCACTGGGATGACATTAAAATTCCAGTTTGTAAGAATTCTCTCCCTTGCAAATTCTCAACGAGAAGTGACTTCTATCTTGGCCTTGGTCATTGGTCTCTCATTTTGCTCTATGAACTTATTTCAGGTCCCAGCATGACCATGGCCCATCAGGTCCAAATAAGCCACTCTGCATCCTCTCATCTGAGTCCCAAACCTCCTTCACTCTCACTAGCCTTCTCTGAGGCGTCCCTACCCCTCTTAGGTAACCCAGAAACTTCAAGATGTTTTCCAAAATCTCTCCGAGGTGGCTCCAGGGAGTGGGAGAAATACAAGTTCAAAGCATCAGTAGAGTTGCTGGCAGTCATTTCTTTGTTTCTGCTGCTGTTCTATGCGTCCGGGAGGACTTCTCAAAGGGGGCGCTGCCTAGGGTTGCTATCCTGTGCATCCTGTCTCCCTGCTTCTCTCCATCACAGGCTCCAGGCCACTGCAGGACAAGTGGCCCTTTCATAGAGACAAATCTAAGCCCTCTTCATAGAGAAAAGCTAAATTCTCAAAAGCAAATCTCCCCAAAATGAAGAATGCTTAGCCAGACCTAAGGATCTGAATGGAGTCCCTGGATGGTGCAAAGGGATAACATAGTTGGCTATTAACCAAAAGGTTAGGGTTCCAGTCCACCCAGAGCTGCCTTGAAACAAAGTCCCGGTGATCTACTTCCCAAAAATCAGCCACTGAAAACCCCACGGAGAACGGTTCTACTCTGACACACCTGGGGGTCACCAGGGGTTCGGGTCAGCTTGAGGGCACCTGGAAAGGCTCTGAATAATTGGGCTTTTTACTTCTCTAACGCCTTGTCATTTTGTGTGGACAGGGAACATCAATATTGGCATCATCTGCAATCTTGTTAGCTTTGCAAACTCTCAGGCTTGCCACCCCCTCCCCCTGGCCCGACCCCCAGACCTGCTGAATCTGAAGTTGCTTTAACCATCTCCCCAGCTAATCCATGTGCACGTTCAAGTTTGAGAAGCTCTGCTAGTTAAGGTACCAGCTGCTGCTAAAATTGAGACTTAGCTCTTTACTCCAAAATGCCTGCCTCTAGCAAGTCAAAGGAGCCCTGGTGGCACAATGGTTGAGAACTCAGCTGCTATCCAAAAGGTCAGCAGTTCGAATCCACCAGCTGCTCCTTGGAAAATTTATGGGGTGGCTCTACTTGGAATAGACTCAATGGTGATGGGTTAGAAAGACAAAAAGCCTTGCTCTCAAGGCCATTTTCTCTAGTAGGAATTTCCAGAGCTCGTTTTGAAACTCAAAGCCAAGGGTTTGTATTTTTTTATTCTCTGATATTTTGTGTACTATACTCCATTCGATAATTGTCCCCTGAGGCAATAAACATCACTGATGCCATAGGAGAGAGGACCATAAGAAATGCAGAAGGAACGTGGAGGATAAACCAGAATTGATATCTCCAAATTTTATTCCGCCACACACCCAAAGAATTATAAAAGAGTTTCTCACAGCTTTCGAGGCGCACACGCTATTGCAACTCCTGATTCTACCACCTGCAAATTATTTTACGTTAATGTAGTTCAGGTAAAAATTATCTTTCCTATTTCTATAAGCCCATGTATCTTCCCTGGGCCTTCTCATATCTCTTTCTCCTTCTCGTGTGTGTAATTCCATTACTTAAGATCTCCAAGCACATTTCACACATACGCTGACCAAGAACATTGAGTTGGTCCTCCCAACATAATGAGATCAATTTTACCTATTTCAGGCCAACCATATTCCACCTCAATCATTAGAAAACTTTTGAAATGGGGACAAGAAGAAGATAAATGTATGTTTTTTAAATCTACGTTTTAATGGATGGAAGAAAAAGAACAAAGACATGTTTTGACAACAGGATTTCCGGGAGACTTTACCAGGTTGGTCAACCACAGGAGCAACCCATTTCTACCTGTAGCCAGACACCATAATGGGGTATTTTATGGAGAATTAAAAAGATTTAGAAAGTCAAACATATCCTTTAAGAGCTTACTTCTTTCTAGTACCCTGAGAAATCATCATTCTCTAACGTTTTTAGCTTCTGTGTTTGTTTATATTTCTGGTGAAAAAAATTTTATGTATTTGTCAGTTTATACAGCACCTTTGTTGGATAAAGTTCAAAGGGCTTAAACAGCTTATAGTCACACTAATCGTCAAGGTAAGAGGAGCAGACATGATCACCCCTATTTGAAAGGTAAGGATGGTGCTAAATCGCATCTACAGAACGCTGCAACAATGAACTTCGAATTAAGGGAAGTGTATGTCTCAGTATGGAATCCCTGGGTGGCACAAACACTTAAGTACTCAACTTCTACTAGCCTAAAAGTTGGAGGTTCAAATCCACCCAAAGGCTCCTTGGAAAACAGTCCTGGCAATCTGCTTCTGAGAGGTCATAGCCTTGAAAACCCTAAGGAGTAGTTCCACTCTGCACACATGGGGTCACAGTGAGTAAGAATCAACTTGGTGGCAATAGCAATAAACAGCAAAAACACGTCTCAGTGTGATTATTTCCTTTTATTTGCCCTATTCAAAATCCCAGCTTGGACAATAAATAATATGGTCACCCTTTCTAGAACCTATGGCTGTTTGATCACCAAGGTTTTTCCTCCCGTGGAACTCTGGACACTGCAGATAGCCAAGTTCTCCAAGGTGGCTAAGTCATCCACACCCTTGCTATGGTGGCTCTCTTCCCTCCAGTACTCTTCCCACTGCTTTACAAGTGCATATTATTACCCCTAATAAACTTGCAGATATTTGCCAGCTTTTATGGAGTGATAAAGCCTTTCTATGAAACACCTACCTTGCTTTTTAGGCAGAAGCAAAAGAAATCATGTTCCCCTGGTAAACATACCTCCTATAACATGGCAAGTGAGAAATTGTCCCTGTTTTCCCCTCCTCCACCCTAATTTTTTCCCCATGCAGCATTTAGAAAAGTCTGTCCAAGAATATTACTCTATGAAAAAAATAAAAAAACATCATCTCAAAATTATTAAAATCTCTGTGGGAATTCATGATTAATTTTAAGGCCTGGCAGATTAAAATACATTATTATGTACACTCTAGTGCATCCTTTCAGATATTTTCAGAATCTGATTTTGCTCTCTTGATACACACCAATGACTCTACATGTATCTAGTAGATTGCAAGGAATAGATTAGCATTAAAGAGGCAGTATTGTGTTGTTAGGTTGTTATATGTAACTTGTGCTCATACATTAAGAAAAATGTACCTGGCATTCCCCCAGACATGACCAGGCCTCTTAAAAAAAGAGAAAGAGAGAGAGAATCATTAATACTGGGTGACAATACCGTGTGGCAGCAGATCTGAAATTCTGACCTTTGGAGTATTCACTGACGTTTTTATCCAGTTTCCAGACAGAAGACGAACCACAACAACCTGCTACAAAATGGGATACAGGCATTTATTTTCAGAAGCTGTCAAACTCCCTACTTCGTAATCATAAAAGAATTGCCCTTTTGGCTTTTCCTAGGAAGGTCACAACTGCGACTGCAGAGAAAGATAAACCTACAGCTCCCTTTTCTTTTAAGGACACAGAGTAAAATCTATGAAAACCAAACAAAGCACATACAAGCCTGATCATGTTTTACTTTTTGAATGTTCAAATACACTGAAGGGAAAGCAGCTTGACTCATCTTTCAGAATATGACACGTTCGCTTTGGATGACCTTCCTTGTTGCATGACCTTGAACAAGTAGCATGGTTCTTGGTAACTAGGTGTGGTTATCTGTCACTCAAGAATCAAGCTGCTTACCTTCACCCAAGATATTCTGTGTGGTATATTTTATCATTAGCAAGTATTATGTATAGAAACTGAAGTAGAAGATTCTGATTCAGTTAAGAATTTCACAGTGTTTTTGACATAGTAATAACGCAATAGATGTGAGTAGTTTTTTTTGTTCCAAAACTAAAACACAGCAATGAATTACATAAAACAAATTCACATTTTCTTTTTTTAAGGGATGCAACCAAATATACACACAGAGCTGACCTTAAACAAAAAGATGAAGTGTTCATGTCAGACCTGTGACTCTCCTTTTCCCCTAGTCTCATTCCCCTTCTTTCCCTCCCCACTTTTAATTTTATGATCTATTTCTGTTTTAAAAAATGCTACATGTGTGGGTTTACTCTTAACAGCTTATCTAAACACTAGTAGATTAATCCTGTTTAAGTATGGATTGCCACAGAAAAATCCTGATCAAAAGGGGAAAAATGCAACACAGAATTTCAAATTCTAATGGATTCTAGACTTTCCGGAGCCACGGAAGGTGAATGAATCCCTGAAACTACTGCCAAGCCCCTGAAACTACTGCCCTGAGACAGTATTTAAACCTTAAACCAAAAATAACCTCTGAAGTCTTCTTATAACTGAACAATAACTTAGTTTAGCTAGTAAAAAAAAGTTTGCCTTGAACGTTATGCTCTCTTTAGGACCATTTATATGGGATTAAATTGACAACAGCCACTCAAAAGATTAGGTAGGAACCTTAGGCAGCAGTGAGTTTACGTTACTGGAGGAGGAACAACTCAGAAAAGCAGGGCGAGAATGGTTGCACATCTAGAAGAATGTGATCAATGTCACTAAATTGTGCACATAGATACTGTTGAATGGGCATATGTTTTGCTGTGTATATTCTCAACAACAACAACAAAATAAATAAAATTTGGAAAAAAAGTAAATGGTGTTGGAGTCAGATAGAACTGTGATTATTTTCAGCAAAGGAGCCCTAGTAGCTCAACAGTTAAGCACTCAGCTGCTAATTGAAAGGTTGGCAATTAGAACTCACCCAGTGAACCCACAGTAGAAAGACTTGGAGATCTGCTCCCATAAAGATTACAGCCCAGGAAACCCCATGGGGCAGTTTTACTCTGTCACATGGGATCACCATGAGTTGAAACCTACTTGAAGGTACCTAATAACAAGAACAACATGCCACTTCATAGCCAGGTGCCCTTGGACAAGTTGCTTAACTTCTCTGGAGTTTACCTATAAAAGGCATATACCACGCCTACTTCATGAGGTCACCATGAGAAGTGTATGCTTGGCACATACATGAGAGCCATTATTATCATTGTTGGTGTTAGCCCACGGTTTCATTTTCATTCCAGCATCAGAAATTGGCAGATATTGCTGAAATTGGGGGAGAAGGACTTTCGTATGCATTAGCTCATCTCAGCTCTGAAAATCAGTTGATACTAGAACCATCCCTCAAATCTGAAACAGGAACTCAGTGAGAGATTCGCTAGGGAGCTTGTGCTGCTGAGTACCAAGGTGCTTTCTTCCACTAGCTCATGTGGGAACACGGGCTGAGGTGAAAAAGGTCGCAGAAGGGCAATGCCCAACTCCAGGATCCAAAGGACCACTCCATATCTGCCCCTTCCACCTAAAGCCAAGTCTGTGGTGCTAGCCCAGAAAGATAATGTGGAAGGGAGGTTTTACCAAAGGACTGGCCCTTCTTTATGCTGATCATTAGCTATCCCACAAAACAGAAAATACATAAATAAATTCAAGACAAGGATAGAGCTTCTAACGTTCTGCCACCACACAAGGGATGAAAAGAAGAAGGTATCATCAGCTTCACATAAAATAGATTACCAATAAATATTAAATGGTATCTAATAAACATACCTATATTTATATACATATATAGATACATATGCATATATGTATAGCTAAATAAGTAGACAGAGATAGGAAAACAGACAGGCAGACAGACAGATAAACAAGCAGGAAAGAGACAGAGAAATAGAATTAAAAAAGAGGAAATACCCAATATATGGTAGTATCACTACTCTTGATCCCATTCATAATCCTCACCTCCAGGAGGATAGTATGTAAACCACGTAAAATTTAATATAGGATCATCAAATTAAAAATCTAAACAATAATCTTAAGCTTATTAAAAGAAAAAGAAAAATAGAACAGTATGACATAGTGGAAGAAACAAGAGCAGATTTTACAAGACCTTGTGACTTTGAGCAAGTCACACAGCCTCTCTGAGACCTGGTTCTCACATCTGATCAAATGCAATAGCTCTTCCTTTACAGTTTTTGTGAAATTCAAACACATACAAAGCATCTGCTACAGCGAGTTTTCAAGACATTTTAGTTGGTTTCCATCCCCACAGCACAAAGCATAAAAAAAGGTTTTTTCAGTTCAGACAAGGAAGCAGTTTTCTCTTCTGAAAGTTAAGGAGCAAGAACAGGACCCCAACTGCAGAACTGAAATAAAATCCAGAGTCAGAAGGGCCTATCTTGGGGCCCATGGGCAGGGAGAAAATCAAGAAATAAATTATGAAAAGACTAAGAGTCCCAACAGACTTAGGACTAAAGTTAATCTAAGGCTACCAATGGGGATTTCTGGATCCAGCATCAAGCCAGAGGTAGCTGAGCAAAAGGACTCAAAGATTTTATTGAGACTGAGTCAAAGGGCCAATCTGAAGCCTCAGTGATATGGATCTAGATAGCTCATTATACTAGTCATGGATCCAGAGATAATACTGAAGTGTAAAGTATTTACAGCTGTGATCCTCTCTCTGGAGGAATTAGTTATTTGTTATTTATTTTTGGCTTGATGGAGTTGCTCTGTTCCTCACAAAGGAGCAAGGAGTAATAGGTTGCTTTACATATTCACAAGTAGGTAGCCTGGAAAAAAAGGAGGGGTTAAAAGAGAACAATCAGCCAGAAAGTCGGGAGAAATAGCTTTCAGAGATTTGGGAGAGAACCAGAGGGCAGCTGGCTGACTGGCGCTGTATACCTTAGGGCCTTTTGAGGAAGTTGTATAATACGTTTACGCAATGCAATTACCCCTGCTAGCTCCCAGGGGATTTAGTGGTAACACTGCCAATACCAATGATAACTTCCCAGTTATTACATGTTTACTATGTACACCATTCCAAGCTCCTTAAATAAATTAGTTCTCACCACATACCAAGGAAATTGGTGCAGCCTTGGTCCTCATTTTACAGATGAGGAGAATAAAGCACAAAGGGGCTAAACAATTTGCCTAAAGTTACTTATCTAGCAAATTGAGGAGCTGGAATACAAACCCAAGTAGCCTGGTTCTAGAATCTGAGCTCTCAGCAGCTCACTTTGCTTTAGATTCTGGAGATGGAAGTTCAGTTATTTTTAATGAGACAACATGTGAAGGACAAAGAAAGATAGCTCCGGTTTCTTCTAACCACAGACCTAATAGTAATAGTAATACAGAAAGTATCAACCACACTTGTAATGTGCCAGATAGTGGTGCTAAGCACTTTGTTGTTGTTGCCGTAAGTTGCCATCAAGTAGAATCTGATTCAAGGCAACCTGTAGAATAAGATGTTGCCTGGTCCTGTCCCACCTTCATAATCATTGATATATTTGAGATCATTGTTGTCAATTCATCTCATGAAAGGTTTCCCTCATTTTTGCTGACCCCCTAATTTACCAAACATAACGTCCTTTTCTAGTGATCAGTCTTTCCTGATGACATGTCCAAAGTAAGCGAGCCAAAATCTTGCCATTCTCTCTTTAAGGAACATTCTGATTGTATTTTCTCTAAAACCATTTGCTAAGAACTTTACATATTACTTAATCCTCTCAATACCCCATAAGATAATTACTATTAATCTCCAGTTAACTCAGTTGAGCAAACTGAGGTCATAAAGTTTAAATTACTAAACCTGTGTCGAAGGCAAGTGATACATGCCTTTGCCTTTGTAATTCCTGGTTTTGAGTTGTTTCAGCTTCTGAATGGAGTAGATGGTGTGTTGGTGGCAATCTCATTATCTGGAAAGCCAAGAGAGAGCTGGTAACATTGAGGGAAGACAATATTAGTGGGGCCAAGTGATTGCTGGTCTGCTCCTTTTGGTGGCATTCTCACTCTCCAGGAGCTCCACAAGTCACACAATGACATGCCCATGAGATGACAAAATGGATTAGGCCACTCATCTAACTTAGGGGCATCCCTGGGCACACACGCAGCTAGGCACACACACACACACACACACACACATACACACACATCTCCCTCAGTGTTGGATCCTAACACTCTCCTGACTTAAACATAATATTCTAATGTCGGGTTGAAGTGGAAGGCAAAAATTCAGGCCCCCTGTTTTCTCTAGAGCTTCGATTTTTACAAGAGTATTAAATAATAGCTCATAAAATAGGCTCTGACTACGATAAGTTTAAGTCCAAATTCATTAAGATTTCCACTGATGGTCAGGGTTAAAACTTAACCTTGATTTTCTAAAACATCACAGTGGAGTGGGTACTGAATTCTAAATGTTCTACAATATTAATTCCCTTTTGTACTTGAGGCAGCTTAGCCAGCAGCTTTGGGCAGACCTGTGAGGAGGAAAAAGAAGCTAAAGGAAGGAGAAGGGGTGATCATTGGTGCATGAACTGAGGGAACTCAGCCATTAGTAAAAGGATTCCATAGTCAAGATGTAAAAGGGTTTCTTTGTAAGTTTCCCACTCATTTTTTTTTCTTCCTTTGCTGAATCATTTTTTAGCTTTAAACAACGGGAAAACTGTAAAAAAGAATCATTTAAATCAAGAAGAGAGCAAACAAAGGGAAAAGCAATAAGTTTGGTCATTGGAAGTGAGGTATCTGCAACCTCAGCGTCCTCTGCTGGGGAATTCATTAACTGATTCATTTTTTCATTCAACGTATGTTTAGTCAATGAGTGTGAGGCTAGGAATGGGAGACAGCATTTAAACAAAAAAGATAATGTCCCTGGCTTTACGGGGTTTATATTCTACAGGTAGAGGAAATCAATAAGCAAGTAAATGTTCAAATAAACTTACATCATAAATGTCATGAAATAAAGTAACAGAAAATACATGTTGGGTCTATACTGAATTGGGTAGCTGGAGTAGAAAACAGTTTGATACAATCATAAAAAAGTAGAAACAAAAAAATTCTTATTCATTTAATCATTTTTTTCTTCTCAATAAATATCCACCACTGTGCTAGGTGCAGGATATATTCCTGTTTTTGAGGGCTACACAATCTAGATAGAGAAATGGGAAGAAAGATGGGCCCATCACTACAATACCAAATATAATGCCCATAACAATACAAGACAGTTGCTCCAATGGAGGTATCCATGGTGTGGAAGAGGATGGATGGACACTAACGACGTCAAGAAAGTCTTCAAAAAAGGAGACTTTTGAACTCAGTTTTAAAGCATGAGAAAACATTCAACAAATGGTAGAGAGCCTTGAAAGGACTGAAATAATGTAATGAAAAGACACGCGTGTCTGCTAAAAAATTTATCCCATGGGCAAAGGGGAGCTACAGAGACTTGAACACAGGAAAGAGAGTCTATCAAATTTGTATTTGGGAAAGACTACTGTGACAGAAGTGCAGAGAATGATTAGATCAGATGGGACAGATCCAGGAGGATGAGTTAAGAAGCAATTAGGTCAAAGGCAGACTTTCAGTCCATGTCCTCCACCACTAGTGGCCTCACAGGGATTATGAGAGGAAATAGGTTGGAGAAGAGGTAATCACCACGTATAGCCTTTGCTCAGAGGTAGGAGCCTCTCTGACCCCAGCCTGTGGACCGTTTCTAGGGTGTGTGGGAGTGCTCTCCCAAGCTGGCAGGTGTGAAAACTCTACAAAGGAAGGCCAGAGGCGGGGCAGTCCCTTCCCCAAAGAACTGAGCATACATCCCCAAATCATTGTGACTCCACCCTGTGCAAATGCAAGCCTGAAGGAGAAGTGTCATCATCTGCAGCTCTCTATAAGCTTTCACGCTTCTTGAATAAAAAAAGAGAATACAACGTGTAATGCTTCGGAAAGATACCTCTGCTTTGAGAATCGAGTGAGGGTAGCTTCCTCTGATCCCTTATGTGTCTGGCCCTCCTGAAATAGAATTTCGATTTGAACAGAGAATTCTTAGGTATGTTTGAGCAGAAAAATAAATATGCCATCAACATTAAAGGAGATTTAATTGATCATCTTTTTCATTATTCAGTAGCCATGATTCCAATCCCAATGTATTTACTTCCAATATATTTAATTCTTAAAGACTGTGTTTGGAAGAGGTATTGTTTTTAAGCTCACAGCTGCCTTTGGACTGATTCTGTGTCACTTCCTATTTGAAAACTTCAGGTGTTGCTTTCAACCCTTGCTGCTTCTAGTCCATCAATGATGATATGTCATGCTGGCTTATCAAGCGGGACCAGGCAACTGGAGACCACCTAGAGAGCAGCAGGTGAAAGATACATTTTTAATATGCAAAGATGACATGGTGAATAAAATCCACTAAATTCACTTCCTTTTTCTCATTCTGATTTCTGACATTTTCATCTTTTCTATAAAGGTGTTTCCTCTGTAGCTCAATCCCCCATCTCGTGCTATGAAAAAAGTATCTTGGTTTTGTGATGAGAGACTCATTTTGTTATGTAGAGAAAAACCAAAACACCACAAATCTGGAAGACACAATTTTCTTATTGTCTTAAGTTTACTTGCAGAAGCAACATTGCTCCTTAGAAGCTTGGGAAATGTTCACATTATATGAAATTGGATATAAACCTGTTTGGAAAGCCAAGCCAGGCATCCTTCCCCAGAGCTCTGAGACTTTAAAACTGTCCCAGGAAACTTGAATTATGAGTTTTCCCTTGGGTAATTATTTTTCTATAATTGTCTTTCTGCTTTCTAGTTCTTTGCTCGCCTCCTTTCTCTGCCTCAGAGATGTTTCCAGATAGATCTCACATGAGTGACAAATAGTCACCCCAGCCTCTAAATTCCAGTCATGAGGAGAGGAATGATTAAGGGGTATAAAATAGGTTTTGTGTCTTGTTTTTAATTGGAGGGCAGTTGGCAACCTGGGTACTTTTCTAATACCCAATATGCGCCGCAATGACCTAATTCCCCCATCTCATGAAAGGCACTCCAGTTTACCCATTCTCAGAGGAGATAAACCCAAGGGCAAGGAAGAACAAGTAATAAGGTGTTCTTGTCATGCAGCTCAAGATTTTTAAAACACATTAACTGTAATTTTTTGATAGTCAGAATTTAGTGAACCATTAAAAGTGACCCAGTTCACTGAACCAAACTGAACTGAACAGATGGAATTCCACCCTCCCTATGCTTGAATGGCTCCATGAACAATGCAAAGTCTTCTTTTAAATTCCTCCTCTGCCTGCTTACCTCACTTATGCAAACATGTGGGGGACACCTTGGTCATTTTTACATTTGGCTATTCTCTTACAAGCAACTGGAAGCAGGAAGCTGGTAGCCAGAATGTACCTAGTTTTGGGGACTGAGGATGGTGCTTGGCAGGCTGTTTATATGCTACCATTTTTTTTTTCTGAATTGGGCTCTGCATGTGAGGCCTGACTAAGGCCTGATTTTCTTATTCAGAACCTGAGTCAGATCCCGCTCTCTTCATTTTTTGGCTCTCTTCCTCCTTCATCATCTCTCTTTCTTCCCACTAGCATAAAACACGTACTGGAGGTGATATCCTCACACGTCCTTCCTCTGCTGTCCATGGCTTCCCAAGCCCTCTCGGTTATCATCATGGATTGAATTATGTCCTCCCAAAAATGTGTGCATTAACTTGGTTAGGCCATGTGTGGTCATCCTCATTTTTTTTATTTTCCTATGTGTAATAAATTATAATATCTGCTTATGGTTAAAAAGGATTAGGGTGGGATGTAACACTCTTGGTCAGGTCACCTCCCTGATCCAATGTAAAGAGAGTTTCCCTGAAGTGTGGCTTGCACCACCTTTTATCTTACAAGAGATAAAAGGAAAGGGAAGCAGAGAGTTGAGGACTTCATACTACCAAGAAAGCAGCACTGGGAGCAAAGCACACACATCATTTGGTCCTGAGGTTCCTGAGCTGAGATGCTCCCAGACCAAGGGAAGGTTGATGACAAGGACCTTCCTCCAGTGCCAGAGAGAGAGAGAACGCCTTTCCCTGAAGCTGACGCCCTGAATTTAGACTTCTAGCCTACTAGACTGTGAGAGAAAAAATTTCTCTTTGTTAAAGGCATCCACTTGTGGTATTTCTGTTATAGCAGTAATAGATAACCAAGACAGTTACGGATACTTTAAAAATTAAACTTCTTCGACCTCTCTCGTTAAAATGGACATGAGGGAGAGTGTTGACATGTCATGGTGGTTATTAACCAATGTCATAAAACAATATGCGTACTAACTGTTTAATGAGAAGCTAGCTTGTTCTGTAAACCTTCATCTAAATAAAGTTCAATTTAAAAAAATCAGAATGTTTAAGGGTGATGTTTAAACAACATAATGAACATAAGTTAACGTCACTGGACTGTACATGTGAAGATTGTTGATATAGCAAATGTTTTGTTACCTGTATATTTGCACTTATATTTACACAATAAAAAAATGACCAAAAAAAAAAAAAAGACCTGATATGAACGTTCAAATTAATCATATAATGGCAACCCTACGGATCAGAATCCTCCAGTAACAATGGCAATACAACTTATTTTGTTCAAAAATACCAAATATGCTGAAGAACAAGATGATACAATGGTTGGAAAAATGAAAATGAAAGGCCTCTCAAAGCCTCTAGGCAGTGAGAAAACAGCAAGAATATCTCACAGAAAGAGATACATAAAAGGTTAAAATTGTGGCAAAATAAGAATAAAACCCAGAGACCAAAACAGAGCCATCTGTATCTACACAGACTTTAGAAAAATAGAGATTAGAGAGGTTTCATTATGCTGGCTGTCACGTGACTGAGGAAGCTGTAAAACAAACTGTGTTACGGTCTCGGGATGAGGTCTTAGAAGTGGAACCAGAATGGGTGCGCATTTGTTTATTTTAGTCTGTATCAGCTTTAAGTGTTAATTAACATAGTGCACTGCATTATCTCCGTGTCTGTGGAGCAGAGAGAAGTCCTACGTCGTCCTCATCCCAGCCCCCACGTAGTTTCTGTGGGAGAGTTCTGTGTGACATTTGGGCCTCAGTGCAGGGCAGAGAGATGACAACTTTATAGCCAAATCAGAACTTGGCACTGAATTTGGGAATGACCAGTCAATTAACTTGTGTGTCTCAGCTCACTTATCTGCAGGATGAGAACGTTAATACTGCTCATTATGACCCTGCTCAATACTGATTGGAAACTAGGTCAACAGCAACCAAAGCAAACGTTGACATTCAGGCTTCCTTACCCACTTTGCTATCCTGTAATAATCTCAAGCTCTCCGATCTTCTATACCACCTGCCCTCACTTGTGTAGCTAATTAAGGAACATGCCCACAAATGAATGTGTGTAGTCTGACTCCTTCTTTTTCTAGGCTGGAGGAGCCTGAGGCAGTATGGTAGCCTTGGTCCTCATTTATCACTTAAATATTCTTCTGTATGCAACTGGTCTTACTCTTAAGACCAAGTAATTTCATTCATTTATTCAACACTTACCCAGCACCACTATGTCCCAGGCTGTATGGTGACAGAAGGATAAATAAAACAATATTTGCTTTAAAATATTTTAAGAGCGAACAGACACATAAACAATAACAATATAATAACGATGCAAAGGGTATCTGCAATGAGGAGCACTGTTTGCTTCAATGTAATTTAAAACAAACCAGAAAGAAAAAAATCCCCCACTAAGCAACTGAAGTTAAATAATAAGCCTTTCAAGCTTTATCTATTATCTTTCAGAAAGTGGCATGATACGGGAAGCCCCTTAGCAAGCACTGAGTGAAGTTGAGAGGAAAGAGTCAAGTTGTTCTTTTTCCTATTGCCTTTGTGTCCTTGCCTCAAAATGGCCACAACTGCAGCATCACTGATGTCATCTGGAATTTCCTCATCATTCTCAAGCTTCAAGATGAGAGCCAGGAGCCATAGTGTGCACTTTCCTCAACCGATTTGAAGATTTCAGCAGGGATTCCATCAGCTCCAGATGCCTTGTTGTTTTTCATCTGCTTGATGGCTTTCCTCACCTCATAAAGAGTTGGAGGGATTTTGAGATTGCCACTGATTGGGAGTAGTGAGATGGAGTTGAATACGCTCCCACTGATAAAATAATTTCCACCAATGTCCTTGAAATGCTCTTTTCAATGTGTGTTGACATTTTCTGTCTCACTGAGCAGTTTCCAAGGACCTTATCTTCTTGAATGGCTCATATAGAGCTTCAGTGGCATCAAACCTAATCCATGTGGGTATTGAATTGACTTCACCATGACATCCCCCCACCTGCACTGTGTGGTGGAAGACTCCTTGATTCTCTACCTTGACTGTAACAATGCCTTTCACTTGGGCCAATGACAATGCCAAATGCCAAAAGATTAAAAACAAGACAATCATGGCAGACTTAGGTTCAAGAGTTTTACTGGCTTTCCAATTTGCATATATTAAATAGTGTTTAAGAAAGTCAGGACTTTGAGGGTAAACTAGCATATTGAGACCCTTGGAATTACCATGTTACATCAAAAGTTTTGCATTAATTCAGTGGGAAGCCATTGTTTTGATTTAAAAACTTTTTTTTCAACAGTAAATTGAGTTCAGAGTGTTCTAATCTTGCAGGAAATAGTTCTGAGAAATTGGCTTTCCCTTACTCCCTGAGCAGACTCTCCATTCCTACTTACAGGAACTTACTTGGATTATAGCTTCAAATTTTATCATGAGAGATTATAGCCCCAGTATGGGATTAGAGCTCTTATCTTTTACTCTCTAGGATTGTCTATTCAGAGGGCATCATTGGGCTTAGTGATCTAGTAAAGAATTTTTCTGCCTCTTATTGATATAGGACAAGTATCACAGGTATTGAGTTATAATTGTCTTCATCATAAAATATTAGACCTGCAAAGGGGCTCAGAAACCATTAGATAACTACTCTAATTTTATCAGTGAAATAACAGTTAGCCCAAAATCACACAGCTGGGTGGTGGTAGAAGCTGTTCTAGAACTCAGTGCTTTTAGGGCAGGGTTGTTCCAACCATGGTATTCTTTCTGTCTGTACAATATTACATCTAATAAGGTATAATATCCAAATCTTTTCTCCTCTCTGGCTTCACTTGAAAACAATTTATCCAGGAAGCAGCAACTTGTTATTATTAATTTTTGTATAATTTCTCAGAGCCCTCAATCTATATCAATTAAATATAACCATACCAGGAACATAACATTTAGATACTCAACATTATAAAACATCATAGTCACTAAATATTACAGCATTGATGTTAATAATATTTCTAAATAACTTCAATGTTTGGGGGACCATAAAAATCCATAAAGTCTGTTTTAAGAGGAAGAGCAATCCACAAGGACTGCAAATATGTTTTGTCGCTCTTTTCAACAATGAGGAAAGAACTGCAGGAATTCTGTGAATATAAACTGTAAGGTACATATGGTCTGTAAGATTACTGCAATGTGCACAGAAGTTTCATACGTGTCAGCCTCAAAGAAGTATTGAGTTTAAGAAGAGGAGACAAGCAATTGATGATCTTCCAAGGCACAGGAGTTGGTTTAAGAGTCTTTACTGGGCCTTGAACGCATCAGTGATGAACGATCATTGTACATACCCAGTGAGCAAAGCATGGCAATTTTGCTGTAGGCTTTCAAAGACAGCTTGAAGCATATAGTCTTGTCCTTGAATTGCTTATTGGCTCAAAGGGGAAACAGGATACACATGAATCAAAGGCATGCTGTAAGTTTCAAATTATAGCAATGGAGAATAACAAAATACTTAAACTAAGAAGATAAGAGCTCAAACTTTGTACACAGTATAGAGGGTCTTACTTTTGGAACTTAGCTATTCCTGGTCTCTTTTCTTCTCCTTCTATTTAGTGAATTAGACCTTATCTCTAGCCCTCCATTATTCTTCCTTGCTTTCCATAGCCTGGCATAACTCATTCATTCATTTAGTAATTCACGCCTTCATTCTTCAAATATTAATAAACGTTCCCTATGTAATAACACAAGTCCCCAGATGGTGTAAGCTGTTACCAAGTTCAGCTGTTAATTGAGAAGCTGGAGGCTTGAGTCCACTGATCTACTTCTAAAACATCAGTCACTGAAAATCTTATGGAGAACAGTTCTACTCTGACACCTATGAGGTCACCACGAGTTGGAATCAAGTCTACAGCAAATGGTTTGGTTTTGATTTATGTAATAGCACTATGCTTGGTCTTTAATGAGAAAGTCATAGTTCCTGCCCTTGGGAGTGATTATGGTCTGGTGGGAATGACAGAACAAGGTGACCATACAGTATGATGAATGCCTCAGTAGGGGTGAACTAGTGGTGCTAAACTGTACACAGCCCAAACTTGGACATCAGAGAACATGATGCCTAATATGAAACCATGTAATAATAGAGAATTGCACAGTTGATTGATTTTTAATAACTAATAATGAAGGAGAATAATAAAGTAGGAGCCAGATAAGAATAGTCATATCTGCTGATCTTACTAGGTTGGATTTTATTTTGTGCACAATATAGAGACATTCTCATTACTGCTTTCTTAATGTCATCAAAGAAGAGCAGAAGGGGATGGGATTTAAACATTCCATCACCAAAGTGTTTTACTGTTACCAATTGTATGCCCATTATCAGAAAAATCATTAGGAAAATTATTTATTCTAGGCTCTAAACTTCCGTGATGACAATCTACACAGGGTCCACCTTAGCTTCTGTCATCTATTTATCTTCTCCCATTGGATTCTCAACTGTTCAAGGGCTACCCTCCCGAATACTTATCTCCTAGTCCATCTCCTACATGGATTCCAACTCCCATGTTACCCAAGGCTCTTAAATCCCTTCACACCTCTTCCACTTCATAGGTTAAAGAAAGAAAGAAGCCTATCCTCAAAAATCTGGTCTCAGACAAGATATAAAGCCAAAATGACAGCCACTTAGCATTATCCTAAGGATCATTATAGTATGAGTTCCTCTGTCTCTTTTCTCTGCCTGAAGCTGAGTTATTAAAGGCTCCATTTTGTTATTGGTGCAGGTTTAGTCCTAAAATGTGTTGGGTGTATCATGCCTTAAGAAGAGGCATAGGGTTAAGAGGGGAACACCCAATGCTGCTGCATTTTGGTACACGTCATGTTGCAGAAAGTAGATGAGGAAGAGGGAAAAATAAGAAAGTTATATTCTAGCACAGGGTGCTCTGAGGAGGTAAAAATAAAAAGAAATACCTATTCTAGCACAGAGTGTTCTGGAGTTTGAAATAGCCACAATCAGATTTGTGTTTTAAAATATTCCCTCTGGCTACCATGTAAATAATGGGTTAGAAGGGAGCATAACTGAAGGGAAGGAAAACAATTGAGCCTGTCTTAGTTTCCTATTGCTGTTGTAACAAATTACCACAAATTTAGTGGCTTAAAACAACATAAAATTATTATTTTATAGTTCTGGAAGTCAGAAGTCTAAAGTGAGCCAACAGGGCTGTGTTCCTTCTGGAGGCTCTAGGGGAGAATCCATTTCCTTGCCTTTTGGAGGTTCTGGAGACTGCCCTCATTCCTTGGCACATGGTTCTGCATCAGTCAGACATCTTCTTTCTGACCCTCCTGTCTCCCTCTTGGAGCCCTGGTGGTGAAGTGGTTAACAGCTACAGGTGCTAACCAAAAGGCTGGCAGTTTGAATCCACCAGTTGCTCCTTGGAAACCCTACGGGACAGTTCTACTCTGTCCTCTAGGGTTGCTATGAGTCAGAATCAACTCAATGGCAAAAGGGTTTTTTGTCTCCCCCTTATAAGGATCTTTGTGATTACATTGGTCCCACTCAGATAATCCAGGATAAACTTACCATTTTAATCACATCTACAAAGTCCCTTTTCCCATGTAAAGTGACATATTCACAGGTTGTAAGGATTAGGATGTGGACATTTTGGGTGGAGGCACTATCATTCTACCATAAGGCCTTTGAAATATCCAGTCAAAAGAGACTAGGAAGAAGTTGGTGGATTTGAAAGATATTCAGGAAGTGAAATTAGGATTTCATGATTGACTGGTTATAGGCGTGGGTGATAGAGAGGGAGTGGCCCAAGAAAACCCCATGCTCTTTGGCTTGGCCAACTGGTAGGAAACTAGTGCCATTATCTGAGAAAGAGTATGAAGGGGAAACATGTTTG
Organism: Loxodonta africana; assembly: GCF_030014295.1. Lineage (NCBI taxonomy): Eukaryota > Metazoa > Chordata > Mammalia > Proboscidea > Elephantidae > Loxodonta > Loxodonta africana. The sequence continues at coordinate 75,548,683 of NC_087352.1, forward strand.
GGGCCGGTGTGGATAATGAGGTCAATTTTCCACATACTGATTCCGAGATGCCTATGAGAAATCCTCAGCAGTTGGAATCCACCAGGCACTCCTTGGAAATAGTATGGGGCAGTTCTACTCTGTCCTGTAGGGTCAGTAGCAGTGAGTCAGAATCAACTCCACAGCAGCGGGTTTGGTGTTTTTTTTTTTTTTTTTTTTTTGGTTTTATGAGAAATCCAAGTGATGAATATACAAGTCTGTTTCTCAGGAAAGAAATTATAAACTAAAAGGTGTATTTGGAAATCATAAGGGAAAAAAGATAATTGCAGCTATGGAAGTGTGTGGAATTTCTCAGAAAGGGTATGTAGAGTGAGAAGAGATAAAGGCTAAGGACAAAAGTACCAAGTTTTAAGTTCCAACAAAGCTTTGATGATTCCAAAGAGACAGAGGAAATGTGGCAAACATTCTCTTTCACTGGTCCCCATTCATTCACTCCTATTTCCTTCCTTTTTCTCTGCCCCAGAGAAGTTTTGACTTCTATTTTGACTCCTATTTAGTAACTACTCAGCCTTTCTCTGACCTTTAAGAAAGTGCTGATTGTATCTTGCCCCCAACAAATGCTACCGGCAGCATGCCTGTTGAGAGTAATTGGCATCTCCAAGGAGAAATAAAAAAGGAAGCAAAATAAATAAATGTCCAGAATAATAACGTTCAACAGTTTGGGGTAGGTTTGACTAGGTAGTTGAGAAAGCTTTTCCTCTTTCTGCCTCCTCTCCTCTCCTCAACACTGTAGCTTCCGGAGCAACCATCAAAGCTATCATAAGGACAAGAAAGGATCAAGTAAAAGGCTTAGCACTCCTCATTAGTCCTCCCTTTGGGAGCTATGATATGCCTTCCTCTTCATCGTGTAAGGCTTTACAGATCAGGTATAGACAAGGCTGGAACTGCTTCCATGGGAGAATGTTAACAGAAGTGGGTTCCACACATTTAAATGTCAGCGCATCCTGTATGTTGAGTCCCTGGGAGTGTAGGAATATGGGTTGGAGTATCTTGGGGCTCAGTAGACCCAAAAGGTGAGAGGTGCCTGTAAGTGCAATGTTTCTGAGGCAGTGGTTGGGAAAATAGTTCCCATTGTTTCAACAGACTCTGAAAAGTCTGCAGTCAGTTTCAGGCCATGGCTTGGACTCAGTGCGAGTCACTCCACTCTCATTAAATGTTAGCGACAAATCACGTCAACAACAGCCCATCGAAGCAGCCACAGCATGAATGGAGAAAATAATTTTTTAGGCCCTTACTCCATAGAGGTACTCTGTCCAGAAAGGATCAGCACAGATTGTCTGGCAGAATGGGAGAGGGTGTGTGGAAGTGGGCTCTCTGTGTAAAAGAAGCCAGGGGCTGTCAGAAAGATTTCTTTTACCACCACTAAGTTCTCCATTGCTAGTTCACCTGATAGGTACACAGCATGGCCTCTCAGTGGTCTTCAACCCTGAACTTACATAAAATGCGGATGCCTGGGTCCTACTACAGACCAGCTGAATCAGAATTCCTGTGTTTCAAGCCCGGGCATTGGTGTGTGTGTGTGTGTGTGTGTGTGTGTGTGTGTGTGTGTATTTTAATGGCTCCAAAGCAATTTTAAAATGTAGCCAGAGTTGAGAATCGCTCATAACCTCAAGAAAAAATTCTGCCTGGTACCACTGCTAATGAGTAGCATTCAGCTCTGTGGTGCAATGAATCACTTTTATATGGCCTTTCTAGCCATAATCTCATAATTCCCACAAATTGTTGGCTGGGCCACAATTTTTCAAGGGAGTTGTTGATGTGCTATGCAAATAGGGGCTTGAAAATCCACCTAATAGAATTGAGCGAGCCCCTTGCAGTTCAGCTAGGGGATTGGTAGGTTTCACCGTTGTGCTAGGCTTCTATATCAGCCAATTCCACAGAAGTTGGTGGGGCGGGACCTCACTACCATCAAGAAGAGTCTGGAGTGGAGCACATCCTTTGGACCCAGGGTACTTATCCTGGGAATATCTCAGACCCAGAGGAAAGGGCTGTAACACTGAAAATGGAGAGACCATAAGCTGGTTGGCCCATGGAGAGAGACAGCTGTGGTGAGCTGGTTGATCCAAGGAGAGAGAGAGAGCTGCAGTGGGCTTGCCAGAACTCGGAGAGAAAAATGAGTGCCTCCATGCAGCAGGTTTGCCTGTTGCTAAAGAGCTGTAACACTTGCCTGTGCAGGGCAGAGGCCTGAGTGTGCCCTGTGCAGCATGCCTCCACTACTGGGCAATGGAGTGGAAGCCATACGGGCCATTGGCCATGTGGGCCCAGCTAGCATGTCACAAAAGAGACAACCATGTGGGCCTAAGTAGCATGGTGGGAGCCCAAGGCACAGGCTTAGAAGAGCGTATCAGAGGCTCGAGAGATCCCCTGCAGGGGTATTCCTGCTGGCAAGGCAAGGCTCAGCAAGTTCTAGGCAGAGCAGAAGCTTTGGGAGCCATGCAGGCCCCCTAAGGTAGCATGGCAGGCCCAGGTAGGGCAGTGGTAGCCAAAGGCAGCAGTGACATGAAGACAGCACCTGACCTGAACCACAGCACACATGCCCAGTAACATAAGAATAGACATTGGTGATTTGGGGAAGGGTAAGTGGTTCCCCTTTGAGAATCTGTTATTATTATTTACTGTTTTCTTTCTATAAATAATAGCAATGGCTTTTACTTTGCCAACACTGTGTGTCTCGTGTGCCCAGCTCAATCACAGACAAAAGTAGCACCCATGGAATTGCTGCCGCCAGTGAGCGTATGTGTCTCATTCCTAGCAGGCTTATGGGTGCCTGGAAGTTTGAGGCACAGCCTATTTGCAGGTGCAATGCAGATAGCCAGACAAGCATACAAGCTCAGAGGTAGACTGAGTTTTATTTTGATGGCAGTCTAAAATATTGGCTGCCACTTCACTACTCCAAACTATCACAGCCAGCAAATCCAAAGACCACTGCCAGTGACTCCTACCAGAACGTGTGTTACTGCTTCCCATACCATCTCTCCCCGGGAGTAAGGGAAGACAGGGATTCTGGAGCACAGAGATGTTAAAGGAATTCTCGCACTCTGAAACAAAGAATGGACACTCTTATGAGAATTCTCCCTGATTTTTTCACAGTTAAATAGAAAAATAAGTTGTTTAGTTCCTATTGCCATGTTTATTATCTAAGGAAGCACTGCTATCATCAGGATCCAAGTCTTCCCTCCAGCACTTACAGTGTGACATGAACATGAAACTTAGCATCTCTGAATCCGCTTCCTGACCTACAAAGAAGGCACCACAAAAGAAGTGAAAGCTGGAACTCAAGCAGATACTTGTACACAAATGTTCACTCAGCACTATTCACAGTAGCCAAAGGGTAGAAACAACCCAAGTGTCTATCAACAGGTAAACAGATAACCAAAATGTGGTCCATACATGCAACGGAATATTACTCAGCCATAAAGAGAAATGAAGTTCTGATGCATGCTAGGTCATGAAGAACCTTGAAAACATTCTGCTGAGTGAAATTAAGTCAGTCACAAAGAACAGATATTATATGATCCCATTTATATGAAATATCTACAATAGACAAATGCACAGAGAGAAAGTAGACTAGTGGTTACCAAGGTCTGGGGGTGGCAGGGAGTAGGGAGTTATTGCTTAATGGGTACAAAGTTTCTGTTTGGGGTGATAAAGTTTTAGAAGCAAATGGTGGCGATGATTGCACAACCTCGTGAGTGTGATTGATGCTGCTGGGTTGTACACTTGAAAATGGTTAAAATGGCAACTTTTAATCACGTATATTTTACCACAACTTAAAAAAGAAAGGAAAGAAGGCACCAGGTACCTACCTTTCTAAGGGGGTGAAGATCATGTGCAGTGACACAGATGGAGCCCATAAAGGTTGTCCCTTCTTTCCCCGAACTCCAATAAGAAAACAAAAGATGAATAAGGCCAGGTCCTCACCCTCAAGAAATCTCCAATTTAAACAAGAATTAAAGATGAAAGTTTATGAAGCGTTCAAGCCCGAGAAAAAGTTATCAACTCTCAGTTCAAGCCAGCAGGAGAAGACATGGTCACAAGGCAGGATATGGTTAATTAACAAAGTGGTTCAGAAGAGGAAGAGAACAATATATTACTCTTTGGGGCTTCAAAAAAGGAAACCCTGGTTAAGAGCGATGGCTGCTACCCAAAAGGTCAGCAGTTCAAATCCACCAGGTGCTCCTTGGAAACTCTACGGGACAGCTCTGCTCTGTTGTTCAGGGTCACCATGAGTAGAAATGAGTGACAATGGGTTTGTTTTTATGTTTTTATTTTTTAACAATAAGAGGACCTTTACCAGAACTCAGAACGAGGTTGGACTTGTTCTGAGTTTTAGATTGACAGGATCTGGATTAGCTGAGAAGGGAGAGGAGGACTTTACCCATTTGGAAATGCGAGAATCAAAGCAAAGGGCTGTTACACAGTAAGAAGTACGTTTTCCTCCCTTAATTCTTTATTTTCTGATATCATTTGGGAGCAGACTCCTATTAGCCACATGTTTTCCTCTCTTCAGCAAAATCAGATGAGTTTTTCCATATTTTTTTCACATCACTATTATTTTTACTTGGCCTAGTTGAGTCACCCCTGAAAAGAGCTAGCCAGGCCTGGAGCCCCTGTCTCTACAGAGCACATCACTTGGCAGTTATAGATTGAACTTCATCCGCCTTCCCTTTCATGAAAAAGTATGTTGAAATTCTAACCCCTCTACCTGGAAATGGAGCCTGGGTGGTGCAGTGGTTAAGAGTTCAGTTCGAATCTACCAGTCACTCCTTGGAAACCCTATGGGAAAGTCCTACTCTGTCTTGTAGGATTGCTATGAGTTGGAATGGCAACAGGTTTGCTTCTTCTTATTTTTTGTTTTTTTATGGGAGCAAATTGACAACAGCATCTCAAAAGATTAGATAAGAAACTTTAGGGGCAGTGACTTTATGCTAATGGCAGAAGAACAACTCAGAAAAGGAGGTTGAGGATGATTGCACAACCCAAGAAAAGTAATCAATGTCACCAAATTGTACGTGTAGAAATGGTTGAATTGGTGTATGTTTTGCTGTGTATATTCTCAACAACAAAATTTAAAAAAAAAGCAGAATAAACACAGGGACACACATAGGGACTGGGGAGGGAGGAGGCAGATACCAAGGAACACCAAGGAATGCTGATAGACACCAGAAACTAGGAGAGAGACTCACGGAAGGAATCAACACTCCTGAGACCTTGATTGGACTTTTAGCCTCCAGAACTGTGAGAAAATTAATTTCTGTCCTGTAAGGCCACCCCTTACGGTATTTCTGTTCCTGCAGAACTAGGAAACTAAGACAATGGCAATGCTTTGCATGGGGAATGATCAGACTCTGTTGCTCTTTACCCAGGAAGTGCACTTTCTTCTTGTGAGAGAAGGTGTCATGCCCATGTCTTTGGTACTCTAGATTACCGCCTTAGCACAGAAGATTTCAGTCCTTTGTGATTCCCTAAGTACTCTCAACAGCTGTGGCATGCTGCTTTACAAAACGGTGATGGTGATCCATCGCTCGAAGTTGTAATCCCTCTGTATTTTGTCTCTAATTGTGAAGGTTTTAATGATACCAAATACACAATATAAAAAGATTTGGAGATGAATGTAGCTTTCCCATTCACCCGAGGGTTTCTTTCCTCCTAGCCCTTCCTCCCTCCCCAGATGAGCTACTGAAAACCTGAGGAAGATCATTCCTTTCTTGTATTTTTCAGGTTAGAATTGGGCTAAGCAAATGAAGCCCACCTCTCAATGAGGCCAAACCTAGAAACCCCCTTTCCAAGGTTCGGGTGTGGTGAAACCCAAGGTCTGTTTTGCAGAGCCAAGCACTTTTCTCCTTGAGATGTCAACCCCTGTGCACAGCAAGGGAATTTTAGCCCATTATGTTTCTGATTCATTTGCACTTAACTCATCAAGATATTGTTTTGTATGAGCTGTTTGATGTCCGAAGCACCTTATGAGCCTTTTTATGACCCTTTTATCTGAGAAGCTGGGAATTATGCCTAGCCAAGAATAAACATAACTCAGAGCTTCGAACTCAGTTCAGAATGTGGAACCCCTATTTAGGCAACGGCTAAATAGGCTGTTCTACGCGAGTTTTACCGTGTTTAATGGCAATGAGCAGAGTGCTAGGAAGAAAAAAAGCTAACCCTGATTCAAAAATGCTTTACTTCAGCCCTGGTGAATGCTGTCATTTGGTTGACATTAATTAGCATAGAAAAAAATATATCATCTTTTATATGCAGGCTATTTTTGAGAGATTTAAACATATTCTTTTGAAATGAGGGACAGTGATAAGCAGACTTCATTTTGTTGTTGTTTTGTGAGCAGGGGTCCTTAATCAGATGAATGAACTTGTTTGTACTAGTTAACTTTGCTGGAGTTTGGGAGTTGTATTTAAAACAGATTTTATCCTACAGTGATATTAATTTGATAGGATCCCTGATCTGTAAACCATTGGTTATCTTGGTCTCTCCTGATAAGGAAAAAAAGTGCCGAGGATTTCCAGTTGGTGAGCACATTTGGGCAGAATCTTTCACACGTCACAAATTGCAGATGGGAGGCAGTGATCTCGAACATGCAGTCACATTGCGTGACCATCTGACACCTTCCATTTAGAAAAATAATACTTTCCTCCCAGCATACGCTCCCTGCTGCAACCAGCACCAAAAATTACGCCTGGGAGAGCCGTTCCTCTTAGACCAGGGTCTTAAATATTTCTTAGGTGGCTTTTAAAAGATTCATACTGCAGCAGTACCTAGCTCACACCCGAGCCACCCATAGAAAAATCCTGAAAAGGCGGCTCCTCAAAGACACTGCTGATCACAAACACATCCACAAAGAACAAAAGGGAAGGGGGTGGGGGAACTGGAAGGAGCAGGGAAATTACACCAGACACATTTGTAAGGTGATTTATTCTTGTCTTCTGTGTGACTCAAGCATATTCACGTTAAATTCAATGGACTTCTTTGTGGGCTCATTTCTAAACCGCTTCACAGTGGCATAGAATTTCGCGGTCCCCAGGAGGGGGCTGAAGTCCCTGGGATTGTATATAACTTGCTCATCTGCCAACATTCTGCACTAACCCTTGCTCATTTAAGACAAGGAAGGGCATCTCTGCCTTGCCTCCTTTCCTGTACATTTAATGACCCCTGGCAATAGCAACAGCAGTGATTTCCAAAAGACACATTCAGCCAGAGAGATTTTTAACCAGAAATTCAGAATTCTGATAGCACGTCCAAATAGGCATGGCTTATTTGCTGATTAATAAAGACCGAGGTAAATTCTGTATCCAATCCCCATACGTATGTACACACACGCACACTCGCAAGATTGCATGATTCTATGCACGTGCACACATACATACACAAAGGTTACTTGGCTTTCTCTCCATTTCTGCCCCTAAATGAAAGCAAACACACTTCTGCAAACTTCTAGTTTGCTAATATCTATCTTGTAAGAATGAAGAGGACATGGGTAGCTGCTGCCCCATGAGAGCTGACCCAACTGTTTTCTTAGGATCCCTTGTGGGACACGGTAAGGGATATTCTCGCCATAAGCACAGAACAAAGATGGCCAAAACAATTAACCACCTGCTTTTTAAAAATATTATCTTCTTCCCATTTTCACACTGCCCTAGGTTTCAGGGGATTTCCCAACAGCAGCAGGTGAATAGGTTTAAGATTGTATATATCAGGATCTAATCAAAATGTTGAAAAATAACGCTTTTTTCTTTTTTTTTTTTAAAACCAAAAAGGTACTGACAGGATTAATTCCATTCTCTAAGATTTTCTTATGGAAACAGGGAACAGACAGCATAATAATTATATGGTAATGATATGCCATTCTTCACTTCTGTAATGAAAGGGAAGTTCTGGAAAAGTTGCCACATCAGAGAAGTAGGTAGGCAGTTTTGTTCTCAAGAAATCTCTAGTGTCAACTGTAGGAGGCATTGACTTATTTTCCTGCAGATTTTGAGAACACAGATCTGTTAGGAGCAATACTCCTTTGTAGAATCAGCTCTATCCAAGGGACAAAAACAGCAAGCGGATGGCTTTAAAAAAGAAAAAATGAACAAGAGAGTGTTGCTTTGACCAAGGTTGCCTCTAAGAAGTCCATTGCTCTATACGTATTTGCACAAATATTTTCTTCTGTTTTGTTCTCTTTAGATTTTGGACAGGTAAAGTCTATAATGATAATACCCTTTGTCTTAGCATCTCAATCTCTCTCTTTCTCTCCTCATCTATCTATCTATCTATCTATCTATCTATCTATCTATCTATCTATCTATCTATCTATCTATCTATCTATCATCTATCTATCTATCATCTATCTATCTATCTATCATCTCTCTGTCTATCTATCTCTATCTCTATTTCTCTCTCCTTTTTTCTGTGTGTGCATGCATATTTAAATGTACCCAAACATGTTTGTTCACAGGTAAGAAATCTGATGAAATAAAAAACAATATAAGACTTCCTTCTAAAATAATCTGTCCAAATTGTTTACACATACTGTGGATCAGAACAGAACTGAGCAGTGCTTGCTTGACCACCTCATGGTTTCATTAGGTATCACTTCTAGGTATGACACCAACTCATTTTCCCCCAGATACCTAATAACTTTATATTGTAACTTTAACCACATCACTAACTCAGTGACAAATTGTATACCCAGATAAATCAAACAAGCAAAAACATCTGATTCCTAAAAGCTCTGGATAACTGAAGAAATAATGATTAGGCCTAAACTATTGTTCAGATAACAGCCAAATCTCCATTTGGTATTGAACTTAGGAGAACTGCCCTAACTGGAGAGAGAAATAATAAGAGCTCACATTTATTAAGCACTTACCATATTCCAGGCTTAGTTTTAAACACTTCAAATGTATTTGAAGAAGATACTGTTACCTCCATTTACAAATAGGATACCGGAGACAGAGAAGTCAAGTAATTGGTCAAGATGACATGGTTAATGAGTATCAAGGCCAGTATTTGAGCACTGGCAGGCTAAATCTGCCACCCATGCTTTCCTCCTTGATGCAATCTGCCTCCTTGGGAGTTCTTCTATAGGATCCTCACCTGTTAGTACCAGGAGAGGCTCTATCAAGAGTAAACTACACAGGACAGAAGAAGTAGAGGGAAATGTCTTAAACACTGGTTAGAGGCGGCCGTGGTTAGTATACTAGGGCTGGATTTGAAACTATCACCTTAATGAGAAAAGCATTTTATCCTGACAATGACAGCAGAAAGATGAAAAGAATCTGAGTTCTGATGGCATCACTGACCCAACCTTTAAGGCTCCCAACCTCTGGGCTTCTAGGTATACAACGTAAGTGTCCTTATTGTCCCTGTGCTTTTATTTAGGTTTTTGTTATTTTTAAGTTGTGCTATTGAACTCTAAAATTTGAAGGTGTATAGTCTTTGAGTCCTACAGAAACTATATTAATATCATCATTTTAATATTTTAGAATTCTTCATAAAAGGCCCCTATTTTTGCCTTATATTTATTAAACCATGATGATCTGTTAAGTGGTAAAAGAAGTAGTGTATTCAAAAAAAAAAAAGGAAACATATATTTCCCACCAATTAGCTGAATGTTATTGAAGACATTTTTAATTAGAAAGTTTAGCTCTATACTTAGATTCAGTATTTTGTGTGTATCTTATATTATAAAAATTGGTCTACGTTAATCAGAATACATCAAAAATTGCCAGCTTCGGGAGTGGTTTCAGTTCTGAGTTAGCAGGGTGTCCGGGGGCAATAGTCAGATTAGACAGGCCTATAAAACAAACAATAACACACTCTAGGAACATGCTTCTTAGTTCAATCAAATATATGAGACACAAATGGGCAACTCCTGCCCAAAAGCAAGACAAGAAGGCAAGAAGGAACAAGAAAACTGGACAAATGGACAGAGGCAACCAGGGTGAAAAGGGAAAGAGTGCTGTCACATTGTGGTTATTGAAACCTATGTTACAAATCAATATGTGTATAAATTTTTTTAATGAGAAACTAACTTAAGCTATAAACTTTCACCTAAAGCACAACTTAAAAGAAGAAGAAAAAAAAATTGCCAGCAATGTATCTTAAGACCAAAAATCAAACTCATTGCTGTTTAGTTGATTCCGACTCATAGCGACCCTATAGGACAGAGTAGAACTGTCCCATAGACTTTTCAAGGAGCGCCTGGTGAATTCGAACTGCCAATCTTTTGGTTAGCAGCTGTAGCTCTTAACCACTACACCACCAGGGTTCCCATATCTCAAGAACAGGGGTAGAAAAGAGTCAATTTATGTAATGATTACAGTTGGATACATTCTCTAAATCTGAAATGAAATAACCTTAACCAGTTTGTAATGTCTTACAAAAAAAATTTTTTTTAATTCTGATAATTCCAAAATGTATATTAATCACTTGTCAAAGTTTATTTTTAATCAAAGCTATTTTGTGGTAGCTTTTATAAGAACAGGCTCATGCAACATTCCCTACGTTTCTCTTCAATTTCTTCAAAAACAGTCAAACACAAATCTCTTAAGATTAATGTCAGATTTATTAGATGGATGATAGAAACTTTGAGTTGACCCATTGCTTCCTCTTCTTTGGCAATAGAAGGAAAAAATCACCATCATCCATTCAACAAACCTGTATTGAGTGCCTCCTATGTGGCAGGCACTGTTCTAGGGACAAAATATAAAACACCTGTCCTTATGGAACATACATTCTAAGTGAATAAACAAGCAAAAATAAGTAAAATAAATGGTAATGATAAATGCTATAAAGAAAAATGAGACAGGAAGGGGGAATGGAGATACCAGTTGGAAAGGGTGAAATTTCAAATAGAAAATAGACACTTGGGATAAGACCTGAAGAAGGCCAGGGGCAAAGCCCTGTGGGTACCTAGAAAAAGTGTTCCAGGCAGACCAGAGCCCTGGTGGAGAAGTGGTTAAGAGCTCAGCTGCTAACCACAAGATCAGCAGTTTGAATCCACCAGCTACTCCTTGGAAACCCTATGCGGCAGCTCTACTTGAAGGCAACGGGTTTGGTGATTTTAGGCAGAAGGAAACATCAAATGCAAAGAACCTGGAACAGTAGCATGACATTTTCAAGAATCAGCAAGAAGGGCAGGGTCACTGGATCAGAGTGAGCAAAGAAGAGAGAACACAGCCAGGGTGAGGTCCAAGAGATAACAGGGACAGTCTTCGTAGAGACAGCCTTGAAGGATTTTTAAGAGGACCTTGGCTCTTACTCACCAAAATACCCTCTTCTTGAGTCAATATTCTGTCCTTTAGGTAATCCAATATACGTACCAGGCAACAAATATTGTGTCAACAGCACACGCTTCTAATATATCACATTCACGTACAGCTCTAGTTTGTGAAAGTTTTTACATAAATTCTTTCAGTTGGGCAGGGAAAAATATCCATATTTTAAAATTAAGAAAATTAAGTCTCAGAGATATAAAATGTCTTTGCCAAACCACAAGGTAGTAAATAGCAGAGGTGCTTCAGATTCCCAAGCTAGACCCTTTCCCTCCAGACGACACTCCCCAAAATTCTCAAAGAAGTATGCCTCGATTGTCTAGGTCCTGGCTACCAACGGCATTTTGGTTTATGGGAAAGAGAAAACAAAATCATTAATTCCTTACTGCTCTGCAGAATATAAGTTCCTATCATTATTTGGTGAAAGGGAGACTATTTCAAGAAAAATTAGCCATTTTTAATTTAAAAAATTATTTGTTGACCTGATCTTCAGAAAAATTAGGTAAATACGATGGTTTTGTTTTAAATTTGCCCAGGTAACTTGCATTGTACCTAATTATGTGATTTTGCATTAAAACAATTTTCTAGTAGGTTTCTATTGAAAATGCTAAAATCTTCTCTAAAAATATTTTTATTCATTGCATGTTGCAGTCACGAAATGATAGATCATTTATAGACACTTTATCTATTGAAGAATAAAAATTAAAAATTCCTGACGATGACTGACTAATGTTATGTTGTAATAGTTTCCAAGCTTTATGATTTCACATCATGTGAAATTAAAAAAGAGAGAGAGGGATAGGTGTTTACCTATGTATTATACTGTCATACAAGAGAATTTTTATAAATTACTATCTTCTATTACTATCATTTTTAAAATATTCTCTCTTGGACAATGTAGCACCAAAAAAGAAATAAGAAAAGCAGAATCTAAGAATAAAGGGCATTTCTTCAAAGAAAACCAATTAACCTTATAAAAAAGACAAATAACTACAATGCTCCCTGCCTTCACTTTTCTAAATTGTAACAGACTCCAACCAGCCAAGAGCTGATTGCAAACTGCAAACAGGCTTAAGGTCAAATCTCAACCGACGACTTACTAGCTTCGTGACCTCTGGCAAAGTACTCAACCCTTTGCACTTAAGTTTACTCCTCTCTGAAACCTGAGAACTAGCAACAGTCTCATAGGGTTGATGGGAGGTTTAAAGAAAATAATAATGCAAAGCATCTACCACATGCCTGGAATAGAATAGATAAATGTTCAATTCCCTTCCCTCAAAGTCTACTCAGTTTTTTTTTAAATTTCATTGCAAGTACTGATTTCAAGTGTATTGTATAAATATGTACCCAATAAATGTTGCTGAGTGGCTGTTTAAGCTAATGCAGAGTGTTTAAGATAACTAGAAGCTAGGTCTTTTAAATATACCCACCCAATGCCTTCTAGTCGATTCCGACTCATAGCGACCCTATAGGACAGAGTAGAACTGCCCCACAGAGTTTCCAAGGAGCTCCTGGCGGATCCGAACTGCCGACCCTTTGGTTAGCAGCTGTAGCACTTAATCACTACGCCACCAGGGCTTCCACTTTTAAATATATATATATATATAATTAATTTTTGTTGTTGTTGCTAAGAAATACATAGCAGAACATAGCCAATTCAACAATTTCTACATATACAAGTCAGTGACACTGACTACATTCTTCAAGTTGTGCAACCGTTCTCACCCTCCTTTTCCAAGTTGTTCCTCTCCCATTAGCATAAACTCACTGCCCCCTAAAGTTCCTATCTAATCTTTCGAGTTGCTATTATCAACTCAATCCCATCAGGTAGTTGAAATTGGGCCTTTGTTTTAGTTCTACCTAGCAATAATTAATTGCACTTACTTTCTTCTCTACATTCCTTGAAAGAAAGTGATACTCCCTCTTCAACTTTGTAATTCTCTCAACGTGGGAAGAAGTCATAAATATTTGACAAATTGAGTTGATTACTTCCATTGTTATAAATTCCCTTTATAACGAGACTGACATATCTGTCAAAATGTTGAGAATGATTTATTCACCTTATTGTATTTGAATCTTCATTTTTCGTTTATAGAACTTGAGGGCTCTAAACCTCTGAATCACTGACCTGACCATATTTTTCTCTTCCAGAACGTTTAGGGGCTGTCAGGTGGGTGAAACATTTTATCTCGATTGAATGGGAAACTGCTTACCAGATACTTAACTACACTCTAACGCTGCTGCTTCAAGTGATGGCACGACAAGGAAGATGACTCTTCTACTTGAGGAAACCGCTGCATAATCTGTGGTTCTTACCTCTCTTTTGCTCCTGGACATTCGCTTTCCTTTTAATAAATTCCTGTTCCTCCCTCTGGAGTACCAAAGATCATGATGCCAAGTGGAATAGCTTCTGGCTCTCTTCCTCATCTCTGTTCGTGAAGCTGCAACACTTTGAGTTTACATCTAATTTGCTTGGGAGTAATACCACTGGTTCTACGATGCTATGCTACCTCAGACTGATAACAGTTTATGTTACGGTTCTCTCTATCGTTACTGAGTTCACAATTTCTTTCCTAACCATTTCCTACAGCATGCAAATCATAGATTTAGGGCTTACAAAGACCAAATTCATCATGACCATCTTTTTTTTGGTTGATTCGCTTCATTTTTTCCCTGGCTTTTACGTGGCCTGAGTCTGTTTAAAGAGCAGCCAAGAAAATAACGCTGTTCATCATGTATCAAATTAAAAGGACATGATAAGTTTAAACAAAACCGATCTCATATGTCGTCTGTTTTTTTTTTTTTTTCTCTTTTACCGTAATGCAATGTAACTTTGCAAATTAGATTTTTCTTTCCTGTCATCTCAAACTTTTCTTTTTAGGTCTTTGCATGCCTTTAATTTTGCTTTGTCCAAAAAAAATTTTTTTAAGTCCACTAATATTGTTACAATTTTTAATCCAGTAATAATTCTAAATGGGTTATAATAAAAACTTGCCCTGCCTCTCACCAGTTTTCCTTCCTAAAAATAATCCTTGTCTCTTAGAGCTGCTTCTCTTGCCATTCACCTCTATATTTATAAATAACTTGCTTAGGCACTTTTGACTTTTTGATACCCACCACTTTCCCTCCCCATTTCAATATAATTATAGCAAAAAACAGGTATATCAAAATTCAGTGTTCACATTAGTATGAATTTATACATTACTATAGAGTCAAGTAATTCTATGATTATATTTCTTTTCTTGTCCAATTCTCCCTTTTCTGGGATTTACTTTTTGCCTTTTACTTAAGTACTTTTTATTCTCTAGCACATACCTTTTTCCAACAGCTCCATTGAAGTTACCGTACACTTATAACTAGTTTTGTTTTCCAAATGCTCAATCTAGCAATTTCCTGTTTGCTCTGCCACACCTTTTTTTCATGGAATGTTCTTCCTGGAACCCTCAGTTTTCTTTCTTTGTGCTATGACTGTTGCTTTTTAGGCCTACTACCTAGACGGCTCCCGAGGATTTTCTTCCCTCGCCCTCCTTAAAGCTGATTAATTTTTTTTTTTTTTTTTCCTCCCTAGACCCTATGTCTTCCTTCTCCGTCTACTTCTTGGCTCTGCTAAAGCATATCCTCTCATAGTTTGAAAAAAAAGAAGAAGAAGAAGGAAAGAAAAAATATATATGAGAAACATTTTCTGAATTTATGCATCTTCATTCCATACTCAAGCTCTTGATTGATGGCTCAACTGGGTAGAGACTTCTGGGTTGAAAATTATGTTTATGCAAAGAATTGAAGTCTATCTCTGAGGCCAATGCTGTGCCCAATATGACCGTTTCCATCCAGCGTACTGAGCACCTTAATACTCTAATATCATCTTCAGAGTGGAAAAACTGCCTTTTTGTTCATCACTTCTCCCCCTAAACTTTCTCTGCCCTCTTTTTTTAGAAGATCATGATGCTAAGTGGACCTTTTCGGTTGACCTTTTATTTATATATATCTTTTTTTTCTTTCTTATTTCCCATTCTTAATCTTTCTGTAGTTTAGAGACAGTTTCTCAATTTTATCTTTAACCCTTCTTCTAAATATATTTCACTTCATTTTATGGATGCTTCACTATCCCTCTTTATGTCTGAGGATATAAAGCTTTGTTTTTTGTTTTGTTGTTGTCATCATTGTTGTCAGTTGATTGATTGGCTTTGAGTGTTTTCTTCTGTTCTCAGCATTATTTGTTGCTTTGAAGGGTATTTTTTCTGTTTCTTTTATTTTTCTTCTTTTAATTTGTCTATATTTAAGCTTTCATCGAAAATTAGGTTATTCGTATCTTGATCCCTATTTATACTTAAGAATTATTCTGTAAACTATGATTGGATAGTCTGTGTCATTAGACAGAATTGTTGATTAGTGAGCAATGTCCTAAATCCTGAGGCAGCCGCTTTTAATTTATTCAGAGAATAGCTCATAGTCTTCCACATGGTCAAGGGGAACGTGAAGGTAGTCACCTGACTTTACTGGCTAAGAGAGGACTCATGGGTCTGGAACTTTATTTATTTATTTATTTTTTCTTGGCTATAACCTTTGTGTGTGTATGTGTGTGTGTGAGTGTGCTTTAGAAGACAGTTTACAGAGAAAATTCGTTTCTCATTAAACAATTAATACATATATTATTTGTTGACATTGTTTGCCAACCCCATGACCTGTCAACATTCTCCCCTCCTTGACTTTGGGTTCCCCATGACCAGCTTTCTTGTCCCCTCCTGCTTTCTTGTCCTTGCCCCTGGACTGGTGTGACCATTTAGTCTTGTTTTGTTTTATGGGCCTGTCTAAACTTTGACTGAAGGGTGAACTTCAGGAGTGAGTTCAATATGAGTTAGAACAATGTCAAGGGCCATACTCTCGGGGTTTCTCCAGTCTTTGTCAAGCCAGTAAATCTGGTCTTTTGTGAGTTAGAATTTTGTTCTACGTTTTTCTCCAGCTCTGTCCAGGACCCTCTATTGTGATCCCTGTCAGAGTAGTAGGTGGTGGTAACTGGGCACCATCTAATTGTGGTGGACTCAGTCTGGTGGAGGTGGTGGTCATTGTTGTCCCTTAGTAACTTTGGACTAATCTTTCCTTTGTATCTTTGGTTTTCTTCATTCTCCCTTGCTCTAGATGGGGTGGGACCAGTGGAGTATTTTAGGTTGCCACTCACAAGCTTTTAAGACCCCAGACGCTACTCACCAAAGTAGGATGTAGAGCATTTTCTCTATGAACTATGTTATGCCAATTAAACTAGATGTCCCCCGAGACCATGGTTCCCAGCCCTCAGCCCAGTAATTTGCTGCTTCAGGGAGTTTGGATGTGTCTATGAAGCTTCCACAACCTTGCCTTGGTCAAGTTGTGCTGACTTCCCTAGGGGTCTGGCACTGTTAATACATTTCCAACCACTCCTGATATTCAGCACTATACTTCAACTGTTCTCTGCACTGGACTGGTAACTCCAAGTCCTGAGTCCCTTAGAGGTTCAGAGGTGCAGTTCACTTTTTGTTTGTTACTATTCATCACTGAAAGCCCTTTAGGTTTTAACTTACTTAACCCTAGTAACCCCATCAAATACTCTGATGGTTAATTCTAGGTGTCAACTTGGCTAAGCTATGATTCTCAGTGGTTTACCAAACACTATGTAATCATCTTCCATTTTGTGACTTGATGTGAGCAGCCAGTTAAAAGGGGATTTTCCCTGGGGGTGGGGCATGCCTCCAGTATATAAATGGATGTTCTGGCAAAGCTCTTTCTCTTTTATGCTCTTCTTGCATCACTTGACCTCCCGTTCTTGGGATGTGAGAAGCCTTCAGCCTTCTGCCTGACCCATAGATTTGCAACTTGCCAGACCCTGCAAGTGCATGAGCCATTTCCTTGAAGTAAGTCTCTTTTACTCTCTCTCTCTCACCCCCTCTCTCTCTGTATATATACATCTATATACGCTTTACTGGTTTTGCTCCTCTAGAGAACCCAGACTAAGACAAACACCATTTTCGACACTATGTTGAAATCTCTCATCTGCTTCCCATCTGCTGCTGTCTCCTCTCCTTTTACCTTTGCTCTTGTAAGTCTATTTTTCCTTTTACTATCCTTTTGGAAGTATTAACATATTCAGCAGCCCTCTTTGATCTATACCTATAATTTTGATGAAAATATTTTCTGATTTTTTCTAAAGCTTACCACTGACAAAGAACAGGACTGAGAATGTGTTGTTTTGATTTGGTTTCAAATTAAATGATGCCTAATCAAGCTGCTGTTGTTGCTAGTTGCTGTCAAGTTGATTCTGCCTCACGGAGGGCCCGTGTGTCAGAGTAGAACTTCTGCATAGGGTTTTAAAGGCTGTGACCTTTCAAAAGCAGATCACCAGGCCTGTCTTCCAATGTGCCTCCGGGAGAGTGTGAACAGCTAACCTTTTGCCTAGTAGGTGAGTATTTAACCATTTGTGCCAACCAGGGACTCCCCAAACAGAGTGATTATTCATAAACATTTATTTGTAGATGATGAACATAATGGAAGTATTCTGTAATTATTTAATGATCACAGTGTGGGCTATTGATTGGTCAGTTAATGAATTAGAGCAAATGCATAATATCAGGAGCCCTCGTGGCACAGTGGTTGAGAGCTTGGCTGCTAACCAAAAGGTCAACTGTTCAAATCCACCAGCTGCTCCTTGGAAACCCTATGGGGCAATTCTACTCTGCCCTATAGGGTCACTATGAGTCAGAACTGACTGGACAACAATGGGTTTTTTGTTTTTTTGGTTTTTTTGGTGTAGTATCAGGGAAATATTTTACCTTGTCTATATAAAGTCTTTTCTTTATTCTTTAAAATAACAGGATTTTCCCCCCTTATGGATGAATGCTTTTAGTCAAAATTTTAACTTTATTAATATCATTCTCCTTAGTTCTAAAAAGTCATGTGAAATGATAAGTGTTTTGATAGGATACTGCTTTGAGTTTTCTGACTGAGAGACACCATATGGATGCAGGATTAGTCACAACAGATTTATGCAGTATTAACATAAGGTCCCGCATGGAACCCACATTCTGCTTTTGGTCAGCACAGCCCATGTTCCCTGAGGTTCCAAACACCAAAATATCCATGTGGAGATCTTGCCACCAAAAGAAAAAGGATCCACTCTCTGGATTTTGTTTTTCTCTGACCGACCACAGATGGTTAAAAAATAAAATAATAAATGCTCAAAAACAATCTAATATGGTAATTCCCAGGCTGCCTTTAGATCTATGTTTAAGCAAGATAAGCAACAATGCTGACAAGTTGCCTCCATAAATTTCAGAAGGCAAATGAAACTGTTGACTCTTGGGAATGAATTCACTGGAGGATGTTACACTGCTCTTACAGAGTAGTCACTGGAGATTTCCCCAGGATTCCACACACTTTGAACAAAAACTCTGGAAAAAATAAAATGTAAGGGCATAGGCAAAAATAAGGGAAAATTTATTACCAGTTTTTTTTTGTTTGTTTTTTAACAGCTCTATTGAGATGTAGGCAACCCTGGTGGCGTAGTGATTAAGTGCTACCGTTGCTAACCGAAAGGTCAGCAGTTCGAATCCACCAGGCGCTCCTTGGAAACTCTATGGGGCAGTTCTACTCTGCCCAATAGGGTTGCTGTAAGTTGGAATCGACTCGACAGCAGCGGGTTTGGTTTGGTTTTTCGTTGAGATGTAATTTGCATACTATAAAATTCACTCTATTAAAGTGTGTAATTCAGGGGGTTTTAGTATATTCAGAGGGGTGCAACTATCACCACTACCTAGTTTTAAACCAGTTTCATCACCTTAGAAAGAAACTTGGTATCCACTAGCAATTACTCCCTCTTTCCCCTTTCTCTCAGTCCCTGACAGACGCTAATCCACTTTCTGTCTCTATGAATTTGCCTATTTTGTACATTTCATGTAAATGGAATCATACAATACGTGGTCCTTTGCTACTAGCTTCTTTTTCTTAGAGTAAGGTTTTCAAGGTTCATCCATGTTGTAACATGTGTCAGTACTTCACTCCTTTCTATTGCTGATTAATGTTCCATTGTATGGCTATAACACATTGTGTTTATCCATTCATCAGTTGATGGAATTTTGGGTTGTTTCTACTTTTCACTGTTATGAATAATACTTTTATGACCATTCATGTGCAATTTTTTGTGTGATTATATGTTTCATATCTCCTGGGTATGTTCCTAGGAGTAAAATAACAAGTTATAAGGTTTAAACTTTTGAGGAAATGCCAGACTGTTTTCCATAGCTGCTGCAGTATTTTACATTATCATCAGCAATGCACTAGGTTTCAGTTTTTCCACATCTTCACCAACACTTTTTATTGTCTGTCTTTTTTTATTTTAGCTATAGCGGATGTGAAGTGGCATCTCGTGCTTCTCATTTGCATTTTCCTGATGACTACCAATGTTGAGTATCTTTTCGTGTGCTTACTGGCCATTGTTTTTTGTTTGTTTGTTTTCTTCTTTTAAGAGATTCCTGTTCAAATCGTTTGCCAGTTTTTAATTTTGCTATTTTTCTATTTATTATCGCACTGCTAGAGTTCTTCGTATATTCAAAATGCAAGTCCCTTCTCAGACATATGATTTGCAAATATTATCTGTTGTTCTGGGGTAGTCTGTTCGCATTCTTCATGACATCCTTTGGAGCTCAAAAGATTTTAATTTTGGTGAAGTCCAACATATCTACTTTTTTCTTTTGCAGTTTGGACTTTGAGGTCATACCTAAGAATACATTGTCAAACTCAACATCACAGAAATTTACTCCTATGTTTTCTTCTAAGAGGTTGATAAGTTCAGCCTCACATTTAGGTCTATAATCCATTTTGAGTTAACTTTTTTTTTCTATGGAGAGAGACAAGTGTCTATCTTCATTCTTTTGCATGCGGCTATCCATTTGCCCCAGCACCACGTGTTGAAATAACTATCCCCTCCCTCTTGAATTGTCTCGGCACCTTATCATAAATCAATTGACCATAAATGTGAGGATTTGTAGCTGGAATCTAAATTCCATTACAATGATTTTTATGTCTTTTTGTCAGTACCACATTGTTTTAATGAATGTAGCTTCATAGTAAGTTTGAAATTGGAAAGTGTGAGTCCTCCAACTTTGTTTTTGAGATCATTTTGGCTAATCTGGGTCCCTTGCATTTCTATGTGAATTTTAAGATTCACTTGTCAATTTCTGCAACAACAACAAAATAGCAGAAATTTTGATAGCTATTGTGTTGAATATATAGATCAATTTGGGAAGTATTGCCATCTTAACAATATTAAGTCTTCCAATCTATGAACTTGAATGTCTTTCCATTTATTTAGGTCTTCTTTAATTACTTTCCACAATGTTTTCAGTGTACAAATCTTGCACTTCTTTTGTTAAATTTATTATTAAATATTTTATTTTTTATAGTGTCATTATAAACAGAATCATTTTCTTAATTTGGTTTTACATTGTTCACTGCTAATATACAGAAATACAATTGATTTTTGTACATAGATCTTCTATCCTGAAATCTTGTTGAACTCACTTATTGTTTCTAACTTTTTAAATGGATTCTTATGGTTTTCTATATAAGATTATGTCATCTGTGAACAGATAGTTATACTTCTTCCTTTACAGTCTGAACGATCTTAAGTTCATTTTTTTACCTAATTGCCCTGGCTAGACCCTCCAGTACAGTGTTGAATAAAAGTAGCAAGAGTGGACATCCTGATCTTAGGGGTAAAGAATTCTGTCATTCACAATTATGATGTTAGCTGTGGGTTTTTTCTAAACGGCCTTCATCACGTTGAGGAAGTTCTCTTCTATCAATAGTTGGATCAGTGCTTTTACCATGAAAGACTGTTGGATTTTGTCAGATACTTTTTCAGCATTTGTTGAGATAATCATGTGGTTTTTGTCCTCTATTCTATTAATATGTTGCATTGCGTTGGTTGATTGTCAGATGTTAAGCCAACCTTGCACTCCTGGGATAAATCCCGCTTGATCAGAGTGTATGATCTCTTTTATATGTTGCTGACTACTAGTTTGATTTTAATTGTGATCATACAGCCTGCACACTACTTGGAATGTGATGACTTAGTGAGAAATACTAAGTAAAACAACAATAATATGTGTGCCTGGCTCTGTAAGGGGCATCTTACATGCATTGGCTCATTTAATCCTCGTACTGATCCAATGAGTTAGATTCTAATATTATCCTAATTTTATAGACAATAAACCTGGTTCTCAGAGAAGTTATATAAGTTTACCAAGGTCACAGAACTAGTGAGAAGAGGTGCTGGTATTCTAAACCAGGAAGTCTGATTCCATAACCCAAGCTCTTAAACACTTTATTTTGAGGTATGGATAATCTTGCCTAGAGTAAGAACTACATCTTATCTTAATACCTTCATGTCTCTTCCCCCTGCTATGTTATTAGTACAGTATTCAAATAACTGAAAATGAATAAATACTGCTGACTCAGAGAGGTTTTTTTAGACAAAGTTAGAGGCTCATTCAACTTAGATTCAGTTTGATACTAACATGCCATAATCTACAGGGGTTAGTGCATGTAGGATGACTGAAAATAAGTCACAAATACACAAAAACTGGATGTAGTTAGAAAATGTGCCATTTCTTTTTGCTAAAATGCAGATGTATGATTTCTAACTCACTGTCTATAAACTTTGCATGATTCTTTGTTTCAGATATACGAAAATACTTCCCTTAGGTCATCCCACCAGATCTGTTTGGGTCCCCGTGGTAATGGATGTATCAAGGATAAAGGGAAATTGCAGAGGAACAAAATCCTAATATGCACAAATGGAAATAACTGTGTTGTGTTGGTGGAACTTCCCCCCCACCAAAAAAATCCTTTATATGGTTATATTGTTTTTCAATTCAAAGGGAGAGAATATTTAAACATGAATAAATAAGCCAATTTTGAAGGAAAAAAGAGATCCAGATTACAATTTTATATTCCAACATCATTTTGAACCTTTTTTCTATTTTCTTGGTCTAATAGCCTTTATATTTCTTGTATTTAGTAATCTCCTGAGTTGTTTTTTTTTTTTTTTTTTCCAGAAGTTACTCAGAAATTTCAGCTGCCAAGAACAGACTTTTGGAAAGTTATACATCAAAAGTTAATATTTTGCAGAACACTATCATTCAAATTTAATATGAGTTAAAATGAATTAAAACTCTTTATTTTTTCCTAATAGACATATTAATTCCTGCCAGTAGCTAATAGGTCATATCTCAGGATTTCTAGGCATCAGAATCCACAGGCCCCCAGAATACCCAGACTCCAAATATGAAATCTAGAAGATAATCTTTTGAGCAGCAGTACATCAATTCTATTCAGATTAATAGAATTTCAGAGAAGCGTGTGTCTTTACTGGTAAGAAAAGTTGGAAGAAAACAACCCAGCTCAACTACCCCTGCCTTAAATTCTAGTGATTCCTAGCTCTGCATTTCTCACAAAGCAACCCTGTGTGGAGTGTCAGCTCTGTTCTCTCCCCTACTGCCCGTCTGTAGCACTGCATGGCTTTGTATTGCTTAAGGATAAACAGGTTGGAGTTGCATATGGTTCACATTTTTTGTTTGAGCTGGTGCAGGGAGAGGTTGCTTAGCATCTGCAGGTCTCACATGGTGTCACGGGCAGTAAAGGAATGACTGAAGTAGTTGCAGACAGCATGGTGTCTACATTCCTCTCTTTGCCTAAGAAATCATGGGTAATTAAATTAACATGGATTGAATGCAAAGCATAGGGACAGAAACACTAGAACAGAAAGCCCCATCTCAACATGTGATCACCATATTTACCTGTATTATATGAGGCAATAAAACCAGAGGAGGAAAAGTCATAAAACAAAACAGTAATAAAAACTTATATTTACATAATTTCTTTCTGCTCCAAGATTCCAAAGCATGGAATGAAAATCATACAGGAAAATATGTCACCAGACACATGACCTATTACTGGCAGAGGCGGTCATTAGCAATTACAGGATGGCCAAAGGACAAGACAAAAGGCACTTTGGGTAAGCTGGTGTTTATAAAGAGAGAGTCTGCCTTAAGTTTTCTGATTCACCCTGTTACCTTTATGACTATATATCAGAGTGATCAATTTCAAACATACTCCTCCTGTAATTTAAAAACTGTGAGACCTATTAAAAGGGCACAGGTTTGCCAAACTACATCAACCCAGAAAGGTGAAATCCATGCTCACTTAAGAAATTGTGCAACTCACACTTCTTTTTAGTCTCTCTTCAGTGGTGCTTCCCAATGCAGGGTTAAAGGACAAGGCCCTCATTTTACGCTCCCAGCATTATCAGGCTTCCCAGGCATCTTTCCTATACACAAGCTGAAATTCATACTGTGGTTAGGATATCAGGCTGGTTTTGTTATGACTTTGAAAGATTTGTACTGCACAGATGTTAGCTCCAGCTGTTTTTATCAGTGATCTGCAGGCCAAGGTGGTCCTAAGTAGGTTGTGCTCTTACTGAATCCCATTAGAGTGTGTTCTACTGACACTCGCATACTGAGAATCCCCATGTGAAAATAGATTTGAGTGATGAATTCTGCTTGAAGCCAAGAGGATTTTTAAAAGATTGGTGTTGTTGTTAGGTGCCATACAGTCGATTTTGACTCATCATGACCCCAACTGACAGAGTAGAACTGCCCGATAGGGCTTTCTTGGCAATATTTAAGCTCTTAGCTGCTAAACAAAAAGTTGGTGGTTTAAACCCGCCCAGTAGCTCTGTGGCAAAAGACCTGACAATCTGCTCCCATAAAGATTACAGCCCAGAAAACCCTATGGGGCAGTTCTACTCTAAGTCAAAATTTACTCGACAGCACCTGGCCAGTTCTTTCTTCCACTGGTCGCAGGGTAGGGATTCCCAGCTGGGGACTATGCCCTCCCTAGGCTCTTACCTTCTTCTGACCAAGAATAACCAGGAGAGGTTCCACACGAATAAAGATTTATTAGTTACAGAAAGAAAGTAAAAGTAAAAACGCTTGGGAGGGAAAGGAGAGGGGTTTCCACCTACGCTAGCCTCCAGCCTCACACGAACAAAGGATTTCCTAGGGTTTATAAAAGGTTTTCTTCGTTCATTAGATGGGTGGAGATTTCCAGGAGAAGGGGAGGGATTATGAAAATCAACGCACAGTTGGAATTCAAGATGGATTTCCTCACAGAAGTTGTCGGAACTAAGATGGAGTCTGTCCTGAGGGCTGCGGGGGTGTGGAACGGCACTTATTCTGGGATATTGCACATGCGTGATGTCTCTGGATCCTGGTTCAAGTCCCAGCAAGGGATCCCTGCGCGTGTTTATCTCATGTGGAAGGTCATTCATAGGTTACCTTGATTTTTACTGCAATGCTCTGCATCTGCTAGGGGACTTGAAAAACAACTCAGAAAGGTTACCAGTAGTTTATAGCTGGTCAAGCATGTAGGAATAGGAAATATGGCCCCTTATCTTGTCTAAGCACCTAGTTTGTTAATCACAAGTAGTCCTCAGTGCCAGCAGTAAAAGTTACATGGTGGTCTGCACTTAGGTTAAGATTCCAAGAATACTGAGTCAGAGGCTATTTAATTATAGCCAGCCCAATCTCTTGCCTGTCTCACGCTGAGCTGCTTGGTGAATTTGAACCACCAACCTTTTAGTTAGCAGCCAACTGCTTAACCATTTTACCATCAGGGCTCCTTTAAAAGATTACACAATAATAAAATGGTCACGGCCATAGCCTATAAGGACTTCTGTGGCAACTATACTGCCTTTCAACTCAATTACATCTCTTATATTTGTCAGATGGATGCTAGCTACTATACTAATAATACTCCTACTCATAATAATAACGGTAAATGCACACCATGTGTGCATTCCATAAGATCTTTAAACGTGTCACTTCATTTTCCTCCTAATGACACTATGACATATGTTCTAATTTTATCCCCATTAAAAGATAACAAAACCTGAGCGGTTATCTGCTTCACATAGCCATTTCCAAAGTGCCATTGATTCTAAAAGGAAGTTAACACCTAACCATTCTTTCGCCCTGCTTTTCTCTTGGATTCTTATTAAGTTTAAGAAACAAGAGAAAGAAAAGGCTCTACTATCAGTCTCGTTGAAAAAATAATAATAATAAGGAGAAGAACCTCACAAAGGCAGAAATGAGAAAACAAATACAAAATGAAGCCTTGTTTTTGTTGTTAGGTGCCATCAAGTCGGTTCAAACTCATAGCGATCCTATGCACAACAAAAAGAAACACTGCCTGGTCCTGTGCCATCCTCACGATCTTAGCTATGTTTGAACCCATTGTTTCAGCCACTGTGCCAATCCCTCTGCTTTACCAAGCATGATAGCCTTCTCCAGAAACTGGTCCCTCCTGATAACTTGTTCAATGTAAGTGAGACAGTCTCACCATCCTCACTTCTAAAGAGCACACTGGTTGTACTTCTTCAAGACAGCTTTGTTCATTCTTCTGGCAGTTCATGGTATATTCAATGTTCTTCATCAACGCCATAATTCAAGGCATCAATCCTTCTTCAGTCTTCCTTATTCATTGTCCAACATTCTCATGCATATACATGAGATTCAAATATGTAGGCAATTGAAAATACCATGGCTTGGGTCAGGCACATCTAAGTCCTCAAAGTCACATCTTTGCTGTTTGACATTTTAAAGAGGTCCATTGTAGCGGATTTGCCCAATGTAATATGTCGTTTGATTTTTTTGACTGCTGTTTCCATGGGTGTTGATTGTGAATTCAGGTAAAATGAAATCCTTGAAAACTTCGATCTTTTCTCTGTTTATCATGCTGTTGATTATTGGTCTAGTTGTGAGGACTTTTGGTTTATTAATTTTCATCAGTAAGTGCTTTAAGTCCTCTTCGCTTTCAGCAAATAAGATTGTGTCATCTGCATATCACAAGTTATTAGTGAGTGTTCCTCCAATCCTGATACCACGTTCTTCTTCATATAGTCCAGCTTCTCAAATTTTTTGCTCAGCATACAGATCGAATAAGTATGCTGAAAGGATAGAACCCTGACACACACCTTTCCTGATTTTAGACACACAGTATCCCCTTGTTCTGTTGCATCAACTGCCTCTTGGTCTATGTACAAGTTCATCATGAGCACAATTAAGTGTTCTGTAATTCCTATTCTTCATAACGTTATCCAAAATTTGTTAAGACCTGCATAGTCAAGTGTCTTGCATAGTCAATAAAACACAAATAAACATCTTTCTGGTATTCTCTGCTTTCAGCCAAGATCCACCTGACATCAGCAATGATACCCCTCATCCTACATCCTCTTCTGAACCTGGCCTAAATTTCTGGCAGTTCCCTGTCAATGTACCGCTACAGTCATTTTTTAATTCCACAACATTTACTTGTATGTGATATTAATGATATAATTTGATAATTTCCACATTATGTTGGCTCTTCTTTGGTATGGTCATGTATATGGATCTCTTTCAGTTGACTGGCCAGGTAGCTGTCTTCCAAATTTCTTGGCATAGATGAGTGAGCACTTCCAGTGTTGCATCCATTTGTTCAAACATCTCAATCGGTATTCTGTCAATTCCTGGAGCCTTGTTTTTCGCCAATGCCTTCAGTGCAACTTGGACCTGTTCCTTCAGTACCATCGATTCTTGATCATATGCTACCTCCTGAAATGGCTAAAAGTCGACCAATTCTTTTTGGTACAGTGCCTCTGTGTATTCCTTCCTTCTTCCTTTGATGCTTCCTACATCTTTCAATATTTTGCCCATAGGATCCTTCACTATTGCAACTAGAGGTTTGAATTTTTTCTTCAATTCTTTCAGCTGAGAAATGCTGAGCATACTCTTTGTTTTGGTTTTCTAACTCCAACTCTTTGGCTTTTTCCACATTTTAATATAATACATTACTTTGTCTTCTCAACCTGCCCTTTGAAATCGTCTGTTCAACTCTTCTACTTTATCAATTCTTCTGTTTGCTTTAACTACTCTATGTTCAGGAGCAAGTTTCAGGGTCTATTCTGACATTCCTTTTGGTCTTTTCTTTCTTTCCTGTCTTTTTAATGACCTTTTGCTTTCTTTATTTATGAAGTCCTTGATGTCATCCCACAACTCACCTGGTCCTTTGTCATTAGTGTTCGATGTACTATTCTTAAGGTGGTCTCTAAATTCAGGTGGGATATACTGAAGGTCATACTTCAGCTCTTGTGGACTTGTTTTAATTTTCTTCAGCTTCAACTTGAACTTGCGTACGAGCAATTGATCATCTGTTCTGCAGTCAGCCCCTGGCCTTGTTCTGACTGATGTTATTGAGCTTCTCCATCGTCTCTTTCCACAAATGTAGTCAAATTGATTCCTGTGTATTCCATCTGGTGAAGTCCATGTCACTGTTTATGTTGCTGAAAAACAGGCATTTCTGATGAATAGGTCATTGGTTTTCCAAAATTCTACCATGCAGTCTCTGGAGTCATTTATATCACCAAGGTCACATTTTCCAACTATTGGTCCTTCTTCTTTGTTTCCAACTTTCCTATTCCAAGCACTAGGAATTATCAATGCATCTTGATTGCATGTTTGATCAATTTCAGACTTCAAAATTTGGTAAAAATCTTCAATTTCTTCATCTTTGGCATTAGTGGTTGGTGTGCAAATTTGAATAATAGTCATATTAATTGATCTTCCTTTTAGGGATATGGATGTTATCCTATCACTGACAACAGTGTACTTCAGGATAGATCTTGAAATGTTCTTTTTGACAATTAATGTAATGCCATTCTTCTTCAATATGTTATTCCAGGCGTAACAGACCATATGATCGTCTGATTGAAAATGGCCGATACCAGTCCATTTCAGCTCACTTATGTCTAGGATATCAATCCTACTTCCTAGATATTGATGTCAATATCATTACTTTTTTTTTTTACAAATTCACCTACCCACAATTATATTTTTCATTTTTATAAGTAGAGATCACAACTGAACTGGTACATGCCAATTACAATTAGAAAAATAAAACATAAAAATATCTTTTTCAAAGGATTTTTATGTTCTGCTTGATGAGACTTCATGATACAAGATATAATAAATGCTGTTATCTATTTGTGAACTCCTGTAACTCACTTATCACTCTGAGCATGTTAAGCCTCTCTTTCCCCTCTAAAATCTTTACAACTATAAAACTCAATGAGTCTAAGTTATAGCCGTTTTTAAACCATGCTTTCTTTTACATTCATTGTCCTTTATTTACCTTTCAGAATGTAAGACAGATTATATTAACCAAGAGTTCTCAAATGGTCTTCCACACATAGGGCATTCATTATTGCAATCTTGACTCCAACAAACTTTCATGAATCAACAATTTATAAATTACAGCATTCCAGTAAGGCATGCTTTACTGGGTGGCTTTAGCCTTCCAAAACATTCTTCATGAATGATGTTTTATGCTACATGATTAGAAAACACTGCCATCTTCCTTAAGGTTAAACCTGTAACAATTATGTAGATAGGAAATAAAAGCCTCTACATAGAACTGTATTCATATAATTTATGAAGCAGAAGTAGGGAATCACAGAGAATGAAACATTTTCAAAGCAGAAAAAAATAACAGCTAACATCTCTTGAGCAATTGCTCTATCTATCACTTTATATGCAGTAGCTCATTTAATTTAAACGTTTTAATAATAACAAACAATCATGGCTAACATTTCTTGAGCATTTACTATATCCACCGACTTTATAGGCATTTCCTCATTTAATACTCACAGGAATCCTATGAAGTAATCAAGTGGGTAATTAATATTCTATTTAACAGTTCATTATTGAATTTTCACATTTTATTTAAATTGTAATTCTCAAATTCTTCCCAAATTACTGTGCTTGGCAGAAACTGTTATTTGCCTAGCCAACATCTAGTCTCTCCTTTTCCCTTTAGTAAGAGAATCCTCATTATGTTGAGGGTTTCATTATGCTCATCTAAAAACCTACATCCCCAGACTCCCTTGTAGCTAGAGGTGACCATGTCACACAGACCAATAAAATGAATAGAAATTTCTGGGTAGGGATTCTGGATAAAACCCAGTGCTGTCGAGTCGATTCTGACTCATAGCAACCCTATAGGACAGAGTAGAACTGCCCCATAGAGTTTCCAAGGAGCGCCTGGCAGATTCGAACTGCCAACCCTTTGGTTACCAGCCATAGCACTTAACCATTATGCCACCAGGGTTCTGGATAAGCCGTTTTAAATGGGAGAGTCTTAGCTGACTAGTTCCCTTTACTGTTTTGCCTGTTATCCTTCCTCGTCTTCCTGACTAAATGGTTTCAGCTTCAGCTGCCATTTTTCAAGTATGAAAATGAAGGGCACACCGTAAGAGTTGTAGAGCAGCAACTTAGAAGAAACTTTCGTCCCTGATGATAAGTACAGCCCCCTCACCAGCACTGGTCTGCCATCTCATTATTATTATTTGAGAGAAAATACACCCCATAACTTGTTTAAACTACATCTTATGTGTGTGTGTGTTTTCTGTGATATGCAGCAAAATTCAATCCCCAGCTATAGTGTTAACATCAAACTTTCACATCCCTACAGAAAATGGGGAAAGGAGAGGCATACAGATACAAAAATCAGTCATGACAGATTAGAACAATCATCTCCTTTCAACTTCCTAAGCATAAGCCGTGATGAGGGTTTCCATCAACTGCTATTCAAATATCGAACATCCCAGAAAGGCCCTACCATCCCACCCCTTCCTTTAACATTACTGAAAACGAAAGCCAACGTTGGCTTCGTTCCTGCCCAAAGACCTATAACATTTAATGTCAGTGCAGTACCTTTTGGTGCTTGCTTATATTTTGCTTATCACATCACTGAGTTTCCTGTATTATTTGATTAATTTATGCTTATTATTTGGTTGGCTTTTTGTTTGTTTTGTTTTTTAACTCAGCACAGTTCTAGATACATAACACACAATAAATACCTGAATGTAAAATATAATTGAATTTAATGATACCAATCCATGCTACCTCCTGTTACTTTTAAAGTACAAGGTCTGGGTCACTCATTTTATCTTTTTTAAACCGTTCCTCTAAACTTCATCATGCCCCAATTTCCTCATCTTTAATCTGGTAACTTTAGAAACCAAAATAATAGCAGTGAAGCAAATGAAATTAATCATGGACCATATAAAATAGTATTTGGCACATATTAGAGACCTAATAAACATGTTGTTGTTGTTGTTGTTAGTAGCAGTATTTTCCTCTGACCTTGTCATTTGATTTAGTAATAGACTCATTTCCAATCACTAAAGGAGCCCTGGTGGCACAGTGGTTAAGAGATTGGCTGCTAACCAAAAGGTCAGGAGTTCAAATCCACTAGCTGTTCCTTGGAAACCCTATGGGGCAGTTCTACTCTATCCTTTGGGTCACTATGAGTCTGAATCAACTCGATGACAATGGATTTGGTTTGGTTTTTTGTTCACTAAAAGTTAAGAGGTTAAGATAAGTTGAAATTCATCCTCATTATAGTGTTATCTTTTAAAAAATAGGAAATTTCATACTATTTTAATAAGCCAGAATGTCCATCATCATTATCTAACAGACACAGAGATTAATTTAAAAAGTATAGTGACAGATTATAAAGCAACAATCTATTTATACACCATTTTCTATGGATTTCAGTAAAAACTGAATGTCTTCCACATTTCAGGCATTGGAGGTATAATTCTGACTAAGACCAGTTCTTGCTCGTGAAGATGTTTAAGGGGGTCAAACACTTCAAACAAATGATACAAGGTAGATTTTACCATGGCCCCGGTCTACCTTGTTTTTCCTTACACCTCTCTGTACCTCCGGAGTTCAAAGACCTCTTCTTTTCCAGGGTGGCTGGTGCCCTTGAAAAGTGTGGCCTTCACACTCAGTTTGATTGAGACTTAGCAAAATCTGGGGCGTGTGGGATCAGCCAAAGAAGAAGGCAACCATCAGCTAATGGACAACACTTACTGCAATGAACTACCGTCAGGGAAAAAGGTGAGAAGCAGAGCTCACCAGGCTTTCACTTCCCTTCCTTGTCACTTCCTCTCCAAACGCTGATGACATTTCTCTGCATGTGGCCCTGCAAGATGAGTCTCTGCCCTTCAAAGGCCATGTTCTATCATCATCAAACTCCACCTACCAGCTCAGGAGACTCAGGTAAGAGGGATTTCTCTGCCTCTCCCTCTACTATCTTTTTAATCTACTGTTACGTCCTAGATTCTTTTAAATAATGGAAATATAAATGAAAAAATCACAAGAATATTAGAAACTGTGTTATATACTTGAAAACATATGCCATATGGTGGAAATGTGTTGTTAATTGTAACATCAAAGCAACAAGCACTTTAAAGTAAAAGATGGACTTTTTTTTTTTAACTGTCTGAAACAAATAAAATAATTGAAAGGCTTTTATGAAAACTAGAAAAAAATATTTGTATCTATGTGACATTACAGTTTTAATATCTGTAATATATAGAGGGTTCTTACAAATTCATTTTAAAAGGAGCACACACCCCAAAAGACAAAAGAGCAAAGGACACGAGAGGCAACAAACACACACACACACACACAAACACAAATGGACTAGAAGAAAATTTAAGTTCAATATTTTTGGGTATTCAAATAAATGATAATGAGTTTTTAACCTAACAATTTAGTTTTAAAATTGATAATCCTCAAGAATTGTAAAGCGACAGTAATGCAGGAACTATCAACATTGCTAGTGAGAGTGTAAATTGGTACAACTACCTTGGAGGAAATTTTAGAGGAATGTATCCAAAGACTTAAAATTTCTTACAAGCTATGACCCAGTCATCCCTCTTCTAAGAAGTTATGCTAAAGAAATGATTATGTGTGTCCAAAGATTTTCCTCCAAGGATGTTTATCATAGGCTTGCTGAAAATAGTCCAAAATGTGGACATAACCTCAAGTCCAACAATGAGGGGTTTGAATTAACTGTGTATATCCATTATCCGTATCATGAGAAATTATAAAACTATTACAAATGAGATTGCAAAAGACTTTCTGGGAAGATAGATATTTAAGTTACAGCTTGGGAGAGGTTTACAAAACAGTTTTTACAACATGGTCCTCTGTTGTGATATTGTAAATGAGAATATGCAAAGAAATAAAAACTCTACACCAAAACATTAAAAAAAAAAAATTACAAGTGGTTATTTCTGGGTGATGATATTACGGTGGCTCTTATTTCATCTTTAACTTTTATCTGATTGTGGAAATGTTCTACAATAAACATCAATTGTTGCTATGAAGGATTATTATATTAAAATATTAAAGTAAAGGGCAAATAATTAGGAGTAAGCAAGTAATGAATTTTGACGCAATATGAGGATTTGGCTTGAAAAACAACGAAGGGGTTATTCAGAGCACTGAAATCCCAAAGTGGAAGAAAGGAAAGCAATTGTGCAATGGCAAGAATGAAACCAAATAAAACAAGTGTTCAGAGGGAAGACAAGCTGAGATTCAAAACTGATGGCGGTGTCGGGAGGTGTTCTTTGGCCATTAGCTTAGGTAAGAAAGTAAAGGAGCAAGCCCCTAGCGGTTTTCAGTATGATAAACCAACGTCCTATTATACAAAATAATAATGTGTTTTTATATGGTGCAAATGTGCTAATGGCCAAATTTCTTACTCTAAAATGCAAACCCCTTTAAGGGGAGCTGGTAGAACACTAAAACTAGGAGCAGTTAATTGATCTCCAGCATGACTGGAATTTTCAGGCTGGTGTTAAGTTTAACAATCTTGAAAGGTGTTTTGGAGTTCAAATGCAAAATAAGTCCCTCCCTTGGAGGGAATTCTGTGAATTAGTTGGAGACACAGGCATTTACAGCTCACAGGTTTCCTCATTTGCTGGAGGATATCGTTATCTTTATTGTTCCATATATAAAACAGGCAAGTGTCCCAGGTCATGCGTCTTCCCATGAAAACACGATCATATACTGGGGGGTGAGGGGAAAGCCCAGAAAAGTCTGCCAATGGACAGATTTACAGAATACATAAATGTAGCCAGAAATGCACCGGTTTAGAACATGGCTGCCTATACCTAACCATAAAGGAATTCACAGAAGGAGAAACTAGTATTTCTGAGGACAGCCCATCTACTCATGAACACTCCTACAATTTTCCTTCGCTCCAGGAAAACCACTACAGAGGAAGTGTCACCACGCTGTAGTATGTATATTTCCCAGCACATGGAAGCATCAAATGTGCTGCAGGCTGGACAAAAGGCTTTGTGGTTAATGAAACCAACTTGCCTTTCTTTTAAATACCTGGCTTCCCCCCTGTGTGGTACAAATGGTTACCTCACTCGGCTGTTAACCAAAAGGCAGGGGGCTGGAGTCCACCCAGAGGCATCTTGAAAAAACGTTGGCTATCCTCTTCCAAAAAATCAGCCCTATGGAGTACAGTTCTACTCTGATGCACACGGGGTCGTCTCGAATTGGAATTAACTCTAAAGCAACTAGTCAAAGAAAACTAGTAGCAGGTAGTAATACCGGTTAGCTCCTTTTTCTTGTCCATAAAATGGAGATAAGAGTACCCAAGTTGCAATGTTGCTTAGGAGATAAAAGTAGATCATACACATAAATGCCTGGTCCGTTGTTATAAAAAGAAAGAAAAATTTCTTTTACCATTAAAACATGGAGGCTTTTGTGTGTGTGTGTGGCAAAATTGAGGAAGGCTCATTGTAAATATGTAAGACCAGAAGCATGTGTAACTTGGGCTGAAATACACAATTACAAAAGCAATGTTTTAGTTGACAACTTCTCGTCTGAAATACCAAAAAATTCAGATGAGAAATGTAAATGCTTGTATTTATAGCAAAATTTGAAATTGACTCCAAATTCATATTTTCATCAGGTATGGCTAGCATTTCAGCAATTATTTTCACTTTTGACCACATTCACATTTTGAATTGCAAGTACATTTGTACCATCTTTATATAATTCTCTCTAATTTAGCATAGTACATGTGATCAGAGGAGCCCTGGTGGCCCAGTAGTTAAGCGTTCTCCACCAACCGCTATGCAGGAGAAAGGTGTGGCAGTCTGCTTCCATAAAAATTATAGCCCAGTGGAAAACTTTATGGGGTAGTTCCACTCTGTCCTATATGAGTCAGAATGAACTCCACAGCGATGGCTTTATACGTGATCAAATAGGCTTATACTAATGTCAAAAGAGTGGTGAGATTGTTTTCCTGCTCACAATTGGTAAAAAAATGCTGTAGATCTGGTTCCAAAATCAGTTAATAATAAAATAATTATGAAGATGCTGCTAAGCGAATTTCAGTTTAAGGTCTTCTCTTTTCCTTTTTTTTTTTTTCCCATGCCTCGATAGTGTAGGCTTTTTGCCTTATTCATATATTTTACATAAAAACATTTTAGCGATAATAATTTTCAGTGGAAACATCATATGCAAGCTTATTTTAGCCCGTACTTATAGAAGGAAACTTTCTGAGCCATTGATCGCATTCTATAACCATTACAATATGGTGCCATAAATGATAATGACATGGTCAATCAATCAGCAAGAAGTTAATTTTAGTTTAAAAAATTTTGAATCAAGTGCTTTAGATCTAGAAAATGACTTTATCCCCCTCCATTTCAAAGTAGGCAAAATGTTTGGCTAAGATTTCAAAGCCAGTAAAGGACAGTGCCTAGGTTAGAGTCCAGGCATTCAGCTCTAAGGTACAAGGTGAAGTATCGGATCCTGAGAAAGGGTAAGGGATATTTGCTGGGGAAGGGTCAGAAATAGGCTTTAATAATCAGCTTTTAAACACAATATTGCAAAGCATGCCATATTCAAGATGCTTCTTAACTCGATGGTTTTTCTTGTGATTTCCCATGATGTGAGTAGATGGAGTTTTGGAGTGAGACAATAAGTGTTTGAATCTCTGCTCCACCACTTAATGAGACCTAATTCCTCAACATGAAGCATTGGTTGGTTCAGCGGTAGAAATCTTGCCTTCCGTGCCGGAGACCCAGGTTCAATTCCCAGCCAGACGCACCTCATGCGCACCCACCACCTATCTGTCAGCAGAGGCTTGTGTGTTGCTATGTTTGTGTTCAGTAGAGCTTCCGGACTAACACGGACTAGGGAGAAAGACCCGTTGATCTACTTCCAAAAATGAGCCAATGACATTATGTGTGAGGTCACCAGGAGTCACGGACCTACTCAACAGCATCTAACAACAGTTCCTCAGCATGAATTTCTCCACCCATAAAATGGTGATAGCAGCACCTACATCACAGAAGTGTTAAGAGACTAAAATGAGAGATATCCTAGAAGTAAAATCAGTTTGTGAACTATAAAAAGGAACAAAAAACTGCAAGGGTGTGGTATTATCACTTAGCTAACAAAAAGCCTGGCTCCTTTATTGTGAGTGAACTTGATTTCTGACTCTCCTGGCTTATGCTAGCACCATAGCTCTTAGATTTAAGACACTGAGATTTACCAGTGGAATTTTTGCTATGCAATAAGAATATATAAGTAATTATCTAAAACAAGGCCATCTAATTATATCAGGGGGTTCTGATAACAGCATAAACCATGAAAGTGGAACCTAAGTGCTTTATTACCAGAATCATAAAACAGAAATATAGTCTTTTATTGCATTATTGCAGATTATTTTTGTAATACAGATGAGAGAGAGTTTCTCAAATTGTCATCTTATACTCAATATACCCCTGTTAACTTTTAATATTAATATTATTTCATATAATGCTATTTTACTAATGGACTTTTTAAAATAAATATATTATAGTTTACACACACAGACAAAAAAAAACCATGATGGAGTTCAGATCTCTACTATAGTGATTAATTCTTCCATGTTATACACCAATTAGGCATGTATCATATCAGTAAAAATATACAGAGGGCCATATGCACATAATTCATACTCATATCTAATGATAACCTCATAAACTATTTTCCCACCATTGAAGCACACATATGTTTAACTTTGAAATGGATTGCCAGAAGAAAGCCTATGAAAAAAATCCTGCTGCAGACAAAGTCTCATCAATTGCTGCCTTTTTTTTCTACTGTATACTTTATGAATTGCCTCATCATAATTAACTCCAACCACTGGAATTAATTACTCCAGATGATTTGGAAATTGGTCTCCTCAATTCCTCTGAAATTGGTTGAGATCATCCCACAAAGTGGGGGGAAGGGTTTGGATAAAGCAAAACCTACCTTTGAAACTGAGCGTGTTTTACTCTTTAGTTATGTTTTGTTTTTTAAAGAAGGAGAAGTTGTGCAGGAGGATAACTTTAGGTATATGTTATTACTTTTTATTATCATAAAACTCTAGACTTTCAGAGCAGAAAGACATCCCAGGGAGCGGGTAGTTCGAACCCCTCATTTTACCCATATGGAAAGGGAGACCCCAAAATTTCAGTGAATTGCTCAAGGTCACAGAGAGAGTTACAGCTGAACCAGAATCAGAAACCAGGCTTTCTCTCTCCACAGTTCAGTGTTCTTTATACTTGACCTGCCTATGTTGATGTCATGGGTTTAAGATACTAAATTCATGTTGAGGCTCTGAACAGCAGTAAAAAAGGAAAGAAGCATAAAGAGTCTTGTAGGTTTTGTCATACAGAAATCAGATATGGGAAATAAAGGATTGGGGATTGTCTTAGTTATCTAGTGCTGCTATGAAAATACTACAGGTGGGTGGGCTTTAATGAACAGAAATTTATTTTTTCACAGTTTAGGAAGTTAGAAGTCCAAGTTCAGGCACTGGCCCTAGAGGAAGGCTCTCTCTCCCTTTGCACTCTGGGGGAAGTTCCTTACCTCTGTTCAGTTTCTATTGGCTAACTTGTGGTTGCTTCTTTCCACTTCCTTTGTGCTTTCTGGCTGGCTTGCTTGCTTAATCTGATGTTTTATATCTCAGAAAAGATTGATTTAAGTCATGCTTAATTCTAATACTGCCCCATTAACCTAACAAAGAAAACCCATTCCCAAATAGGATTATAACTACAGTTATAGGGGTTAGGATTTACAACACGTATTTTGGGGACACAGTTTAATCTGTAACAGGAATGCTAAAGACACATTGACAATGAAATTTCAGCTCAAGAAAAGTCTGGAATGCTAATTTGAATAAGCTTTCAGTTCGTGTCAGCTCATCCCAATTTTGTCCCCATTGTTTTTATATTTGCCATAACAGTCTTTCCTCCTTAGATCTATTGTCCTTAAAGAACAAGGATTTATATTTGGTAGAAACCAATTCTGAAACAAAGGACTGCAAGGAAGATTTGAAAATAGTTGATTACTGTTTGTAGCATACCAGTTATCAGAGGAAAATTCATCTTTTAAATTACTTATATATATATATATATATATATTTAATGTTAATCTTTCCAAAATGTTAGAATTCTTTCAAAAAATGCTAAATTCTCTCTCAGGTAGGTTCCATGTGGCTTAACCTGAGCAGAAATCTGAAAATCAGGAATCAAAGTCAAGAGATTTGCAGACTATGTCATTATAAAAAGCAAACGGGTAAAAATAGGGGGAATTTTTGAGTAAATGAAAGATAATAAAAGCAAGCTTTATTTTTGTTTTCCAGTATGCTCCTTATGGAGTTCCTGATATAACAAAGTAAAGGGTAATACAGTATGTCAGTTAGGTTTACCAGGAAGGAGATGCCAACACAGGGCTAGAAATGCAAAATATTAATTGGAGATAAGGTCTGAGAAGGACAAATGGGAGAGGGAGCAAGAGCAGTTAGGGAGAGTCTTCAGACTTTGATGTAGGCCTGACACCTGTGAAAGTGGTGGGAGCGGAAGGAAGGAGGGTTGGGTAGGAAAAGCCTCAAGATTGGTGCAACTCTGAGAAAGCCTCGCAAGGCAGCCCAACAGGGAGTACATAGTTTCCCACTGCCCAGAAATTGTGAGCCCTTCAGTTGTGCTTAATCATTGACTGGGGGCTGCCTTGCGAGAGCTTGGTGTCTACTCAACACCAGACCCACAGTCGTCTGCAGCTGAAGACTGTTGGCTAAGCGCACTCCCTTCAGCAGGTTCACCCTTGAAGGAACCGCTGAGTTCTTGCAGCAGGTTTTCCCTTGAAGTGATGTACCACCATGGCTACCATTTTCAGGTAGTGACTCCATTCCCATGTGGTTTCATGGGCTAAAATTTATGATGGATAATCAGATCATTTCACTGGTGTTGCCAAATTTGGTTTAGATGCTTATTCTTTCAAAATGACCTACCCAATTGCTATTCCTTTATGTAGAATTTCTTCATCTTACCAAATTAAAAAAAGACCATAAATACTTTTGAAACCTTGCAGGTCTATAGACTAATTATCCTTAGATATGCCCCTACACCCTCAACCTCATTCAAAGCACAAACTGAAAGTAACTTTGTGTTTTAGAAAACAACTAAATCTGAAGAATTCCCTTCTTATTCTAGAGAACGTACTCTCTCCCCTGAGTATCCAAAGGACGTTTACCCAACCTTGATTCTTCTCGTTGGTTTTGTCTCCCCACAGAAAAGCAACTTCATTTTTTGTCCTGCTGATTTGTTTTAATCAAATTGCTCAGCGATATAAAACAAAATAAAGGAAGATGAGTTTTGCTTGTTTATTCTGGATGTGTTCTGGAGTGGTTTTGATTTCGGCTTCCCCCTTCCCAGGCTAGGACTCTATTGTGCCATTCATTGTGGCTGGCCCCTCAGTTCTCTCATTCACAACCTCACCCAGGGCAATGCCTTGCTCACAGATCCCTGCCTCCTAGGTGCCAAATGGATTTGATGGTGTTTAAGGCAAAATAAGGTCCCTGGGTGATACAAATGGTTTGATCTTGACTACTAACATAAAGATTGGTAGTTCAAACCTGCCCAGTGGCCCCACAAAAGAAAAGCCTGGTGATTTGCTTTAGTAAAGATTACAGCCAAGAAAACCCTATGGAGCAGTTCTACTTTATAATACACAGGGTCACAATGAATCGGAATTGACTTGATGGCAATGGGTTTGGTTTTGGTTTAAGGCAAATTAACCCAAACCAAAACTTCTTCCTCCTGGTGAAAATTAAAATCCATGTTATTTTCCCACATTTTTGAGGTATATATGCAATGTCTTCATCTAACAATGGAAGATAATACTCTCCCAAATTTAATTTTGAGTCCTAAACTCTCACCTGAATTCCAAAATCATGTAGCCAACTACTTGCTCAACATCTCCATTTGATGTCTAATAGGAAAAAGGCATCTCAGACTTAACTGGTCCGAACAGAACTCCTGATTTTCCCTCTCAAACTGTCTCCTCCTTCAGGCTTTTCCCATTTGTTAGTTGATAACTCCACCCTCAGGCTGCCGTGGCCAGAGAACTTGAACTCACCCTTGACTCCTGTTTTCCCTACCTTTGCCATTCCGAGAGTGAATCATGTCCCCTCTCCTTAGAGCTTCTAAACACTTCCATTGTTACAAAGCTGGTCTAGACAACTGTCATCTCCCACCTCCATATATTAGTAGCCTCCTAATTGGTCCCTTTGCCTCTTTTTTTGCTTCTTCAGTCTATTTTCTTTTAAAACATAAGACAAATCATTTCACTTCCTTCATCAAAGCCCTCCAAAGACCTGTCTTCTTTTTCAGGATAAAATCTGAAGTCCTAGCCATGGTCTAGGGAGCTTTCCATGATGTTTCCCCTGGTTTCCCCCTTGACCTTATCTCCTTTCTGTCCCACACTCTGCTCAGATCCGGGGTCTCCCTGCTCTTCTTTGAATAAGTCAAGCACACACTTATCTCAGAATTATTTTGCATTTACTACCCCTTCCACCTAGAGCACTCTTCACCTAGCCAGTCCCATTTTTTCCAGGTATTCCCTCGCTTTCTACCAGTCACACTTGGTAACAATACATAAAACACACACACACGTGCTCTTTCTCCTCCTTTCATATTCTCATTTCATCTCTTAACCCTCTTTATTTTTCTTGACAACATTTATCATAGTATTATCACATTACATAGTCTTGTTGCTCATTTCCTCTCTCTTGGCTGGAACGCAAATGCTGTGAGTGAAGGAATTTACCTGTTCTATTCACTGCTATAGCTGCAATGCCCAAACCAGTGGCTAGAGCATAAGAGACAGTCAATAAAAACTTGTGGAATGAATTTTTCTAATTATCACAGAGAGATTCATTTTGTCAAGAGTTAAATGCCATCTCTGTGCAGAATGGTTGGATGCGCTGCATTCAAAGCAAATCCAAGAACTTGGAAATCCCACTTGAGGTCTTCATGGTGTCAAAATACTACCACTACTGTCTGCTAGAAATCAGTCGAACCAAATTTACTACTCCTAAAATTCAGTAACACCTTTCTTTTAATGCCGAAGACATGGCGAGACTCAGGAGACCAGTCATTGCCTTTAGTGATCATGGTTTCAACTTGCAGTGGTCATCCACCCTCACTAAATGATGAACGAAGCTATTAAACAGATGGACACATGAGACCAACACAGGGGTGGACCCCAGCCACTCAGCCACCAAATCGCCTCCTAAACCATCATACGTCACTGCTGCATGAGAAGGTGGGGTCTCTGGAATGAGCTCTGAAAAACCCCAACTTGCAGAGAATATTAAAATCTCAAAGTTCTGAAATAATGGCTTAAGAAGTTGGCTAAAAATTCGAGAGAGATTTGTAAATTTAAAACAAGCTTTCTCCCATTTGGGTGTCTAGTTTTCCTTTTTTTCTTAAAACACAGGCTGCTTTATTTCTTAATAATAATAAATAAATTCTAGAAATGTCGGCAATGAAGATCTGCTTAACTTGCAAACAAAAGCTCATTTCTACATCTCAGATGTAACTGCATGGATTTCAGTATTAATTCTAGAACATCTCATGCAATTCCTAATAACGGCAGCAGCGGGGGAGTGGGGGGCAGCACATGTCACACGTCACACTCCTCCCCCCAGTAACAGTTCTGAGCATCCGTCAATAACAGTCCCCTTTACTTAAAGGACACAGGTTTTACACACAGACACACACAGACACATTCACACATTTAAAGGAGAGGATGGGGAGCGGGGAGCCAGTGATTTGTTTGTCATTTGAGATGGAGCAAAGGGGAGGATTGGTATTGTTTAATTTGAGTCAAGTAGCAGAATGTCTGAATTTAAATGCAGCTCATTTGATTTTATTACCGAGTACACGTGGAAATTATTAGAGCTGTCTCTTTTTGCCCGCGCCTGCTGCCCTGGTTTGGTTGTTCGATTATTTGATTTGACACCCACCACGCAAAAGAGGTTGTCCCCCTTCTGCTCTGTCTATTGGAGCTGGTATGAGGAACAGAGGAAGAAAAATCGCACAGCTGGTAGTACAGTGAACCCAAAAATATACAGAAATGTACCAGAGGGAATAGTCATCAACACGAAGTGAACAAGCACCCGGACTATTGATTACATGCTGCTCACAGAACACCAGGCTTTTCTGCCAACTCCTCTTTATTCATACACTGAACTGCAGGCAGCATGCTCCACCTTGCATCATCAGTTTTGATGAATAATGCACTGATAAGCACTGTAGCCAGGATTCCAGGGGAGCTGGGAAGCCAGATGTCATCTGGACCTCCGATGGTTTGAACCCTGGATCTCTGACAGACACTGATTAAAAAAAAAAAAAACACAAGGAGTACACTGCAGTGGGGGCAAGGCCACTGCAAGACTGGCGAGTATTGTGACGTTCTGGAAAACTAAGGGGAATCAGCTCTGTCTCAAGCCGGAGTGAGGGTACTGTGCTTAAGCAGCAGTAGTTACGAAGTGGTGATGTTGGCTAGGTGCACTTGAATCTTAGGCTTGTCCAGAAATCTCACCCATGCACACACAAAGAAAGGGATTTTGAAGGGAAATGGTTATGGGCTTAAATCCACATGTCTCCAAACAGGTCATCGTAAAAAGCAGATGGAACAAACTCCCTCCACGATGGAATTTCTGAGGGTGGTTATGACGGATTTGAATGTTGCCTTAGTGGGAGGGTGTACAAGATCGGATTGGCTCCCCCGTGCTTTGCACGCTTGAAGCATTTCAGCAGGAGTGCTGCACAGATCATGTTTTAATTCCATCACTACAGGTAAATGTTCAAAAGGATCAATTAGACACAAGGTTTCCTCTACTCGGTAACTGCAGACCTACCCCACGTTGTTTTATGAGTGAAACCTGGAGTTGGAGCAACAATTGTCTTTGCTCTATTTAATTCTTCATCTAGACAACAGATTTTTCTGACCCTAAATCCAACAATGGTCTCTGGCTCCATCCTCAATTGCAATCACCTCTCCTTCTCCCAGTCCCTTCCAGCCCTGGCTTTCCTCTGCTGTAAGTTTCTCCACTGCCTACCCTCCCTCCTCCTCTCCATCACACTCCTGTCTGGTAGCC
The DNA here is from genome assembly GCF_030014295.1 of Loxodonta africana. Taxonomy (NCBI): domain Eukaryota; kingdom Metazoa; phylum Chordata; class Mammalia; order Proboscidea; family Elephantidae; genus Loxodonta; species Loxodonta africana. The sequence goes on from NC_087352.1 coordinate 75,591,411, forward strand.
TCACTTCTTCCACATGTTCTCAGCCTTGCAAGCCCAAGCTGTCAGTGTCCAACACTGACATCTGCCAAATCCCCTCTCGTAGCTGGAAGAATTCAACATGAAATCTTCAATATGGAAAATTTACACTATGAATATTGGAAAACTCAAAGCTACTATATTGAATCTGTCTCATTCTGGGAAAATGAGTCATGATATACAGTCTCCCAACTTGGAGGCTGCCCTCTTTCATGCGTTCTAACCCACTGCACTAGACTGGCATCATTTGAGATGAGCACTATTGCATGGAATGTACAGACAAAAAGCATGCCAGCTTTGGATGGCATTTTATGAACCAAAAAACCTTTGTTGAGTCAATTCCGACCCATAGGGACGCTGTAGGGCAGAGCAGAACTGTCCCATAGGATTTCCAAGGCTGTAATCTTTACAGAAACAGACTGTCACAGCTTTCTCTCACAGAGCTTCTGGTGGGTTCAAACCACAACCCTTCAATTAGCAGAAGAATGCTTAACTGCTGTGCCACCAGGGCTCTGGCATTTATAAACACACTTATTAAAACAGAGTCATTTCATCCTCAGTTCTAACAATAGACAAAATTGAGATGATTTCAAAGTGGCTCTTCAAAATTCCTAAAACAGCCCATAAACTGTCATATAAACAATAATATACCGAGTGTAAAAGAGCATCAAAACTCATCTCTGTTGAGTCAGTTGCAACTCATAGCAACCTGTAGAACGGGGTAGAGCTGTCGCGTAGGTTGCCATGGCTGTAAATCTTTATGGAAGCAGGCTGCCACAACTTTCTCCCTTGGAGTGGCTGGTGCGTTCAAACTGCCGACCTTCAGGTTTGTAGGTGAGCACTTAACCACTGAGCCATCAGGGCTCCTTATAAAGGCACATACATCATATAAAATATCATTTTGTAATAAATTTCTCCCAACATGGCCAGAAGCTCGCCCTAGGGAGATTTCACCCTGTCACCCACCCACACTCCCTGGCAAGTGCACTTTGATGGAACAGCCGGAAAGTTCACTTACATTCTTTTCCTGACATGTTATTATAAAAAATTCAAACACAGAAAAGTGAAGAGAATAGTATGCTGAAGATCCATATAAACCAACACTAAGTTTTGACAAATGTTACCACTGGCATATTTGCTTCACCATTTTTTTTTTTTTTTTGGTGGAACCTTTTACAATAAATTGTAGATATTGTTATATTTCACCCCAAAAACTTCAATGAGTATCTCTTTTTAAAACGGACATTTTCTTTCATGGTCCTATGTCATTATTACACCTAACAGAATTGATAAAACTTCTTAATACCATCTAATATCCAGTCCACATTCAAATTTCCCCCGCTATCCCCCGCCAAATATGCTTTAACAAAAAAACCACACCCAGTGCCATCGAGTCGACTCTGACTCATCCTTTATAACTGGTTAATTCGAACCTGAATCCAATTAAGCACTCTATCTATAGCAACCCTGTAGGACAGAGCAGAACTACCCCATAGGGTTTCCAAGGCTCTAAATCTTTACAGAAACAGACTGCCACATCTTTCTCCCACAGAGCTACTGGTGGGTTCAAACTGTTGACCTTTCAGTTAGCAGTTGAGTGCTTAACCCTGCAACACCAGGGTTCCTTTATTGCATAGGTAGACTCACCCAAAACCTAAAAACCATTCCGACCAATCAACAGAGAATGTAAGAACCCTTGGCTTCATAACATCCCAGCTCACCTACTGTTACTACTCTGCCATTTCAGTTTTATCCAATTCTCTAGTTTCCAGAGAAAAGCCATCCCTGGCATACACAAACTGGTCTGACACAACAACTCCTCAATGTTGTTAGGAGCTGACGATGGTGAGGATGGCACAGGACTGGGCAGTGTTTCATTCTTTTGTACACAGGGTCACTATGAGTCGGAACCGAAGTGATGGCACTTAACAACAACAACATGCATGTCCTATATGTATATATAGCCATTATAGAGTATTCACGTAAGCACAAAGATTATAGCCAAGAAGAAAACTCATCTATAGTATTTCCAAGGTTAAAGATGGGCCAGGAATTTAAACTATCCCAAAGACATAACCTAGAACAATTATTTCATGGGGATTGAAGTAATAACCCTAATAAAAATGATGTTGTGCTCAAGATCTGTATAGGGCCAAAAGTTGAGGTGTAGTCTTAATGAGGTTTGAATGGACTGCAACTATGCATTTGGGTTCAGTAATGTAATTTATCTCAAATGAGTGATTTTAAAGCTGGAATATCCTGAGGAGCTGGAAGAGGTCAAGAAGATATGGTATAATTGGAGTCACCTGCTTAAGTATGGGGTTTGCGTGAGGTGGCTGGATTGATGCTGATATACTCCAGTCTGTTTAGAGGTATTTATTAGCTGGTGCTCCAGACAACAGACTGGGATAGAATATTCAGATGCCCTTCTTATCCATGTCTTCTGTGTTGAAGTCCACGAGAAGACAGAGGCAGGCAAGGGACAAACGTTTCACTGTGTCCCACCCTGGTCTCCTCACTCAGATCAAGAGAGCTATGATATCTGAATAGGAGAACAGAAGCTGAAGAGGAAAGCCCAAACTAATGGCAAATTTATCCTTCTCCTTGAACGTGGACTATGCTCAGGACTATGCTCTCCTTGAATGTGAACAAGTAACTTAAACAAGAGCAGCAACAACTATGACCTTCAATGAAGAGCTTCTCAAGCTTTAATCTGCATACAAATCTCCTGGAGATAATGGTGATGGTTGTACAACATGATGAACACAATTTACGTAAATGAATTGTACATGTGAAGAATGTTGAAATGGCAAATGTCTTTTACATATATATTTACCACAATAAAAAAAAATACAAATTCCAATTCATTAGGTTTGGGTGGGGCCTGAGGTTCTGCATTTCTAATAAACCCAGGGAATATGGAAGTTGCTATTATAGAAACCACACTGGAGTAAGGCTTTAAAGAACTAAGAATATTGCTCTAAGATGAACACTTTACAAAACCGTTTTAAAAAAATCAGTATACTATGACCTGTTATCAAAATTCACTAAAACACTTGCCAAAGAAGCAGGAAGGTTTAAGGCTGGACTGAAAAATGTGTACTATCAAATTTCTAATAAAAAGAGGATAAGGGAATGACAGCTGTCATCTGGCCTATAAAGCAGATCAGTTAGAAAGTACATCCTCAAAAAATCTCTGGGGGCCCTGCTATCTTCCAGTGGGTTATCTGGAAGTGCTAGTTAAAGTAGACCTTACGGTTGTATTTATCAAGTCTCCAGAGGAGCATAAACAATGACTAAATAGCCATTCATTTTTTTATTCACCTAATATTTATTGAAACCCATTATGTCTTAGATCCTTTGCTTCCTGCTTAAGATGCAACTGAGATCAAGACAGACACATTACTTTATGTGGAAGGCCTTACATGGGATGGGGAAAAACAAGAGAAATAATTTACAGCCAAAGACAATTTACCCTGGAGTCAGATGCACGCACAAGCCAGGGTGTGAAAGTAGATGACCACCTGGAAGAAGCCTGGTAGAGAGAGTGAGGTATCAAAACTGAAGTTTACCTGAGGATGAGTCAGGTCTGCTTTTTCATATTTTTTGTTGTTAGCTGTTGTTGAGTCACCCCCCATCTCATGGTGGCCTCATGCACAATGGAAGAAAATGCTGCCTGGTCCTCTGCTATCCCCATGATCAGTTGCAGAACGGACCATTATGAGCCATAGATTTTCATTGGCTGATTTTTCAAAGTAGATCACCACACCTTTCTTCCTAGTCTATCTTAGCCTGGAAGCTCCCCTGAAACCTGAATCCTGTTCAGCATCATAGCAACACACAATCCTCCTGTGACAGATAAGTGGTGGCTGTGCACGCAGTGAATTGGCCTGGAGTCAAACCCAGGTCTACAGCATGGAAGCAAGAGTTCTACCACTGACTCACCACTGCCCTCTTTTCCATATTTAACCCATCCCTTTATACTCAAATATTAAGTAAACCTTGTTAGAATTTACAACATGACACTTACAAATGCCATGTTGTAGGGTATTGGGGCAGAATCTGTGCAAAAACGGTACAGAGAAGAAGAACAATCCTACTCTGATAGTGGGCTGAAGGCGGCAGGTGTAGTCACCAATAAAGTTAGCCATTGCTAGTAGATCCACTGTCTTGTGAAGGACAGTCAAGTAAGAGACAACTGCATGACAGGAATGAGGAGGCCAGGTGTCTTGGTCACCTAGTGCCTCTATAACAGAAATACCACAAGTAGACGGTTTTAACAAAGAGAAATGTATTCTCTCACAGTCTAGGAGGCTAGAAGTCTGAATTCAAGGTGCCAGCTCCAAGGGAAGGCTTTCTCTCTCTGTGAGCTCTGAGGGAAGGCACTTGTCATCAATCTTCCCAGGAAACCCAGGTCCAAAAGATGCACTATTCTCCTGGCTCTTGTTTCTTGTTGGTATGAGGTCCCCATGTGTCTCTGCTCTCTTCTTTTATATCTCAAAAGAGATTGACTTCAGACATGGCCTAATCTTATAGATTGAACCCTGTCTCATTAACCTAACAGCCTCTAATCCTGCCTCGTTAACATCATAGAGGTAGGATTTATAACGCATAGCAAAATCACATCAGATGACAAAGTAGTGGACAATCACACAACACTGGGAATCATGGCTTAGCCAAATTGATACACATTTGGGGGGTACACAAGTCAATCCATAACACCAGGTTAGAAGGATCTGAGAAATGCTCTCAGAGCACATGGAAAGCAGCAACTTGGGAGACTGCTTGAAATGGGAGAGCGAGTCTCGTTCAGCTGACTCCCTGTGCTTCATTCCAAGTTGCACTGATTTTATAGCTTGACGCTCGGACAGTGATGACTTCCCTCATTCCCAAGTTCTTTGTTGCGCTTCCCTCTTCTTCCATGTACTCAGAGTCCATACTACGAACTATTATCTTTTTGGAGTTCTTTTGAAAATAATGGACCGTGATCAAGACATATAAATTTTTTAAAATGTTAAATTTTCTTGCCTCCTTGCTTTTCTGTCCCTCATTCCTCCTTGTTCTGTCTGTCACGTTTCCCCCACAGCATTCACAACTCCATCTGTGGTGCAGAATGCGAGCACTATTTCATCCTCAGGGACAGTCCTTCTCTGCCATATGCACCACAGCTGCAGTAATTCCAGCAGGACTTGTTTAAAACAACAGTATGTCATTGTGAGACAGGGGTTTCTCAAAAGGCTCGTTCCAGGTACAAAGGCTCCTCCTGTGTTCTCCTTTCCATTTTTCTGTCTGTAATCACTTTTGTTGATAAACGGTAGTGTCCCACAGACATCCGATTTATTCTAGAAGTGACATCTTAAGGTGAGACATTTTTAATTTGTAAAATGCTTTTGAAAAGTGAATTTGAGCCTATAAATAATGAAACAAACCCCATTGTCCCTGAACTTTGGCTTTCCAGTGGTTTAGGAAAATATGCGTAGAATTTAATTTGAGATTATTGTAAAAATTATTTAGTAGCTTCCCTAAATTCGAGGTATTAGCTTCTCTTAAGGAGCTCCCCTAGCAAATCTAAAACATTGTATTTGAACATACCTAAAAATAATATGACTATTGCGTAAAGGAAGTCCCTAGGTGGTGCAAATGGCTAACAAGGCTGGCTGCTAACCAAAAGGTTGTAGTTCCAATCCACCCAGAGGCACCTTGGAAGAAAGACCTGGCCATCTACTGCCAAAAAAGCAGCCATTGAAAAATCTGTAGCGCACAGTTCTACTCTGACATACATGGGGTCACCATGAGTTGGAGTCGACTCCCCAGCAAGGGGTATTGTGTAAATGGAGGAAAACAAATACTTTATTGGGGTCACACAGGTGCACATTGATGAAAGAAATTATTAACCCACCTGGTCAGCAAAAACACAATATATTAAAAGTCACCTTTTGCTGGACAGTCTGCAATAACTGATAGATGACATGTCCTCCTAAAAAAATGGAAGCTTGACTATCCCTTGCCACTCTGGTGTATAACCCTCGAGAGCAGTGCCTCTCCTCTGCCAACAGCCCTCTCCCCAGCAAAACATTGATGAAGGCAGGAGTGGGTAAGGGAAAGGAGAAAAGAAGCTTGCCTATTTCAGGTCCCTTCTAATATTTTTTAAAATGTGTGTGTGTAGACATAGACATAGACACAGATGATATGGTGTAGATACAGATATACAGAGATATACACACGTATATATACACTCAATATAAGTTATAGAGCATTGTACTGTATTTGTTCATTTTAATTCCTGTGAAGCACTTCAGTGTGAGAATACCTAGAATTATTTATCCATTGTACTGTTGATAGACAACTAGATTGTTATCTGTTTTGAAGTGTTATGAATCATGCCTCTATAAATATTATAAACATATATAGTTTATATATAAACATACATATAGTTTATATATAAACATATATATAGTTTATATATAAACTATATTTTTATATATATACTATATATATGTTTATATATAAGCTATATATAGTATATACATAAACATATACATAGTTTATATATAAATAAATAGTATATGCACACACACATATATATGCATTTTGGTGCACATTTCTATTCGAGTAGAATTTCTAAGTCCTAGGTGATGCATATGAATAGTTTTAGTAGATACTTCCAAATAGATTCCAAAAGGGGATATCCCAATTTACAGCCCCATCAGCAATGTGTGAATATTCCAGCTTTTGCCTTCTTTTTAATTTTATGCTTTCTGGTGAATATGTAGTATTATTTTATATTGTTGTTGTCGTTAGGTGCCCTTGAGTTGTTTTCAGCTAATAACAACCCTATGTACAACAGAATGAAACATTGCCTGGTCCTGTGTCATCCTCCCAGTTGCTGCTCTGCTAGAGCCCATCGTTGCAGCCACTGTGAAAATCCATTTCATTGAGGGTCTTCTTCTTTTTCGAAGACCCTCTACTTTTCCAAGCATGATGTCCTTCTCCAGGGACCGGTCCCTCCTGACAACACATCCAAAGCATGTGAGACAAAGTCTCACCATCCTCACTTCCCAGGAACATTCTGGCTACACTTCTTACAAGACAGATTTGTTTTGTTGTTTTGGCAGTCTGTGGTATATTCAATATTCTTTGCCGACGCCATAATTCAAAGGCATTAATTCTTCTTTGGTCTTCCTTATTCATTGTCCAGCTTTCACATGCATATGAGGGGATTGAAAACACCATGGCTTGGGTCAGGTGCACCTTAGTCCTCCAAGTGACATCTTCGTTTTTTAACACTTTAAAGAAGTCTTTTGGAGGAGATTTGCCCAATGCAATAATACACTGTTTGATTTCTTGACTGCTGGTTCCATGGGTGTTGATTGAGGGCCCAAGTAAAATTAAATTCTTGACAACTTCAATTGCATATTGGTTCCATTGTGTTATTTCAAGGTAGTTTTAATCCTTATTTCCTTGACGGCTAATGTTGTTAAGCACTTTATCATATATTTATTGCCAAAATGGATATTCTCTCTTATGAAGTGAAAATCAAACCAAACGCATCGCCATCAAGTCGATTCTGACTCACAGAGACCCTATAAAACAGAGAAGAACTACCCCACAGTGTTTCCAAGGAGCAGCTAGTGGATTCGAACTGCCAACCTTTTAGTTAACAGCCAAGCTCTTAACCACTACACCAACAGGGATCCATAAAGTGAAGTACCTGTTTAATTTCTTTGGCCGTTTTTATATTAGGTTATCTGACTTTTGTCTTATTAATTTGTAGACATTATTTATATATTCTGGATACACTTTCTCTCTTGAAAATATATATGTACGGTAACCCTGGTGGCTCAGTGGCTAAGAGCTTGTCTGCTAGTCAAAATGTCGACAGTTTGAATCCACCAGCCACTCCTTGAAACCCTATGGGGCAGGTCTACTCTGTCCTATACGGTCGCTATGAGTCAGAATCGACTCATTGGCAACGGGTTTGGTTTTGACTTTTAGATATAGATACGGATACAGATATGGATACGGGTATGGATAGGGATAGAGACAAAGACAGAGATAGACATAGACATAGATAAGGATTGGAGGAAGACTCATTAACAACCTGTGATATGCAGATGACACAACCTCGCTTGCTGAAAGTGAAGAGAACTTGAAGTACTTACAGATGAATATCAACGGCCACGGCCTTCAGTATGCATTACATCTCAACATAAAGAAAACAAAAATCCTCACAACTGGACCAATAAGCAACTTCATGATAAACGGAGAAAAGATTGGAGTTGTCAAGGATTTCGTTTTACTTGGATCCACAATCAACGACCATGGAAGCAGCAGCCAAGAAAGCAAACGATGCATTGCATTGGACAAATCTGCTGCAAAAGACCCCTTTAAAGTGTTGAAAAGCAAAGATGTCACTTTAAGGACTAAGTTGCGCCTGATCCAAGCCATGGTGTTTTCAATCCCCTCATATGCATGCAAATTTGGACAATGAATAAGGAAGACCAAAGAAGAATTAATGTCTTGGAATTATGGTGTTGGCGAAGAATATTGAGTATATCACGGACTGCCAAAAGAATGAAACAAATCTGTCTTGGAAGAAGTGTAGCCAGAATGCTCCTTAGAAGCAAGGGTGGAGACACTTCATTTCACATACTTTGGACATGTTATCAGGACGGACCAGTTCCTGGAAAAGGACATTATGCTTGGTAAAGTTGAGGGTCAGTGAAAAAAGAGGAAGGCCCTCAACGAGATAGATTGACACAGTGGTTGCAACAAAAGGCTCTAGCAACAGTTATGAGGATGGCATAGGACTGGGCAGTGTTTCATTCTGTTGTGCATAGGGTGGCTATGAGTTGGAATGGACTGAATGGCACCTAACAACAACACAGATGTAGATATGAATACAGATGTAGGCATAGGTATAGATATATACATATACATTCAAGAAAGTATATAGGAATCAAGATTCATCCCCTGCCCGTGAATATTCAATTGATCCAATACTATTATATGAAAGGTATTGTTTCTCTGCACACTGCAGTGACACCAGTGTCACAAATCAAGAAATTATGTATAGTCCAGATACTTCCAAACAGAGTCCTTTCTGGACTCTTTATCCTGTTACTTTGATTTAGGCAAGCTTTGTACAGATACCATTTGTCAGATTAATGAAACTCCTTCTTATTCTTGGTTTAGTACGAGTTTTTTATCATTGTTTTTTCTGCATCCATTGAGATGATTATTCTCTTCTATTTTCTTAATGTTATGTATAAAATTAACTGATCTTAAAATATTAAACCAGTCTTATGTGCCAGGAGTACACTAATTCTCTAGTGATATATTATTGTTTTACGTATAATAGAATTTAAATTGTTCATCATTTGTTTAAGCTTTTTGCATCTGAAGCCATGAAAAAAATGGGTCCATAGTTTTCTTTAAAAGTTTTGTCAGATTTTGGAATCAACATTATCTGTCCTATTGTAGAGATAGTTTAAAGCTCTGGATAATGCTATCTTTGTTCAGAGAAAATTTACTTTTGCTTCCAGAGCTCTGGTTGCTAACCAAAAGGTCAGCAGTTCAAATCCACCAGCCACTCCTTGGAAACTTTAGGGGGCAGTTCTACTCTGTCCTATAGGTTCGCTGTGAGTCAGAATCTAGCAGGCAGAGACTCTGGTTTTTCAACAAAAATGATTATAGGAAAAAAAAAAAGTGAAGGAAAACACAGAAGGAGCCTTTGTTCCTTAAAAGAGCTTCCTAAGAAATTCCTGTCTCACAAAGAGGTACTGTTGTTTTAAAGAAGTTCTGCTAGAATTATTGCTGTTATAATAAAGATTAATTGGTAAGGTTTTTCTCTTCTTTATTTTCTCTAAATATCTTTTGTAAAATTGGCAGTATTTCTTCTATAAATGTTCCAAAGAATTTACTGATAAAGGCACCTTATCTTGGCATTTCTTTGTGGAAAGTTGGTTATTATTGGCTAATATATTTAATAGATATAGGACTGTTCAGTTTTTCTACTTCTTCTTATATCAGGTTTATTAAGTAAGTTGTATTTCTCAAAGAATTTATCCATTTTATCTGAATTTTAAAGTCCATTCATTTAAAGTTGTTCTTAACATATATTTATTATCTTTTTAATGTTTGAAGGATCTGTAGTAATATCTGCTTTGCTATGGTTGATATTAATAGTGCTTTTTCTTTTTTTTGTTGATCAATTTTGCTAAAATTTATCAATTTTATTATTATTTCCAAGGACCCCGGTTTTTGCTTCTTTGATTTTTTTCCTCTTGCATATTTGTTTTCTATTCTGTCACCTCTAGCCTTTCCTTGTTATTTCTTTGTGTTTGATTTGGCAGTCTTTTCCTAACTTCACGAAATGGGTTCTCAGATCATTGACTTTCAAGCTTTTATCTTTTTTATCTTTCTAATAATATATGCACTTGAGACTAAGTTTCCTTCTCGGCACTGTGTTAGCTGCAACCCACAAGTCTCAACATACCATATTTTTATCATCATTAAGTTTAAAATATTTTCTAATTGCCATTTTAACTATTTACTTGTGGATTACAGAAGAGAATTTTTTTTTTTTAATTTCTTAACAGTTGGAGATTTTATCTTTTTGCTGTAGATTTTAACATTGTAGTTTTCAAATCTTTCTTTCTGTATGTTTTCAAACCTTTCAAATTACTTAAATCCTGTTTTATGTTCAATTTTGGTAAATGTTCCCATATGCTTAAAAGAAGTCAATTAGGGTAAGAATGTTCGGTGTGTTACTCAAACTTTCTATATCTTTACTAAGTATTTTGCATGTTTGTTCTCTGCAGTTTTAAAAGAAGTGTGTTCAAATTTGTTACTATGATTATGAATTTGATGATTTCTCCTTTTAATTCTGTTAAATAGCTTTACATACTTTGAGGCTTTGCTGTCTGACGCATACATATTTAGAACTATTATATCTTTCTGTTGAATTGACCCTCTCATGATTTATCCCTAGGGCTTTATCTTAAAATATACTTTGTCTGATAGTATAGTTACTCCAGATTTTTTTCTTGGTTAGCATTTGCATGGTATCAATCATAGTTATGATAAATTCTATGTCCTATAATTCCATTATCTGGATCGCCTGCTGGTCTTTTTCTATCATTTATTATTTTCTTCGGGTTTTCTGGAGCTTGGTATTTTCCCCTGGTATTTTTTCTCTTGGTAATTTTGTTGTTGTTGTTGACTCTCAGACACTGTGTATGATAGTTTGAGGTGCCGATAATTTGAGGCGCTGAATAATGTTACCTTCCTCCAGAGATTTCCTTTTGTTTCTGGCAACAGTAGGAAGGTTGTTATTGTTAGCTGCCATCAAGTCAGGGTTGGTTCACACCAATCTAAGCTGAATTGAGCTGAATTGAAGTGGATTTTTGTTTTTTATAAAAGCTAGGTTTCTTTCTTTCTTTCTTTTTTTCTGGATTGCCTTTACTCATAGAATGAAGACTTCAGGGATCTCAACTTGAAGTCTGATGTGTTTCCTAAGACTCCCTTTCTTGTTGGACTCTGAATTTTAATTTTATTTCCCCAGGACAGTCAGACTGCTAAAAGTTTTACTCAGCTACTCATCCTCTTAGCTGAAGGTTTCTTCTCAGCTTTTCTACCTCTTTTGATGCTCACAAATTGGCAAATGTCATTTCTCTTTAGGACCTTGACTTCTCAAATTGTGGCTGCCCTCTTGCCTTGAACTCCAATTTTCAGCTCCTCAACTTTATAAAATTGCCCAAAGCTTTATGCAGTTTAGCTCTCAAACCCATCCCACTTGTGAGTCAGCAGATTCTTTGATGGCAAGTGCAAACCACAATAATGTGCTCATCTCGATGCACTTTCCTCTCTCTGGACTCATGGTTTTGCAGCTCTCAATATTCCTCCAAGCCAGCAGTTTTAAAACTCTGTCCAACTTTTTTACTTGTTCTTGGCAGGAGGGCTATTCTAATCCAAGGTAGTCTGTCATAACCAAAAACAGTAACACCACTTGCACACTTCAAAGGTAACACCCCTTTTTGAAATTCCAGACTCCTTTAGCTGAAAAATGAAAAATCCCTGAAAGAAAAGTCTTCAGGGAAAGGGAAATGTCACTGATACAGCCATCTCTTTCCATCTGAAGATTTTCTTTCTAGAGCTTAATGAGTATTATAAGACATATAGGTAGCACATAAAATCTCTAATTTTACAGATATGATTGCTTCGGACTTAAATATGCAATGCTATGATAATCCACCTAGGGCAGACCTCATAAATTAGATATGCAGGGAGGTACATGGATACGGCTTTGTGAAGGTGGTACACAAGGATGCACTGCACCAAACAAAAAGTCTTCTGATTCCAAAAATGGATCTTCGACCCACCTTTTTTCTGTGCTTTTCCTCTGCCTGGAATATCCCTTTCACATGAATATGACAGCTTATCAAATCTGCCCTATTGCAAATCAGCTCAAATGTAAATGCTAGAGCATCTTGGCTTCTCCAAACACTTAATTCATGTTTCCTGTGTTGATTTTATGCAACCCACAGTATCTGGCTTACTAACATTTTATTTCTTAATGAATGTTTTCTCCCATTCAGAATTAAAGCTCATTAAAGGCAGAGACTGAAATGTTTTCATCGTTGTTTCTCCTGAAGTACTGTGTGTTCATAAATAGTTCTTGGCAGAATAATTATGTTGAAAAACCGAACTCTAGTGAAGGGCTGTATAGCATTCAATGTAAATCAAAATACAAGACTAATTCTCTCAGCTTGTAGTTGTAGATATTTCAATATATCAAAATGTGTGTGTGTGTGTGTGTTTTAGTGTAAAATAAACATTATCTTTTCCAGCTAATGATGGACAGCCAATTATTGATCATTAATTCTGATAAATTCATGCTTCGTTTGTAATTAGCTGTTTTATTTGCATAAAAACAATTCAAGAAAAATCAACAAATTGTTTGCATTCCTACAATGCAAGACTCCATGTTGTATGTCTGAGAGCCACAAAGAAGTATAATACATTAACCCTGCCCTCAAGAGAGAACATTCTAAAGGGTTAAGACAGTAACACATTAAAAATTAAAATATTGATAATGAAATTTTAAAAACAAGTAAAGCCACAAATGAAGAAATGCTATCAAGCAATACATGATTAATTGCTTAATGATTACAATTAATTCCATAAAGATTGCAATGACTCTAATGACTTGTAGATACATTGCTTTAGGAATTTGATGCCCGGTAAACTCTTCTTTGGGAAGCAATAGAGGTCAGGGCTGTCGCTCGGATTACATTTGTGAACTGCGGTAAAAATCCAGTTGGGGTGGGAGGGGTTGGGCAGCTAAAATCCAACTCCCTCTTCACTCACCAAGTTCTCTGTCCTGATGAGGGCTCATTTCAGACCACAGAGGGTAGACTTTTTTTATATATATATATAATTCACATAAATTACATCATATTTGCCAGGGGGCCTTGACTGAATGGAATTTTATGGAAGGTATAAGATTTGAACAAGGTCTTGAGGAACTAGGTAATTGGCTACAATGTCAGTAGATGAAAAGCGCCAAGGGTATGTTTGGGGACCACCAGTGCATGGGGAGAGTAAGGTCCCCATGGGGTGAGTATTCTGAGATAAGGAAAAGTATGGTGAAGACGTTGTATGAAACTGTGTATACATGAATAGCCTTGTATTCCAGGCTAAATGGTATGTTTTTGTTGTTGTTGTAGTTTTTGGCTGCTGTTGGGCTCATGGTGACCCCACCCACAACAGAATGAAACATTTCCCGGTTATGCACCAAACTAATAAAAAAGAGTATAGAATTTATCTTATAGATATTTAGAGCAAATAAATGTTTTTGAGGAGGTTATATTTTAGTAACATTTGTCTATTGGGCGATGTTAAATGAATTTCATATTTGAGAGACAGGCATCAGGGGGGCCATTGGTCTAGGGCAATGACAACTCAATAGAAAGAAAAATGCAAGAACTAGATGGTGCTTGGCTACCATAGATGACCGCCCTAACAGAGAACACAAGAAACAGGAGAAAGGTGGGGTGCAGAACTCAAGTTCTAGTAAAAAGACCAGACTTGATGGTATGACAGAGAATGGAGGAAGCCCAGAAGATATGGCCCCCAGACTCTCTGTTAACCCAGAACTAAAACCATTCCCAAAGCCAACTCTTCAGACAAAGATTAGGCTGAAAGATCAGACAAAATTTAGGCATAAAATGATACTTGTGAAGAGAGTGGTCCTTAGCTCAAGCAGATACATAAGCCTAAATGGGCAGCTCCTGTCCAGAGGCAAGATGAGAAGGCAGAAAGGGACTGGAGCTGATTGAATGAGCACGGAAAATCTGAGGTAGAAAGGCGGAGTGTGTTGTCACATTACACAGAGAACAACTAGGGTCACATAACAATGTGTATATAAATTTTTGTATGAGAAACTAACTTGAGCTGTAAACTTTCACTTAAAGCACAGTAAAATTAATTAAGTAATTAAAAACAAAAAAAGAAAAAGTGCAAGATAATTGGAAGACAGAGAAATGTAAGAATATGGAGGAGAAAGATTTTAACTTATAATAAACTTATTTTAGTTATTAAAAACAAAGTTTCTTCTTTAGGTGAATTGAATATTTCTTTTCCAATCTCGCATTAATTTATTCAGTTTTTTTTTCTTAATGGAATGAAGATAAAATTTCACCAGACTTTATGCAATTTTTGAAAAACTTGTATTTGTTTGAGATTAAGTAACGAGGTGTCTTATGTTGGTTAAAAGTATGGCCTCTAGAGCTAGACTTCCTAAGTTTGCATCATCACTCAGCACTTACTAGTTATATGACCTTGGACAGGTTACTTAATTTCTCTGTACCTCAATTTCATCACCTACAAATGGGAACAATAATAGTATCACCTCATAGAATCGTTGTGATGAATGGAACAGCTCCTGGCACCTAGTGTTAATTGTCATGGTTGAGGTTATTCTTATTGTCATTTCTTGTGTTTCTCAGCCCATAGCAGCCAGGGGCTAAGAAAATTGTCATGAAAGATGCAAAGCAGTATTTCTCCATCTCTATGGAGCCCTGGTGGCTCAATGATAAAGCACTCAGCTGCTAACCAAGAGGTCAGAGGTTCAAACTCCCCAGCAGCTCCTTGGGATTATAGGGTCACTTGCTGGTAAACAAGAATTCACACCTACTTTTCAGAAATTTCAACCTCACTCTTTAAGTTTCCAAATAATTCTGACATCTCACTGCGATGTCAGGATGTGCAATTCCCTCCTTTTCTCAAAGGCTTATAATGGTGTTACCTCCTCAGGCTTCATGGCTGCTCATTAGAAATTCTGCCATCACTGTTATTAATACCTATAGTTTAAAAGGACACCACTGACACTCCTAAGGAGGCTCGAGGATAAAAGGTAAATTTCAAGTGGAGGGGAAGGAGACTCTGAGCATGGCATGGTGCTTACCACAGGGAGCCTCCAGCAGGCTAGTTGTTGTTGTTGTTGTAGTTGTTAGGTGCTGTTGACTCAGTTCCTACTCATTTCGACCCTAGATACCACAGAATGAAACACGGCTCGGTCCTGTGCCATCCTCACAATCGTTGTTATGCTTGAGCCTATTGTTGCGGCCACTGTGTCAATCCATCTTGTTGATGGTCTTCCTCTTTTCCATCGACCCTGTACTTCATCATGATGTCCTTCTCCAGAGACTGATCCCTCCTGACAACACATCCAAAGTATGTAAGACACAGTCTTGCCATCCTTGCTTCTAAGGAGCATTCTGGTTGTACTTCTTCCAAGACAGATTTGTTTGCTCTTTTGGCATTCCATGGTATATTTAATATTCTTCACCAATACCACAATTCAAAGATGTCAGTTCTTCTTTGGTCTCCCTTATTCAGTGTCCAGCTTTTGCATGCATATAATGCAATTGAAAATATCATGGCTTGGGTAGAGGCTAGTTATCAGGACTTAAACCTGAGTTCTTAGGATGAGAGATATGGAAAAAGAAGACAAAGTAAAAATAAATGAGGAGTCAGGAATAGGAGGAGGATATGGAAAGTGTGGCTAGTTCCCTCCATAAACAACATCCTCCTTTGCCATGAGACCAGAAGAACTGGATAGTGCCCAGCTACCATTATGGAACATTTTGATCAAAGATTCTATAGCAGAATACTGATCAAAAGGGGGAAAATGCAGAAGAGAATTTCAAGTTCTCATGGACTCCAAACATTCTGGAGACATGGAGGGAGGATGAACCCCTAGAACTATTGCCCTACAATAATCTTTCAATCTTAAACCAAAAATATCCCCTGAAGTCTTCTTAAAAACCAAACGGTAGTTTAGCTTAACTAGTAAAGAATATATGCCTTGAGCATTGTGCTCTTTCAAGATCTATCTATATGGAATCAAACTGACAACAGTAACTAGAAAGATTAGATAGGGACCTTACAGGACAGTGAGTTTATGTTAATGGGGAGGATCAACTCAGAAAAGGAGGGTGAGAATGGTTGCACAACTCAAAGAATGTAATCATTGTTACTGAATTGTACATGTTGAAACTGTTGAATTGTCATATGTTCTGCTGTGTATATTCTCAACAACAACAAAATTAAAAAGTTTTTTTTAAAAAAAGTAAATGAACTTTTTCTCCATCTTTGAGGGATAGTGCCACCACCTGTCTGTCAATTTTTCATATTTTGGTGGCTTGTGTGTTGTTATGATGCTGGAAGTTATGCCACTGGTATTTCAAATATCAGCAGGGTCACCCATAGTGGAGAGGTTTCAGTGGAACTTCCAGACTAAGACAGACTAGGAAAAAAGGCCTGGAGATTTACTTCTGAAAGTTAGCAATGAAAATCTTGTGAATCCCAACAGAATGCTGTCCAATATGGTGCCGAAAGATGAACCCTCTAGGTTGGAAGGCACTACACAATAGCTGCAACAATGGATTCAGACATACCAACAACCATGAAGACGGCCCAGGACCAGGCAACGTTGTTTTGTTCTTTTATGCATAGGTCCCCATGGGTCAGAGCTGACTCAAAGGCAACTAACAACAACAGCAAAGGATGGTAAGAACGCAAGACACTAACAGCAATGACAGCCGCGGCCATGGTGTGGAAGTCTGTATTGGCGAAGGAGGAGAAATTAGGCTGGCTCGGAAGCGGCCACGTCAGTGCTGCCACTGCCACCTCCACCTCTCCTACTGTCTCTGACATGGCCACTTCTGGGCCAGTATCAAACACGGCCTGGTCCTGGGCCGTTTTCATGACCGTCGGTATGTTTGAGTCCATTGTTGCTGCTAGTGTGTAGTCCCTTCCAACCTAGAGGGTTCGTCTTTCAGCGCTATAACGGACAATACTCTGTTGTGATCCATAAGATTTTCACTGACTAATTTGCGGAAGTCAGTCACCATGCTCTTCTTCCTAGTCTGTCTTAGTGTGGGATCTCCATTGAAACTTGCCCACCATGGATGATCCTGCTGATACTTGAAATACCAGTGGCATAACTTCCAGCATCATGGCAGCACACAAGTCACTGAAGAAGGACAAACTGACAGACAGATGGTGGTACTATCCCTCAAAGATAGAGAAATTGCTCATTTACTTTAACTTGTTCTTCTTTATCCATATCCCTCACCCTAAATTCTCATGGTTATGTCCTAATAACTAGCCTGTGGATACTTCACATGACAAGCACCGTGTCATACTCAAAATCTCCCTCTCCCCCACTTGAAATTCACCCTGGAATCTCCTTAGAAGGAGGTCTTTCCTGAAAGATTACTTTTTTCTGGAAAGTAATAGCCTGATTTCCGGCAGCCCAACCTCCAGAGGTGTGTCAAAGCGCTGGTAAATGCAACCTAGGGGTATGTTGGAGTCCTTTGTCCATTTTTTTTTTAAACCAACCCACAGAGAAAGGCTACCTTTCTAGAAAAAAAATCAAATCTATAAAAACAAATGTTAATGTGGGTGGCATGTTTTCCTGTAACAGGAAGCTAGGCAATGAACAGAAAACAAAAATTGGGGACATTAGAGAAATAAAAGTAGTCAATGGGATGCAGATTCAATCCCCTGACAATGACTGATAGATCACAGGGACGGAATCAGATGGATGCTTGTCTCTGAGTGCATTGCAAAAATGTTCCCCCACGCAGCTTGTGAAGCAATCAACAGGACCAGGGGCTATTCTGGACTTAGTCCAAGGAAATGAAAGTAGGTGAAATGAATACTGTAACATAGAAGCTAATAAACCCCTAGGGGAAAGTTATCATAATATCACCAGATTGGAACACACTTCTGAGAATATTTGTGAACGGTAATAGAAGTATAAAAACGTTGGAAATGTGGAATGGGTTTAAAGAAAAGTTGATTGGAATCAACCGTTGTGCTCTATAATGGAAAGGTGTGCAATACTGAGAGAACATACAACATTCACTATCCCGAAATTCAATTCTAATAACAGAAGTCAATGTGGTCTCGTAAAAATGCAGTAATGGAAATCAAAAACAATTTCCTTATTTAAAAATACTATCAGTTTTGATAGGGGATTAGATTCTGGAGATTAAGAAGAATGAAAGGAGTCAGAAGCAAGCTTCAAAAATGTATTTAAAATGTAGTTTTAAATAAGGTTGTATGGAGTTGCAAAAAGAGCAGGGATTTTGGGGTCTGATGGGTAAGCCACTTCTCTCATTCCCTTATATACACAAAGAATACAGGAATAGTGACTTTACAGAGGTGTTGTTGTCAGTAAGTCCCATCAGTCACATGAAAGCACCTAGCACAGCACATGGCTCTGGGTAGGTGCTCAATAAACGTCACCTCCTCTGCCTTTATCCCTCTTTCATTTCCAAGGCCAATGTCAACTCTCACTGTGTGCCAGGTGTTAGCTCTCCTGCCTTATTGGATTCTTTCTTCACCAGGACAGTAATATTCCCGCTGCCAAGTCACCTCTTAATGTCTGGTGGGGCCAGTGGGAGATAAAAGGGTTGAAATGACCTGGAGGTCCTGAAAAAATAAAACATGTAAATGAACCCCATTATAGGAAGTGCTTTTCATCAGCCATGAACATGGATCCAGTTTGGAATAGCTCTAAATTACAAAATAAGTATGGAATATCAGCAGCGGATTGACGTTTTTCTAGTGGGTTGCAGAGGCAATGCAGACATTAAGTAGATGTAATCAATGATTTCTAGGTCTCTTTCGACCCCTTTGTTTCTTCTTTCTAGCCAGACTGACTTGTTTTTACCAATCTGGCTCCCAGGGAGCAGGACCTGGTTAACCACAGCTGTGCCCTCAGATCTGGACAAAGCACCCATGGGTGCAAAGAGGTGGTTCTCAAAAGCCACCTAAACTGTACTTTTTTCATGCCAGAGCTCTGTTCAGGCTTATGAAAGGACGTGCATAGTGATAGCAAAAGAAACATGTATCTGCTGTTTTGACCAAGCTCACCTTACAAAATATAATCAAAAGGTAATTTTATTTTGGTCTTCCTTCCCCGTTTAAAATGTACTCAGTGTTTACTGTTTAGAAATAGATGGTGGTAGGTTCACTTTAGATTGAAACCAATCACAAATTGATGTGCCCATCTCTGGCATTAATGAGAATTCTGAATTTAATTTAGAGTTAAATCCTCTCCACGTCAAACCCCCTCCTGGGGTGCAACACAGGTAGCCAGAAGGGGACAGTTGAGAAGGAAATTTCCTGTATTGTTATAAGCTGACTCAGTGCTATCTGGACCTGGAAATGTTTAAGCGGCCTCTTTCTCTAGTAGGTTTTTGTAGTTACATTGCCAATTCCCCTGCTGGTCCCCACCAGGTACATCTCCAGTTCATTCTTCCTGCTGTGCTCCTTCTGAGGCTGGCCTCCCCCTCTTTGGCACTGGTTCTCTGACGGTTCTTTCTATGGAGATTTTTCTCTACTGGAACCCCATTGCCTCTTCCAAGCCAGCTTCTTAGCCAGGACATAAAAGGGTTTCATGCCTACATTCTTGTGTCAGGTGGCTCTCTGGTCACTAGGATTTTGCCTTCCTACACCATTGTCAGAGGAGGGCAGCTATTTTCTGGATTCAGCAGTGGCTCACTTCTGCCCAGCTGCCAAACCAGCTCTCGAACCTGTCTCTTCTGCTCTTCAGTTTCCTGGGCCGGAGTCAGACTCAGTCCGCTCTGGGCCCAAACCCAGAGAGGTATAGTAAGCTCTCCGAGCAGTCCTCAAAGTTCTCCCTTCTCTGCTTGAGTGAGGGCAGGCGTGTCCCCAGTCCTCGTCTTTCAAGGAAAGAGACTCTCAATGCAGCTTTCCCAAGGAAATGGTCCTTAAATACGCATTCCCTTTTCCTTCTCTTAACACTTTCATATCCTCCATTAAGGTCAGTGTTCTTCTAGTATCAAGGCCCAAAGTAGTGAAACCAGCTGTTGGCCTGTTATTTTAAAAAATGTGCATTTGGATCCAGCACCTCACTTTGTTGTACAATGGCTATTGTATCATGAAACCTCAGCCAAAACTTAAATTTTAACATCCTGTTACATATAAAAAAAAAATAATAAATCATATTTATAAATTAGTTTTTAAAATGTATAGTGGATAAGGGAAAATATCCACCATTTTAATATTAGGCGAATATTGTACCAAGTCCCTAAGAGGAAAAGGAAACTATTTTACTGCCTCTGAAATATTAAGGCTCCGTATATTCATTCATTCATCAATATTAACTGAACTCATACCCTGTGTCAGGTACTGCACTAGGCTCTGAGACCACAAAGGTGAACCAAAAGGGTCATTGCCGTCAAGTCGATTCCAACTCACAGTAAACCTATAAGACAGAGTAGAACTGCCTCTTACGGTTTCCAAGGAGTGGCTGGTGGATTTGAACTGCCAACCCTTTGGTTAGCAACCGAGGTCTTAACCGTTGTGCCACCAGGGCTCCAAAAGTGTCATAGTCCCTGTTAAGGGACCTATAGTCTATAAGAAAGGCATTTGCCCCCATTTTCTTTTACCCTCCTTACTTTTCAAGCAGGGAATTTATTAAGTTCTTGGACTCTTGGTTCAGTGTTGAAAACACACCCTTTCTTCTGTGTCAGGCTGTACAACACAATTAGGTCAACATATATATGAAACAGTGGGGTTTTGCCAAAAAGTAACTGGAGTATAAGAGATGAGATTATTACCTAAAGTCCTTGCCAAGGTTTTGTGTTATTGAAACCTGAAAGTTCACTTAATCAGAAGTACTCCTTGGTAGAGAGCATGGGTCAGTAGGTAAAGCAATGACATGGAAAGGACTCTGGGAACATGAATTTTAATTGGGTTCTGCCACTGACTGTGACCTTGATCAAGTCACCAGCCTTGTATCTCAGTTTCCCTGCTGAAAAACGGAAGGGAACTTATAATAAAACTGGCTATGAGTGTCGTTGTGCTGTTTTTTCTACACCTAGAGAAGACAAGTGAGCACAACAGTATCCCTTCTGTGGCTATTGAAACTGAGCTACAGAAGAATCAAAGGGTGTTTCCAGGTTCTTACAGTGAATGAGAAGAAGCCATCTGAAAGTGGGAACTGAAGATCTATAACTCCCTAATCTATCTTGGTAATCTTCTTGGCAATGTTAGATATGAATTGAGGTTGTAGTGGTTCTGTTCACAATTCTGTTCTATAACACACATCTTAACTCATCATCCTACGGTGAAAGAAATATATAAGCTGCCTCATAAAGCCGTATGTGTTTTGCCTTGTGGGTTAAGAATGACACAAGCCAAATGAAACAAAACATGCACTGAGGCCCTAGTATGAGCCAGACACTGTACTAAGCACTAAGGGTACAAAAACTATATAATCAATCATGGCTCATAGTCATTGAGGACTTACTATGTGCCAAGTGCTTTGTGCGAATTTTTCTTTTAAGTCTTAAAGCAACCCTATAGAGCAACAACCATTTTACAGATGATAAAACTAAGGCTTGGAGAGGTTAAACATCTTTTCCAAGATTCTACAGCTTGTAAGTGGAAGAAGCTAAAGTTTTAAACCCAGACCTTCCAACTCCAGTGTCCATATTCTTAACGACTAACTACAAAAGATGAATAAGATTAGCTAGAACCTCCTGTGAAGAGGTTCATGGATGAATGGAAAAGAAAGATTCATAAATAACTGCTATGGAAGTACAGAGAAAAGTACAATTAAATTTGTTTAGTGCTGGAGCAAATTGGTATTTCAGACAGTGTCGCAAAAGGAGGCAGCATATGAGCTTGAAGGAAGGAAATGAGGGATTAGAGATGGACTTTCCAGAAGGAACAGCATGGGCAAAGATATGGTAAATCTGTAAGGTGTGTCGAGGAAGGAACTTTCAGTGGTTAGAGGATGGCTTGGACATAGTACAATCTCCTTCCTAAAACTCATATACTTTTTGGCCTTTCAATGCCGCCACCAAATCTGAATGTAGGGATAAGCCTTCTCACAACTCTACTCTCCAGCCCAGAGCCCATAGGGGTAGGGAGAATTGCCAACTATAATAGCATTGCTAACTCCACGGCAAGCACTGAGAAAATGTCCACATGACCAGGCCACTACAGCTCTTTTCCCCACATAAAAGCATAAAATTCTGAGCTAGCTAGAAAGAATCTACAGATGAATAACTTTTTGTCTACGTATGGAGCCAGCCATAGCTTGATGGTGGCTTTTAAGATAATGGCCTCCTGTGCCCCAGCATCTAAGCTGAATCCCACATTCCATGTGACACCATCATACAGGAAACACAAATGAGTTAGGGGTAAGAAATGGGTATGAATACTGGTGAGTGATGATCAGGCAATGAGAGATAATAAGCAGCAAATATCAAAATGCAAGGATACATAGTAGAAAAAGAGAAAAATCCATCTGAAAGCATTAATCAAGAGACTATGATAACCCAAATTCAGTAGTAGGCTAAAATGCAAAGACCCTGACCTTTACTTAATGTTATTGTAATAATTTGAATAAAGTGATATGGAACCCCAATGCAGAGAGGGAAGAAAACTGATTCTCTTTGTCCTTTAAAATGACATCCATCAGTTTCTGCCTCAGACATCTCCATTTATGTTTTTTTTTTTTTTTAATAGCAACTCATGGAAAATAGTTCAAATAGAAATCAAAATACCTTCTGGACTATTCTATAGTTTAGCACTCACTGGGTTCAAGTCCTGAGCACATATGTGTTCCAACAAGCACAGAGAAATACCTTAGAAACTTGATTTCCAGGTAATATGGCAACTCATTTTTGTGTGTTTTGGGGATAATGACAGTTTAAAGGTCTACCCCATGGTGAATCATACTTAAAACAAGATAGAGAAGAGCTTAGATTTGCTAATCAATCCATTTTACTAGATGGGTACCTCTGAGTACAAGCTTAGAAAAAATTTATATAATTTTAAAATATATTTCCCCAAGAGTTTTTATTATTGCTGCTTATCAGGCCTAATAATCAAAACAAGCAAAGGGCTTTTGGAAGAAGGTTGGGTCACTAGGGAAATAAATGTAAAAATCAGATAAGAATAGCCAAGATGTTAACTCTATAGGTGTAATGTTTGCATTCTAAAAGGGTTAAGGGGTTGGGTAAATTTCCTAAATAAAAAAATCTATGTTTTTAATAATAATGATGGTGATGTCTACAACTAACAATTTTGCATCTATTATTTTTAAATGTGGATATTTTTGCACTCTGAGATAAGTATTGTCATCCTCATTTTATACTTGAAGAAACCACGTCTTCGAGAGGCTAAGTACCACACACAAGTTCACACAGCTAATAAGTAGCAGAACACGGACTCAAACTCAAATCTGCAAGTGCTAAAGACTAAGCTTCAGCACTATATTTTACTGCCTAAAAGTGAATCCCTAAGGAATATATAAGTCTCTGGGTGGCACAAACGGTCAAGTGCTCAGCTACTAGCTCAAACGTTGGTGGTTGGAATCCGCCTGGAGGAGCCTCGCAAGACAGGTTTGGCAATCTGCCTCCGGAAGGTCACAGCCTTGAAAACCCTATGGAGTAGTTCTACTCTGCACATGTGGGGTCACCATGGGTCACTTCGCTTGTTTAGATTTGATGGCAACTAACAGCAACAGCAACAAGGAATATACAAGCTCAGATCATATTTTAATGCTCTCTGGAACTACATAATTCTCTGCCCTATCCTCATCTAATACAAAACCTGTCCCCTTGTGGACTCAGGCAGACACGCCTATTCCTGTGACTAGCTCTGGCCTTAGCTCAGAGCTTTGTGAAAGGCTGAGACACAGGCCTACATTGCTTTCACTCAGCATCAGACTCAGTTTACACCCCATGCCTATTATTCAGACCTTTTGAATGGCTCCTAATTTCTTGTTGTTGAGGGGTTTTGACCTGGACTCCTGACCTCATGTTGCCTAAAACCTCTTTTTCACTCCCTGACCTTGTGCGTTCTGGAATCCTAACCTTAGTATCTGTCTCCATGGACTCTGGGCCTCTTACTTGCTAATCTCTCCCTCAGCTGACCTCTCTGGAATTAATCAATGATCCACCTGCCAGTACCCTTTGTGCCTAATCAAATTCCAAATCCTAGTCCCTCTGACTACCTCTGGCCCATTGTCTCCCAAACCCTGTTAGAACATGCTTTGAAGAAATGGTCTGATTTTCAAAGAAAAAATAGCAGTGTAGAGCTTTACTAAGACATGTGACTGGAGACTAAGCACAACTACAAAACCCCAAAACTGAAGCAGGTTGGTTACATGCCACCAGACCAGGGCACCTGTCATGAGTCAAAAGAGGAAGGTAAGCAGGAGGGTATAACATAGAAATCCAGAAACCTTATGAATGGTGTGTGTTTTCAAAAGCACAATTATCTATGTCTGTTTTATCTCTCCTACTAAATTATAACCTTCTTGAAAGCAGAGACTTGAACTTCATCCCATTTCAGATCCTACACAATGACCAGAATAGCAGCTTGCATGAATTACTCCTCTTAAAAGTTTATTCAATTGATCAATTAATTGACTAATGTTTAATTAATTGGCTACAAGCAGCCTTTGATCTCCTGATTCTCTAAGATTACCTCCCTGATCAAAAGGGAGAAAATGGGAAACAAAATTTCGTATTATCTCAGAATCCAGGCTTTTTGGGACCATTGAAGCTAGATGAACCACAAAACTATTGCCCTGAAATAATCTTTAAGCCTTACACCAAAACTATCCCCTGAAGTCTCCTTTAAACCAAACAAGGGTTTAGCTTAATTATTAAAGAATGTCTGCCTTGAGCATTGTGTTCTTTCAGAACTACCTATATGGAATCAAATAGATAACAGCAACTCAAAAGACTAGATAGG
Source organism: Loxodonta africana (assembly GCF_030014295.1). Lineage (NCBI taxonomy): Eukaryota > Metazoa > Chordata > Mammalia > Proboscidea > Elephantidae > Loxodonta > Loxodonta africana. The sequence continues at coordinate 75,616,746 of NC_087352.1, forward strand.
AAACTTAGAGGGCAGTGAGTTTATGTTGATGGAAAAGGGACAGTTTGGGTGAGAATGGTGGCACAACTTGAAAAATGTTATCAATGTCACTGAATTGTATGCGTAGAAATTGTTCAATGGGTGTATGTGCTGTGTCTATTTTCAATAACAACAAAAATAAAATAAATTTAACAAAAAACCCCTGAGGATCACAACAGTCTGATCCTGGTGAATATTCAGTAAATAAATCAAGTTGAAGAATTATATATACCATATGAGAACACTAATGTATATTTTTAATACACAAAATAATACTATTTACTGCTCATGGATAGTGTATATGAGTGGATGTACATACATAAAAGTATAAAAATGTATGAAGGGAGGCAGGTGTCAAATGAGTTTCCACTTTAAGTTCTAATATTTCATTTCTTTCTTTAAGAAAAAAAAAAAGAATGAAAAAACCTGAAGCAAATATGACAAATGCTAACTATTGTCAATCTTGTGTAGAGGATACATAGGTGTTTGCTATATTCATCTCAGCACTTTTCTTTCTGTTTTACTTTTCTCAAAATTAAAAATAAATGATTATAGAAAAGAGAGAGGAAAAAGTAAATAACACGTCAATAATCACATCATTTTACTTTCTCTCTGCTCTTGGGATTTTAGAAGCCAAGAAAGTACTGAAATCGCCTGTCTCATTTGCAATTCGTCTACACTTTGAAAAAAGAAAAGAAAATTAAATAATAAATCAAAGAGAGGTGAAGAGAATAACAGTAGTCCATGCTCTTCAGGCTGATCAAAAACAACAACAAAAATCTTTCAAGGTGAATCTGGCAGGATTAAAGTGAATTATAACCCAGGGTGGAATTAAGTGTGAACAAAACATTCTACTTCTAACGTACATTTGGGAATGGATGGAAAATAACACTGGGAATTTGGAAATGATGAGGGTGGCCCTAAGGATTTCAGAATGGACTGCCTTCCTTTCTACTTGAACAGCAGCCCCGTAAAACCCAACAAAGAGCTGAAGGGGCCATGTTTCTATCCTGAGAGCCCCCCACCCACCCCCACACACATGTTTGCATTAGTGAGGTAAGCAGCTCAGAGGAAGGGACTTAAAAGAAGACTTTGTATTGTTCATGAGGCCTTTCAAGCATAGCAAGGGTGGAATTCCATCTGTTCAGTTCAGTTCGGTTCAGTGAGCCGGTTCACTTTGAATGGTTCACTGAGTTGTGACACCTAATAGAAATTACAACCAATGTTTTGAAAAACCTTTATGTTATCATTTATGAAACTGTGTGGCCCAGTTACTTTAATGTTTCAGCTCCTTGTGTTTCTGATCTGTTTTCAGGGCATCTTTCCACTGATAAAGGTGAAAAAATTAGCATTAAAAAAAATGCCACCGAAAAAGAGGAATACATTTGCTGAACTCTGTTTTGCACACTGGCTTCATTTGTGCCAGATTTCAGACAAAGACAGGAAGTTACAAAGCTTTCTCTCAGGGTTTGCCTTCACCTTAGCCTCCTAGCCATGAGCTCTTTCTTTTCACGTCAAAAGAGCTACGAATGTCTAACAGTCTTTGCAGCACCTTAACAGATACTCTACCTTGAGGAGCAGGTAGAATTCCACTCCACTTGCTTGAATGACTCGCTGAACAATACCAAGTTATTAAGTTTTTCTGTAGTGAGAAGGTGATGAGGGGAAGGCATTCCATCTGGTATCTGCTCAGTGGCATCTCAAAAAAGTCTGGTGCTTTCATGGACCTTTGCAGGAGGCCAAATTCTGATTAGCAGTGATTATGACCTCAACCAGATCATCATTTTCAGTAATCTAGAAGAAAAGAAAGGAGCCCTGCTGGCACAGTAGTTAGAGCGCTTGGCTGCTAACCTAAAGTCAGCAGTTTCAAACCCAACAGCAGCTCCTTGGGAGAAAGATGTGACAGTCTGCTTCCCTAAAGGTTACAGCCTTGGAAATCCTGTGGGGGTAGTTCTACTCTGTCCTACAGGGTCACTGTAAGTCAGAATCAACTCAGTGGCAATGGGTTTCGCTTGTTTGTTGTTTTGTTTTGGTTGGCTAGAGGAGAAGAAATAAAGTGCAATGCTTGAGTGATGTGAAGTGATGGAGGGATATTTGCTGCTCATTTTGCCAGCAGCACATTGGGCACGATGAAGGAGGACCCTTGTATGAAATTCAGCACATAACCAAAGACATGGACATTCCCACAACCCTTTCTGACTAACCCACTTCAAAGGTGCTGGACTTATTTCTCACAGGGTGAAGTTAGAACACAATGGGCAAAAATAAAAAAATAAATAGAGGGAGGAAGGCTTAAGGATTTCCACTGCATGCACTGGAGATCTGAAAAGAATGAAAGTAAATCTCTCAAGCAGAAATCCAAGGTAGAAAAAAAAGGCTGACCACATCAGGCACCAGGTCCAGCTGGCTATGTGGTCGTCTTCGTATGCCACTGCTGCTTTTGCCTTATCACACATCACATCATCAGTTCACTCCAAAAAGTAACTCCAGCTTTTTCATCTGATCAGTGCTCAGTAAAGGGGGCATACGGAATGCAAAATGGACGAGCTATTCCTGGGTCTCAACAATAAAGAACTTCCACTTGGAAAAAATATTTCATCAAGTAAAAGGATCCTGATTTGTTTGCCAACAAAGGAAAGGAAATAATTCAAAAAATTCAAGCTCATGCAAGTGATACTTTTGCCAATCTTTACCTCGCATCGATCTCTGAGATTGCTGTATTTATTTATCTTTTAAAATATTTCATTATGTTTTAGGTGAAAGTTTACATAGCAAATTAGATCTCATTCAACAATTCGTACACATATTGTTCTGTGACATTGGTTACAGTCCCCATAATATCTAGCACTCTCACCGTTTCCAACCTGCCTGCCCCGTTCCCACCCGACCAGTTTCCCTGACCCTCCTGGCCTTCTCATCTTTTCTATTGTATAAATGTTGACCATTGTCAACTGTTAAAGGAGCATATTCCTCACGGGTGTTATTATTTTATAGACCAATCTATTACTTGGCTGAAAGGTGACCTCCGGAAATGGCTTCAGTTCCAGGTTAAAACGGTATCTTAGGATGATACCTTTGGGAGTTCCTCTAGTCTCTATCGGTCCAGTAAGCCTAACCTTTTTTATAAATTTGAGTTTTGTTCTACGTTTTCTTCCCATTCTAACTGAGGCCTTCTATTGTGTCCCTGTGGGATTGTTGTATTTCTTAAAGAGCTTAATTTACAAGAATACTGATCCCTAGGCTGTTCCTTTGACCATTGTCTGTCTTCAGCACCGCTCCAGGTATCACCGCAGCCACATCAAATCAGGTATGGTAAAGAAATGTTCACATCCAGGAAACAATCTGATGCACGCTTTGTTCCTCAAAGGTCCACTACTCACGTTTCTGTTAAACTCCTTCCGCTAGGCTTTTTGGCCATTGGTTGTTGGATATTTTTGTCTTCGATGTATCTATTTGCATTTTTCTGAGATTCTAACTCTCTTAGTTATCCATATCTTTTATCGGAGTGACTTAATGGCTACCAGTAATATTTACATCATTTAATACTTTTATCAGAGTGACTTAATGGCTCACGGTAATTTTTACATTTTTTAATATTCTTGGTCCTAACTCTTGTTAGTCTATTTTCTCATTTACTAACCTCCTTGCTTTCCAAAGCTTCTAATTTCGAGCAATAAACTCTGTTAATCAAGTTAGTTTTTATCTGTTGAAAACTAGGTGACCTGGGAAGCAGCTAATAGACCACTCTGTCCTTTTTATATACCTAGGTTTTTTTATAGCTAAAACAGAAAATGTTATAAAAACTTTGCATGTTCGTCATCCTAATCAAGAATAAGGACTAGAAAATATATATATATACTGTAATTAAGGACTACTTTTATTAACATCTATAAAAAAAGGAAAAACTTTTCTCTAGAAATGAACACAGAAATCAAAATAAGGAGAAAACTTACAATACACTTAAAAAAATAGTAAGATGCTTCTTAGGACTCTGGAAAGTACAGATTGGCTATTTATGTGTCTATGGATTAAATCTTTGTTTGAAGCTGTTTCAGAAACTAACCTGAGTGGCATTCAGAAAATCGCAGCATGATTAAAGATTGCTGGCATGCATTACAAAAAGAAAAGAAAAAAAAAGAGGAAGGTCAGGCCTCACTAACTTCTTGGAATTTCTGGAAGACACAACTGACCATGAAGACCAGGAAAATAGAATGAACACTCTATTCTTTGATTTCTTTTTATAAAATAAAGCTTTTCAAAGTATTGTGTTAGATACTACAAAAAGTTTTAAGACAAGTAAATTCGTAGGAATATGGAAAAGAAGTTATAAGATATCCAGTTGTTTCCTGAATAATGGGTCTATTTGCCCAATCAAAAGATAACAAATGTAAAATATGTGTGAAAACCTCTAAAACAGAATAAGAAAATAGGCACTTATTGGACACCTACTGTGTTCCTGGGATGTCACAGGCTTGCTCTCACTGAATCTTCACTCAGCCATGCAAGGTAGATACGATTGTCCTCATTTACTAGATGAGGAGGTTGATGCTCAACAAGATTAAGTAGATGATCTCAAGTCACCCAGTTGGTAAGTGAGTGGGGGAAGAGGAATTCAAACTCATGTCTAGCTGGCACCAACCTTTGTGCTCTTGGCACTGTACCACATGAGTTCCTGGGGTAACTAAACTTGGTGACTCTGGCCCTTGCATCTTTCCACGCTCCTTCCCCACCGGAGACTGTCTCTGAACCACCTTGAAATGACTGCCTTCCAGCTTCTCCTTCCAGATCCCTACTAATCAGGCTCCGGATTTCTTCATTATCTATTACCACTTCAGAGGTATTTGGGTTTCTCCACATTTTCAGCTTTAAACTGAAGGGATTGTGTTCTAAGAGGAAGTTCTGGCATCTGTAGGAAAGGAAGGGAAGAGAGGCTTTCCTGCTCCTTGTGACCTACACCTTGCTGTGCACAGGCCTCCCCTGTGCATGTATACCTTTAAAAATGAGCGTGTGCAATGCACCATGCAGAGTTCAGCAACATCTTTTGGCTAACTAGCTGACATTTTGGTGCTTAATAAAAATGGACGGAGCCTGGGGGAGTCAATTACAATAAGTGTACTGAGCTAGAACCTCGCTATGAACAAAGAGGAAAAACACAAGAATAAAGTGGCTAGAGTTGAAGGAAAAGTGTAACAGGTGAGCTCCGTTAATGATGGTATTAGTTCATATCATAAACATTGTCCCTACAGCTATGTGATGTCTTTTAGTGTTTTAATGTGCATGCCCCTCAGCTAGTAAATTCTAGATAACTATTTTTTGTGTACGTAAATATATATATATGTATATGTATGTATAAAGTTTCATATTTATAAACCTAAGAAAATTAAACTTATTTGGCATTAAGTCTTTTATCATCATCCCTTGAGATAATTTTTTTACATCCTGGGGGTATCACAAAAATCAAAGTACCTTATGCTCTAGTACTAAAAGTATTTTGGCCTTCAGAGAATAAACGCCCTGAGGGAATTTACCAGAGGGACTTTCTTGTTAAGGAGAGTTACTTCCTGAGAATCTGTATGAAGACAATTAGTGGTCCCCTCCACCATCCTGCAGGAATTCCCCAGTACAGCGAAGTTAATCTCATTCCAAAACCTAATCCTTGGTCAAGAATGTTGGGATCTTCCTATGAGAGTATGACTGAGAGATCAAGATGTTACCAGCAGCCATTTTCTTCTCTAGTAGTTCTCACTTCTTTGACTCAGGAACCTTTTATACACTTAAAAAATATTGAATAGTCCAAAGAGATTTTAGTTATATGGACTATGCCTATTGATGTTTACCTTACTAGAAATGAAAAGGCAGATATTTCAAAACTATTAATGTAGAAATTAATTTTAAAATAAACCCATTACATGTTAACATAAAGAGCATTTTTATTAAAAAAAATAACCATATTATTCAAAACTAATAAAAATTAATGAGAATCATGGCATTGCTGAACAATTTTTTTCAAATCATTTTAATGCCTGGCTTAATAGAAAACAACTGGACTCTCATATCTGCTTCTGTATTCAATCTGTTACAATATGTTGCTGTAGTTGAAGTATATGAAGAAAATCCAGACTCAGACATGTAGTTAGAAAATGGAGAAGTATTTTAGGAGTCATTTCAGATAACTTGAATATTCTCTTTTGATATTCTCTTTTGATACTACACCAAAATTCAACAAGTGATGGTTTCCTAAAATCATATTAATTAACTTTTCATACTCTGTTATGCTGAAATCCATTGGTCGATCTCAAATTTTTAATGACTTCTTTACCATGCATGGTTTTGTATCATCAAACATTGGTATTTGGAAAATACTGGTTCACTGAATTAAACAAATCTTCTAAATGTTGACACATACTAAAACAGTATTAAAAAAAAAAAATCATGCATTAATAGCACCACCAATACCATTAGAAAAGTGTTTAATTCAAGTTAATAGTGGAGAATACAGATTTTCTAAAATTTTATGTCTCACCTGAAAACTCAAATTTTATCATGGACAATAAATACTATCAGTTGTTTTCCTTGAAGTGTCAAGTTCACTTCACACATTGTCAGGAAAATTTCTGCCGAATATTCAACTCTGAATAATGTCAGTCAGTCATTTTTTCAAGTAAAATGATGTTCTATAAAAAAATGGCTAGGTTAGCTTGCAACTCAGACAACTACACTAGTGCTTTCTCCAAGACAACTATTATACTTTAGTATACACAAAGAACTCCCCATTTTGTCATAAAAAGTATTAAATAGATATGTATTCCAGGTTATTATTTAATAAAAATTAACACTTTTATTGCTTCATCAAAGACTTTCTTAAGTGATATTGGAATTTTTTTTTTTTTAACGGATTGCACAGCACTAAAAATACAACGACTACTACTTCAGTTTGGTGCCATTGTTTTGATTCGGGCTAAGGCACCAGCAATTTTATCCATCATTTCTTTTTCATCATCGGTGCAAATCAGAGCTTCAAACCAGTTCTTCCTGGTTTAGTCATGGCCAAGGAAGTGAAACAGGAACAGACCCAAAATTTTTAAAGTTTGAGTGAACTCAGATAATAACCAGAACAGGAAAAATTACAGGTCAAAGCCCTGCGAGAAACTTAATCTCACTTAGAAAGCAAGGGCAGCGAACATGTTGCACAGCAACCAAATCTCTTGCCCATCTGATTTTGAGCAGAGAAACAGTGGTGCCCCGTTCAAAGATGATGGCTGACCTCGCCATTTTGAATGTGCTTTGCTGTCCACAGTCCCACCAATAATTCAGTCTCATGCATCAGGCTCCTGGAAGGGCTCGTTACACCTTTCAATTCTCCCATTCTGAGGCTTCACCCTGTAATTTTTCCTGCTCCAAATATCCTTCCAGATCACCCAAATTGTAACAATTTGAGTCTGTTTCTGGTTTCACTTTGTCAGCCATGATTGAACCAGGAAGAACCAGTTCAAAGCCCTGGTACAAATGTCAACACAGTAAAAAAGGCAAATAAAATTTTTGTATTATTATGAAACTTACTTTGACTTCAGGGATCCCCTGAAAGGACTTTGAGCATCCCCAGGCGTTAGTGGACCACATCTAAAGAATCACTATCTTACATAAATAATTTCTTGTGCTTATATCTGTGTGAAAATTGAATACTTTATAGCCATTAGAACTTCTGAATTCTTGCCTTCAAATCTCTGATGGGTTTATCTGTGATATTGTTTAGATGATGTGCAATACTGTGTAGGGTCAGCCCTCTGCATCTATGAGTTCCACACCCACAGATTCAGCCAGCTGTGGATTGTAAATATTGGGGGGGGGGAGGGGAGGAAACTTCCAAAAAGCAAAACTTGAATTTTCCAAGCACTGAGCATTACACTGAATCCGTATGAATGAAGTGGTGTGTAGGCATACCCGGCTATAGTTAGGGCTATGATGGTTGTGTCTGTACTGAACAGGTACAGACTATTTTTCCTTATCATTATTTCCTAAATAATACAGTATAACAACTATTTACATATCATTTACACTTTATTAGGTATCACAAGTAATTTAGAGATGATTTAAAATATATGAGAGGAGCGTGTAGGTTATATGCAAATACTACTCCATTTTATATAAGAGACTTGGGCATCCTCAGATTTTAGTCTCCACCGGGGGTCATGGAACCAATACCCTGAGGATACCCAGGGATGACTTTTATATGTTTTCATGAAAGTTCTTCAAGGTGAACATGCTTTAATTAGAGCTTTGCCTGTTGGCTATTTTACTTGACTGATTTTAGCTTATATTCAACAATTACTCTAGTTCTTAAGATGTCTGTCCTTCTCTTATATCTTGCATAGTTGGATTGCTGAACTTTTCCAAAGCAGACACTGTGTCTTATTCATCTTCATCTTTAAAATCCCAGCATGTGACACTTAGTAAGTACTCAGGAAAGGTTAAATTAAAGGATTAAAGGTAATTGTCTTCCAGGATGATACTGGTTTAGCCTTCTTTTATTATTATTGCTCCTTTAGGGTAAATGGTAGATAGTGATGGGAAATTATTCAAGAACCTAAAGCAGGATCATTTTTGGATACCATCACCCGCTTTCTTTGTCATCTGTATTTTTCTTTTAAAAAACTCAGTGCCACATTCATGTTGCTAAAGCACATGCAGGCTATCTAAATATGCTTTTCTAATTCCTTGCCTTTTAGGATACACAAATTCAACAGCAGTGTTTATTTTTAACTGCTAGGGGACTGTGTTGGTAGAAGACCTTGATATTTTCTCAGATTTTGTGTGAGTCTTCAGCTGTACTAACTGAATAAAGTCATGTAATCAAATTGGTTTGAGTGACAACCCAACTAATGTTTCGCTTTGTTTCTGGCAAAAACTAATATATCAATCAACATTTATGTAGCCCTTTTACTTTACAAAGTATTGCATGTAGATTCTTATTTTTCATATTAAGAGATCTTATGTATTGGGAGCTCTGGTGGTGCAGAGGTTAAGAGCTCAGGCTGCTAACCAAAAGGTTAGCAGTTTGAATCCACCAGCCCCTCCTTGGAAACCCTATGGGGCAATACTACTCTGTCCTATATGGTTGCTATGAGTCAGAATCAGCTCAATTGCAATGGGTTTGGTTTTGGTATTGTGTTTTGAGGATTTTCTATCTGCCAGTCACAAGGTGTCTTAGTTATCTAGTGCTGCTATAATAGAAATACCACAAGTGGATGGCTTTAACAAAGAGAAATTTATTCTTTCACAGCCTAGGAGGCTAGAATTTCTTATTCAGGGTGCCAGCTCCAGGGGAAGTTTCTCTCTCTCTGTCGGCTCTAGGGGAAGATCCTTGCCATCAATCTTTCCCTGATCTAGGAGCTTCTCAGTGCAGGGACCCAGTGTCCAAAGAATGTGCTATGCTCCCAGTGCTTCTTCTTGGTGGTATGAAGTCCCTCTCCTCTCTGCTTGATTCTCTTTTTTATATCTCAAAAGAGATTGGCTCAAGATACAACAAATCTTGTAGATTGAGTCCTGCCTCATGACATAACTGCTTCTAACCCTGTCTCATTAACAGCATAGAGGTTAGGATTTATAACACATAGGATAATCACATCAGATCATGAAATGGGGGACAGCTACACAATACTAGGAATATGGCCTAGCTAAGTTGGCACATTTTGGGGGAACACGATTCAGCCTATAACACTAGGATAGACAATCAACAGACATAGTTTCAGTAGGATGCTAACAAAATCTCTGTGATGCAATTATTATCACACCCAATTTACAGGTGAGGAAACTGAGATTTATGGGATAAATAACTTGGCCTTATGGCTAGTAAATTACAGAGGTAGAACCTGAACCCAGCTTTCAAATTCCAAAGCATCAATCTTTTCCGCTAAAGCACACTCAAGGAAATTTAATTTTAAGTTATTCTCATTAAAAGTCCTCCAAATTGTTTATCAGAAGTTTGCCTCAAAACACTGTAGTTTGGAATTTGCTGTTTTTGGAGGGCTTACTAAAAGATTAAGAGTCTTAGGATTGAGGTTATTTTTTACAAGTCTCAGAGCTAAGAGAAAATATTATCAAACTCTAAAATATTTGGGCAGAATGTTAATCCTGTAATATTAGTAAAATTACTTGGGTAATGCCCCTAAAAAAAACTTAGCACTTAGCTAGGTGCTAATGTTTTTAGAGATCTTGGCTTTATTTTTTCCCGTCTTGTAATACTACTTTTCATTTTTGTTTTTAATATAAATTTTTTAAAATACTGTTTAAGCTATATTTAGTAAAGTAATGGAGCATAATGTTCTAGTTTATATTATAGGTATAAAAATGGATTTAAATCAGTTCCTATATGAGATAGATATATATTTATGTACATATATACACACATACACGCACACATATATTTCTTGCACTTAATCATACACACATATATTATTATCTCATATATTAATAATAATACAAATAAAATATTGGCCTCAACAGTATGACAAAATAGCTATCTCATACTCATATTTTCTGTTCAGATAAAGTCAATATATCAATCTCTGCAGTGAATCTCTAAGTCAGTGAATATTAACCTCTTTTTCAAAGGTCTTGGTGTCAAATTATAGTTAGAAAATGGAAACATTTTTTCATAAAGTTCTCTCTCCCTGTACATGGGTTTGGCCTAAAACTCCATATATGCCCTGCCCAATTCATTAGCAAATCACACTTAAATATCATTCATTTAGGTGTTTATTCATTCAAGTTTATTTTACCAAGTAAAGTTTTAATTCCAGAACTCCAGCAGTATCAGAGACAAAGAAAAGGATAAGACATGGCCTTGCCAAAAAAAATTGTGTTTATTATTCCTTTCCTGCAATTAAAATGTACTGATTCAGATAGTATATTTGAATCAGTTGCATAATCAAATGAGATATTAAATGCATCAACACTTTAATGACTAAAAAAATGCTGCAAAATTTTAGGTATTGTTATTATTGCTACTTGAGCACAAGTAATCTTATTGCCTGGCCCAGTTTTCTGTAGACTGAAGATAGATGAGATAAAAGCAATGTAATTAAACATTCAATAGCCAGCATGTACGAGCCTCTTCAATATTTCAATTGTGTGGGAACATTAGAAATATTAACCTTTAAGCATTCTAGGTGAATCTATTTGAAGATATGACTAGACTTACTGCAGAACAGTGGTTCTCAGTTTGAGTGGGCATCAGATTCACCTGCAAGTCTTGTTAAAATACAAATTGCTGGACTCTATCTCCAAAGTATCTGATTCAGTAGTTCTGGGGTTGGGTCCAATAACTTGCATTTCTAATAAGTTCAGCTTGAATTACACCTTCACATAAAGAAAATAAAAATCCCCACAACCGGAATAATAAGCAACATCATGATAAATGGAGAAAAGATTGATGTTGTCAAGAATTTCATTTTACTTGGATCCACAATCAACTCCCACCAAAGCAGCAGTCAGGAAATCAAACAACATATTGCTTTGGGCAAAACCACTACAAAGACCTCTTTAAAATGTTCAAAATCAAGGATGTCACCTTAAGGACTAAGTTGTGCATGACCCAAGCCATGGTATTTTCAAATGCCTCATATGCATGCTAAAACTGGACTATGAAAAAGGAAGATCAAAGAAAAATTGATGTGTTTGAATTACGGTGTTGGTGAAGAATATCAAATATACCATAGACTGCCAGAAGAACAAAAAGATCTGCCTTGAAAAAGTACATCATACTACTTAGAAGCAAGGATGGTGAGACTTCATCTCACATACTTTGGCCATGTTATCAGGAGGGATCAGTCCCTGGAGAAGGACATCATGCTGGTAAAGTAGAGGGCCAGCAAAAAAGAGGAAGACCCTCAACAAGATGGACTGACACAGTGGCTGCAACAATGGGCTCAAGCATAACAATGATTGTGAGGATGGCAAAGGACCGGGCAGTGTTTCGTTCTGTTGTACATAGGTTCACTATGAGTTGTAACCACACCTCACAACAACAAGTTCTCAGAGATGCTGATGCTGCTGGTCAATAGACCACATTTTGAGAACCACTTTTCTGATATAAACAGGGTAACACTAGATGTTGGATTGTGAAATTTAATAACAAATTATTTGTGCAAGTAAATCAGTCATCATCCCACTAATCAATGTACCAGTAAAGGTAACTGTGGTAAAGTTTGTAACTGCATTGATCACAGAAGGAAGGAGAAAAGAGAAGAGGTAAAACGCCCCTAATTAATGACTTCAATGATTGAGCAAGTATCAGTGAAGGAAATGGAGACTATCCCTGTGCTTACTGTATTTGCACATCATCTTAAGAGTCATGACAGTAAGAGTTGGAGATCTTATCTCTACACAAAGACAATAACTTGACGGCATCAGATATGGAAAGAGAAGAAATAAAAACAGTAATGGAAGAAAAAGAATACAATTTTTTCTTCCTAAGGTAAATGCAGCACTTTGAGTAAGCTTTGAATATCTTTAAGACACTGCATTTCATCCACATGTAACAGTCCTAGCCTTAAGCCTGATAAAGGTTAACTTCATGGACCATGGAGGACGCCACTAAATGATCAATTGCTCTAACAGGCAATCTAGATTCTTGCATGCACAGCTGTCCTTAGGGCTGCCCCCCTCCCTGGAACCCTCTTGGCCAGTGGGCCACTGCAAAACTATTTTTTTTTTTTTGTGGACAACAGCCAGAGGCACACATGTGTTTCTGAGATTCTAAGCAAGACCAGAAGTACCCCCATAACACCTGAGCCCACAGGAAATCAACAAAATCACGACTTTCATCCTCACCGTCAGTCGTAACACTCAGGGAAAGCTGAGGTCATCTGAAGTGTGAGGATTTAGCATGAAGTTAAAATATTCACCTTTCTCCTGAATTGAGTCTCTACCAGTTTTTAATCTCATTCAGCTGTGAATTTGAGTGACTCTTCACTCCACTCCCAGTAGTGGATTAAACACACAAGGTTTTATTCTCTCGTGTAAAAAAAAAAAAAACGTCCAGACGTAGGCAGTCCAGAACCAGTATGGTGGTTTCATGAAATCACCAGGGCCTCAGGCACCCTCAAGCTCTCTGATGCACCAGTCTCAGGTATCAGTATTGTCCTCACGGCCCAGGATATACTACTGGAGCACCAGCTAACATAGGCACATTCTAGGCAGCAGGATGCAGAATGACCCACACTTTAAGGAAGACATTGTAGTCCCAACACATCTATCTCAAAGGGAGGCTGGGAAATGTTAACTGGGCAGCAAGAAGCTCAGGTAAAAATTAGGCTCCATTACAAAAGAGAAAGAGGAATGCTGCTATTGGGTAAACAAAAGGTTATTTCCTGCCATGAGACCCAAGAAAATTAAAATTCCAGCATAGAAAGTGAAAGGGGTAGCACATTAAAACACACCAACCTTACAGCTGAGGGCCTCACACTTCTGGGTACATAAAAACTCCCTGGAGATCTTGTCAAAGTTCGGAATCTGGTATCCATTCCCAAGATTCGAACTTAGCATTCTCAGGTGGTTATTGTGATCAGGTGGTGTCAAGGACCACACTTTGAGAAATACTACTCTACACCTCCATTACTGTTTGTCAGCCATCTGTCTGCTGCTGCTTTGGATATTACTGATCATCCTGTGATAACAAAGGTCGGTGGTTCAAATTCACCAGGCGCTCCTTGGAAACTCTATGGGGCAGTTCTACTCTGTCCTATAGGGTCGCTGTAAGTTGGAATCCACTCAACAGCAAGGGGTTTTTGTTGTTGTTGTTTTTGGTTTTTGATACCAAATTCTACTCTGTTCCTCTTTAGCTTTTTTATTCTTCTTAATTATATTTTGCAAAGAAGTTGGACATATTCCTCAAATGTTTGTTCCATCCGTACGGCAATGTTGGAACAATAATGAAAGATGGGTTAAACAATGTAATAAACCCCTCCTTAATTTTTTTTTTTTAAAGGCAGGCATGGAGCCCTGGTGGCACAGTTGTTAAAGCGTTTGGCTGCTAAATGAAAGGTCATCAGTTTGAACCCACCAGTGACATCATGGGAGAAAGATGTGGCAGTCGGCTACTGTAAAGATTTACAGCCTTGGAAACCTTGTGGGGGCAGTTCTATTCTGTCATATAGGGTCACTGTCAGTCAGAATTGACTCAGTGGCAATGGGGTTGGTTTGGGGGTTAAAGGCAGGCAGTGGAATGCTTCCCCGGGAGGAGTTAACCTGGGTTCTAGGTGGAGCAGCAGGTCCAGGTGACTCTGATGGCCAGAAGCAGCCAGAGTCAGGCAGCAGTCAACCTAACAGTTAGTGATTAATAGCCAAGGGAATCTCTGGTGCTTTATTCCCCAGCCTCCATTCTGCCTCCTCTTTAACACTCAGGTAAATATCGAAAATGGACCTAGGGATTATAGCTGACAAGGGGTAAATGCCTTCAAGTTGTCCTCCAAAGGTTAAGGTTTCCCAGACTCAGTTGGAAGTCCCAATCTCCAATAACCATTAATCCACTCTACACTGGTAGGAGTGAGCATATTTATGACTGCAGTCACTAAAGGGTGAAATAAAGATTAGTTTTTAGTTAGGAACGCAAAGCTTTTGAGATCAATACAAACTCACTGCTGAAATCAATCTAAAGTTTGGAATTTTTAAGTAAAGATTTACTGGGCTTCCTTGTACAGTTAATTTTCCAAAGGGAAAATAAACTCAGAAATGCAACATAGTAATCAAATTGAATAAACACTAGTCAGTTTATAAACTGACCTTAGTTATGCACATAGCAAACGAGTGTGTAAAGCAATAAAAATGCCCATAATGTGGATTGTAAATTCGCCACTAAACAGGTTAACCCAAAACACACGTATAGATTTACATGATAAAAATATTAGTGGCTACATTTGCTTATTTGAAAACATAAATAATCAATAGACATTAATAATGAAATTATTCATGCATTTCCCTATTACTGTGCATGGTAAGCATTTCAATTATTTCTACTTAGTTTGATAGATAAATGTATACCCATATTTTATGAAAGTCTTCAAAAAGGGTATAGAATTGTTTTTGAAAATAAAAGCTACTGTTTGGATGAAAGAGCAAGTGGACTGGAAATACAGAGCTTGTTATACTCCTCTGCTGTTCGTGTTTGATGCATGTATACAATTTATTATGCAATTTCTTGAGATTTGACAAAGTAATTGTCTGGCAAACCATAGCTTTAATGATTTTTTTTTTCCTGTTTCATAAGAGAAAACTGTAGGTATTTGGGGAAAATGGTTTAATACGTCTGTGTCTATCAGTGCCCTTGCTTGTTCTCCATCTGCATGTTGTGGAGACACAGGGATATTTTCTGAGGAGTGTGATTCCATGTGGCAAATTCATTTTCTTCAGCAGAGTCAGTGCGTGAAAGCTTACAGTAAGTTTATAACTTCGGAACTTATTTAAGCTGCCCGTGGGCCCTTGTAGCAGAGCCGCATATCTTCTCATGGGGTGGGAGAGAAAGTCCCTCCAAGATATAGGGGATGCTGGAAAACAGGCACAGCCTCTGGTTTACTTCTGACTAGACTGTTGTGACAGTGGATTGGTATTAGATGCAGTGGGTACCCATTGCTATGGAGGTGATTCCATGGTGACCCCACATGTTGCAGAGTAGAACTGGGCTCCATAGGGCTCTCTCGGCTGTAAACCTTAGGGAAGAAGATCACCAGGGCTTTCTTTTGCGGTGCCACTCAGTGAGTTTAAACCGCCAATCTTTCGGTTAATAACCAAGAGCAAACAATTTGTGCCACCCAGGGACCTTAGGAAAATGCTTTAAGCAAATGGGTTTTAGGAACCCATCTCTGGCACCCAGGTAGCAAAGAGTGCCAAATGAATCTGAGCTGCTGAGAATTATCAAGTAACCTCTAGCTAACTGTGCAACCCAGATACCCATTTGCTTAAATACTCCTACCGTTCACTCCACCATTCCGGGTAGGGCTGTATAGGAATTTGGATTCTCAGGATGGGTGTTATCCCGTTTGTAATATTTACAAGGCAGAACAAAATTTTTTAAGTTGCTTAAATTGCCATCTACCACCTGGTGCCACAGTCTTGGGAAATACGTAAAGAGCCACTGAGCAAACATCTGTATATATTCTTGAGTAGTAAAATCCACATGGATCATAGCAGAGAGGTAATATTTCTTACTCCACTAAAGTTATTACACATGTCCTAAAATAATATTTTGACAGTTCTTACTCTCCAGCGGTAAATTAATTCTTAAGTTTTACAAATAGCACATATACAGTAATTATATATACTATATATGTATTTTTTTATATATATATGTACAGGAAACACTGGTGGCGTAGCGATTAAGTGTTACAGCTGCTAACTAAAAAGTCGGCAGTTCAAATCCACCAGGCGCTCCTTGGAAACTCTATGGGGCAGTTCTACTCTGTCCTATAGGGTCGCTATGAGTTGGAATCAACTCAACGGCAGTGAGTTTTTTTTTTTTAATATATATACAAATACATACACATATGTAGATATGTGTGCATGTAAATCTGTGTGTACATATGTGGATATGCACACACTTGCACACACATATACATAAATTACCTTGTCTCTATGAAGGGATAAAGATCTTTATCACCTAAATTATTTTTCAGATGTTTTGACCAACAATACATTATTTTCCAAAATAATTTCGCTGTTTTAAAATTATTTTAATAAATTGCAGTGTTAGGAGATACATTTAGCAGATTCACTCAAGGTCTGCCTCAGATTCTGAAATGTGGCTGTTGGAATGAAACTCTTTGGGATGGGGATTGTTGAGTTACTATCATGAATCTGGATGACTTCAAGAAGAGCCAGTTTGGAAGTTATGAAACTGGAAGTTGCCAGGTTTCTTCAGGTTTCAGAATATATTGATAAGTGACAGAGTACCTATATGATCAAATCTTCCAGCAATGCCTGTTCTTCCATTGCACAAAACTCAAAATATTTATTGTAAAAATCGACATATGAGCATAGAAGCCATTTTACATATAATGTTAAATATTTATTGAATGAATGATGAATGCATAGTGAAATCTGTCTTATGTAGACACACGTGGAACAAGCAAGTTCAAGTCTCCTACTCACAGTCGTAATAAGCTAAATCCCTAGGTGGCTTCTAAGTAATAAGTTGGGCCCTTGGGAGCCACAAGATTCTTCTATTTCAGTCTGAGAGGCGTCTGTACAAACAGAATAAAAAACCCACTGCCATCAAGTCAATTCCAACTCATAGCAACCTTATAGGACAGAATAGAACTGCCCCATAGAGTTTCCAAGGAGCACCTAGTGGATTTGAACTGCTGACCTTTTGGTTAGCAGCTGTAGTACTTAACCAATACAGCACCAGAGTTTCCTTACAAATAGAAGGAAGTTCTAATAGCCCAGGACTGTTAGAAGGAGAAGAACTCTGATAACATGACTCTAAGAGCCTTAAATGCTTATTTCACGAGACAGGATTCCTGAAATACAAAGGATCTAAAAGAAACTCCATATTCACTCCTGCATCTTTTTGAATCACAGAAAGCCAGTTACTTGTTACAGGCTTGGGAGGATTCTCAGAGAAGCAAAAGTGGGGAAGATACATGGACAGATACAAGTTCTGTAGGTCCCAAAATTACGAATTCTAAAAAGCTGGTATATACCACAAGCCTCACAAAATCTAGGAAAACAACAATTTTAACTGCTCAACTGCCTGGAACACTTCTATGATACTCTTTTGCCTAAATTTCTTGGCTTCGTACTCTTCAACTGCCTAGTAGCGAAGACCATTTCCTAGAGAAAAAAGTAGAGATTGGTTAGTCTTTCTTCTAATGTGATTGATCAAGTGTTTTGTTTTTTTTTTTTTATCAAATTTGAAAAAATCTTTATGTTTCTTTCATGTATAAGCTGTAAGATTTGAAGTTCTCCTGTAGAGTGAACAACCTTAAATACCCCCATATACTTCAAGGACTGTTGAAATAGTGCACATTCATGTCACAATACAGCTTCCAATCTTACACTTTCATGTTTCCATGCTGGGAGAGTCAACACAATGGGAAGTAAGAATGTTCCTGGAAGTCAATGCCTGCATCAGGACAGCTAGGCACACTCAACTAGACATGGAAGTAATGGTAAACCACTGGGCACTGAACTATTAGCTGGACTATAACTCTAACCACCGCTGTCATAGGAACTTCCATTGGTCATCAGCACAATGGTCTACTGAAGAAAGGTCAAGCTAGACTTAGATGCGTCTTTATAGCCTCCTCCCAGTAGGTCTGTGTTTGAGGTATCCTGCCATGGTTGCAACATCATTCCTATTCTATTGAAAAGATTTTGGATTTCAGCTGCGAAGTATCCATTGTCCACATGTTAAAAGGGTTTGGAGTATAAACCTATTAAATAGTGATTCTGAAAAATCTTACTAAAGAATGCATTTTATTTCTTCACTAGATTACTCCTTTACATCCCGTCAAGAGCTCCATATAGCCTAGGGTCTCATCAACCCCAAAGTTTTGCTGTTCTTCCTTCCTCTAATGTGTCACTCACGCAAATTTGTTAAGTTAAAAATGAACTTGGCTGGTAATAGATTAGAGTTGGAGACATCAGCATGAACTCATGTATATCTTAATATAGATACAGGTGGTTACATATAGAAATATGCATAGATATACATAAATCAGTATACACAAATATATTTTTTTGCTCTGCCAGCTAAGAGGGCTTAATAGAAATGACACCACAGTATCAGTAAACACAACTAATGCCCAAACCTTTGCTTCCTACCCAGGAGAAATGGTTGATTCTAAGGCTGGGGTAGGAAATATACAAGATGAATCTGGAGTATCTTATAATGCCAGGGAGTAAGGAACCAGAAAACATACACACACTCACACACAGAGAAAATGATGAGAGTAGGTCAAAAAGGTACAGGTGTCAGCTGAAGGAGTTCCCAGTGGCCAAAGTGGGAATATGGAACAGTTTGAGCAGCAAAGTAAATAAAATAGTATTGGATTATAACTCAAAGTACAAAACATGTACCCATAAGTGCATACTGATACAAATAAATTTTTGAATACATAAATAAATGGCAGAGGGATTGCAGAGATTACTGCCACTATCAATGACTTTATCAATGACTTGAAGGATGCAGGGGTGGGGTGGTGATTCCCACTACATTCTCATTCAACTCACCTATTTGGCCTGTGCAAAAAAGAGACGGATCTTGGAGAATGGCAGTGGATTATCATAAACTTAACCAGGTTGTGACTCCAACTGCAGCTGCTGTTCCAGATGTGGTTTCATCACTTGAGCAAATTAATATATCTCCTGGCACCTTTTTACCTGGTGTGCAGCTATTGATTTGGCCAATGACTTTTACTAGATTCTGGTTTTGAAGGAACAATAGAATCAGTTTGCTTTTAGTTTGCAAGCGTAGCAATACACCTTCACTGATCTACCTCAGGGGTATATCAGTTCTCCAGCCCTGTGTCATAATTTAGTCTACGGGGAACTTGATCGCCTTTCCTTTCCATAAGATGTCACACTAGTCCATTACCTTGATGGAGATTATGTTGATTGGACCTAGTAAAGAAGAAATGTCAAAGACTCTGGACTTACTGATAAAACATTTGCTTGCTAGAAATGGGAAATTAATCTGACAAGTACTCAGGCACCTTCTACCTCATTGAAATTTCTAGGAGTCCAGTGGTGTGGGGTATGTCAAGTTATTCCTTCTAAAGTGAGGGATGAGTTGTTACATCAGGCCCCTCCTACAACTACAAAGGAGGTACAATGCCTGGTGGGTCTCTTTGGATCTTAAAGGCAACATATCTCTCATTTGGTTATGTTACTCCAGTCTCTTTATCAAGTGACTCAAAAATCTGCTAGCTTTGAGTGGGGGCCAGAGCAAGAGAAGTCTCAGTAACAGGTTCAGGCTGCCATGCAAGCCATTCTGTCACTTGGATCATATAATTCAGCTGATCCAGTGTTGCTTGAAGTGCCACTGGCAGATGGAGACACTGTGTGGAGTCTTTGGCAGTCCCCTCTTGGTGAATCATAGCACAGACCCTTAGGATTTGGGAACAAAGCCCTGCCATCCTCTACAGATAACTACTCTCCTTTTGAGAAACAATTTTTGGCTCATTACTGGGCCTTAGTAGAGGCTGAATGCTTAACCATAAGCCTACAAGTCACTATGCCACCTGAATTGTCCATTATGAACTGGGTGTTTTCTGACCCACAGAGCCATAAAGTCAGATATGCATAGCAGCACTCCATCATTAAATGGAAGTGGAATATACAAGATTGGGTCCAAGCAGGACCTGAAGGCACAAGTGAGTTGCATGAGGAAGTGACCCAAATGCCTGTGGTCTCTACTCCTGTCACATTATTTGCCCTCTCCCAGTCTGTACTCATGGCCTCATGGGGAGTTCCTTATGATCAGTTGACTGAGGAAGAGAAAACTCATGCCTGGTTTACAGAGGGTTCTGTGCCACTCAAAAATGGACAGTGGCAGCACTATAGCCCCTTTCTGGGACCTCTCTAAATGGCCGTGGTAAAGGAAAATCCTCCTAATGGGCAGAATTTCAAGTAGTTGTGGTGCAATGAATTACTTAATATGGCCCTTCTAGCTATGGTCTTTCTGACTCACACACAATGATTGAGTGGAATTATGCAAATAAGGAGCCCTGGTGGAGTAGTGGTTAAGAGCTCAGCTGCTAACCAAAATATTGGCAGATCAAATCCACCAGTCACTCCTTGGAAATCCTATGGGGTAATTCTACTCTGTTCTTTAGGGTCGCTATGAGTAGGAAGTAACTCAACAGTGGCAGGTTTGGTTTTTTTATGCAAATAAGGTGTATGGAACCTGTGATGGTTTGGGTTGTGTGTCAGCTTGGCTGGGCCATGATTCCCAGTATTGCATGGCTGTCTTTCATTTTGTGATTTGATGTAATTACCCTCCATTTGTGTGTTGAAAATCCTAGCCTTTATTTGTTAATGAGGCAGGAAAGCATGACTCAAGTCCCAACCCTACTCAAGTCACATTCTTCCCTGGGGTGTGGCCTGCATACAATGTATATGTGTGAGTGCTCCGTCAGGGTTCTCCCTCTCCCTCTCTCTGTATCTGTATCCTGCATCTGACTCATCGCTGTCTGACCTCCAGTTCTTGGAACTTGAGCCAGTGACCTGTCATCTGACCTGCTGATTCTGGGATTTGCCAGCTTCTGCAGGCCCATGGGCCAACAGCCTATAGTCTGACCTGATTCACCAGCTTTTTCGGCCTTGTGAGCCAGCAGCCTTGTCATCTGGCCTGCTAATTTGGCTCTTCGGCCCCTGTGGCCATGTGAGTCAGGAAAAGCCTACGCCAGACTAGTGGATTTGGGACTTGCAAGCTGCCACAACTGTGTGAGCCATTTCCATGATATGGTGCATGAGTTTTGTGAGACATTGCAACTAATTATGGAACCAAAGATGAGAAGGAGAGTACTGAGGGGAGGAGGAGTAGTTGATGTTAGTGATGATGGAGTGACACAACAATTTTGAAAAGTTGGACATCTGGGACATCTTTAACCTCCGTCTCATAGGAACCAGGTTTGTGCTGATCCTTATAAAAGAAATTATTCATTCAGCAGTGCACCTGGTTTGTTTGGAAGGAGAAATGGCCAGGTGTGCAATTGTATGCTGATTCATGGGTTATGGTCAATAGTTTGGTTGGACGGTCAGTGACTTGGAAGGAACATGATTGAAAAACTGGTGACAAGGAGATCTGGAGAAGATATGTGGATAGAGTTCTCTGAATGGGCCAAAGAAATGAAGATATTTGTGTCTCTTGTGAGTGCTTATCAAGGAGTAACCTCAGCAGATGAAGATTTTAACAATCAAGTGGATAGGATGATGCATTCTGTGGAAACCAATCATTCTCTTTCCCCAACCACTTCTGTCATTGCCCAATGGGCTGATGAACAAAGTGGCCATGGTGGCAAGGATGGAGATTATACATGGGCTCAGTGACACAGGCTCCCACTCACCAAGGCTGACTTGGCTACAGCCACTGCCAAATGCCCAATCTGCCAGCAGCAGAGACCAATACTGAGCCATCTACATTGTACCATTCCTCAAGGTGATCAGCCAGCAACCTGGTGGCAGGTTGAATACGTTGGACTCCTTCCATTTTGGAAAGGGTAGTGGTTTGTTCTTACTGGAATAGACACTTACTGTGGATACAGATTTGCCTTCCCTGCACACAATGCTGCTGCCCAAACTACCATCTGTGGACTTACAAAATGCCTTATGCACTGTAATGGTATCCCACACAATATTGCCTCAGGTCAAGGGACTCACTTCACAGCAAATGAAGTGCAGCAATTGGTCCATGTTCATGGAGTTCACTGGTCTTACCATGTTCACCATCATCCTAAAGCAGCTGGCTTGATAAAATGATGGAATGGCCTTCTAAAGACAAAATTATGGCACCAAATAGGTGGCAATATCTTGCAGGCTTGGAGCAATGTTGTACAGGAGGCTATATATATTCTAAACCAGTGTCCAATATAATCAATGATAATTTCAAAAAATAAAAGAACATGGCACATACTGACAGCTACTCATACTAAGAAATATTAACTTTGGCAAACAACAAAAAATACATACACATAATTTCACTTTCAAAATTAAATACTGCACGTATTACCTAAATCATTATACTTGATGTCCTTCCACTCCAAACATCTGTAGAGCATGTTCATAAATGGAAAAATACATATTTACTTGTAAGAATCAACTGACAAATTTTACTCTCTTCAAAGATGCTGTAGAATTTCATGTTAACATATATACATTTAAACTTTATAAATACTGTTATAACTGAAAGTCTTTCTTAAAGATGAGAACTCTAAGAATCTGAGTATTACACAATAAGGGTGTTCTTGACATTTTCTCTAGAAGCATTTGGTTTCTTTTGACTACTGTTAGAAAGCCAAGGACATTAATACAGATAACACTAGACCAAATATTCTTGCAGGTGGGATTTAAGTCCTTAAATCAGTCCTTATGTGAGTTTTTACGTTTTACTCTATTTTTGAGGTCAATAATTGTAAAGACAAAATGAAAAGATTCAATTCAGATTTATCATGTTGTACTGGCAGTGGCTACATGTTACTATAGGATATATATTTAAGAAAATACATCCTTTAAAGTTTTAAAAACGAAATGAAATACTCAACAGAATTGTCACCTCAATCAGCTTTCAAAAAGTATCTAAACTTTCAGATAACAATTCACCAACATTAATTCATGGAATTATTTGAATGATTTTATTGAAATACTATTAAATATGGTATTATAAAACAAAGTAGGGTGCACTGAGGTGGGATGGAGGAATAAGGAAGATATGGCAAAAAGGATTAGGCAGAGCAAAATTTTAATTCTGAAAATCGAAAATCAGAGAGATTTGGACTAATATCAAAGAATCTAAGAGTAGTACTAAATAGATTCTTCAAGGTATAAACAGGTAGCTTATGAGGGGAAATTGAGACCTCAATCAAAGTGATATATCCTTGTAATAACACGCTAGCATTTGATGATTAAGCATTTAGGTATTTGACTATGAAAGTTAAACTATTCCTCTTCATTAATTATAAAAAATATCAATGGACTGGTGAATATTTCAACACAGCAATGCGTATCTTCATTTTTAAGAATTTGTAAGAGAAAGAAAAAACTTGTTGCCACAAATAAAAGAAAAAGTTGAGGGTGGAGAAGGTGACTAGAGTAATTTGCAAATTCAGATGGTAACCCTTTATGATAAAGATGCATTGTCTTACTCAGAGAAAGAGCACCTGCCTTTCTTTAATGATCATTCTAGATATGACATTTCTATAGCAAAACAAATTCTTTTCCATAAACTCTAACTCTTTGAGGATTTTTTATGCATGTAAAATAATTTGTGAATGTACATAATACAATTTCTGTCAATGCACTCAACACGCTTCAATGTTTTTTATTTGTTGCTTTTATCTGACTACTTCTACAAAAATGACTGGGTAAATACCTTTCGCCCATAACTCTGGGCAGTTTTCAGAAGTGAAAGAATACTTTTTTCCTTCTACTGTCTAAACATTCGGTTTTTCCCACAAGTCCCTGGGACAGTTTCCAACTAAACTTTGGGGAATATTCGCTCTAGTCACTTCTCTCAGTGCATCCCTATGTTGTTGTTCTTGTTAGTTGCCATCAGGCCGATTCTGACTCATGGAGACTGCATGTGTTACAGAGTAGAACTGCTCCAATAGGGTTTTCTTGGCTGTAATCTTTATGGAAGAAGGTGGCCAGGCCTTTTTTTCCACAGTACCACTGAGTGGGTTCAAACAGCCAATCTTTAGGTTAGCAGTAGAGTACAAATCTAGGGAGCCCATATCCAGATATGGGAAAACTGAGACCAGAAGAAAAGTGAATAGTCCAGAGTCAACAGTAAACGTCAAAGATGGAATCAGAAGGACAGCAAGCATCTCCTTATCTCAGTTATTAGCATGAAGGCCTGTTGCCAAGAAGTTACATTTCACAGTCAGGGACATGTTCTGCAACTTATCATTGTTGTTGTTGTTGTGTGCCATTGAGTCAATTCCAACTCTTAGAGACCCTATATGACAGAACAGTGCTGCCACATAGGGCTTCCAAGGAGCGGCTGGTGGATTTTAACCACAGACCTTTTGGTAGCAGCCTGAACTCCTAACCACTACGCCACCAAAGCTCCAACCTACCATTAAACTACTATTAATAATAAATGTCTTTAATTTTTAAAAATCTTAATTACCCGAGGCATGTGCATAAAACATCAGATGTTCCCAAAAGTAAAAGGATGATGGTTTTTAAAACTAAAAGTAAACAAAATGAAGCAATCAAAACATCTAAAAAAGAATGTCAAAATAGTGTATTATTTGTTCAAGTGCCCAGTCTTCTCTTGAATGACATCAAGAATCGTTGCAACACTAAGGAAAGATTTCTTCATTCCCTCTTCCATCTAATATTTCCCAATAATCTCCAGAAAAAGAAAAAATTAAAAAAAAAAACAAGAAGGGAATTATCCAGCTACGTGCGTTTATTCATTTCTTATTTAACAATGTTCACATGGCCCTCACTATGTGTCTGGCACTGTTCTAAGCATCTGACAAATTATTTACAAAAATATAAAGCCCCGATGCTATACTGGTGCTGTAATTATCTCCATTCTCAGATGAGGAAATTGAGCAGAGAGAGGTTATTTGCCCAAGATCACCCAGATGAAAAGTGGCAGAGCTAGGACTCAAACCCAGGTGGTTTGCTTCCAGAATCCATGCTCTGAACCATGACACTGTGTTACCTTTGTTTAGTAGTTTACTTAGTATTTCCGTAATAGCAACTTCTTTCTCTTCAGATTTTCAGAGCACTTTGCTGGGTAATGTTTACTATAGATGAAAGATTTACAGGAAGCACTCAGTAAGGTCCTGCCAAGCTCTTATCATCTTTGTGCTGGGGGCAGTAAATTGTTTATTCCACAATGTTGTAAAGATTTTATTAAGTTTTAGACAGTAAAGCAGTACGATCAGCAGATTGACCAATACCACTTTAATTCAAATGCCCAACATAATTTCTGATTGTGAAATATGCCTTTGTTCTTTCTGCTGCTGCACTTGACAAATCTGAAAATTTACCTTTAATAGTTTATTAACATATTTATTGAACAACTACTATGGACAAGGTCCTGAGCTATGCACCATGAAAGACAGCACCAGGCACAAGGCTCTCCCCTAGAAACTTGTAATCTAGGAATGACAAATGGAATTCCCTAAATAAGCGATTAACAATACTAAGGAGTTAATAATAAGTGTCAAGAGTATTACAGATTATAAGGAAGTTAGGGACCTGCTTCTTTCTGTTCCAGTCACCCCTATACGTTACCGTATTAGGACAATTAACACATTGGAATTATTAAATGCTGTGTCTAATTTACCTGCCTGTTTTCTCCACAAGAATGTTAGCCCCTTGAGAGCAAGGATCCAATTTTGTTCATCTCATCGTTGTATCCTCCATTGTATCCTCCATGTTTCACACATTGTCTGGCATATAATAAATACCTAATATATGTTCAATAAAGGAATAAATGAATGAATGAACGGAAGTTCACAGGAAGCAGCTATCTCTTGTGTGCAGTGTAGAACAGCTAATCTCTGGAGTCGGGCTGTGTTGGTTTGAATCTCAACTCTACCGTTGACGAGCTGTGTGACTCTGAACAAGTTGCCTGATTACTTTGCACTTCATTTTGCTCATCTGTAAAACGATAATAATAGTGCCTTCCTTGGTCATCTAATATTACTATGAGTAAGTCACCCAAAAACCTAATGGCTCAACACAACTGCCATCTATGTAGCTCAGGATTCTGTGGGTCAGTAAACTGAGCAGTAAGTGTTGCTCTGTCTCAGCCGGGCTCATTCATATATCTGAGTTCAGTTACTAGGTCAGCTGGGAAATGGCTGATCCATGCAATGGTCTCATCTTCCAACAGGCTAGCCTAGGCTCTTTCACATGGCAACTGGCAGGGTTCCAAGAGGGAGAATGGAAGCATACGAGACCTCTTGAGGCTTAGGTTCTGAATTGGCAAGAAGTCACTTCTGCCACATTTTACTGGTCAAAGCAAACCACAAGGCCATCTCACGCTCAAGGGAAGGGAAGTAAACTACACTCTGGATGGGAGGAGCAACAAAGCCACATTGTAATGGAGTGTGCATAGCAAAAGCAGTGGAGAATTGGGGCAATTTTTGTTATCTACTATACTCTGTCATGGAAACCCTGGTGGTGTAGGGGTTAAGAGCTATGGCTGCTAACCAAAAGGTCAGCAGCTCTAATCCACGAGGAGCTCCTTGGAAACTCTACGGGGCAGTTCTACTCTGTCCTACAGGGTCGCTATGAGTCAGAATCGACTCGACGGCAACCGGTAATGCTCTCTCATAGGATTATTGAGAGGATTAAAAAAAAAATTCGTCTAAAGAATTCAGAGCGATGCTCCCCACACAAGAAATGAGCTCAATAAATGTTAGCTATTATTATTATTATTATTATTATTCTGCTTGTGGTTGACAGGAAAAGTTTAATAATGGAAGGAAATCTGAGTTTAATCTTTAGAGAGGTGGGATTTCTATACGTAGAGAAGCAAGGCCTCTCATGAGGACAAAACCTAAGCATAGGTGCTATAGCAGGAAAGTTAGAACTGGCCAGAGAAAGATTACTAGAGGAGACTGCTCAGAGAACTAGATCCTGGGGACCTGAAGTGCTGGCCAAGGAGGTGGACTTGACCCTGGGGCAACAGTAAACCATTGGCTTTTTACTGAAATTTTAGCCAATAGCACCATTTTTTGTCTTTCACTGTTAATTTCAGACTTTTTTGCTTGTCAGTAAGCTTCTAGATGCTGAAGGCTCTCTGATATCTCTGGCCACGTTTACCCAATATTTAAAATAAAAAGACTGGAAGCTTATGAGTTTTGTCTGGTTTCTGCCACTACCTGGCTTTAATAGTCCTTCTTAGCTCAATTTTATTCCATCTGTAAAATGGAGTAATGTCTCTCTTTATCCATCCATCCCACAATGGTGGCACTCTTAAAGGTCAGGCCTCATAAAAGTAACAAAAAGTAACACAGGAGAGGCCAGGTTCTGATGTTTATATAATTTGGAGATAACGCATATATCTTAAACAGAAATGTCAAAAGCATTAGGAAAATAAAGTTTCTGTGCAGCTGCCCCTTCGTGTTAGGCAACAAAGCACTTCTAGAACTGCTCTGAAGATAATCTTCATTTCATCCAATCCTTTGAGGTGGTCCTGAACAGCAGTACACCCTGAGCCACGGGGATGCCTGCGTCTCTGCCACCTTGAAGCCTGACTCTATTCATCAGAGGACCTGCAGTGGCAATAGTTTCAGAACGTTTCCACTGTACACAGCTTAAGCGCAGTTTCACTGAGGAATAATTTTGGTAATTCTGTCAATGTATGAAGACTGAATTAGATGACAACATGATTACATATATATATTTTTTTTTTTTAAGAGAATTCTGGCTTGTCTTATACCACGTGAAATTCATCCTGCTGAGTGCTCTTGACTAGTCACGTTCTTTCTGCCATTTTAAAAACAATAGTGGCAGAGATGCAAGCTGCTGATAGTGCTCAGCAGGACAGATCAAACACACAGAAGCAATTTCTGTACGTTGAACAGTGAAGTAGGATAAAATTCAAATACTTACAATCGCTTACTAGCTGGCATCTGATTGCTGCAAATTGAATCTTTCATAACCGGATTTATTGGGAATAGCATCTTAGCATTTGTGAGTTCTACAATAATTTCAGTCAAAGTCAGAGCAAGACATTGGAAGTGTGAGGTTTATGTGATATATATGCTAGTCCACACACTGATTATGAAGGGATTTTTATGATAAATATTTGTTTTCAAAAAATGACCTACCAAATGACCATAATTGCCATTTTTTCTCTGAAATTTTAAATATTACCAAATCATGTATGTTTAAAACCCAGAAGAAATCAGCCTTATTTGCTTCAAGAGCTGTTTTAGAATCCTATCTCCTCCCCTCTCCCTTTCCACTGTAGTTGTTAAATAAGTATTAAAATGACAGGTAGTTTAAAAATTTGAAATGTGGCTTTTATATTGTTTGGAAGCAATAAAGATTATAATAATTCTGGCCAATATATCCTATTGATAAAAAAAAATTGAAACTAAGACATTTTGAAGCCTACGAAACATAACTAAAATTTCTTGATGATAAAATGGGAAAATGGCAATAATTTTAAGTAACCAATACTATACTATTCACCTTTGGGTTTATTTAGTTCCAACCACTTAATTGGAACAATAAAAAGATCAACAATCAATGCTGATCAATGTCAAGATCAACATTAAAAGTGTACTATAAAAATTGTACTTGGGAGGTATGTAAGTTGGTGTCACCCCAAGTACTCCATAGCTTAACTGCTAATGAGGCAACTGAAAAAGGGTGCCTTCGTAGAGTCACACTGTCTTCCTATTCAGGACCTGAACAAGAGAAATTTCAAAAAAACAAAAATAAAATCCAAGCAAAGACGAGGGTCAGAAGATTCGAACAATCTATTCTCTTTCTTTCCCCTACCTTACAGAAAAATCATGTTCTATTATTTGTCCCCCTGTATTTGGGCTTTTCTATTATGAATAAAACTATGAAAATGAAACATCTCAGCAAGACCTGAATAAAGAAGTCTTAAACTCTCAGCTAAGGAGCTGGGTGGAGAGGGACCTATGTGAGGGATAAATGCTTCCATTTGATCCTTCTTCATTTTTTTAAGAGTAAATATCTAATGCTACTGTTTATCATTCTAAATGGGGAATTCCCAATCTCTGAACCTCAGAATTTTCAGTTTCTCCCCCTCCCTTAAGCAGGTGTCTTTCCATCTCTCAGAAATCAAAGAGGAAGGTAAAAGAGGACAGACTCTGAGGGGAGCCCTGATGTGAGTCTTAATAAGTATACTAATCAGAAAAAAAAAAAAAATTCGAATGAATCATACTCCCAGACTTGATAGCAAACAATGTAACTGATGTCTGGCTTTCATTCATGTTCACTGTATTCAAGGACATGCCTTCCCTTTTTCTGGTTTTTTTTTTTTTTTTTCTGTTTTTTCTTGGACACCTCCAACCCCACTGACAATGGAAAGGCAGGGCTATAAGTGTAAGGGCACCATGCATCATGAGACAAGTCTGGAGAACACTACCTCCTCCAAATGCACGTGGATCTCTGGTACAGCTAAAATTCCAGAAGCGTGCTGGGGTTCCTTTTGCATGCAAAGCAAGGGTCAAAAATGTGAGCTCTGTGTGATTGCCCTTATATATCAAATGAGCCTCAAAGGTGAAAGGCTACATTTGTTAAATTGCAGCTGAGTTTCCTAGTGCTTGGATTCTGACTCCTGATTGAAAGACATATCTGACAATATGCTAATCTCCCAATAAAAAAAAATATATGACTTCTGAACCTTTATCTGTTGAAGAGCTGACAGAGAAGTTCGGAGATTGTTGTTTCACCAGACAAAATGATAGAGAAAATATATTTTCAAATAAGATCATAAAGCTTGAAAAGTGCAGAGAAAGAAATGTAAAGTGAAGGGCTGCCCCCAGATTCTGTCTACCAGCTTTACTTCCCCTACCCCCAGTTTGTATACTCAGCCTCTCATCTCTTAGGCAAGGGCTAGCGTTCTCCAAGTCAGACCCAAACCCCAAATATCAAGACAGGATAAAAAGTGGCATCTTGGCACACTTTGGAATCAGATGAGTTTGCATTTCATGGTGGGGGGGGGTGTGGAGAAGCAGCCTACGGATGTAGTGAAATCTGGAAACAACAGCATATATACAGACACAAAAAAAAGTTTGCATATTGCACAGAGCGCTTGAAGATCATAAATCTATGCATGAGAAAGATGTAGTGGAAATTTTGGGGGGGATTAGAGTTTATTTTTGTCATCTCTGTGAGACAGCTACTCATTCATCCAGATCACAGCTAAGAAAAAAGCTGGTCACAGAAATTAGCAGTTTCAGCTCAGCAGCGAAGTCGCCAGCCTGTGAAGGCAGAGAGAAATTGACTAATTAGCAATGCGCACTAAAACTTGACGGTTCTTTATAGAGAGAGAGAAGAGAGAGGGAGAGAGAGGGAGAGGGAGGAAGGGGGGGCTCGCTTTTTCCCCTTCTTTCTTCCAAAGATGTTTGAAATCGCAGTCATTTACGCTCGACAATTTTTACAATAGCCTTGAGCCATAATTTTGCGAGTCTCTCCAGCATCCATCCCCCTGTATGGTCTCTCTCTACTGGCCAAGCACGACCGTTTCTCTCCCCAACCGTGGATTTCCTATTACTCTCGTTACGACTCACTGAGCCCCAGGCCCAAGGATAATGATGTGTTGTTTCTTGGTAGCATAATTTGTCACACGTACATTTTTTCTTCTTCTTCTCTTGCAGAAAGCTCTGCTCCCTCTCTCTTTCTCCCTCTCTCTCTCCCTCTCTCTTTCTCTCTTTTCTTCCTCTCCTACATTTTCTTGCTGTTGCTAATTCATGGTGATCAAATGATGTACGACAAAATAAATTGTAAAGAGTGACTGCCTGGAGTTGGGAACCAGAAGGTGTTCCCCCCCTCCCAAGGAGAGACCAAACCTTTAAAAAGGAAGGACAATTGATTTTTGGGGGGGAGCTTAAGTGAGCCTTGACTTTGCAGCTGGTTGAGAGCAGGTAAGTTTCTGGCCTTGTGTCTGCCTTGTGTGTATTTGTTCTGCCTTTTTGGGTTGTTGTCGGGGGAAGGGACCGGGAGGGAGTCTTTCAGAGGGGTGGGGGGGGTAGTTGTGTGGCAAACGCTTATCAAGAATAAAACTCCTATGGCAAGAAATAAGCAGATGAGGGGGAAAGGCGAAGGAAGAGAACAAGAAGGGAGGGGAACAGGATAAGATGGGGGCGGGGGGGCGGGGAGACAACGAAGCGGGGAGAGCGAGAGAGAGGTATGACCGGGTCCACTGAAAGGGAGAGACTCAGATGTTTCAGCAAAGCCAGAGCTTTGGGGGCGTGGGGGGGCAGACTGCCGGGGAGGGAGCACGAGAGAGGCTAGGGTCCACCTGGAACGGGATGGTAAAGTGAGTCCAGAGGAGCCGAGTCCGGTATAAATAGGACGCCGGCGATCCAGGACTGGCGCCAGGCAGGACAGAAGGAGCCGCAGTGGAAGGGGCAGGTCCGGCGGGATCCTGAGAGCCAGGCGGCGGCGGCAGCAGTTCTCCCCGGCCGGCGCGCGGGCGGGCGGGCGGGCGGGCGGAATGTGGGCAGAGGGTCCCTTGCTACTTAGCCCTGGAAGGTGCAATTACAGGTTAAGGACCTGATGTATCGATCTTGCTTCGCCTCCCCCACCCCGTCCTTCTCAGCTTAGATACGGGCGGCTCAGACTTTTTACAGAAGTAGTTCCAAGGCCCGCGAAGTGGAGGTGCCCGAGTGGGGTCCTCAGGGGGCTGTACCCAGGGGCTTAGAAGGAAGCTGCGGCGGATGGCGATGAGGCTGGGTGGAACGCAGAAGCCCCTGGCTGGATTCCCGCCACCCCCCCACCCCCAATTGGACAGTCCCATACCCTCCCCCAACACCTGCCTTCTAACTTGAACTTCTCATAGTTACTGGAGTTAAAGTGACTGCGCCTGGTGCCTGGGAGGAAGATTCGGCCACACCAATCCCTCCCGGCCTCCTGGCTCTTGCTCTAAATCCACCCCAGTAGCCCCACTCCCGCCCCCCGCCTCTCTCGCGTCTCCCTCGGTGCCGCCCCGCCGTGGAAGGGGAGATAGATGTCTGAACTTCGGTTCTCAGAAATGCGGGGGGCGGGAGGCAGGGGCGTGGGGGGGGTGGCTAGAGGGATTCTCCTGCCAGGTTGAAAGGCGTCTCTGGAAAATTAACAAAACTGAGTGGTGACGGGGAAGCCAACAGTTTGTGAAGCAGGGAAGCGGGCAGGGCCAGGGTGAGGGAAATGAGCTAGAATTGATAAGGACAGCTCCCGCCTCTGCCGAGTCCACTGAGCTGGTCCTCACCGCGCTCCGCTGCACTTTCCCGGGAGAAGAAAGGGCTTTATCTCCTCCCTCAGACTATTAGCCTAGGAGTTTCTCGGGGCAGCACGGATAATCGAAGGGTTTCCCAGCTTTTGGAAGGCTGAGAAGCGCCCGCCCGCACATTTGTCGGGCCCCCTTTCCTACACCCCTCCCCCAAACTGGGCCAACTGCGAGAAGCAAAGCTTCGGGCACAAGTTGACCTGGAACCTCCGCCGTCGGTCGCCTCTGCACTCTCGGGGCACCCCAGGCTCCCCACTCCCCGGCCTTTCCCTCCATCCGGCCCGGCATGGACACAAGCCCACGAGGTGTCTTGGCCTCAGCCGCCACTTTGCCGTCGCTGCTGCCACCGCTGTCGCTGCCAAGAGCCGAGCCCCGGTGGCTTTAGGAAAGTGGGGGACGAAGTGTGTGAGGGGTGGTGAAAGGAGCAGCAGGGAGGAGAGCGGGCGCCCGGACCCCAGACAGGGCCCTTCTGGTGGCGCTCAAAGATCCAGCGCCTGCAGACCTTCCTCCTAGGGTCGGGGTCCGGAGGTGCGCTAGGCTGGAGCCCAGCTGAGCACTGATTGTTGTTCTTCGCCCTCCCCTCCACACCCTTCCCCACCCCGACCACACCCCACCCCCTCCACCACCCTCTCCCCTCCCTCCCATCCCCCACCCCTGTCTGCCAGGTTGGAGGAGGGTTTAAAGCCAGGTACAACGAGTCAGCTCGCCATGTCCAGATCCGGGGACAGGACCTCCACCTTCGACCCCAGCCACAGCGACAACCTGCTGCACGGCCTCAACCTGCTGTGGAGGAAGCAGCTGTTTTGCGACGTGACCCTGACGGCCCAGGGCCAGCAGTTCCACTGCCACAAGGCCGTGCTGGCCTCCTGTTCGCAGTACTTCCGATCGCTCTTCTCCAGCCACCCTCCTCTCGGGGGAGGGGTCGGCGGCCAGGACGGCCTGGGGGCCCCCAAGGACCAGCAGCAGCCGCAGCAGCAGCCGCCACAGCAGCAGCCGCCGCCTCAGGAAGATCCCGGGACTCCTTCCTCCTCCCCCGACGACAAGCTGCTGACCAGTCCCCGGGCCATCAACAACCTGGTGCTGCAGGGTTGCTCGTCCATCGGGCTGCGCCTGGTGCTCGAGTACCTCTACACTGCCAACGTGACCCTCTCCCTAGACACGGTGGAGGAGGTGCTGTCGGTCAGCAAGATTCTGCACATCCCCCAGGTCACCAAGCTTTGCGTGCAGTTCCTCAACGACCAGATCTCGGTGCAGAACTACAAGCAGGTGTGCAAGATCGCCGCGCTGCACGGCCTGGAGGAGACCAAGAAGCTGGCCAACAAGTACCTGGTGGAGGATGTGCTGCTGCTCAACTTCGAAGAGATGCGCGCCCTGTTGGACTCGCTGCCGCCCCCGGTGGAGTCGGAGCTGGCGCTCTTCCAAATGTCCGTGCTGTGGCTGGAGCACGACCGCGAGACCCGCATGCAGTACGCGCCTGACCTCATGAAGCGCCTCCGTTTCGCACTCATCCCGGCCCCAGAGCTGGTGGAGCGGGTCCAGTCAGTGGATTTCATGCGCACCGACCCGGTCTGCCAGAAGCTGCTGCTGGACGCCATGAACTACCACCTGATGCCCTTCAGGCAGCACTGCAGGCAGAGCCTGGCCAGCAGGTAGGAGACAACAAAGAAGAGGGCGGGGGTGGGGGAGTCCGAGAGGCCGGAGGGAGGGAGGGGGCAGAGAGGAGCGGGAAGAGGGGTGGGCTTGGCAGGAAGACTTCGGCAGGCTGGAAACGCAAACAAACAATTCAGACTGTGTGGGGAAAGTTGATTTCAGGGTTTCTGAAAGGTCAGTAGAGAGCTGGCCTAACGGTACCCCCGGAGAGCTGGAAATTCCAGGTTCTCAATACCCCCAGAGAGGGAAACGATGGAACTGGGGACCCAGGCTGAAATTGACAGGCAAGTGGGGCCAGAGGCCGGGACAGTTAGAAGTCGAGCCTTTGGAAGCGTCTCTAAACCAGCCCTTCCTCCAAATCTCAAGACAGGTTGCTTAAGGAAAAGCATTCTGTCATGAGAAGTTCCCACCCCATCCCTTCCGCTCTCCTGCCTTGAGCGAGCAGAAGCCAGAGATGCTCAGAGAGGAGAGCTTTCATGGTCTTTCTCCTTCTCGTTTTGTTGTTGTTGCTTTTGTTTTTTGGTTTTCTGGGTTTTTTTTTTTTTTTTTCAAAGGGGGGTCTGCTCCTTTTCGAGGTTAGAGCTCCAGAAGTGCTTTGTCTATCAGGGCCACTGTTGGCAATGCTGACATCACATCCCTGGGCAAACTTTTCAATCTTGTAGAAAGCCTTCCCTTTTCACTTTTAAAGGAGAGAAAAGCACGGGCTTCAGGGCGTCAGAATTAATCTTGAGTAGTGACCCCCTCAGAGGGGAGCGCAGTTGACAGTTGGGAGGTGGGGGAAGAGAGTCATTCAGCTCACCTTAAGTTTGTGCGCCTGCTCGGGAGTAGCAAAGAAGTTAGGGAGTTGTTTGTTGTTGTTATTTAGAATGTGTCTCTGTGTGTGTTGCAAATAGGATTTCATGTCCAAGGAGAGAGAAAAATCATGCCTTTTAAAAATGCTACTGAGATAAAAAGGCTGTAGGAAATGTCAATCGTGTTTTATTGGTTGCAATTTAAAAACCTTTTTTTTTTTAATTAATCGTAGCAGAGGGTTTATTTCTCTTTTCTGAAAAAAAAGAAACAGTATCTTCTCAGTTTCTCATGATGAAGCATCAGGATTCCAGATACCAGGCTCCCCTAGCGTAATCTACCGAAGTGTTACATAAGACAAAAGTACATGGGCATGGTTTGGCATTTTCCCATCCAGAATGATGTCTAAAGGATGGGATCCACTCTGTGCAGCCAAACAGAATTAAATGTGTGGTTTTTGGTTTTTTGGGTTTTTTGGTCGTGATGTTTCAACCAGACCTAGGTAACTAAAGTTTTAGGAAATGGAAGCGATTCTCAACAGTTGTTTAGGCAGGGCTATTGTTAAGGTGAGGCCCACTGGAGGCAGAAAAAGCCTTGAACTTGGAAATCTTGTAAGCTGATATTTCTGATACCTGTGGGAGATGCGTTAATGAGTTCTGGTGTCAAAAGATGACAGTAAGACAATAGCACGAGCCAGAATCCACACCCATGTATGCTTGAGTAGTGAACACAGGAGTCCAAGGGGGTCCAAGAACATGAGCTGTATTTTTATTTTGTAAGTTTTTCCTCTGTCTAAAGATCAAAAGGGTAAACTGAGTGTGAAGGCCAAATGTTACCACAGCAATGGACATTAGTAATTAATATTCTGGCCTTATTTTAACTTTTATCATTACAAAATGACCTTTAAATGTACTTAATTTGGCATATATCATACATATTCAAGAATCTAGACAACACAGTTATAAGCCTGACCATACATACACTTAATCATATTTTGAAAAAAAGTATGATCTTGTGTAAATTCAGAAACACAGAGATAAGAAAATGAAGATTTAACTTATTCTAAAAGTAATTTTGAATAATAAGCATTAAGAATTTCATCCAGTAAATAATTTCTGAAGCACTCAGTGCACGCCTGTCTAATAAATATGTCCTAGGATTCATGTTAGAAGAGTTGACTTTCAAAATGCAAAATCCATTTCCTACCTTAGTCTGGATTCAGCACGCCAGCTGGGGCCTGCTGGCTCTGTCCTGGTGGATGGCTGAGATACCAGGCTGCCTGGCTGTGTGACGACACCTTCCAGCTCCACTGGGCCATATCATTTGAAGGATATGTAGTGGTGTCTGACCACTGAATGCTTACAAGTGTCATGAATGCTGCAAGCATCTGATACTTCTGCGGTAGGAAGGAAATTGTATTTTCCTTTAAAAGAGCAAGGAACAGAAAAGAAAATAGTTCCTGTAAACCTACTGTTGATCTGAAAATAATATAATTTAAATCTTAATCCATTAGTAGCAACTATATCATTTTAATTTTTAGCGACTAATTCCATTACTAATTTTAATTCACAGAAAGAATAAACAAGATCTTAACTTTAAGGTAGACAAAAATGCTGTAAGTTGCAATCAATAGTATTGTATCAGCCCATTTATTATAGCATCAGCATAATATAAAAATGTTCTCTTGGCCTTATATGTACTTTAACAGGGGGTAAATGTGTTAATTATTTTTTGATTACATCACTTTTATTAAATGGAAGTGCATTATATTTACTATTTCTTGTTCACCTGTAGTTCTTATACTCCAGATAGGAGTTTCTCCAATTCAAAGAGCAAAATGAATAATTAAAATTGACCAGAGTGTTGGAATAAGTATAAAATACAAACAAACAGAATAAGTTGGAATGAGAATTTACTTGTTTAAGAATATGGGTTATCTGTATAACATGATAGAATAGTATTTTCAATGTGTTTTTAAAGATTATTAAATATTTTTGATTTTTTATTAAGTATAGAAAAACTAAACTATCAAAGTCTAAAACAATAAATACTCTAATTTTAAATCTTTACTCTAGTTGCTTAGATTTTCTGAATATGCCATCTGTGCTTGGATTCGTATTCTATTTTAATAAACTAAGCATTAAGGATAATAAATAAAATAAGAAATTTGTTACCTTATATTCCAATGTGTAGATAAATAATTTAGGATTGTAGGATCTGAGCAGACAGAAATTGAAATATCTTGAAGGCTTAATTTTGGGGGGATTTTTGTTTGTTTTGCTATTGTTCTATTGCAAGAAATACAAAACTTAGTTCTTTAAAAGGTTTCTGAAAAGGTCACTGTTCAAAGGTCCTAAAGCATGAAAATTTAATTTAATAAAGTGACATGACATGCAGTAGTTAGTACATTAAAAAGTAAAGATCAGAAGACTTACAGTCTAAGTTTGAATTAAGTAACCCAAAAAGTTTTCTTTTATTTGCATTTTTTAATTTAATGCATAATTTAGTAATTATTCCCAAATGAATCAAATTGGACTAGTTTAATTAACTTCTTTTTCTACATTTCCATTGCACCCCACACAATGTAAATGTTAAATAAATGCCTGTTGAAAGTTGAATGGATGAAGTTTATGACATAAGAAAGTCTTTGTGTTGCACTTCACTCGCTGTTCTAGTCCCCAATCTGTGTTACTATTTCACATAATGAAAGTCCACTGAACATTCTCCCAGAAAAGCATATGTAATATAGAAGCATTCATGAAAAGAATGATTACTTTTTAAACATTTAACCACCAGCTCTCATAGCCCCATACGTAGTACCTCACTGGAGTGTACAGTGTAGTTTTCAAAAATTATATTCTATAGAAGAGGCTACTTTACCAAGATTTCACTTTCTACAAAACATAGGTTATTTGAAGAACACGTAAATTAATGTAAAAATGTACTTGAACATCAGGGGTTCTAATTACCTATTTGCTAAAATCACCTGGCAATGATTTAAAAAACATTAGATGTCCTAACGTCCCTACATGACACAGTTTTGATCCCTGGCTTTGGTTCTTAGCGTTTATTTAAATGTAGGACAATATTTTTATTTCTTCTCTTCCTGAGAATTCCATAACAACCTTAACAAAGCAAGCTAATCTTGTATCCATGCATTTGCTAAATTGATGCTTCCCTTTATATCAATTTGATACCCTCAGATTAGAAGTTGTTAGGTAGTTAGGTAGTATCAGAAGTTACTCAACCATTCACAATACAATTTGTTTATTATCTGAAACAAGACCATTGATTGCAAAATTATGTCATAGGTATGAGAGCCAAACTGTTATATCCTACAATCGAAATGCAATTAGAGTAGACATTAATGTATTGTATTGGCATTGAGGATTTACTGATGAAAGTAGACATTTTCAAATTTTAATCCATGCTTGTATTTTTCTCATATTTATAAATATGTTGAGGTTAATTCATTACCTTAACTAATTTCTAAGTACTTCAATTTTCTTAACATAAAAATACGGTCAAAATATGTTCCCTTGTTTACTGTTGTAGTACTACCGTATACATACATACGTGGTACATACCAGGTGATCTAAGCACTTAGCCAACGTTAACTTATTTAATTCTCAAAACAGCACTAGGTGGAGGGTACCATCATTAACGTGATGGTTTTCAATGGAAAAACTGATGCACAGGGAAGTTAAGCATTTTGCCCAAGGTTGCACAGCTGGTAAGTGGTTGGCCCAAAGTCTGAGCTCAGACAGTGGGCTCTTGAATCTAAGTTCTCTCCTCCACTGCAATGTGCTGCTTCTTACTCTACAGCCCTCTGTATGCTAGGCCATATTTTAGTGGTTGACCTTGGAATTATATGTTAGGCTTAATATTCTCCTATGGAAAATAAACATGTGAGCATTAAATATTAACGTATCTGACTTTAAAAGAAGCTAAGGGGAGTTATCGTGCTAGGCCAAGGGTAGGCAATTTTTTTTTTCCTCTGTAGAAGGTCAAATAGTAAATATTTTCTGCTTTGGAACCACATGGTCTCTGTTGCAACTACTCAAGTCTACCCTTATAGGGCAAAAACACCACCATGAACAACATATAAATGAATAGGCATGTTGGGTACCAATGAAACTCCCTTTATGGACACTGAGATTTCATATAATTTTCACATGTCATGAAATGTTATTCTTCTGATTTTTTTTTTCACCCTTTTAAAAATGTAAAAACCATTCTTAGTTCACGGGCTGTGCAAAAACAGGTGGCAGGTTGGATTTGTTCTGCAGGCCATAGCTTGTCAACTCCTGTTGCAGGTACTTGGGACGTATCAGTGAACAAAACAGACAAAAATGGTTGTCCTTATTCTAGTGAAAAGAATGCCCATTAGTCTTCTTCCTTCCATTAGGAAAATTCAAGTCTAAATAATTCTACCATGCCATGTTAGAATTTCAACTTTCCAGAATAAAATTTAAGAATTTAACTAGAAATTCCAGGATGCTAAATGGTGATTAATAACAGTGAGTGAGGTGCTCATTTTTCCAAGCACACTGGATGCAGAACCCTCTAAAGAGGTTGGTCATTATTCAGAAAACATGGAAATCTCATTCATCTGGTATTTTAGTGATTTCCAGTAGGAAATCAGAGTAGGCAAAGACATTTAACACATTGTTTCTGAGACTAATGTGCACATATCCATCAAACCAATCTAGACATATAAGTGAACATGTGAACAATCATTTTTTTTCTAAGTGCCATCCTGTATCTTCAGGTGCTTTAATCAAAGGGCGCGTTGTCAGGACTCCTGACTTCAGAGTAAAGCAACTGAATTGAGTTTGTCTGCAGAAACTTCCTGCCTTCTCCAAAGCAAATAACCTCTGGAGGAGCATTCATCCCATTGTAGGTTTGTCTTATGTGCCTATCTCCCCCACTAAACAGTGACTTCTGTGAAGATTTGTAACCAATGCACTTAACTCAGTGCCTGAACTTGATCCAAAAATGTTAGTTCAATAGGAACTGGTATTGGTCTTAAATGGAATCGAGATGGACACAGGATTTGGCTCAGTTTAGTGTAAATTGACAAGGTCAATGTGAAATAAAAATGCAGATAATTTTAAAGATGATTTTATACACATACACACACAAAACTATTCTCTGCCAATAATAATAGGAACTATAATTGAGTGCCTACTGCAGGATAGACATACCATTTACATTGTTGCTAATCCTTTCCCTGTCAACCTTTTTAAATATTAGGCAACAGAGGCTCAGAGAAGATAATTTGTCCAATTATGTGGATAGTCTTGAACTGGGGGACTCCAATCACCTGGAGAATACCCTCTCATTATGAGTGTATGTTGTAGACAAGGCTTCTACAAAAAGCAAACTCAAATGGACACCTTGCTTGCCTTTGCTTTATCAGTAGTGATTTAATGACTCCACAGAAGTGGTTAAAAGTTCCTACTTTCTAACTCTTCAAGCCACGCAACCAATGAAGACAAGTGAGGAGAATGCATTTAGAAAGTCAGAATTCTTTCCTATTGGTCAATGATAGTTAATTATTAGTTCTGAGATTATGAGGCTAAATAATGATGTTCCTAAGATTTGTCACTGTGATACAGGCTTATTAAAAATAGAAATAAATCAATAAAAATAAGAGTTTTCACTTTAACTATGAAAAATAATTACAAAAATAAAACAAACAAAACATACCTTGAAGCTTGAATTCAAGCCAAGAATTGTTTTTTCTGGATTTCTGTGCAATGGGGAACTAGTGTGGTATCAGTTTTGTTTCCATGAGGACAACAGAAAGCTGATAATGTTTGTGATACTTTCTGCTGATAAAAACAGCAGTTAGAATCCATAATTATAAAAAAATTATTATTTTAATAACACAAATAAGATTATTTTAATTGGAAATGTATTCTAATCAATTTCACGTCAAGGGAATCATTTTAACAATCATTGTGCTACCAAGGTTTATGCCTTATGTCATTCATTTAGGATTTCGGAAAACACAGTATATTCATTTCCATGTCCTTTCCATTAACTTCTAAGATAACTGTGATGTGTTAGCTATTAATGATTACCTTCAAAAACAAAAACAAACAAAAAACATTATTTTGCTATGGTCAAGAAGATGCATCAACCAGGGTAAGAACTATCAGTTGTAACATGGATACTACAGTGAGTATGTCCATTTTTGCAGTAAATACTAGCGAGGCTTATCTACTTAGAAATAATGTCAGTGGAAATAGGGTTATTTGTGCCATTAGAAGTAAAGCAGAAAGGTAGAGGGAAAGCTTGCAATTGTGGAGAAATGAAAATAGTGAATATTCAACATAAGAGGAAAAAAGAGAAAGAAAATCAGAGGGAAATGAAAAGGAAGAAAAACAAACAGTAATAAAAATTACAAGGAGATATGGGGAATCAAAAAAAGTATACAGAGATAAACTATAAGACCTGAAAAAGGAAAAAGAAAAGGAACTAGCAATAGAAAACGATAGGTGAGACATTCTAGAGTTTGGAGAGCAGGTGTTCAACGTTTATGGGACAAACAAACACACAAATCATGAAATACTTAAATTACTACATACCCACCCTTATATAATCACAAAGTTACACACAGAATTTCTTTAAAAAGAAAAACAGTCCTCAAAAGAAAGAAAAAAAAAAAGTTCCACAAGAAAAAGAGGTCAATTTACCCCCCTATCCTCCTATTCAGTTCAATATTTATATATTTATGATCTGAGTTAATCAAGATATTTAAAAAAAAAAAAACTGTCCTTGTGCTAGGTAATGCGGTAATTACAGAAGTGTCAAGAGTCCAAAGGGGCCAGCCTGTTATGCCAAAAGGAGACAAAAATATAACTTCTTATTTGCAAAATCATCTTCACCACCAGTGTAATTTGAGCTGGCAGCAGACCTGAGAAGCAAGGGGGCCTTCACAACTTCAGGCAGCTTTTCTGAACTGGTGCCCATGATGGTCCCACATGCACAGTGGGAACTAGAGGCGATGTGTTGCAGCTCACCAATAACAAAAGGTTCTGCTGAAGAATATCCCCAGAATTTGTACTGAACATATACAGTCAAGCCCTGTGCTAAGTTCTGAGGTCTAGAACAAGACAGACACATTCCTGACTTCGTAAATAATTACACAAATCAGTCATACTGGTAGCACATGCCCTGGATTAGGTGGGAGACCATTTAACAGAATGATGTAACCTCGTCTGAGTGGTCAAAGGCTTTTCCTACAGAAAAGGTTTAAGATGAGCCTTGAAAGATGAGATCGAGGGTAATAGGTTTGGTGGTGGGGAGGGAGGATATGTAATTGGCACAGGCTGAGTGACAGAAAAGAGCTTGGCACCTCCCAGGAACTAAAAGAAGGGGTGTGTGTCTTGAGATGAGGGGTCCTCCAAATTACAGAGAAAGTCATAGCCCTGTTAATACACCCACTATATGGATGAATTCAGTAATGGAAAAATCAGCATGTTTCTAACCGAACTGAGAGGAGATAGCAATACTATAGTGGAAAAAATGCTGCCTTCGAAACATAGACCTAAATGTCTGTCCTAGGTCCACTTTAGCTGAGCCCCACATCAGTAAAATACGTTAATAATTATAATTCTAACAACTTCCCAGCGTTTTTGTACAGATCAGTTGAGATATTAAAAAAAAAAACTACACAAACATAAAATGCTATTTAAAATTCACTTATTCTTAATGTTAAAAGATAAATTAAGCAAATTTTACCTAGATATATTCTTGCCTAATGAGACAAACCTGGAACATATTTATGATTTCTGTGATCTCTGATATCTAATATCACAGAAACAGAGAGTGAAGTTGAAGGTACCCGAAGGTGAAGCCAAGGGCATCAGAAGAAAGTGGGAAATAAGAATTTCTGACTGCTTTTAGCAGTTTATATTTAATTCTTCAGAGGGAAAATGATGGCCTTTTTAGGTATAAAAGTCTTTCATATGTGACTTTCATACTGGAGAGTCCCTCTTCTTTTTCATCTCATAGCCTCAAGCTCAGCCCTGCTAGGCTCCCAAGCCTCTCTCACAAGTCTGGCTTCTCTGCTCCCACTGCGCCTGCGTGTGGGTGGGTAACTTGCACCTGCGCAGGGACTCAACTTCCCCTGAGCTCAGCTGGGCCACCGTATGGAGACTGGCTCACTGGAGGCTGCAGAGAAGTGAACTGGAGAATTACAGTCAGTTTCACTTCCCTGCCTTATGTGCCTTCAGGTGTCTCTGAAGACAGGCGAGGCCAATGAAATGGAGGGGAGGAGAAAGAAGAGAAAGTAAATACCAGCAAAGAAAGAACCCTTGAAAATGTGGAGGCATTGTTGAAAATGTATATAGATGAGTGTGTGTCTGTGTGTGTGTACACAAAGTGCATATTACTGGGTGTTAGCTCTAAATTCTCTGTACAGCGACCTCTTAGCTGTCTTTTATCAGAGAAAGTTCTGTTTTGTATGTGGGAGTGGGAAGGTGGGATTCACTTTCTGGCACTAAAAAAAAAAAAAAAATTTTTTTTTTTTTTTTTTTACTAAGTGAGGAATTATTGGGTTGGGAAGGTCAATTTTTCACCAAAAAAGGGGGTCATATTGGTAAGTTTTACCTAGAACAAAGCAGCAGACCACTGTT
The DNA here is from genome assembly GCF_030014295.1 of Loxodonta africana. Taxonomy (NCBI): domain Eukaryota; kingdom Metazoa; phylum Chordata; class Mammalia; order Proboscidea; family Elephantidae; genus Loxodonta; species Loxodonta africana. The sequence continues at coordinate 75,660,507 of NC_087352.1, forward strand.
TGGCTCTGACTTTTCGCACCCCTCCAAACCAATCCCACTAGAGCGTCCTGTGCAAAAGGATTAAAAGAGGTAGTGTAACACTTGTGGCTGAGAGAGGGAAACTTTGACGGAGAAACTCTAGTGGTTTCAGATACGTACCAGGACCTTGGCACTTCCTATTTCATAGGCATTAACAGGGGTCCATTGATCCTGGGAGGCGATCCCAGTTGGTATCAATGTGTTAGAGAGGAAGAAGTGTGTGCTTAGTAGCACAGTCCACTTGATGGATCGGTTACATACGGCAACTGTACCACCAGTATCAGTGGCCATTCTAGCAATACCCTCTCTTAAGGGAATCACAGCATTTATCCAAAATGACATTTGTAGGTAGGGACTACAAAGTAGACTCAGGCATTATACAGATACTTTGTGTTTCCATAGATTTGTCCGCTCCAGACATTTCATATAAATGGGAGCATAAAATATGTGGTCTTTTGTGACTGGTTTCTTTCATGTAGCATAGTGTTTTCAAGATTAAGCATGTTGCAGCATGTAAGAGTCCTTCATTCCTTTTTATAGCTGAATAATACTCCATTGTTGGATACTTCTCATTTTATTTATCCATTCATCAGTTGATGGACATTTGAGTTGTTTCTACTTTTCGCTATTACAAATAATGTTGTCATGAACATTCACGTACAAATTTTCATATAGATGCATGTTTTCATTTTTTCTTGGGTATGTAGCTGGGGTGGAATTACTAGGTCATTGGAATCGACTGGACAGCAAAGGGTTTGGTTTTTGTTTGTTTGTTTGTTTGTTTATGGTAACTCTTTTTTTTTTTTCTATGTGTAACCTTTTGAGGAACTACCAGACTGTTTTTCAAAGTAGCTGCACCATTTTACATTCATACCAACAGTGTATGAAGCTTTCAGTTTCTCCACATCTTTGCCAACCCCTGTTATCTTTTGCCTTTTTTTATTATATCCATCCTAGAGGCCATGAAGCGGTATCTCATTGTGGTTCGCATTTCCCTAACAACTGATGATGAGTATCTTTTTATGTACTTACTGTAGAATTGTATGTCTTCTTTGGAGAAATTTCTATTCAAATCTTTCGTCTATTTTTTGGTTGGATTTTTTATCTTTTTGTATTGAGTTGTAAGACGCATTCAAGCATTTTTAGTGGAGCTTCTTGTGATTCCTACATCAGAGCTGGAGCCACTTTCAGCAGGAATCAAGTGTTGTGTTTGACAAAAATGAAAACAAAATGTATGAGGATATAAAGTGGAAAATAACTTAGATACTTTTATATGACAACTATGTCTATTATTAAAAATCTTGGTGTTCGGTGTAGCAGAGAAAAATACCCGTGATCATTTTTAGTTTTTGTTTGTTTTCTTCTTCATGGGGCTATTTTGGTGTCCTGTTGACCTAGGCCTAGTATTTCTGCGTTGGTAGTCTGGATTTGGCCTAGCAAATCTTTTATTCAAAGAAAAAATCCATTACTCAAGTTATTTACTTAAATTTTCTTAGAGGCACTTAAGGAATATTTATCCAAACTATGTTTATATGATAATTATTTTAGGGGAATGAGATGGAATTTTTTGACAGCCAAGACAGTGATAACTCAAAGGAACCACTTCAGAAGAAGAGATATGTTGAAAGAAAATAAAACCGAAAACAGAAGCTCTCAGGGTAATGGTGATGCAAAAGCATTCCTTACGGGAATCAGCAGGAAAGAGCATAGTGCAGGATTTTCGGTCATGGCTGAGATTCAGCTGAGGGCTTCACTACACATATCACCAAAGCCGACACTGACATGGAAAAGCTAAATTCATCATTAAGATGACTCATCCTGCTTCATCTTTCGCCACAGTCTCCCTGAAATTTTCCTTAGGGGCCATGTATATATATGTGTGTGTGTGTATGTGTGTATATATATATATAAAACAAGAAATTGCTGATAGAGGATAAATTGCCGTATAGGATAGAGCAGAACTGCCCCATCAGGTTTCCAAGGAGCACCTAGTGGATTTGAACTGCTGATCTTTTGATTAGCAACTGTAGATCTTAACCACTACACCACCCAGGTTTCCATTCATAGTAGGTTAGGTACTGTTACTTCACCCACTACCGCTTTGAGTATGTAGATATGAAAGAATTCACCAAATTATATCCTAGGCTTAATATGTGTGCTTCTAGATAGAGCATTTTCTCCAATGATTATGAATCTCTTTGAACAATCAGATTCTTGCTTTCTGTTAAAATAGTCACATCTCTATTACATAACAAAGACAACTCTGGGCCACCATCATAGATCTGAGTGTGAAGTGGAAGGAATTTTAACATGGACTTCCTTATCTAGATATTCAAGGGACAAGGAGTATGTGTAGTATATGTATCTTATACACGATGTATAGTATATGCATATAGTAAAACATAATTTTACAATTTTAAAATGTACTACCAACAGATCCCAAGAAAGCAGATAACCTCTTTAAATTAGCCTTTTTTGTTGTTGTTGTCTTTAGAAGGCATCTTCTTCGCTCAGCAAAAGTCTTAGTCTCACAGAGAAAGCATTTAATGCTAGGCAATCACTTCAGAACACCTAGAATCTAGGCAAACTTCAGCTGTCACTCAGGTATATTCCTGGTTCAAATTCTGGAAAGAGAGAAAGCAAAACTGAAATATTTAAACACCACCAATAATGCATGCAAATAAATCCAAGGTTTAGGGTTTCTCCAGGTGTAGGAATAACAAACTAAAGAGGCAGCAACTAGGCTAGATAAAATTCCATTCCAAGGAGGGGGCTTCCCTTATACAGGAAGGAGCCCCTCAAGCTGTCCCTCAGCCTAGTCAATCTTTCTGACCTAGAAAGAAAGACGTCCCTTCAGGAAGATTTTTCTGGAGAACACTTCACATTTTTTTATGGCAAGGAAACTTTAAAGTCTCAGAGCACAAGAAAACATTTTAAATTTCTGAAAGCATGAAGAAATTCACGTCTGTAGATTTATAGACAATTAGAATCTGCCACAAAGGCTTTTAGGTGAATCTATTCTTTACATAAGCTGTATCTATTCTTAACCCTCCTCATTGCCTTTTCCTCCATGCCAACATTGTTATCGATTAACATTTACAGGTTTTGTACAGTATGCTAAGCACCAAACAGAAAAAGATAAGAAGCATGCTTCCCCATAGTCTTCAAATTCTCCATACAAAGAATAGCTGGTAGGTCGCTATAAAGTATAGTTATTGTGTGTGGTAAAATTAGGAAGATCCTGTCTCAAGAAGGTCATGCAGGCTTGATCTTAGAAGGCTCCTTCTCTAGCGTCAATTCCCAAAACTCAGTGTTAGATTCCTTGGCTTGTTTCAGCCCTTTCTTCCTGTTGGCTGGACAGTTCTGCTAAGGAGAGCCAAAAATAGACGGAGGGAATAAGAAGCCATGTTAAGGAAACTAACTGTAATGTTACTTTTCAACTAGTTCTATAAAGGCAGTTATATCGGCAGTTGAGCAATTATCCAAGTCAGCAATGTGTTAATAGCTCTTCTAGTACATAATGCAAAACTAGAAGAGAGAAAAAAAATGTAGGCCATCTCTCCTCAGTCCCAGAAAATCTTACCTAAAGCAATAGTTCTCTTAAGAATCAACCATAAAAAACCAAAAACAAAATCCACTGCTGTTGAGTAGATTCCAACTCATGGTGACCCTAAATGCTCCAGACTAGACCTCTGTTTCATAGAGTTTTCTTGGCTGTAATCTTATGGAAGCAGATTGCCAGGCCTTTCTTCCACAGCACCACTGGGCGGATTAAAAATGCCAACCTTTTAGCTGGCAGCTGAGAACAAACTGTTTGCACCACACAGGGACCTGAATCAACCATAAACCAAGAAAAACAAACCTGTTGCCATGAAGTCGATTCCAAGTCATAGCGACCCTATAGAGCAGGACAGAACTGCCCCATAGGGTTTCCAAGGAGTGGCTGGTGGATTCAAATTGCCAACCTCTTGGTTAGCAGCTGAGCTCTTAACCACTGCACCACATCCATAGAGCTTAAAAAAAAAAAAAAAAGTCTTCCCCAGCCCTACCCCAGAGATTCTAATTAGGTTGGCCTGGAATGTGGACCCAGGAACCTGCATATCTAGCAAGCATCCCAGGTGGTTTTCCTGCTGGTGGTTTTTGGATCACAATTTGAAAATCGCTGAAATAAACTAATAATTCCTTCTGTTTTCTACTTTGCTACATATCTGTAGAACATGGAAGAAAATACCATAATATATTAAAAAATAAGAATTTTGGGCAGAAGTTATTGCAAAATTAAAAGAGATCTGAGTACATGAAAAAAATATATTTGGGAAATGAGTATAGGGAAAGTAAAAAAAAAAATGGTTTTTTTTTTACTGCATTAGAGAATTTGTAGAATAATGCAAGCCACCCAGTAGACTGTCCACAATTCAGCTTCAGAGAATGTGATAAAACTTCCCCAGAATAATTTGTTTCTGCATGTCAAAGATCATATGGTTAAAAAGGATACTGTCAGAGATTGGCTGACTGAGTGGGTCTCCAAGGCTTCTGGGAGTGCCCTTTCTGGAAGAGGACATCGGAGGGCATCCCAGATATCCCAGAACCCTCCAGCTAGGGTTCACTTTAGCACCATCACCCCTCCAGGGTTGGTGAAGCAGCAAAGAACAGAAAGAACTGGCTCCCTGCAGAGAAGGAGAGGAAAAGAGGAGGAGGGTAAGAGATTCCTATTTCACCCACAGCAGCAGGGTGTCCCTAAGCTGGATCCCACAAGCCACACCTCATTGTCTCCACAGCATACCCAGTGCATATCACTCCCTCGCTGCATATCTACCCCAAGATAAGAATAACCTTCTCCATTTATCTTAACCCCAAGAAGATTTCATAGACTTTTTCTTCCCCTACAAATACATTCAGAACCGTTTTAGAAGGTCTCAACTGACCGTTTTTCTTGAAGACGGATACCTATTTGTTGCCAGGCATATGCCCGGGGAAGAGCAGAACAATATATTCGGTTACTGACTAACTTTTCTCACTGTCTGCCTGCTTGGCCACTCCTGCAGTGACTCTCCAACTGGAAAGAGCCTGCTTGGCAGGAGCCTGGCTCCAGTTCTTCACAACGAGCTGCACAGTTTCCCTCTTGAGAAATCTCTCCCTGGAGTTGGAGCAAAGCATAAAATCAGGCTTCAAATCGTGGGATGGGGTCTGGCTATTGTCCCTTTAAGCATCATTTTGAATGGATGAACTCTTGTCTTTGCAATATTATTTGGTTAAAGTATTCCTTTTTGGTCATCATGTCTTTGACTCTCAGAGGCAAATAATTGTAGCAAACCCAAAATGAAACCCGCTGCCGATGAGTCAATTCCGACTCCGAGCGACCCTTTAGGACAGAGTAGAACTGCCCCATAGGGTTTCCAAGGAGCAGCTGATGGATTCAAACTGCCGACCTTTTGGTTAGCAGCTGTGACTTTTAACCACTGCACCACCAGGGCTCCAATAATTGTAGAGAGGTATGTTACATCTGTAGAGAGGTATGTTATATCCTCCTGAATTAGAATTTTCAGCAGTATTCTGTGATCCTCAGCTTTTCTGCACTTTTCCTTGTGTAGCCAGTACCCAAGTTTCCCCAGGTCAGAAAGTAACTCTTATCTCTTCAAAAAGCCGGCCAGATGGGAGAAAAGGAGGCAGAGAGTGGGAGAGAGAGAGAGACATCTCAGTAATGAGATTGGTTCTCAGGAGGCAGCATAGTCTGATAATTGGGCTTTATCAGGAGCTTCCATGGAGGCGTTACTTAGGAGTCCATCACGAGCATGAGAGTGATCCTTTATCTCTTTTTGTCACTAGGCTATACGGAGCTTGAATTGCTCCTTTGTGACAGGCTGCATAGAACCATTTCTCTCTTGAATAAGGAGAAGTGCTTTCTTCTGTCACATGGATATTGGCTGTCCCCACCAGCTTGTTCCGTAGAAAGCAGCAGTGCTAGTGAGCAGGGAGACCCTGTGCCTGCTTGCGGGCAGGAGGATTAGTCTGAGGTAATATTTGCCACACAACTTCCTCACAGGGATGTAGGGAGTGTTAATGAGATGCTATTTCCATTGCAATTTATGCTCTTCAGAAGAAAGGCACTAAGTACTATGTATTAGAATTAGGGATTATGTAGGTAATCAAGCAAAGAATATATTCAACTGCTTCTAGTTACTAAAGGAAGCTTTAATCTGGGGATTGGGGAAGGAGGAAGAAAATGCAATGACTATGAAGTTGGCTGGAAGCTATTGTCTCTCACCAAGCATAGGACCAAGAATAGAGTGTGAAGTGTTTTGTGCAATATAGATTCATCTAGCCCTTAATGCTTATGATCTAAGGTTTGGTGGGTCCTACATTTCAGGGTTTCAGACCTATGGCTTTTTTTTTTTTTTTTTTAATCTGCTTGTGCCATGATTAGCCAGTCTACAGGTTTGGTACCTAGAAGAATGTGGCAAAAGCACAAGAAAATGACCCCATGCACATGCTCTGGAAGATAGTAACATTCTGGAATTAGTATGCATCGGGGGGAATCGTTGGAGGACTCCTGTGAGCTATAGGGTCTTGGGAGGAGTGAAAGGGTGGGAAGGTGGTTAGTTACAATAGAAATATATAAAGCTACAGCCAATAAAGATGTTGATCTTCTCATGCTCACATATACAGAAAGTACAGAGTTGGAATGTAATTCAGGCTTTCAGATTATAATGCACTCATAGGTTGCCTCAAACTTTTAAGCAGCAATAAGACTTCTGGGACGAAGATTTCACCCAGTGGCATCAACCATTCCCTTGGTGCTACATTATTCTGATCTCACCTGAACACACAAGACACTCCCAGAGTGTTAGGGCCACTCAGAGCAGGTCCTGCTCGGTGCAGCTTCTCATCAGTAAACGCGTGCTGAGGTGAGGAGGGAGGAAGAATGTTTACTGCAAGCACACAGGCAAGGAGCAAGGAGGTGTATATCTCAAATTAACCTCCCCAAACAAAGGGAAGAAGAACCTTTCATACTGTCTATCACAAGGAAGTATATACAAACATTATGGACTACATAGGTTATCATGGCTCTCAGGCACAGTACTACAAATTGCATTTTTTTCCTTGGCATGTAGGCTAGTAAACTGGGTTTGACTGGCTTGAGCCACACACAGCACTTTAAGGACAATGGACATGAGGGGACAGGTTCCACTTGGTCTGAGCCGCTACCAATTGGGCCACACCCATCACCATCACTTTGTTTGCTAATGGACAGGAGGAGCAGGTCTTGCTTGACATGGCCTAGCAGCTCCTGGATGCATTGGCTATCATTAGCACATGGAAAGTATTTTTATTACTTACAAAAAAGTAACTTCTGGCACACCAGAACACAAGTGGATCCATTTTTGAGCTGGTTCCCCCTATGATTCAAAAAAGTCGTCCAGGCGGAGATGATGACTCTTTTATGCATTCCCCATTTCGTACTGTAGGTGAGGGACTCAAAGGGCTTTCCTTCAACCAACCTCCCCTCGATAGGTAGGCTAGTAAGGTGGGCTGGAAACTTTGCTACATAAGTTCCCACCTGGCACCATAGATGAGGGACCTCCAGAACCCCTCCTCCTACCATTTTTATATCCCAAAGCCTATATGGTTCCCCACACAGAGAATAATATAAATTTCCCCACCTGACCACCTGAGGAGCCCTGGTGGCACAGTGGTTAAGAGCTCTTCTGCTAATCAAAGGGTCAGCAGTTCGAATTCACCAGCCACTCCTTGAAAACTGTATGGGGCAGTTCTATTCTTTCCTGTAGAGTCACTATGAGTCAGAATCGACTCTGTGGCAATGGGTTTGATTTGGTTTTTTGTTTTTTTTTTGTTGTTTTTTTTTTTTTTGGTGGCATGCGAGATAATTTTTGATGGCACAAAGGAACATTTTAAAAATTTATTTTAATAGTTTCAAAAAAGGCAAAACCAAACCTGCTGCCATCAAGTCAATTCTGACTCATAGAGAACCAATAGGACACAGTAGAACTGCCCCATAAGGAATTTAATAGTTAGGGTTTTTTTGTTTGTTTAATGTGTATTTGAAATAAAATACAATTAGCCAGTGACATCCATGATTTCCTAAGGAAAATTGCCCAGAACGATGATTCTCAATACTGGATGCACGTTAGAGTTACTCAGAAAGCTTAAAAACAACAAACAAAAGCACCGATGCTGGGTCCCACCTTAGGTCAATTAAAAATCAGAATCTCTGAGAGGTGACCCACCTTAGATAGTTTACAGAAGCTCTTCCCGGTGATTCTAAAGTGCAGCCAGCATGGAGAACAACTAACATGGGCCACGATTGTGTATTTTTTAAGCGAATACCTTTAAATAAAATATTGAGTAAATAATATCAGAGAGAGTTTCTAGATATGGCAAAAATCAGGAAGGTCCTGTGTTGTGGTAATAACTAAAGCTTGGTAAACACTGCGCTCTGTCATCGGCTCCCATTCTGTGAGACATTGATCCTAAAGAACAAAGAGAGGAGCAGAAATCTAATAAAAATGATGAATGTGGTGGAGTGACAAGAGCAAAACTTAATTATTTGGGCATGCTCAAGTGGGGATCAAAGATAGAGGAAATTTGGGAGCGTGCATAGGAAAGGTCTCAGGTAAGATCTGGAGGTTGATCAAGAAGACTCTTCTTTCCTCAATGTATCATCCTCTGACTCTTCCACCTAATAGTCTGGACTCTTCCATCTAATAGTCTAGAAATGGGTCTTTTTCTCTTTCCCTCTTGCCTTTTGACCATCCCCCCTCCCACTCCACCCACTGACTGGACCTTGAAACAGATCAAGTATGGGAAAAGAAAGGATGATAAAAGACATATAATGACATGTTCCTGCATGGAGGGACTACTAGTGACTTTTATTTTTCATCCATTCGTTCTTTTATTCATCTCTTCATTCATACGCCAAGCATTTATTGAGCACTGACTATGTACTAGGCCCTTTTTGCTTTTGAGTATAGTCAGATTTTTTTCTCAGTGAACATTAACTGTCTTTATAATATGATAAAGCACATCTTAAAGTCACTTCCATTTGAAGAAAATGAAGTGATGCGTATGGTTAGCCATTCGTGGTCAGCACACAGCCAGAAACATGGTGGAAGGAAGAGTAGCTCCAATGTCAGAAGATGGGATGCTAAGACATTACCTGCCACACCTGAGAGTCACGGAGGACTTGTGTGAGAAAGCCCTGGAGATATTTCCTCTGCAAAATGGAGGAAATAAAACCCATCCTGAGGCACTGGAGAAGGTACCCAAACCCCTTTCCTCTATTATTTCATCTGTTAAATGGGGATAATGATACTCTGTGTTTACCTACCTCAGAGAGGCATTATTAGGTCTATTTAAAGTCTCTTCCTATGAAAGTTGCTGTGTAATTACCAAGAACAGCTATGATAAAGAAACCTAAGTACAACAGCAAATCAGCTGGAACCAATTCTCAAGAGAGTTTACCTCTTTGGAAATTTTTAAGAGAAAGGTACCAGCTCTCCTTTGGGGATTTTTGGGTACCATTCTGCGTGGAAGTTTAAGGAAGGCTAGCTGACTTTCAAAGCCTTCTCCTGGCCAATGACCTGCGATTTACCTCTGCTTACTTATTCCCCATGGTCTAAGCAGTTTCCATCTGAAATTCCTCTCTCAAGTTTTTCCAGATCTTAACTCACAAACTCTTCTATCCCTGAAATGAATTTCAAGCAAGGAATTCACCTGCAAGAAAAAAACAGAGAGACAGACACAGAGAGAAAAGCGAGGTTATAATGTGGGGAAAATGTGTATTTTATAGGTCGTAAGTAATGAGGGATTCTGAGATGGTTAAAATAACTCTAAGATTTGTTTTTTCATATTATAAGGGCAATACAAACTGACTGAGAGGAGAATTGAGGTTAACTGATCCTTAGTGCCAGGTTTGGCTAAAATTCGCCTGGCAAAGTATATAGGGTAGATTGAATGGGAGCGGAAGCACAGAAAACAGGGACGCCACTATTGTGACAGCTCAAGAGAAAGCCGACCCAGCAGAATCAGTTTGGCTAGAATGAACAGGTAGATTTGAGAAACAATTATAGAATGAGTCTATAGGACTTGGCAGAACATTGAATATAGCAAGAAAATGGAAAGAGTCAAGGATTACCATAAATTTGACTTGTGTACGATAAGGTTTGGTGACTTCCTTAACAGAGAGAGATGGTAGCCAAGAGAGTGAGTAGGATGAATTGATAAATAATATCTCGATCAGTACCTCTATAAGAAGTCTAATAGTTCCATATTTTTATTGAATGTGCTTATGTAGTAAATATTCTGGCTACTTATAAATAGCATAAACTATGGTATCGGGAAGTGTTCTAAGCAATAAAAGAAAACACCAAAATTCCAAAGATTGATTTTCAAATGAGTGTTTTGTAAGGTTAATAATTATGCGAAATAATTATGCTACCATTTATCAGTTGATTACTATGGGAACTACATAAATATTTTTCACATGTAACCCAGGTGTCAGCTGGAGGATTCCCAGATTTAATAAAGATCTGGTAAAACTGTGACAAACCCTTTCAGTCCCATGGCCTGTGGGAATCCAAAGCCAGTTCTTGTTTCTGTGACTCCCTGGGTAGCATGTGTCCTCCTGGTCTGTTCAACCTCCCAGACTACTACCATACATCGCTACTGTACCACCAGGTGTGAAATTGTTCGTCTACTCCTTTTTATCAAATACTAAGCCATAATGTCTTTAGTTAAGTCTGCTGAAACTGGAAGGTCATAAGGAAGAGTAGTAGCTTCTTTCAACCTTGCCCAGCCTCTCCCTGCTGGATTACATTGGGAGCCTCAATTATTTCGCCCTTCACTATGCAGCGGCATTCATCTTTCAAGGTGCCCTGCTGAACAAGGGCCTTTCATTCGCTGGATGGTCTGGCACTAGAAAGTGGTTTGGGGTATAAGTAAAAACATAAAACCAGTTGCCATTGAGTCAATTCCAATCATGGAGACCCCAGGGTGCGTCAGTGTAGAACTGTGCTCCATTAGGCTTTCTGTGGCTGACTTTTTGGCAGTAGATTGCCAACCCTTTCTTCCAAGGCACCTCTGGGTGGACTCAGTTCGCCAAACTTAGGTTAGCAGACCAGCAGGTTAACCATTTACAGGTCCCCTTGGTTTTAAGTAGCAAACATTTGTTTTCCTATTGCACCTAGATGACTTCATTTAACCCTCACAACATCCTTGTAAGAAGACACTATCATTCTCACTTTACGGATAAGGCAATTGAGGCTTAAACAAGTCGAATACCAGTGGAAGAATACAAATGTATGAAATGATAGAGAATTTCAATACAGATCTGGCTGACACCAACTGGAAATTAACTTCGCCTTTGAAGGATAGGGAAGTGATTTTATATCCCAGTTGACTTTGCCATTTCAAAACTGCTTAGTTTTTCCATCAAATCTTCACGTTATGCAAAAAAAAAAAAAAGCCATATACTCCTGAAGCCATACACCCTATGTGTAGGGAATTGCAGAGTAAAAATCCCAGTGACTTAGGATCATTTCATAGAAAACTAGTTAGAAAAATTAAAATATCTAAACAACTCAAATGCAACAATATTATGTTTAAGTAATTAAACTCGGATGGAGACATAGGTGACCCACTTATCAAACCTCCAGATTACAGAAAGGAATAGCTAATACTACTGATGATGATGATATGACAGTTAGCATTTATTTAGCTGTTGTAAGTGCTTTACATGTATTATTTGTTTTAATCTTGAAAAAAAAAAAATCTATGTCCTGGGTCTATTGTTATCCCTATTGTACAAATAAAGCTAAAGAGGGGCAAAAAGGTTAGCCCAAGGTCATACATCTCAGAAAAACTGAATCCAGGTGTCTCCCCCTACCTGTCTTTGAGGCCTACATGCTCTTAATTATGATATTTTCAACAGATGTCCCTATTAGGATGGAAGTAAGTACCCTGAGGAACAGAGACTGTGTTCCTCTTATTTCCACCATTATCTCCAGTGCTTAGAACAGTGCCTGGCATATAGTAGAAACTCAATAATTGCTAAATAAATGAATTGAAACGAAGTGTAAATCAGTAGAGAAAATAAAAAAGTCACCGATTGGTGTTTAAAACATTTAACTAGAAGAAATATTAAAAAAAAAAAAAACTTGTTGCTGTTGAGTCAATTCTGACTCATAGCAACCCTACAGGACAGAGTAGAACTGCTCCATAGGATTTCCAAGGAGCACCTGGCAGATTCAAACTGCTGACCTTTTGGTTAGCAGCCAAGCTCTTAATCACCTCACTTGGCTTTGTTTGGTTTGGTTTGGTTCTAAATCTATTATTTGTCATCAATCAAAAGCAGAACAGGAACCCAACACTGCACTGTGACTGCTGAAAGACAATTGTTAAAGTTAAGAGAGCCCCAACAGGAAAATTAGCCTAGGCCATATTACATTTGTCATATTGTAGACAACTCTGACCTTCACATTATAAAAAGGACAGTGACTGCCTAGAGCATCCTCGAAGGAAGTGACCAGGAGGGTGAGGAATATGGAGACTTTTTCAGAAAGGAATGGGAAATTTCAGCGTGGAGAAGAGAAGATATCTGGCAACTATCTCCCAGTATTTGAGGAGCTGCCATGCCACAGATGGTAGTACTAGCTCTTTTTCTCAGGAAGACCTAGCAGAGTTAAGGTTTTTAGCTCAGCAGAAGGAGAAAAAAATCTAACACTTAGAAAGTTGTCCAACAACTTTCAACAATAGAATATATCTGGAAACATGAAGTCCATTTCATTACGAATTTAAAAGATAAGAATAATTACTTAAAGAAAATAATATTAAAAAAAAGATTTTGGCATTATACAGAAAACTGTATCAGTGGCTCCAAGTCTGGCTGTATATTAGAATCAAGGGGGAGACTGTAAAACATGACTCGTTTTTAAAGCCTTCTCTCATTGAGTCATAATCTCTGGGATCTGGTACCTGAGAATCTATATAGAGAATCTGAATTTTTTAATCTTCCCAGATGATCCTGGTACGTTTCCAGGTTTGGAAATCATTGAACTAGATTTCCTCCAAGTTCCCTTCTAATTCTGTGACTGAATGGTTCTTAGATCATAACAGAATGCTTTCTTTAATAAATAAATGAGAATTATTTATAATCTGTAAAATGAATTTTGTCTAGATGTACATAGGAAACTCTAAAGTGCCAGCAAGCCAGTTGCTACCCTAAAACTCATCTTGCAATCGAGTTAACAAAAACTTTTTTCATGTATCATGTAAACGATGACTTTATCTGGCCTGGTTCCCAATTATTAAAGTTCCAAATCACTGAAATATAAATAAATGAGACTTTACCCTACTTAGAACACCAGTATGATGAAAAATTTGTTTACACCGGGAGGTTTTAGGTCATCCTTCAGTCATTCATCCCCGGAACCAAGGTACATGTGCGCACGAGCACACACGCCCGCGCACTCACACACACAAATGTGACACATGGTAAATGTCGGGCAATTACTGAGATGGAACAAAGGAGACCTTCAAATTCTGTTGCCTTTCTACCTTATCTTTTTCTGTGCAAGAATCTAAGAAATCAAATCATATGTATTCAGATAATATTATTAATCGTGTTATTCTCGGCTCTTTGTTTAAGTTCTCTAATTTCTTATCTTCTGAATACATTACTTTGGTCTAAGTGGTGCTAAAATGAGGAGTGAAAAGGATTTTTTTTTCTTTTTTTATTGTACTTTAAATGAAGGTTTACAGAACAAACTAGTTTCTCACTGAACAGTTAGTACACATATTGTTTTATAACATTGGTTAACAACCCACGACACGTCAACACTCCCCCTTCTAGACCTTGGGTTCCCTATTACCAGCTTTCCTTTCCCCTCTTGCCTTCTAGTCCTTACCCCTGGGCTGGTGCACCCCTTTAGTCTCGTTTTGTTTTATGGGCCTGTCTAATCTTTGGCTGAAGGGAGCGATTTCATTACTGAGTTAACAGGGTGTCCAGGGGTAATACTCTCAGGGTTCTTCCACTCTCTGTCAGGCCAGTAATTCTGGTCTTTTTTTGTGAGTTAGAATTTTGTTCTACATTTTTCTCCAGCTCTGTCTAGGACCCTCTATTGTGATGCCTGTCAGAGCAGTCAGTGGTGGTAGCCGGGCACCATCTCACTATACTGGACTGTCTGATGGAGGCTGTGGTCCACTACTCCTTTGGACTAATCTTTCCCTTGTATCTTTAGTTTTCTTCATTCTCCCTTGCTCCTGAAAGGGTGAGACTAGTGGAGCATCTTAGATGGCCGCTCACAGGATTTTAAGACCCCAGACCTGCTCACCAAAGTAGAATGTAAAACATCTTCTTTATGAACTATGTTGTGCCAATTAAGCTAGATGTTCCCCAAGGCCGCAGCCCTCAGCCCAGCAATTCGGTCCCTCAGGGAGTTTGGATGTGTCTATGGAGCTTCTGGAAACCCTGGTGGCTTAGCGCTACAGCTGCTAACCAAGAGGTAGGCAGTTCAGATCCGCGAGGCACTCCTTGGAAACTCTATGGGGCAGTTCTACTTTGTCCTATAGGGTAGCTATGAGTCGGAATTCACTTGACGACAGTGGGTTTGGTTTAGGTTTTTATGGAGTTTCCATGACTTTGTACAAGTTATGCTGGCTTCCCCAGTATTGTGTACTATCTTGCCCTTCACCAAAGTTACCACTTATCTATTGTCTATTTAGTGTTTTTCCATCCCTACCCCTCACCTCCCTCGTAACCATCAAAGATTGTTCCTTTTTGTGTGTAAACCTTTTCATAAGTTTTACAGTAGTGGTCTCATATAATATTTGTCCTTTTGTGATTGACTTGTTTCACTCAGCATAAAGCCCTCGAGATTCATCCATATTATGAGATGCTTCACAGATTCATCGTTGTTCTTTAAAGCTGCGTTAATACTCCATTGCGTGTAGGTACCGTAGTTTGTCTATCCATTCATCTGTTGATGGGCATCTAGGCTGTTTCCATCTTTTTGCTATTGTGAACAATGCTGCAGTGAACATGGGTGTGTGCCTGTCTATTCATATGACAAGTCTTGAAAAGGAATATATTTAAAATAACATATATGAAGAGAATTTATTAATTTTGGCTATTGTGGTTCCTTATGGAAAGAGCTTCTAAAATGTATTCCATGTTGCCATATAAAGGAGCTCTAATTATTACAACATTTGTAGATTTTACCTATCTGAAAATTAAACCTATAAAGGTCTGTTGGAATTATTTAGAAAGGAATAAATGAAACTCACTGCAGCACAGCCAGTTCAGATTCTCCTAGTTTTATTTTTCTAATTCACAGAGTATTTTTTTTCATGGTGTTTTCAAATTGGCGTTCACACCCACCAAATAAATAGCATGAAAATTAGGGGTTCAATATCCCAATATACATTCATTACTACCTGTCAATTATTGTCATTGTCACTATTGTAATTACACATTATAAAAAGAATGGAAGCTTTTCCACAGGAATTATGCACGTGTCTTACTTTCTAGGAATAATTGAAGAGTTGATAATGCATTTATATCAAAGTAAAATATGTGATGGCATTTTCTCATTTGTATTAATCTTAAGGAATAAGAAATGTAATCTCTATTAGGTCATTTTACTTGGATCCAGAAACAATCTTAGTTTTATATAATGGCCAAATGTCTATTTTCTTCTAACAAGGCTCAAAAAATAGCCAATATAATTGAAGTGATAATTTCCTAAGAACAAATAATTAAAATAACAACTGGGTAGGAAATTGCTCTTAATTATTTTTTATATATGTACATATACATATATATATATATGAGCTCAATAAGAATCTCAATAAAAAATATTACTTTTATTTTTCAGTTGTTTCATCGGGTTTGGCATGTTGAAATAAAGCCCGCATTGTATTGTCAATATCTAAAGATTGATAATAATTTACTATAGAGTTTATACAGAACATTTCACTTCCCTGTTTTATGTGATCGTTATGACAATCCTTTGAAGAGGCAGGTCAGATATTATAAGTATATTTAACTATGAGAAAATGTAGTCTCCAGGAGGCCAAGTAATTTATGCAAAGTTACTTGGCTTAATAGCAGAGTCAGCACTAACATCCAGGTTCCCTGGGTCTTAATCAGAGGTTGTTGTACAGTAAAATAATAATAATAATTTTAGAGGATAGAGAATGGGCTCTTGTAGAGTTAGAAGGCCTAGGTCTGAACACTGTTTCTGTCACTTAATGTGACTATAGGAACTTTCTCACCTCTGTAAAACAGAGATTTACACCTACCATATGTGGCTGTTTTGACACTCAAGGGAGACAACGATGAGAAAAAGCCCTCAAGTGTGTTTTAATTCATGTGTTTTTTTTCTGTACGTGTATACTACTTCTCACATGCTTTATCCTATTTATGGTTTCTGTGTGATTCACCTTCATAAGATAGAGTTTTAAGCCTTATTTAAAATTAAATAATTAAATAAAATTAAATAATATTGATATTAGGTTGATGTCTTAGGCTGGGTTCTCTAGAAAAGCAAAAACAAGGAACGGCTCACACAGTTGTAGAGGCTGGCAAGTCCCAAGTCCATGGGTCAGGTATCAGGCTGGAGACTTCTCCTAATTCACATAGCTGCAGAGGCTGATGAACCCAAGACTGGCAGGTGAGACAGCAGGCTGCCGGTTCACAGGCTATAGAGGCTGACGAATCCCAAGATTGTCAGATAAGATGACAGGCTGCTGGTTCACAGGCTGGGGCAGCTAATGAGTCCTGACATCAGCAGACAATATGACAGGTAGCTGGCTCAAGTCCCAAGAACCAGAGGCCAGATGATGACAAGCTGGATGTAGGATCCAAAGCAAGCAAGTAAGCTTTGCCAAAATGTCCATATGTATATATTAGATGCAGGCCACACTTCTGAGGAAACTCCCCTTACAACTGATTGGCTGATCACATCATATCACATCATGGAGGATGACTACATCATTACATAACTGCCAAGCCACATCATTATATACCTGCCAAACCACTGAGAACTATGGCCCAGCCAAGCTGACACACAACCATAACGACCACAGTCCACCCCTTGTCAACTTGTCACTTGTACACATCTCCTTAAACCATACATAGCCTCTAACTAAAGACAATTACACAGTCATACTTGCCCCTAACATGATACAACTAGCATGAGTACAACCGAAAACACACTAGCCCCATTTCCATCTTGTATTTTACAAGTGAAGAAAATAAATATATTTGATGCACACATACAAGGAAGCAATAATTATAACAATTAGAGTCCTCATTCTGCAAATGGTCACGTGGTCATAACTAGCATTTAGAACTATCTTCTTCCACCACCCATTCCGTAGTCGCTTTATCCTCAGTAAGAAACTCAGCTGGTTGTGGTTCTTTGCCTGATGGGGTGTCCCAAACTTTCATTCCTGAAGGGTCTGGGCCATTAATAGTTATGTCAGAATTGGGTTTCTGTAGTTTTCCATTGACTTTAATCACAGCGCATGGTAGTACTAAGAGATGCCCTAAGGGATCTCCTGTATTCCAGACATACACTTCTTTACCTCCATTATGCAACATCAATCTGATTTCCCCTTGGTAGTCAGGGTCAGTCACACCAGCCAATACAGTAAATCTCTTCATTGCTTATTGATCCAGAGGCATGAGGAACACAAAGTAGCCTGGTGGCATTCTTACGGAATGGCATTCAGTGGAATCTGTGTTGTGTCTCCAGGTGGGAGCATTCCTGCCTTTGGAACTAAGACTTCTAGACCCTCAGAGCATAGGGTCATGGGGACAAGCAGACATTTTGTGAGTGGGTCACTAGGGGTAATAGTGAGTGGTGCCACTCTCACCCCCACCCCTTGATTCCTGGAATTGTGAATCCTGGCTATGGGAGAAACAGCACCATATATATATCGGATGCTGGTTTAGAGCATATCCAGCCTCCTGGAGAACATGGCCCCAACCCTGCAAAGTGCTGCCACCTAGATGGTGCTATAATTGTGTCTTTAGAAGACCAATCCATCATCATATCAAGCCAGCTGCTTCCACATGATGGGGAACATGGTAAGACCAGTGAATTCCATGAGAATGGACCTATTGCCATACTTTGTTTGCTGAGAAATGAGTCCCTTGATCTGAGGCAATGCTGTGTGGGATACCATGACAGTGGATAAGGCATTCTATGAGTCCACGGATGGCAATTTTGGCAGAGGCATTGCGTGCAGAGAAGGCAAATCCATATCCAGAGGAAGTGTCTATCCCAGGAAGAATAAAACACTGCCCCTTCCATGGTGGAAGCAGTCCAATGTAATCAACCTGCCACCAGGTTGCTGGCTGATCACCTCGTGGAATGGTGCATACTGGAGACTAAGTGTTGGTCTCTGCTGTTGGCAGATCGGGCATTTAGAAGTGGCTATAACCAAGTTGGCCTTGGTGAGTGAAAGTCCATTTACTAAGCCCATGCATAACCTTGCCACTATGGCTACTTTGTTCATGAGCCTGTTGGGCAATGATGGGAGTGGCTGGGGAAAGAGGATGACTGGTTTCCACAGAACATGTTATCCTATCAAACCTAAGACACCATCCCATTGGCCAAAGCCAGTCAGAAGGCTGGGTTCAGAGTCATGGAATAGGACAAACAATCCACCCACAGGCAGAGGACACTGCAAGATTACATGGCCCAGACGTTAGATACAGGGAGTAGTGAAGAATTTGAGTCACTTTTACAATGTACACAATCTACCAGTTAGCAAGCAGCCAAGGACCAGGAACCAGGTGAAGTCAAGTATATCTGGTGAGACTCACAGACTGGGTCTGGCGTAAGACCTTATTTCAGTGTTCTACAGTCACCTCCCTACTCAGCAAGAGTGAACTGGACTGTGTTACTTTCTTGAGGCTCTTTCAAGGCTTTTGTTGGAAGTATCTAGTGGCCCACATCCGATGAGCTACCCATGACTCAGGACCCAGCTAGTGCTACTTCCACTTGATGCTGCTCTTGGTACAAAATATCTTAGGCTGGGTTCTCTAGAAAAGGAAAGCAGTGATGTATATATATATAGAGAGAGAGAGATTTATCTCAAGGAAATGGCTCACACAGTTGAAGAGGCTGGCAAGTTCCAAGTCTGTGGGTCAAGCATCAGGCTAGAGGCTTTTTCTGACGCACATAGCTACAGGGGTTGACAAATCCGAACCTAGCAGATCAGATGGCAAACCACTGGTTCACAAGCTGCAGAAGCCAACAAATCCCCAGATCAGCAGGTAATACAGCAGGCTGCTGGCTTACAGGCTGAGGAGGCTGATGAATCCCAAGATCAGCAGGCACTATGGCAGGCAGCTGGCTCAAGTCAGGTCAGATGATGATGAGGTGGATGCAGGATCCAGAGCAAGCAAGCAAGCAAGCTTTGTGAGAACATCCGTGTATTTATTAGATGCAGGCCACACTCCCGAGAAAACTCCCCTACAACTGATTGGCTGATCACATCAGATCACATCATGGAGGATGACTACATCACTACATAACTGTCAAATTACATCATTACATAACTGCAAACTACATCATTACACAACTGCCAAATCACTGAGAACCACGGCCCTGCCAAGCTGACACACAACTTTAACCATCACAGTTGGAAAATCGAATAACATAACTTTAGAGACAAAATATTCCAAGTAAAATGCTATAATAAATTGAGTGTATGATGTATAAATATGACCATGGAAAAGATGTGGAATGTGTCTTCACTCACTAAGGCCACAGATAATGGAGTCAAAGCACTGCTCCTTTGTAGAAAACACATAGCCACTAGGTGTACGTGTAGGCCTTTATGCCCACGTTATATATAATTCTGTAGCCCCTACCCTCTTCATCAGGTGCCCAGAGGAGGCCTGGTTGGGTTAGGGATTCATCTTGGTTATGTGGAGTCTTTCTACGCTGCTGTGTTAGCTCTTTGAATCATGTCATTGTTGGCAGGGGCTGGACATTGTTACCATTTGCCAGCTGTTCAGTGGCTTACGTATATGTTGGTGGTCTCAGTCCAGTTCTTAGAGGACAGATGGCAAAGAATGGCTCTTTGGGCAAAGAGGACAATGACTCTAGATCCTCTCTTCATTGGCATAGATGGTCCGTCTAGGTCAGTGTTGAAAATCACCAGTGGGAATGGTTCAGGGAAGCTGGCCTTGCCAACTAATGAACATATATGAGCCATGCATTTATCTCCCTTTTTCATTCATTAAACACATTTTTAAAGCAGTACACGTATTTATATATTAAAACAGGGATTTTAATTATGTTGTTTTTGTCATAATCACCCCTTTAATGAGTCCTTTCATCTATATCTAGCCAGCTGATATGGTCTAGCTGTTGCCACCTGCAGTCTGGCAGCATGTACTCATGTGATGTTAGATACAGAATGGTGACTTTCAGTTGAACAGGTCTATCTACCTGTGGTCACTTACAGCAGCCTAAAAAGATTATTTGCTCTCACCTTTACCTCTATTATACAACAAAGTGGTTGATTATTTGGACTAAAAATTACAGCAAAAAATTATCGTATATATCAGTTCCGTCACTAAGCATTTAATAAATTACACAGCACATGATTTATAGAGGCACTGTGTCCAAATAAAAGAGAGATACTTAGCATACTGGTTTTTCTTAACACCTGTGATGACAAATCCACCCCAGTCACTGAAACCCTCAATGCCAGGGTGGAGCTCTTGGCTACTGTATTCTGATTTTGTTTTCCACCTACTAGTCTATAAGGCATGTAGGCACGGTTCAAAAAAGTACTTCAAATTCGAAGAAGCTGGGATTTTTGTTGTTGTGGTTGGTTGGTTTTATCTGTCCCTCCACTATATTCAAAGTGTGGCAAAATTAATACTGCAAGCAGATATTACATTAGGCATTTTTCTATAATTACGGCTTCCTCTATCGATGTTTCTCCAATAGGTATTTTTCCTACTGAGGCATATACAACGCATTCAATGGCACCAGAGTTTCATTACAGGAATTCTCTTGTCCCCTTCCTTCACATGGAAAAGTCATTAACTGTATTAAGTTAACTCTCCGAATGTTAGGTTCTTAACCAACAAACAGTGCTTTTCCACAAGGGTATATTTTGCCAAGCATCCTCGAATCAGAACGGGCTGAGTATATAGTAACAGGTTCAGGACCACACACAGGGGTGGTGATTCTGTTTAGGAAGAACCTTTTTTTATTTATTAACTTTTTCCTTCCATCATGGTTGCTCCATTTCTTCCACTACCTTCAGCCTTTCAGGTAAATGAAAAGTTCAATTGTATGTAAAGCGACTGTTAAATCAGCAGGCCCCTTGTGGGGGTCTGCGCCTCCTCTCCCTGCTTCCCTCACAAGTGTGTTCAATCCATTACTGTTCCTGAGGATTGTACATCCATCAGGTCAAGTGTGCTGGCCAGGGTGCATCTTATAGCTTTTACTGCATATGAGACATTGCAGGCCTGTGCTCAGCAACTGCCAGGCAGACTGGGAATCACAGTCACGGTTAATAGCAGTGAATTGCCAGCTCTTGATGGGTGGGTAGTCACTCCTTTCAGTGGTTGCCCCCTGGGGGAGAAGGTAGAAAAACAGAGGGAGGGAATTAGAGTGACTTTGCACAGTTGAGCAGGTTCATGCCGCTGGATCAGTGGCAAGCATTGGCAGGGCTCCACTCTGGGGAGGCTCACAACAACATCACAGTCTCATTTTTACCAATTGGTGCTGCTGTATCGCCAGTGGTGCGCAAGGGGAGGGCAGAGGGAGGGTGAGCTGGGAGTGGGGAAAAGGGATGTAGGTGGAAGTCTAAGCAAAATTAAACCAACGAAAGGTCATGGGCAAACTGGTTAACCCACCCCAGTTAGCCCTGTGCTACTAATTGTACTAAACTGGTGTTTGAAGTTCCCTGGGTGATTAAAAAGTTGGCTCACAAACTCTCTGCATAACCTTAATTTTTTCAAGGTTCTTTGAGTGGAGAATGGCTTATAATAATGATTTTGACTAATACGATTTTTGACATGCAACTTTAATGCTTAACCTTAGTACAACTCCAGAGCATTTCATGTGTACTCAGCTGTAAAGAGTGATGATTTAAAGGGATAATATAAGAAAAAGGTCGTTCTAGAATGAACCTCTAACAAATTGCATAAAGGGAGCTTATTATTCCATGAGTATGGGGATACGCAGCTCTTCTGATCATTTTTCTGCTTGGTTCAAAAAATTGTTGAGACATGAATGGGAGAAGAAACAGAAAAAAATGAAATAGAAATCTGCAAGCAAGGAACATTCTTTTGATGGTTATGATTTTGTTGCCACTAAAAAGACTCTACAATAATGTGGTTATTCATCTCCTCTTTGTTTTGGGTGAAGAATTCGCTCTAACAAGAAAATGCTGTTGTTGGTTGGAGGGCTGCCTCCTGGACCAGACCGGCTCCCCAGCAATTTGGCTCAGTATTATGATGATGAAAAGAAGACATGGAAAATACTCACAAGTGAGTGGACTTCTTTTTTTATCTATCCACCTATTTATTTCAGGTTAGAGCTGTCTTGATGAATTTGAAAACATGGTTAATCAAATTAGACATTTTATTGATTTGTTACCCTTTGGAGGTTTGTTTTTGTATCACAGGGGATTTAGAATAAAAGAGTAAATTAACATTGCAGAGGTGGCCACATTGGTAGTCGAATAGGCCTAAATTAAAAGTGGCCTAAAATCACTGTACTGGTTTATGTTTCTGTGTGAGCTGGGACAGAGAGGGGCAGAGAGCTTCCAAATGAAATTCTTCAGTTTTTTTCTTTGGTAAATGAAAAGGGAAAGATTGTTTAATAGCACTAGTCAGTTTTCCCACTTTGAATTTTCACATATCAAAATGGCTGTTTAGGACATTGTCTCTGTAACTAGCATGCATTGTGCCGTTTAGGCATTTTCGCTTATTAATTTTTGGTCTGGAGAACCTGGTCTTTAGAGAAACACCCACTCATACTACTCCACAGCTTGGATGGACAGATATACTCATGACCTATCCCAGCCACATTAAACTGTGCTTGCAAACTTCCACCCAAGATTTCTCCTCCTCCCCTCCTTAAAGGGTGATTGTGTTTTACAGCAAACCTCTTGCCTTGGGCACTGAGATTTGGAACTTATCGTTATATCGGTTATGATTCCCAATCTGACTCAGTCACGGAATCAAAAATCATCGCTTCTTGAGTGCAGTAGGCTGTGTGCACCAGTCCCCTTGTGGGCATGGTGGCTGCACTGGTCAATAAAACTAAATTTTAACTGTCAGAATTGCCCAGAGCTGTATAGATAAAATAATAAATGAACAATTTTGATCCATAAATCAAAGCTCTACATTTAAAACCAGCAGAAGTGGAAGTTGGATTTTCTTATTGCACGTGTCTTTTAAGCAGTTATATAGCTTATCAGCTTTTTTTTTAAATCACTCCCTTTCCTCTTCCTGAAAGCCCTTTAGAATAATAGAAACAGGACAACAGTTTGCCCATAAGAGCAGAAGAGGCGCAAAGACATGTGAGGTGGTGCTTGAAATAATACATTTCTGAGCTGGCTTGCCCCAGTGAAACCTGCAGTAGCATTGTCCAAGAACTGCAACGAGAAAGCTCCCTGGATACCTCTTCACTCTGGTTGTAGTAAAGAAGTGTGGTGCAATAGTAGCAGCGAGATTAAGGAGAAGAAAGAAAGAAAGAAAAATAAGTTAGAGATGTCTTCAAATAATTTTTATTCTTTCTTGACAAAAATACCGTGAATAGTGGTTTAAACATCTGAATGAATGACCAAGCTGTATTTTAGAGAGTCCTCAGAACAAAAGCTAAAGGAAAACCAACGAATCCATTTCTGTCATTTGATCAATAAAGAAAGCCTACACAGAATGAGGTATGGAAGTTGGGAGGAGAGACGGAAGAGGAAGACAAGAGAGAAAAAGAGACTAAGGAACAGGGAAATACTAGACCCAACCAGTTAATTTCATTCATAAACCCATCTGTTTTTCCCAAATACACCAGGCTAGGTTCAATTTGTAGCCCTTTGTTAAAGGCAAAGTGATTAATTAAAGCCTTGTAAACAATACCTAAGAAAAGTCTTGTGTTCATTTTAAACTTCAGCAGAAATGGGGCTACCATCCAACTAATTGTCCAAACTGAAACACTTTTTTGAGTATAAAAGAGGAGCTATTAACTATGCTAGGATAACAGGTACGGTGGGGAACTTAAGGTTGCCCTACTCAAATTTGTTTACACTGCCTGACTTAACTCTCTACGTGGAGGGATATAGCAAAAAAGCATGACCTTTGAATCAGACAGACCCGGGTTCAGACCCAGATCTAGTAGTACCTTGAAAAAGTCACTTAGACATTCTGAGTCATGGTTTCTTCATTTTGGTGCGGTCTTTCTAATATTTTTCAGATAAAATTATGTTTACAAATTATCTAGCATATAACAAGCACTTAGTAAACTGCAGCTACTCTTGCTATCATTGTAATACCACTACCAATATTAGAACAAGGACGATTCCTTTATACATTAGAGGCATCAGTCAGCACAGGCTCCCCGTGCGCTGGAGAGGCAAATGACACTCAGACAGATACAACACTTCAAGCCACTTTCTCTGGAGGAGGGAGCCTATTTCCATAGTTTTCATACGCTGGATGTAATCATCTACAGACAAAGAAGCAAAGATAAATGAACATCTGTTGACTCAAATTCAAAGAAGTAAAAACACTAATATACAAACAGAAAAATTCTTATAATGGGAATATATTCAAAGAGCTTAAACACTTTTTCTATACTCAGGCATAGTTATAGCTTTGAAAAAAATGTCTACTCTATTTACATTCTTCATTTCACTGGGAACTTCTGCTTTTAAAAATAGAGTTTATCACCATCTAGGCTGGGACTATCTGGCCCCAAGTGAAATATTTTTCAGATTTCTTGAAAAATTATTGACAGTTAATTTGGATAATTTCTGCTGTTTGTATTTTTGAATTCAGGCATCTTATTTGGCTACATTGAATAAATAGGTCAGGTAACTGACAGATTTCCACATTATTTGGGCCATGTAATAATAAATGAACAAATGTTTGTCATGGGTTAAGAAATTATCCAAATTCTCCCCAAATCCAACAAAACATTAAGGATTGCAGAATTCCCCACTGTCATTCTTTTGACCTAGAAAACTGCTAAAATAATTGGACAGTCTCCTTTTTGTTTGGGATCTGCTTATATATTGGATGACTGTCTTCAGAAATTAACAAAATAGTTAACAAAAAACCCAAACCTGAGGTTAGCTAGAGCCTCTGAGTCTTAGAATATTTTTCTCACTTGGCTTGAGCAAACATTTCTCAGCATGTTTCAAACACGTTCCCTCCTAGAAAGACAGGCTTACAAACAGAAGCACAAATATTCACTATGGGAACCATACTAATTTATACAAATTATGTAATAAAAGAGGAATCAAAGGAACGGCCAATAATAATTTCCTTTAGGTCTTCTCCTGTTGTGTTATTTATATTCTAGAGACACTATATAAAAGGCACACTTAAATACCAATAAATTGAATGGAGTGGAGGTGAGTGGGAGTGAAGAAAACAAAATCCAAACCAAGTCAGCCAGCGGTGTGGTCTACCCAAAAACAAAGGGCATGATTATTCTCACTGATAAGTCTGTTTGGGTATCATGCTGGCACAACCTGCATTTTTATCCTCATCTTTGGAAAAATCATTTAATATTACATTATAAAAATGGCATTGAGAATAGTAACAGCGCTCCCAGCCTCTATTAGAAAAGTATTGAGAAATACCAAGTAAAAATGACGGTAAAGTCCTTTTGTAAATGTGAAGTGTTAAGTAATAACAATAAAATTGGCATTGTTGTTCTCTTGGCTGTTAATAATAAAA
Source organism: Loxodonta africana (assembly GCF_030014295.1). NCBI lineage: Eukaryota > Metazoa > Chordata > Mammalia > Proboscidea > Elephantidae > Loxodonta > Loxodonta africana. The sequence continues at coordinate 75,686,488 of NC_087352.1, forward strand.
GGGAAGTTGAAATGCACTTTCATCCATTTTTATTTTACAGTCCTGCTTTTCTTGCATTTCTCACTCCTGCACGCAGTCTCCCGTTTCATTCTTAACTTATTAGAAAGCAGTACAGGAGACATGAATACTAAAATGGCCAATGCAAAAAAACATGCCTCCTGCATTTTGCAGGCCCTAAATCCTTGGTGCAAAGATCCGAGAAAATAATTCCCCAGGGCCACCGTGCACTTTTTGTAACAGATTTCTTACATACCAAAGTTTTTATGAAGTCCACATGTGGACGCTCGCCTATGGCATTTGTAATCTCCTGTAATCTCCATTGACCAATTTCTTTACTGGCGGTAAACGTGTTCCCAGGAAATGACTTCCTTTTTCCAATGTTTCAGAAAAGAGATTCCGTTAATTAGGTGTTCCTTTGTTGCTTTCTGTGGACAATGACAGAAAAAAGGACTTCAAAATATAGATTTATCCTTCCACTTGTCAATGATAGTTTTCTTTTAATAACATTAAAAAAGGAAAATTAGAAGACCTAAGTTAGAAAGGCTGGTTCCTTCTTTTGACCATTCTGACTTCCCTTTGTTAGAGGTAAGAGAAATGCCTTTTTTTCTCTTTCTTTTGGTTGGTTTTCAGCTCTTTTCTGTACTTCGTAGTCCAAGGATTTGGGGGACCCCATTTTTCAGTCATAGAAAATAAAGGAAACCATTGTGCAGAGGTTTCCTAGATTGTCCCCTGTGTTCCGTGGAGAACATTTGACTTGATTCCTCCTACAGAGTAATGGTTCCTAAGGTTGGTTGTCATCAGTTTCTTTTAGGAGAATCATGAAGATCAGAAAGCTGGTCAACTCTTCATACTTTTTAAAATATTCTTTTCATAAAAGTTGAAGGAATAGTACTGAGAAAACAAACATTACCTAAGACAGGGAACTTCAGTACCAAAAGTCAAATATAGGTGTGATCATACTCAATATTCAAACAATGGAGGATAGTTTAATTGCTGATTGTTCAGGGAATAATAAACTTGTATGTGGATTTATGTGATTGGACTTCTCTTCTTGGCCCTTGTGTTTCTTAATTTGGGTTCATTTATTTTCTTTGCGGACATATGGGGGAAAAGTCAATTTAGTCAAATAGCCATTTCTAAAAATTATTGTTTTGAAGGAAATAAGTGAGGTTAAGTTGAAGGTTTTTTTTTTTTTTTCCTGTTGTTCATATCATCATTATAACCAAAAACAAAACCCCATATTTATTTAATCTAATTTCATTCCTATAAAGGTAGGTAGAGCCTGTAGATGATGCATTCCTCATTGTAGGAGAACTTCAGAAAATGGTTAGGTACTTTCAGAATAACTCTGAAAATGCTTGGAAAAAATTTAGACTTGTTTACAGATCTCATTCTCTCACTTAGCAAGTAATTATTGAATACCCACTCTGCTCTGGGTGGTGAGGTGTAACATGAATAAAATAATCTCTCCCCTCAAGAATCTGAGGAGGCAATTACAATACAGGTGCCAAGATATAGGGAAAGCACAGTATACCACACCCAAACCCACCAGTGCCGTCGATAGCACAGGAGCACAAAAAGTCCTTAGGTGGTACAAACAGTTAAGTGTTCAGCTATTAACTGACAGGTTATCGGTTCAGACCCACCCAGAGGAACCCAGGAAGAAAGATCCGATGATCTGTTTTTGAAAGGCCACAACCATGAAAACCTCATAGAGTAGTTGTACTCTGAAACATATGGGGTTCCCATGAGTTCAAATTGACTCAGTGGCAACAAGGTTGATATTTTTTGTTTTTTTGATAATCTAAACATGGGAGAATAGGGAAGCTTTCCTGGAAGTGACCTTCTATAAATCTGAAAAACAGGTAGGAATTATCTAGGCAAAGAAGTGAATGGAAAAGTATTTCAGCAAGATAGCCCAATATTGAGAATGTGTAAAAATAAGAGCCACCACACTACAACATTATTTTGTTGTACTGCTATGACTTGCATGTTGCTGTATTGTTGGAAGCTATTCACCCAGTATTTCAAATACTAGCAGGGTTAACCACGGTAGACAGGTTTCAGCAGAGCTTCCAGACTAAGGCAGGCTAAGGAGAAGGACCTGGCGATTTACTTCTGAAAAAACCTCATGAATAGCAACGGAACATTGTCTGGTATAATGCTGGAAGATGAGCCTCTCAGATTGGAAGGCACTCAAAATATGACTTTGGAAGAGCTGCCCCCTCAAAATACAGTTGGCCTTAATGACATGGTTGGAATCAAGCTTCAGGACCTTCATTTGCTGATGTGGCATGACTCAAAATGAGAAGCAGCAGCTACAAACATCCATTAATAATCTAAACATGGAAAGTACAAAGTGTGAATCTAGGAAAGTTGGAAGCTGTCAAGGGAAAAATGAAATGGAACATAAAAATCGATATCCTAGGCATTAGTGAGCTGAAATAGACTGGTACCGGCCGTTTTGAATCAGACAATCATATGGTCTACTATGCTGGGAATGACAAATTAAAGAGGAATGGCGTAACAATCACTGCCAAAAAGAACATTCCAAGATCTACCCTAAAGTATAACACTTTCAGTGATAGGATAATATCTATACACCTACAAGGAAGATCAGTTAATACAACTATTATTCAAAGTTACCCACTAAACACTAATGCCAAAGAGGAAGGAATTGAAGATTTTTACCAACTTCTGCAGTCTGAAACTGATCAAACATGCAATCAAGGTGAATTGATAATTACTGGTGATTGGAATATGAAAGCTAGAAACAGAAGAATTGATAGTTGGAAAATATGACCTTGGTGATAGAAATGACCCCAGAGATCACATGATAGAATTTTGCAAGATCAGTGACTGATTCATTGCAAATACCTTTTTTCAACAACATAAATGGTGACTATACACGTTTTTTTTTTTTTTTTTTTTTATACACGTAGATCTCACTGGATGGAACACACAAGAATCAAATAGACTACTCCTGTGGAAAGAGATGATGGATAAGCTCAGTATCATCAGTCAGAACAAGGCCAGGGGCCAATTACAGAACAGACCGTCAATTGCTCATATGTAAGAAGTTCAAGTTGAAGCTGAAGAAAATTAAAATGAGTCCATGAGAGCCAAAGTACAATACTGAGTATGTCCCACCTTAATTTAGAGACTATCATCTCAAGAACAGATTTGACACATGGAGCAATAATGACCAAAGACCAGATGAGTTGTGAAATAACATCAAGGACGTCACACGTGAAGAAAGCAAAGGGTCATTAAAAAGACAGACAAGAAAGAAAAGACCAAAATGAAAGTCAGCAGAGACTCTGAAACTTGCTCTTGAACATAGAACGGCTAAAGAAAATGGAAGAACTGATAAAGCAAAAGAACTTAACAGAAAATTTCAAAGGGCAGCTCTGGAAGACAAAATATTCCGAAATGTGCAAAAGATCTGGAGTTAGAAAACCAAAAGGGAAGAACATGCTCAACACTTTTCAAGATGAAAGAACTGAAGATAAAACGCAAGCCTCGAGTTGCAGTACTGAAGGATTCTATGGGCAAAAATATTTAACAACATAGGAAGCATCAAAAGAAGACTGAAGGAATACACAGAATCACTGTAGCAAGAAAGCAGCATATGATCAATAGTCGATGGCACTGAAGGAAGAAGTCCAAGCTTCACTGAAGGCATTAGCAAAAAACAAGGCACCAGGAATTGACCGAATACCAACTGAGATGTTTCAACAAACAGATGCAACACTGGAATCGCTCACTGATCTATGCCAAGAAATTTGGAAGACAGCTTTCTGGCCAACTGACTGGAAGAGATCCATACTTGTGCCCATTCCAAAGAAAAGTGATCCAACAGAATGTGGAAATTATCCAACAACATCATTAGTATCGCACGCAAGTAAACTTTTCCTGAAGATCATTCAAAAACAGTTGCAGCAGTACACTGACAGGAACTGCCAGAAATTCAAGCTGGATGCAGAAGAGGATGTAGAACAATGGATATCACTGCTGATGTCAGATGGATCTTGTCTGAAAGCAGAGAATACCAGAAAGATGTTTATTTGTGTTTTATTGACTATGCAAAGTCATTTGACTGTGGGGATCATAAGAAATTTGGATAACATTGTGGAGAACGGAATTCCAGAACACTTAATTGTGCTCATGTGGAACCTGTACATGGACCAAGAGGCAGTCATTCCAACAGAACAAGGGGATACTGCATGGTTTAAAATCAGGAAAGGTGTGTGTCAGAGTTGTATTCTTTCAGCATATTTATTCAATTTGTATGCTGAGCAAATAATCCAAAAAGCTGGACTATATGAAGAAGAACATGGCATCAGGATTGGTGGAAGACTCATTAACAACCTGTAATATGAAGATGACACAACCTTGCATGCAGAAAATGAAGAGGACTTGAAGTGCTTACTGATGAAGTTCAAAGGCTACGGTGTGGATTACACCTCAACATAAAAAAAAAAACAAAAATTCACACAACTAGACCAATAAGCAACACCATGATAAGTGGAGAAAATATTGAAGTTGTCAAGAATTTCATTTTACTTGGCTCCACAATCCATGCCCATGGAAATAGCAGTCAAGAAATCAAATGACATATTGCATTGGGCAAACCTGTTGTAAAAGACCTCTTTCAGGTGCTGAAAAGCAAAGATGTCATTCTGAGGACGAAGGTGTGCCTGACCCAAGACATGGTATTTTCAGTCACCTCATATGCATGCGAAAGCTGGACAATGAATGAGGAAGACCAAAGAAAAATTGATGCCTTTGCATTATGGTGTTGGCGAAGAATATTGAATATACCATAGACTGTCAGAACAATGAACAAATCTGTCTTGAAAGAAGTACATCCAGAATGCTCCTTCAAAGCAAGGATGGTGAGACTTTTTCTTGCATACTTTGGACATGTCATCCAGAGGGACCAGTCCCTGGAGAAGGACATCATGCTTTGTAAAGTACAGCGTCAGCAAAAGAGAGAAGACCCTCAATTAGATGGACTGACACAGTGGCTACAATGAGGTGCTCAAGCATACCAACGGTTGTGAGGATGACACAGAAGCAGACAGTGTTTCCTTCTGTTGTACCTAAGGTCACCATGAGTCAGAACCATCTTTATGGCATCTAATGACAAAACGAAGATAAGAGAGAGTAAAATGTTTTCTAGGAACTGAGATAAACGTGTGTATCTATAAGGGTGTCTATCTCTGATGGAGCTGGCGAGTTATCCAAGAACTTATGGGACTATTTCAAGGAATTGTTAAAATAGATTCAAGAATTAGGTATTGAGAGTAATTTCTGTTCTCAGTATTAATGAAATAGTGATCTATGATTTTATACAATATCATGATATTTGATTTCTCTCAACTTGGAACTTATTTCATTTCATGCAGTAATTGTTTCTGACTTTGGACAAAGAAGAAGGAGAGAGAATTTTGTTTGGGCTTTTTAAATATGCCAGCATCTAATTTTACCTTCAATGAGCTCAATTCTAATTTGAGATACATGGCTGCACATTGCTATATATCTTGAATTATTTGCTCCTGTGTATTCATGCACCAGTGGATTAGTGGATTTTTCATAGATTTTTAAAAATAAGTGTGATGATCACTCCAAATACTGTATTTCATGTACTTTGGGTGCCTAGAAACACCAGTTGACTTTATTTGACCATCTCTTATCTATTTGTGGTTTATACCTCCCTTGAATATAATAATCGCTTTTTCTCCAGAGAACAGCATGTTTACAAATAACTCTGATGCCTTCTTTACACATAAGCTGTGGTATTTGCTACTGAGTCTGGCATGAAGGAGGCGTGAGTCACGTGGGCTGCTTAAATTTGCTCTGTGTCATTACTAGGCAAATTGAAGATTAAGTCTGGCAAACCATGGGATATAAGTGCTGAAAGATTAAGTGATCTCCTTGCCCAACCCTCCCATTTTGCACGTTCATTTCATTCATTCACCAAATTTAACTGATGTCTTCTATGTAGCAGGAAATGTGCTACGCACAGAGAATGCAACACTGAGCCAAAGCTAATATCATCATGCCCTCATCGAGCTTAGAGTTTAGTAGGGAGACTAGCATGAGTAAATAATCCTAGATAGCAATATATATTAATAATCTGTGATAGTGCTCCAAAGGGAGGGTATAAAATATATAAGATCTTATAATGGAGAGATATGATCTAGTTCAGGATTTATGGAGAATCTCACCAAAGAAGTGACACTTGAATTCAGAAATGAAGGATGAGAAGGAGAGTTAGCCAGGTGAATAGGTGAAGATGTGAGAGAAGGTCATCCCAGATAAATTAACAGCAAGTGCAAAGACCCTGAAGAAAGAAGGTATGTGACTGAATTCAAAGAGCAAGGAGGAGAGATGAGATGTGGCTAAAGACGGAGGTAGAAACCAGAAACTTCTATGTCAGTTTAGTAGGTTTCGGTCTTCATTTTAATTGATGCAAAGATAGGAGGTGTCTTACCTAGAGTCACACAACCCATTAGTGTTGGAGTGAGGAACAGAGCACTGGTCCCTCTATTCCCATCAAACAGTGCTGCCTCATGTGCCACACCAATCTGTCTCACCAACAAGTGCCTTTGGTCAAAAGAGTTCAAGCAGATGAAGGAGATTCAGTCTGTGCTAATCCATTTCATCCACGAAAATCCAAATGAATTCAATGTGCTTAGCATAGTACCACATTCATAGAATAGCTGTTGTCGTTGTTGTGAGGTGCTGTTGAGTCAATTTCTAACTCGTAGTGACCTCATTTGACAGAGTAGAACTGCCCCCATAGAGCTTTCTAGGCTTTAAACCTTACAGAAGGGCAGGATCCAACTGCCAACCTTTTGTGTTTTTGTTTTGCTTTGTTTTTTAATTGCACTTTAGGTGAAGGTTTACAGAGCAAATTATTTTCCCATTCAATAGTTTATACACAAATTGTTCCATGACACTGGTTGCAATCCGTGTAATGTGCCAGCACTCTGTTCATTACCACCCTGAGTTCCCCATTTCAATTCATCCACCAACCACCAACCTTTTGGTTAGTAGCCGAGCAGTGGAGCGTTTAACCGTTTCGCCACCAGAACTCCTAGAATGGAACTAGTATAGGTTACTCGGATGAATATTCTTCCACTAGAGATCATGAGGAATCCCTGGGTGGTGCAAACAGTTAAGCGCTCAGCTGCTAACTGAAAGGTTGGAGGATCGAGTCCATCTGGCGTCTACTCAGAAGAAAGTCCCGATGAGCTACTTCTGAAACCCCGTGGAGCCCACCTCTCCTCTGACACGCGTGGGGCCACTGTGAGTCAGAACTGACATGACGGCAACCGGCTTGGTTTTAGAGGTCAAGAATATAATCTTGATTTATGAACTAAACTGCAAATTATGATGTTTAAGTGACAAAATTTGCATTAAGATTACTGAAAGCCATAATTCGATGCAGCTTTCTTGACCTTTAACTCTGGGAAGCAGCATAGTGTCAAAAATGAAATTTAAAAACTACACACATACACACATCTGTGTATATAGGTAGACATATGTATATGTGTGTACGCACACACAGAGAAACATCTTTAGGGGCAGACTGATCTAAATTGAAATACACACCCAGATATTTACTGTGTGACTCTGGGCAAGCTGCTACTCTCTAAGTTTTCTCATTTGAAAATTGAGGATAATTGTATTCACCTTATCCAACCAACCAACCAACCCACTGCCATGGAGTAGATTCCAACTCATAGCAATCTGACAGGACAGAGTAGAACTGCACCATGGGGTTTCCAAGGCTGTAAATCTTTACAGAAGCTGACTCCCACATCTTTCTCCCACAGAGCAGCTGGTGGGTTTGAACTGCCAACCTTTTGGTTAGCAGCCAAGCACTTTAACCGCTGCACTACCAGGGGCTCCCTAATCACCTCACAGTGTTATTATAAGAAATAATATAATACAAATAAAGCTCCACGCTCAGTATCTATTGACTCAATTCACCAGATTTGAAATTCAAGGAAATAAAGACATTATATAAGAAAGCTCTTATAAGGCGAACATATTGAAAGAGCTTAAATCCTTTTTCTGCATTCAGGCATAGCTACAGCTATGAATGGGACACCTATTATTCAGTGTACACTCCTAACTGCAGGTCACTGGGTGGTGCAAACTGTTTGCTCTTGGCTACTAACCAAAAGGTTGGCAGTTTGAACCCACCCAATGGCACTGCAGAAGAAAGATCTGGCAATCTGCTTCCATAAGGATTACATCCAAGAAGACCCTATGGAGCTTAGTTCTACTCTGTAACACAAGGGGTCGCCATGAGTCAGAATTGATTCGACAGCAGTGTGTTTTATTTTCTCCTTACTGTGCTCAAAGTACAGTCCCTCCAAAGGGAGATCACCCAAAAGTCCCTTTGAGTCAAAGCATCAAGCTTAATGTCAAGGATCTCTGGGTGATGGGGTTGTCACAACATCAGGCTTATTTGTGATCCCTCTTGATCCAGAAACAAACTAAAAAGACAAGTTATTTAGTTCCCTCACACATAAGGCATTGTGGTGGAATAGGGACAGGATTACCACTATGAACACTCCCTTTAAGAAAGAACATAGAAATTTACCTGCCTATATTATATCCATGTGGAGGAGCCCTGGAGGCACAGTGGTTAAGAGCTCGGCTGCTGACCAAAAGGTCAGCAGTTTGAATCCACCAGCATGGGGCAGTTATACTCTGTCCTACAGGGTCACTATGAGTCGGAATCAACTCAATGGCAATATGTTTTTATCCATGTGGCGAGCTGTGTTCCTCCATTAGCACCCTCCCTAATTCTGCTCTGGAGCCCTGGTGGCGCAGTGGTTACATGCTTGGCTGCTATCCAAAAGGTCAGCAGTTGGAATTCTGCTCCTGTTCTTTGTTCTCCATGCCCCTGGCTCCATCCAATAGGAGATTCTTCGTTTCCATTATCCTCTCTGGCAATATCCAAAGTGAGCCTGAGGAATATGCTCTTCCTGGGAGGGAGTTTTCCAAGTAAATTATCTCCCTGTGGACATCCAGGGAACAATGGTCATTTTAAGACTGTAATTGTCACAGCCTCTTTCAGTCCAGGCTGGTAGTTCTTTTGGCAATAAATTCTCTAGAAAGCTTAGTTGTCTTCTTATGTTTCAGTCAGCTCCACGGGGCAGTGACCATGACCACATTTCTTTTCTCCCATACTTCCTAGGTTTTTTTCTCTTTGTTTCCTTGCCCCCATTTCTGTCTCTTTTTCTCTCTCTCACACACACAGACACACACTCATCCTAACTCCAATATTCTCTCTATATATTCATTTACCTATCAAGCTTCAATGGGAAAGCCATCTTTTTACTTCTTTGCCTGAGTTAGAAGGATTTACTGGGTATCTCACCCTTTATTGAAACTTTCTTCTAAGACACTATAACTCAATGAAATTAAGAGTGAAAGCCATACCCTTAATTGTATCTTTGTCACTAAGCTGAGCTTCAATTTGCCTTTTTTTGCTCAAAATTTTTCTGAATTTTATCTTGTACCAGATAAGACTGAAAAGCATTGCTTCTTCCAATGTTGCATACCTCTAAATTTCCGGACTTTTATTTCCTTTCGATTCTAATTATAAATGGGTCAATTCTTTTCCAAGATTATTTCTTTCTGTAGCTCTTGCCAGGTGCAGCCAACAGCAACCAATACACACTATCAACATTCTGCTTTCCAACTTCTTCCCCTAGAGAGAGAAGTTTATTAAATAACTCATTAACCTTCCAAGTAATAACAGGCAACAGTTTTAACAATTATTTTCTACTTTATAACATGGGTTCCCATCTTTCTACCTTCCAATATCTGTTTCCTTGTCATTAGCTGCTAGACCTTCTTGGCACCAATACCTGAATCAGTCAGGTTAGGCAAGGCTAGATTTGGCGGTCATAACAACAGTCCCAAAATCTCAGTGGCTTATATGAGTAAAGATTTATTTTTCATGTCACATGTCTATGGCAGGTTAGCTGGTGGCTCTGCTCCACAGCTTCCCATTCTGGCACTCAGATTGATGGAAACTCCACCATTTTTGGCATGTCAGCATTGCCATGAGAGGAGAGAGGAAAATGTCTCTTATAGCTTCTGCCCAGAATTAACACATTTCACCAGCCAAATCAAATCACTTGGCCACACTTAATGTCAAAGTGGGTGGAAAAGTATAATCTTCCCAAAGTCTTAAAAGGAGGATAATCAAATGATAGCCTAATGATTACGATAGTATACCTCTATGTTCAACAAATATTTCACTGTTCTTGTCGTATGCAAAATATGATGACTCCTCTTCTGAGAAATATGTATTAACAGAACAGAGACTATATGCATCTTTCTATCACATCCTGCATCGGTGGGGCTATTATGAGGACTGATATTCATTCCCAGATTAGACACCTCTATATTAAAGGAAATGAGCCCGGTGGCACAATGGTTAAGTACTCAACTGCTAAACCCAAGGTTGTCAGTTCAAACCCACCCAGTGGCTTCATGGGAGAAAGACCTGGTGATCTGTTCCCATACAGGTTACGGCCTAGAAAACCCTACAGGGCTGTTCTACTCTGTCACATGGGGTGACTATGAGTTGAAATCAACTCAATGGCACCTAGCAACGACAACAACTTGTTAAAGGAAAAAGTTTAAAAATGTATTCCAAATGTTATAATGCATTTGTGGTGGAATTTTTCAAATGTTAACACCCCCAATAGTGTCTGAGTTTATATTATTTTCATTGCTTCTACTGTTATATGTAACATCTATACAATATAGTTATACAAATATATGTAATCTCTATATAATATAGTTATGCAATTATGTATGTGGGTGTATATTATATAAATAAACATAACCCCATAGAACAAAATGATTTTTTTCATTTAGAGATACCACATTTAAAAAAAAAATTGAAATGACTTTTGAAACTACAACTGTAAAAATTAAAGGATAATTGAGATGAATGACTATTACATGCAAATGTCTCTGTAAAAATAAAGGAGTAATTAAGGCAAATTCTGAACAAGTAAACTTTTTCTTTTCAGATCCACGTGGTGACTCTATGATGGAGTCAGGAACTAAACCTATATTTCATGAATATCCATCCAATCAGGAATTTTGGTTTTGTGTATCATACACAAAATGACTCCGTTATTGGGGAATGATCACTCTACAGCCACATCTTTATTTTCATTAAGTGCTATTGATGACACAAATAGTTGTGCTTCATAGCAGATACTGGAGAACCAAGCCATATTTAGCATTAAAGATGGTTTAGTCTAAGGGGAATGCTGAGCAGACACTTTCCTATCTGTGTGTCTGGGATGTCAGGACAAACTACTGCTCCTTACAGTGTATCTGATTGTAATCCTACTGACCTGCCTTGTTTGGCCGTTGTCTTAGTCATCTAGTGCTGCTATAACAGACATACCACAGGTGAATGGCTTTAACAAAGGGAAATTTATTTTCTCACAGTCTAGTAGGCTAGAAGTCCAAATTCAGGGACTTAACTCCAGGGGAAGGCCTTCTGTCTCTGTCAGCCTTGGAGGAAGGTCCTTCTCATTGATGTTCCCCTGGACTAGGAGCTTCTCCATGCAGGAACCCCAGGTCCAAAGGATGAGCTCTACTCCTGGTGCCTCTTTCTTAGTGTTATGAGGTTCCCCTCATTTCTGCTCATTTCCCTTTCCTTTCATTTCTTGTAAGATAAATGGTGGTGCAGGTCACACCCCAGGGAAAACTCCCTTTACATCGAATCAGGGATGTGACCTTAGTAAGAGTGTTACAATCCCACCCTAATCCTCTTTAACGTAAAATTGCAATCACAAAATGGAGGACAACCACAGAATACTGGGATTCATGGCCTAACCAAGTCTACACATATTTTGGGGGGACACAATTCAATCCATGACAATCATGAAGTCTTAATTAATTTTTTTATTAGAGATTAAAATTGAATTCCAGTTATTTAGCTAGAACAATAATCATTGTGAGTTTCAAAGACCAAAATCTTTCCACATTTTTATGTTGAGACCTACAAAGCACTTTCAGAAAACCCTACTGCTAAGGCAATGATGTATCACTTTCACTTTCATTATATGTTTTTAATCAGAGCGTGACTTCACACTAGACAAAGCGATGCTTTATGCATGGTCTCACTTGTTTTTGCTAAAATCTCTTGACATGATTAATTTTACTTTAATGCTTTTGTCTTATTGTAATGGTAAGGATGATGGGTATAAACCAGGCAAAAATACATGCTTTTCCATTATAATGCCTCTGAGCATTAAAAATATCTTCGATGAAAAGGAAAAAAAAAAATCACAGGAGACTGGTCCGACTGGAATTAAATTTCTTGCTACCTGAACACAGAGTACATGAGATTTTTTAAAAAAATGATTCAGTCATTGTTTTTAGTTTTATTTTTGGTATTTTTATAGCAATTTATTCATCTGTATGATTAGATGTGAAGAGGGAGGAGGGAGATCGTAGCTCACAGATTTTTTGATCTCCTTCGTTGCTTTGCAGCTTTTACCTCCTTCACAGTGTTAAGGGACCCAAATATTAACCAATTCTCTACAAGGTATATCTCAGCCAGACCAAAGTAAAGCAGGCTAGACTTTTCCATGGGGATGCCTGGTGTTAAAGATTAGCTAGGTTTCGGCTGCACTAATTTTCAGTCTTAAAGAATTAATACAAGATCCCTTGTCCAAATTACAGAAAAGCAGTGGTGTAGATGACTTAAAGGAGAACAATAGGCCATTCAACAAGTGAGAGACGCCGTATGAGCAGCTGCAGAAGTATCAGAGGCCATAATATTCACTTTTCCTTTTGTCCTTAACAGATTCTGGTGTTGCTTATCCATATTACAAGAGTACGATCCTTCCTTTTTTCTGCAAAGCCTGTCTGCTTGCTTTGCTTGCCTCCTAAATAAATCCTACTACAATAAAAATGTCTTCTAGACGAGCACTGTCTAGTAGAGCTTTCCAGGATGATGAAAATGTTCTGTATCTGTGTTGTCCAGTATGGTAGCCACTCGCCGCAGGTGGCTATTGAGCACGTCAAATGTGGCTGATACCGCTGAATTTCTAGTCTTATTTAATTTGAAGGAATTTAAATTTAAATAAGATCCTGTGGTGAGTCTGACAGCACAGTTCTAGAGACCAGGAAGCTACGTGATGTGTGCAGGTACACAGGAGTGGTGTCTGCCATCCCTACCCTGCTGGGCCAAACCTGTTCTCCTGCAGGCAAGGGGAAAAAAAAGGTGACTTCCATAATATAACTCAAAGAACACCTAAGGAGCCATATGTGTGTCCTATTATAGGTCAGGGATTTCACCTCTAGGCTTCTCATTTTGTCCTCCCACAAGTACCAGTACCAGCTGCCCTTAAGGCAACTCTGACTCATGGCGACACATGTGTGTTAGAGTAGAACTATGCTCCATAGGGTTTTCAATGGCAGATTTTTTGGAAGTAGATAGCCAGGCCTTTCTTCCAAGGAGCCTTTGGGTGGACTCAAACTTCCAATCTTTTATCAGCCATGCACATTAACCATTTATATCACCTAAGGACTCCCCCAGTACAAACCCCCACTCTTTCATCTCTGTTACCTAGCAAATGATATATGTAAGGAAAGAATATAAGCAGGCAGTTACTAGACACTTTGCTGTGTGTTATGCACCCATTCTAGGAGCTTCGCTTGCATTGTATATGCATGTAATTCTCACCACACTCTATGGTAATCCTAAAAAAAAAAACCCCAAACCCATCCTTGTCACGTCAGTTCTGACTCATAGAGACCCTGTAGGGCAGAGTAAACTGCCCCATAGAGTGTCCAAGACTGTAATCCTTCCAGAAGCAGACTGTAACATCTTTCTCCCATGAAGCACAGAGCAGCTGGTGGATTTGAACTGCCGACCTTTTGGCTAGCAGTCGAATGCTTAACCACTAAGCCACCAGGGCTTCTCTATGATAATAGGCACCATTATTATTTCTCTTTCAGATGAGGAAATGGAGGCACAGAGACATTAAGTAATTTGTTCAAGGTCACACAGATGGTAAATGACAGAGCAAAAATGTCTACCCAAATAAGGCTCCAGAGCTTCCCTTCTATCTGTTCCCCACTACTATAGTTCTAATAGAGTGCATGTTGCTAGAAGAGTTAAAGGCAAAGCAGGACTAGAGAGGCTCTTCCAGCATTTTGCTTAGAATAAACCTAAATATTCTTTGCACGGATAGAATATATCAGTAGCTTAAACATGCAGGTTCATTTGTTAAACCTTTCCACTATTCCCTTTGTTATTAATTGAAGGTTGAAGAAAGAATACGGCAATAGATTCTTTTTAGGTGAAAATTATTTTAGAACAAGGTGATCTTCACAACTCCCACCACTGGTTTCTGTGGGTACCTCCTCACTCACAAAAATCCTAATTGTAAGGTCTGTGTGCCAAGATACGATTTTCTGCAGAGGAAAAGATTGCCTGGCTCTTCTTGTACAGTCTGTGGTATATTGGTAAATCTTGGACCTTTGTTTCCTGTTCATTCATAAATTTGTTTGAAGTTCTTCATTGCCGTAATCATTAACTTTACCAAATATCAGTAGCTGCTCTTGGGTGTGCATAAACATTTCCTGGGATTCAATCATTTCTTCCACTTTGCAGCTTTCATTTCTTAAAAAGTAATAAAGCATCCTTTTTTGTCTTTATTCTTGTCAAAAACCTAAGTCATTTTCCCCACCTGACTGATGATCAAAAGACAGATGTGCTGATGAATTAAGGTGAAGTGTAATGGTTATTTTCTTGCCATTTTATCATTAAATTTGCATCGGTTTGATATTCTATATTGTGTTTGTCACAAATATGTTTCCAGATCTAATTTAGACCACAATCAGCGATGGTTCTCATAACTTATATGTATCATTAATGTCCATTTCAGTTGCTAATCTCAGCATCAAGCTTTCATCTTCCATGTCTTTTTCCAGCTGGTTTCAGTCCTGAACTGAAAAGCTTGAGTAAACATGGGTACAATATTAAACCAGAAGCTGTGGCACTACCAAGCACCTTCGATGGGCTGAATAACCTTTCTTGACCTTTGGAAAAATTTTAACTTTCCCATATCCTGCTTAAAAAAAGAAAAAGAAAATATCTTTTTAAGAAGCACCTTTTGTTCCTTTTAGCAAATGAATGGTAGTTGCTTACAAATACGATCACCGATGCCCGATTCTATCATGGTCTAAGTAAAATTAAAGCCGAGGATGAGGGTTCAAGTCCCTTTACAGCTCAGCTGGCTTCATAAAGAGGGAAATTATTTTTCCAAGCCACGGGCTGCACCCCAACTAGCTCCTTAATAAGCGTATGTGACTGTTGATAACACAGATCCATTGAAAGAGAGGATGCAAGAGTGCAAATCCATCAGCACTACTAGAAAATACCAGGACATTTATTCTGCTGGAAGTAGGCTGTAGCATCATATTCAGGCACGTTGCTTCCTTAAGCAGAACTGATGGGGGCAGAGAGAGCACACAGCAGTGCCATCTCAGGTCTTCTTAGTTTTATTTGTTTGCAGTGCATAATATAGCACTTGACAGAATGCAAATGCATGCATATAAACATATTTCCTAGAATAAATAATTCTAGGCCAACTATTTGAGAAAAATATGTTAGTAGTAGTCATCTAATCCAGGGGCTAGCAAACTTTGTAAAGGGCCAGGCTGTAAATATTTTTCGCTTTGCAGGCCATAAGGTCTCTGCCATAAATGTTCAACACTGCCGATGTAACACGAAAGCAGTGATAGACAATGTGTAAAAAAAAAAAAGCATGGCTATGTTCCAATAAAGCTTTACTTATAAAAATTGACAAGGGCCAAATTTGACTTGTGGGCTGTCGTTTGCCAACTCTGAGAGTGTAATCTAAGGGCATACCTATTTTACTCACAAATCCCACCACTTGGTAGTGAAGCAATGTTTAAAGATGATAAATAGTTATCAAGGTAATAATAATGTCTAACATTTATTAGACTGAGCCTTTTACATGTATTAATTCATTTACTCCTCACAGTTACCCTATAAAGCAGGTTCTATTATTACTCCCATTTAACAGAGGAAGAAATAAAGGCATAAAAAGGTTAAATAACTTGTCCAATGCCACAAGGAAGTAGCCAAGCCAATATTCAAACTCAAGTAGTCTTTCTCTGGAGATCACTCCCTAAGTCACAGCTATGCCAACTCTCAGGGAATATTTGTGAACTTTATCTTTAACTTCAGAGGCAAACATGGTTCTGAATATAAAGAAAGCATTTTTTTTTCTGTCAGCAACATGAGGGCCGATAGTATGTCTACCTGTTTGACTAACTTAACTCCCCTGCCTAGCTCACGGGACATACTCCACAGACAGTGGGTAATTATTGAATAAGGGGATCCACTCTCACAGTTTTCCAGGGCCCTAGGCAAATACCCAAAGTAGCCAAACATTGACATGGGGTGCTCCAATAGGGTATATACTGGTTGTGCTGAGACAGCATCAGCCTTTTTCAAAGATCTGTCAAGATTTTAAATGTATGTACTTAGATTTTTCTGCATATCTTAGTTCTGTCTTTGAACCTACAAATATCTTTTATGTAAACTAAGACTCTTTGAGGGTTCCACATACAAAAGAAGTAAGGGGTGCAAAGACGAGGAAGGGGAGCTTTGGTTTTAGCAACACCAAAATGATAATGAATATTTTAATTGAGCACTTATTATATGCCCAGTCTTGTGTTAAATACCTTCCAAACATCTTATATTGTGCTCAGAACATCCCATTTTAAGGCAGTTGTTACTACCTTGATGAAGATGAAAAAACTGAGGTTAGAAAAGTTAATTTGTCCAAACTTACATAGTTAGTAAATGTATAAATTAATATTCCAAGGTATGAGGTTTTTTTACTCAAAATGTTGGATGCTTAGCCACTTCATGACATTGTTTCCACTGAGATGCTCTCTCTCCACCTCATATGGCTTGAGGAGGCTAGCATAGATCAAGAACTTCTTTGTGCAAGACATTGTATCCGTACGTTACATGGAATAGTCATTAAATGCTCAGAGTCACAAATATGAGCCCAAGAGACAGAAAGGGCCACATAAACAAAAGACTACATCAGCCCAAGACCAGAAGAACTATATGGTGCCCGGCTACCACCGATGACTACCACGACAGGGAACACAACAGAGAATCCCTGATAGAGCAGAAGAACAGTGGGATGCAGACCTCAAATTCTTATAAAAAGATCAGACGTAATGGTCTGACTGAGACTGGAGGGACCTCAGAGGTCATGGCCCCTGGACCCTTTGTTAGCCCAAGGACTGGAACCATTCCTGAAGCCAAGTCTTCAGATAGGGATTGGACTGGACTATAAGACAGAAAATAATGCTGATGAGGAGTGAGCTTCTTGGCTCAAGTAGACACGTGAGACTCTGCGGGCAGCTCCTGTCTGGAGGTGAGATGAGAAGGCAGAGGGGGACAGAAGCTGGTTGAATGGACACAGAGAATACAGGGTGCTGGGGGCAGTGGGTGCAGAGGGGCCGCCCTTGCAGCCTGGCTCCCAGCATCTGCAAGGGCGGCCCCTCTGCACCCACTGCCCCCAGCAACAGGGTAGAGAGGAGGAGTGTGCTGTCACAACTAGGGGGAGAGCAGCTAGGGTTCCATAGCAAGGTGTGTATAAGTTTTTGTATGAGAGACTGACTTGGTTTGTAAAGTTTCACTTAAAGCACAAGAAATAAAAACAAATACTCAAAGTGACAACGTGAGGTCAATACCATTACTCTCCCCATTTTTACTGATGAAGAAAACAAAAGGTCAGGAAATGTGTTCAACCCAATTCATGGTGGAACCAGATTATTAACCCAGGCAGCTGCCTTCAGAGTCTACTTTGCTTTTATCTTGTCTCTATGATTTCCAGAATAAAGGTGGACATATATTGAGAGCACTGTAGGATAAAAGAGTTCTACATGTTTGTTTATCAGATAAATTTTATCCTCTCAGTAATATTATCTCCATTTTAATGATAATATAATTCTATATTTATGTAGTCCCCATAGTTTAAAGCACTTTCAAGTCTACCATTCACTAAATCCTCCATAATAACTCTGAGATAAACAGGTCAGGCATTATTATCACTGTCTGACATATGAGAAAACTGAAGTTCAGAGCGCTTAAGTGACTTGTCAAGGTCACCAAATATTTAATGAATTTGTGACTCAAACCCTTGGCTTCTGACCTAATTTAGTTCACTGTTCTTTCTATTAAACCATGTTCTATGAAACCTTTTTAGGAGTTCTTTGACCTGTAACTGACATCGCTTGATCTCTTTCTAACATGGTATTTTTTTTCCCCCAGTTGGATTATTTAGCACAGTATTTATACATCAGCAGGTTTTCGTTTACTCTAGCCACTTTTGAGTAGAAAGTAATAAACTCTTTGTTTGCAAATAAGGCAGAGGTGAGAACTCATACAATGCCATATTAAAGTTGAGGCATATTTGGTGTATAAATCAGGGCTACAACAGGAAACAGATGACACTGTTTAATAATAAGGGAGCTATTTAGAGAGATGTGTGCAAGAGGTTAGGAAGACCTCAAGGAGAGTAGTATAGCCTCCCCCACCCAGGTGCAAATAACTGTAACACTGGGCCTCTGCTACCACCCCTAGGCCTGAAAGGGGTGGGGGGGAGGGGTGGGGAGAGAAGTTACAAGAACTGAAGACAGAGACAGTGATGTTGAGAGGGACTAATACGACCACTCAAACAAGAAAGACATCTCACACTCACCCAGAAGAAGGAATCCAGGGAGAAAAAGCCCTTGATCTCCCTTCTTCTCTCCCGTCAATCTCCTGAAGCTAAATCCATCCAGAAACCAGAGGCAAGCACCAGCCCCTGGATGTGGTCAGTACCATCAGCCCAGGAAGAACAGGGCAGGGTCATCAGGGTGGGGAGTGGGACTGGAAGAAAAACTGGAAGATGCCCGGGACCCTTGATTCACTACCCTTAAATGTTGTCCTTTATAAGAGACTAAAGTGAAAATATTGAGATGCGGATACATTTTCAGTCCTTTGGACCTGTAATAGCTACTTTAGCTTACCCAAGCCCCTTAAAACCTTACCTGCTTTATATTTCTTTTGGGGTTCAGCTGGCCCAATACTGGGCCGTGGTTAAGAGCTAGGCTGCTAACCAAAAGGTTGGCAGTTCGAATCCACCAGCTGCTCTTTGGAAACCTTATGGGGGAGTTCTACTCTGCCCTATAGGGTCACTATGAGTCTGAATCAACTCGAGGCAGAGTTTTGTTTGTTGGATACCAAGTAAAAAAATTGGGATGGGGGCAGTTAGCAAGGGGGGAGTGACATGATACTGCTGCCTAAAGCCGCCTACCAAGGGAGGGGTAACCAGTATAATCCTAGACCCATCCCCCACAGTAAGAATGACCAGGAATGTTTTGTTTGACTTTTGAAAGATGGATTACTTTTCTTCTTCCCCATGATTTTCTTTGCCAGCAAGAGACATTTTCCATGGTACAGAATTGTGTATTGCACACATTAATGGTTATAAAGTGCAATCAGTGGTTTGGCTCAAGTGGCGTTTGTGGTGAGAGCTGAGACCACACTGTGTTTTCAGCAGTGAAGATCGCTGTTGGGCTCTGGGGTTCTTTATTTGCAGAGCAGAGCTCTGCTCAGTGGATTGCTCCTCTCCACTTTCCCAGGTTCTTTTTGGTTAAGTTTCTCTTTTTGTTGTTGCTATCAAGTTGGACTTAAGGCTGATAAAGAAAAGGCACTGTGTCTGAGGGATGGCGTAGGTGTGAGGTAGGACCTCCTTGTTGTCACTAAATGCAAAAGGAAAACCCTTTGGAGGGTTTGATGAGACAGTTCCATTTCCTGTTTTTAAGGTCAGATGGGTATTTGTGCATTTAGACGGTAAATGAGGCAAGTGGGTCCACCTGTGCTTATGAACGGAAGACAGAGACTGTAGGCAAGGGCTGCTGCAAACTCGTTTACACTGAAGAAGCCAATGTTGTGACATTTTTCACTACATGGTTACTGAGGAAGGCAAGCCTTGTTCAAAAGGAGAGTTTGACTAATTAGCCATTTCAAAAGAATGTGTTCAGGTTGGGGGAGAGGACGCTTCCCTCGTGTGAACGGAAAACAGATATAAATGTAAATTCCATATGAATTAAACCTGAACAAATGCTTAGTGAGTGTAGATGTCAATAATGAATCATTTTTAATGAGTATTATTAATTTTAATAAAATGGCTCACAGTAGGAGGAGCTTTAACTATTGCCTCTTACCTCCGCACAGTGTGTGGTGCAAGACATCAACTGCGCAAAATCTGGTGCACCCACCTCACCCTCTCTGTACAAAGTGCATATTCCTTGGGAGACTACTAACAAATGCCCATGTTTCCTCTCAGCAGGATTGCAAATGTGGATTTTACCACTTTGTTGTACCCGAATTGAGGATCTAGTTGTCATACCTGTTGCCCTCAAGTTGACTCCAACTCCTAGCAACCCTGTAGGATAGAGTAGAGCTGCCCCATAGGGTTTCCAAGAAGCGACTCGTGCCTTCAAACTGCTGACCTTTTGGTTAGCAGCCAAGTTCTTAATAAGTAGGGCTCCCTACTTGTTATAAACCAAAACCAAACCCAGTACCATCGAGTCAATTCCAACTCATAGCGACCCTAAAGGACACAGTAGAACTGCCCCACAGAGTTTCCAAGGAGCGCCTGGCAGATTCGAACTGCTGACCCTTTGGTTAGCAGCCGTAGCACTTAACCACTACACCACCAGGGTTTCCTAGTTGTTACAGTGGCTCAAAAATTGACAACCTGAGAGCACTAGCACATTCCTGGCCCTCTTTGGAGTAAAAAGCCTTCTTTATAGATAGAGAACACACTTTGTCCTACAACTGTACTTTCCATCTCGCCACTTAACTATCTCACCATTCTCCTACATATCCATTTGATAAAACCTATGTGAAGAAGATGACCTTAAAAATACATGTCCTTCCAGGGAAAGAGAAGGAGAAGAAATTGAGAAAGAGTAATGACCATTATTACTATACCTGGGGAAGCATGGTGGGACTGGTGCTGATATCATAAAGAACACAGAGTATTTTATTTAGCAATGATTTCTGGTCTAGAAAGAATCCATTTTGTACTTCTAGGACTCTAGCATATCCTCCATCTGAATGAAAGCTGTATCTATCTGGTTAAGTCATCTTCTTTCTTCAAAAATGCAGCTTTGCAAGAAATGTACCTTCTCAGATGCCTCCCTTGATGCCTGTTTTTCTAGTTACAATTTATAAGTACTGTGTTTGGCAAAATGTCATCCTAAACCCTCTTTTCATCTTGAACATTCTCCATGTGCCATGACATCCATAACAGTTGATAACCTGCCTATCTGAGTTTTCTCTTGCCTTCAGACCCATTCTGTCTTCGTTTTTCTCTATTTCAGTAAGTGACATCCTCATCTCCCAACTGCTTAACCTGAAAATTTAAGTGTCATCCCTAACCTCTCCTTGTCCCCCAAGCCCTCCAATCCCCACACCAAGCAGTGTCACTGTCATCTTCTGTATCTATTTTAATCCATTTCTTCACAGAAAATTGTCTCATAGACGATTCCAATTGTTGGTCCCTAGCATAAAATCTTTCAGTAAATCCCTAGAGCCCACAAGATGAAATCCAACTTCTTAGCATGGCATCTAAAGGCCACCTTTACAGATTCACTTTATGCTGCTTCTCCCATTCCACACCTTTTCCTCCAGCTTTTCCAAACTACAGGCAGATCCCCCAAATGCAGTTCTACTGACACCTCGGTCATTACTCATGCCTCGTCCTTGGCATGGAATGTTCTTCCACTCTGCTAAGTTCCCCACACCATCTTGCAACACTTGCTCTATTGCAAACTTTGTGCTAGGAATTTGGTATGTATATGAGACAAGGTCCATATTATTAAGATCGCCATAATTTTTTACAGGAAACAAATCAATCAATTCTATGTAAGGAGATAGACAATGATGAAAGTATGCAAAAGGTGCCAAGGGAACACATACTGTTACACACACCTGGTGATGAGCGTCCTTCCCGCCAAGTACAAAAGAAACTCCCAATCCACCTCTAACAAACTATTGCCACCTCCTCTGTGTTGTCATAATACTCTGCCCTAGAAAATGTATTGCTTTGTGTTTTGTTTATACATCTGGCTTTCTAAACTGAAAGCAAGAATGCTGTACCTTATTTCCCCTTATAGCCACTGTGTCGAGTACATGTAAAAATTATTGGAGAAATGGATGAGCAGTGCCTAAACAACAACAGCCTTAGCAGTTCTGGCAGTCCGTAAACAGACAGACACCAAAGTCAGCTGACCTTACCATTCTATTTATAGAGGGAGAAATTTGGATGAGCGTTACATCAAATTGTTTGTTACGTAGTGTGTGTGTATACATATAACATATATATACACGCTATTATATATATATATTGTTATAGTGGGAAACCCCGGTGGCATAGTGGTTAAGTGCTACCGCTGCTAACCAAAGGGTCGGCAGTTCGAGTCCTCCAGGCGCTCCTTGGAAACTCTATGGGGCAGTTCTACTCTGTCCTATAGGGTTGCTATAAGTCGGAATCAACTCGACGGCAGTGGGTTTGGGTTTTTGGTTTATTATTATAATGATGCTCCAAAATACTTAGTTGGTAAACCCAAATCAGTAGACAGAAGGAAATAACAAATAATAGTGTAGATGGGTGAATTGTAGCTTATATGGATTATATCTTAATAAAGCTGTTAAAAAAAAATAGGTCAGAAATAAATAGGGAATAAATACCAATAGAATAAAAAATACTTGTTCATAATGAAAAAGATATTTATTCCTAAGTCCATCCTGATCTTTGACTAGTGGGCTTATGAAAATCAGTTGGCACCGAGTCAGCTCTGACTCATGGCAACGCCACGTGTGTCAGTAGAACTGTGCTACACAGGGTTTTCAGTGACTGATTTTCCAGAAGTAGATCACCAGGCCTTTCTTTCCAGGCACCTCTAGGTGGATTGGAACCTCCAGCCTTTAGGTTAGCAGCTGAGTACGTTAACCATTTGCACCACCTAGGGCCACCTTTTGAGATACAGACGTATCTTATTTATAGTTCAAGTTCAAAAACTGTGTGTAAACTTTTACAGTGTATTTTTTCCTACAGATTATTTAGTAAGTGCCCACCATAGTTGCACAAAACAGGCACTAGCTAAAAATCTGCTGAAGTGCTGTGCTTCCATCAAATTATAGTCCAGTATATTGTAAACCTTGATGAAACTAGCAGGTATTATTTTTACAAAATGTTCATGAAAGCTAGGCTGTGACCATATTATAAATACATTTCTATCACTCTAGAGATATACAAGGTTATAAAGAGGGTAGAGCTTATCATAATGACTACAATATATTACATTTTTTTTTTTAAACTCAGATTAGTGTTATAGTGTTAGTTCAACAATGGGCTCAACATAGCAATGATTGTGAGCATGGCGCAGGACTGGGCAGTGTTTCCTTCTGTTGTACATGGGATAGTTACAACAACCGAACAGTGTTGTAAGTCCAAAGATACATGAGATTTAAAAATTAACTTTCTGTGTAAAAAGGAGGCCTTAGATAAAATGTATGACGGTGAATATTGATGTAAACCTATATTTCAAGTTCATTTTATCCATTAAGATGCTGCACCTTACTCTAATCTGGTTTTGGTGCTAGTGCCCACCGAGGTTTAGTGTCTGGGCTTTCTTGCAAACCCTAAGGCCCTCGGTAAATCACTTATATGTTCAGAGCCTTGGTTCTCTCAGCTTTAAATTGGGGGAAATGATCCCTGCTTACCTCACAGAAAGTGCATGGGAAAGTCCCTTGTAAACCGGAAAGTGACACACAAATGCGGTGAGTTCTTATTACCCTAGACAGAGAAAAAAAACAACTGAACGAAGCCGAGTGTGGCGTTGTGTTTTAAATGTAGGGAATTGCAGAGAGTAGGGAACTGCAGAAAGGTGAGTTGCAACTAGGAGTAAAGGGTCCTATGAAAACCATTTGGATTTTATTCTATAGTCAGTACGGAGTAAACGGAAAACTTTGAGAAGGGAAATAACATAATTAAGTCTGTGTTTTAAAAGCTAATTTAGGGTGAATTGGCAAAGAAGGGATTGGAGGCAGGGTAAACATTTATTGTGTAACCCAGGCAGGAGATAATGAGGCCTGATTTACAGCAATGGCTATGAAGATGATGAAAGGATGGTAAATTTATAACTCATTTTCATAAAGTTAAACATCACTTGGTAACTGCTGGGCAATAGTGGGTAAGAGAGAGCCTGGCTTGTTTGACCAAATTGAGTCAATGCCTTTAATCAAAAGAGCAATCCAAGATGAAAGTGTAGAAGAGGCTGTAATGAGTTTAGTCTTGAACATGTTAAGTTGAGGTTTCCACTGCATCCAGCCTTGTGCCTGGCACATAGCAAATGTTAATAAATATCTGGTAAATCAACCAGTGAAGAAAAGAAGGAAAGAAAAAATGAGTGATAGCCAAGTGAAGCTACCCAAAAAGGAATGGACAATATTTGTATAGATAACAGGAGAGATAAGGGTAGAAATACAGGTTTCCAAGCCAGCATATAAGCAAATAGCATCATTGAAACTTCCGAAGTAGAAGAGATGACACAACAGTGGGAAAACACTATTATGTATTTCCAGTTCCTTATATAAAGTTGGAAACCCTTGTCGTGTAGTGGTTAAGAGGTACAACTTCTAACCGAAAGGTTGGCAGTTCAAATCCACCAGGCACTCCTTGGAAATTCTATGTGGCAGCTTTACTCTGTCCTATAGGGTCGCTATAAGTCAGAATAGACTCAGTGGCAATGGGGTAAGGGTTTAAATAGAGTAGGGTTGAATAAATATTTGCTGAATAAATGAATGAGAAATGAATATCAATGTTTCAGGGGTAGATAAAGAAAAAGCAGCTGGAATCTTGCAGTAGCCCTTTGTTTTTTTCCGTTTTGTCTGGATCATAGACTAATTCAACATCTAGCAGCCATGAGGTAACATGAATGATATAGCCTAAATTTCAGGCAACCCATGAGTAATTTTTTCCCTTTGTCCTTCTCACTTCTACATGCTTTCTTTCAGATTCAATTTATTTACTTAAATCCATTATCGAACAGTATACCAAATTACTCCTTCCTTAAAAAAAAAAAAAAAAAAAAATTTTTAAGACTACCCACACTACAACAATGACGGGGAATGATAACACTTTTTCATGTACTAAAAGCGGGCTAAATAGAACCAAAATATTTGGTCTATCCATTTTATTTACTGTGGCCCATATACCCAATCATACTGCATGAGAGGTTTTGGACCTATTGATCCAACACCTTACCCATCATTGGGAAAACAAAACAAAACAAACAAACAACAACAACAAAAATAACCAGCTGTCATCTAGTTGATTTCAACTCATGGCAATCACTTGTGTCACAGAGTAGAACTGTACTCCATAGGGTTTTCAAAGCTGTGATCTTTTGAAGCAGATCTCCAGGCCTTTCTTCCAAGGTGTCTCTGGGTGGGTTCAAATCACCAACGTTTCTCTTAGTAATCAAATGCTTAACCATTTGTACCACCAAGGGACTCCAGTTTTGGAGAGAGAGGACGTTTCAATTTCTATCAGAGTTGACCTTGCTTTATAGGCCCAGCTTAGACCAGCAGATGAGGATAACAGAACGGATAAGAACGTGTAAATAATGAGAAATCGAACCTAAACTTTTAGGGGTCCTAATGGAAAAAGTTTATGTCTACAAAAGTTGTATTTGAAAAAAAATTTTTAAATATAACCTAGGTACAAAAATAATGTGAAAAAGTCAATTTCTAATTATCAACTATATGAAGCAAAGGGGCAAAATTAATCTTTAAAATCTAAAAGTCTCACAATTTATAATAATTTTAACTCCTCGTCCCATTTCTCACTACAAAAATAGTCAGTTTTTCAGAGGTGATACATAATTTACTTGCATTTTACCACTCTCCTTAGGCTTTGCCCACTCTCCGAAGAATTAAATAACCAAAGGACAGGCTGAAAGGAGGTAAAAGAAGAAATAATAATACTAGAATAATATACAAAGCAGACCATTGGTCATTGAATAATCATGAGTTCACTATATTTCTAAAATATAGTCATAATTTATCATTATAGCCCAGGAAATCTTGTTTCTCAGTTAATAAAAAAAAAATTCCCTTAAAATTACTTTTAAATGTCAGGTGAACGTAATTCGGAGAGTGTGAACATAAAATTAGTGTCTGTTTTCAGAAGCACCATTATCGCCGTTTAGTAAATTCACTGACTTTTTAGATTTTCCAATTGAAGATCCACCTATAGACATTATTTCATCTCATTCCGTAACGGAAATGGACTTTGAGCAGCAGTCAGCTCAGAGGCCCTGATTGGTTTGAATACTATTTCTCCACAAAGGAAGAATATTGAATATACCATGGACTGCCAGAAGAAGAAACAAACCTGTCTTTGAAGAAGTACAACCAGAATGCCCTTTAGAAGCAAGAATGGCGAGACTGCGTCTTACACACTTTGGACATGTTGTCAGGAGGGATCAGTCTCTGGAGAAGGACGTCATGCTCGGTAAAGTACAGGGTCTGCAGAAAAGAGGCAGACCCTCAAAGAGGTGGATTGACACAGTGGCTGTAACAATGCGCTCAAGCATAACAACGATTGTAAGGATGGCACAGGACCGGGCGGTGTTTTGTTCTGTTGTGCATAGGGTCGCTATGAGTTGGAACCGACTCGACAGCACCTGACAACAACAACAACAAAGGATGATCACACTGAATTGCTACAGTCATCTTTGACTATTAAGGATTCAGAATGTTAACTGCTCCTTGGGACGAAACCCACTGCCGTGGAGTGGATTCCGACTCATAGCAACCCTGTAGGACAGTGTAGAACTGCCCCGTACAGTTTCCAAGGAGCGCCTGGCAGATTCGAACTGCCAACCTCTTGGTTAGCAGCCGTAGCACTGAACCACTACGCCACCAGGGTTTCCAGCGTGGGATGAGCAGCTGAAATTCACAAAGGATCTAGGTTAAGATGACAAGAAAGAGTAGAAGATACGCTGAAGCTGCTTAATGAAAAAAAAAAAAAAAAAAGATCATCCATAGTTAAACGCCTCTGTGTTTGTAAAAATCTCAAAGAGCATTTTAAAGTAGAGGACTTCTTTCTTTTCCTTCAACTTCTTCCCTAATATATTTGCTTCTGAATTTAAAGCAATTTATCATTAAAAAAAAAAAAAAAATTTAACGATGCTTGACTCTTGCATGGCATTAGTCCCTAAAAAGTGAAACAAACAAAAATACCGTTTTCTCAATCGTGTATACATCAGAAATAGAAATGCAAGTTCAAGTTCATGTTGATGCATAATCAAAGTTGCTTATAGATTGAAAGGCAGCAGTGAATTCTAGTTTGTTACATCTCTGCCACATAAACACCACAAGATTGACCTGCAGGTTCTTCGAGATACTGGGAAATCTGGCCTATTTAAAATATCTATCTTAAACAATGTTAGTATAGAATATCCTGGCTAAGTATTTGTTTAAAGGAGCAAATAAGCCATCTTATATTGGCTCCAGGATTGAAGTATGAAGTTCAAAAGTAGGTTGCTATGAATAGCTAGAGAATCAGAGATGTTTGTCCAGCTCAAATGTTTAAATTACTTCGAAAGAGTGAAATAAAGAAAATAATATTGATATTATTCTACTCAGATCAATCTCCATAAAAAAATGAAAATCAAGGTTTCAGAGAGATACCCTTAATATTTATATAACTGTTGTAGTTTTCCTCCCTGTTTGTTAGCCCTGGAGCCCCCACGTCTGAGTTCTTGATGATTTTTCTGGGGGGGGAAGCAAAGAACACTGTACACCATCTAGTGGCTCAGTTGAGAATTGCAGCAGCTGAAGAGAGGCGAGTTTGAACAGGATGCAGCAATGGGTGTCTGCAGCCATAGCAATTAATACCCATAGTTCTTCCTTCAGCATTTCTCTAAGTGCCTGAGGAATGCTGAAGTGGTTGTCATGAATTCCAGAGGGAAACCCTCACAGCACAAAAGGGTTCAATCTAGGAAGTTAATTTAAATAGCCCACAGTTAAAATCCCACTTTATTCTGGCTGTGTATCTATAATTACTCTGCTTTAATGAGAAGTTTTTACTTGCTTGTTTAGTACCAGAATTAATATTACTACTGTAACACTTTGTTATATCATGAAGTGAGTAACTTGGGTAAAAAAGGAAATAGGTTCCATTTGTGATCATATGCTAAGTGAATTGCTTCTTTAAATCATCATCAACCAAAGCCATGGTTGCCAGTCTGTGAATTTCTGGAGAACCATGTAGCTAATACAGAGGTCCTCGAATCCACAGTCACAAGGCACATTGTCTGTAAATCAAATACATAATGTCTTCTACATACACTGGATTCCCCACTGCAATTCAAATGTAAGCAGTAAAACAACATTACTAACCTATCAGTAATTTCTGTTATGCATTTTCATCAATAAATATTAGTATATCACTCTCATCTGGAAGCCTGGAAAAATGTATTTATTTATAAATTATATGTAAGCTAGGTAAAATATAGATTAAAGAAAAATTAAATGGTCCTGATTTCAGCAGTCTCGCCTCTGGGAATTTGTTCTGAAGAAATAATCATTCACATGTTCGAGATAAAAGTTACTCATTTCAGTGTTGTTTATAATAACAATAAATTGGAATTAAGCTTAAGTGTTTGGCAATTAGGGATTGTTGAATAAATTTGAGTTTATCCATACCAAAAAATAGCATACTGCTATTAAAAATTGCTAATGCAGATCTAAATTTATCAAAATGAAAATCGTTTACCATATACTTACTGGTGAAAAGAGCAGATTAAAAAAAGAATATGTATTGTAATTCATTTTTATGTGCTTGCAAGTATGCAGAGAAAAAATCTCAAAGAATATATTTTATCCCAAGAGTAATGAATATGGTTTTTTACCAATCAGAATATAAGAGAAAGAGAAGAGTCAAAGATGAGTCCAAGGTTTTTGGCCTGAACAACTAAGAGTAGTGTTAGCACTGACTCAAGTGGCAAGGAGCGTGTCTGGAGTGGAAAGCCTGGGGTCTGTTTAGGAGCATGCCGAGTTGGGAAGCTTAATTTAATACCCAAGTGGAGTGGTATCAATGCTTCTAAGGATGTGTGACTTGAGAAGATCCCCAAGGTAGTGGGCGTGGAAAAAGGTGAGGAAAGATTTAAAAGGACAAGCCCTGGAGCATGTAAAGTTTACAGATTGAGGAGGTAGCAACCAGCAAAGGAATCTGAACCAGGGAACAACCAATCAGGTAGAAGGAGAATCCCAGAGAGAATGCTGTCTCAGAAGACTGTGTTTGACGCAGAGTGATCTGTTATGTCAAATGCTGCAGATAGATCACACAGGGTGAGCTCTAAGAAGTGACATTGGATTCGGCAACACAGAGGTTAATTTAACAGCAGCTATTTCAGTGGAATGATGAAGCTAAAATTTAATTTGGAAAAGGTGTAAGTAGAAATGGGAGGAGAAAGCTTGGAAACTTTGAATAAAGACAACTCTTTCGAGAATTAGCGATGGAAAGGGAAAAAGAAATAGAAGAGGTAAGAGTAGGATACTGGTTCAAAAAAGGTTTTTTTTTTCTAAAGGTGGGCAATATAACAGCATGTTTTTCTGCTGATAGAAAAGACCTGATAAAGAAGGAACAATTAATGATGACCAAATTGTTGGAAAAAACATCCTTGAGTAGTTGAGAGGGAATGGGACCTAGTACACAAATGGAGGTTTGATTTTAGAAATAAGTATGAATGGTCCGTCCATAATAACAAAAGGAAAGGCAGAGAGTCTACGTATACCGGTGCAGATAATTTGGTAACTATAATGCTGGAAGATTATGGGAGTTCTTTTCTAATTTTTTCTATTTTCTTAAAGAAATAGAAAACAAAGTCATCAGCTAAAAGTAAACCAGAGAATAGCTGTTAGAGAGTTGAGGACAGAGAACAAGATGTGAAATAGTCACTTAAGACAAGAGTCAGCCAACTTTTTCTGCAAACAGCAATATAGCAAATATTTAGAATTTGCAGGCCATTAGATCTCTGTCACAACTACTCAAGCCTACCATTGTAGCCCCAAAGTAGCCATAGACTATAAACAGATGGATGTGGCTATGTTACAGTAAAATTTTATTTACAAAAACACACAACGGGCAAGATCTGGTCCATGAGCCATAGTTTGTTGATCCTTGATATAGGAGAATGGGATAGTAATGGTCTAGAAAAACGTAGTAGGAATTTGAGGCAAAGACAGCATGAAATTAAAAAATGAGGTCCATTTACATAGTGGTATGGATCTCTCCAGACACATTCAGGTATGTGGGTGCTGGCATGGAAATGGGAAGGAGCTGGAGATAAGCAAGATTTGGTTTTGCTAGGCAAGCATGAGGAGTGGAGAAAGGGGAAAGACAATTGAGCATGTATGCCAGGAAATGATTACAGAGATAAGCTATGGACTCCAGTCTGAGGCAGGAGAGAAGAAAGGACAGGAAGAGTATGACGGACAGTGAAGTGAAGTGTAGGCAGGCTTAGCAGATTATAGGCCTTCATATTAGCCTTCGATGCTCAGATCCTTTTCCTAAGGGAGGACAGTTCATTGGCTAGTTTATTGAAGAGCAAGAGCTAAATTGTGATTAAACGTTGTTGGGTGGCAATGCATAGAGGTACCATCATTCTGTGCGGTAGAGGCAATGTTACCCCATTTTATCAATGGGAAGGGAAGGAGAGTCCAGGTGGAGCAGTCTTATTTGAATGGCTGTCTTGATTACAATAATTGTTGTTCATAGGTGCCTTTGAGTCAATTTTTGACTCATAACGACCTAATGTGACAGAGTAGAACTGTCCCATAGGATTTTCTAGGCTGTAATTTTTAATCTTTACAGAAGAAGACCTCCAGATCTTTCTCCCATAAATCAACTGGCAGGTTTGAACCGCCAACTTTTGGGTTAGCAGCTGAGAGCTTAACCATTGTGCCACATGGTTCACTGATTACAATAGTAACATTTTCCTATTTATTAGGATTACTCTCTTTCTTCTTCTCCTTTGTTAAGTGAAGATTTACTTCCATGTGTTTTGTTTCCCCAGAAATTACATGTACCATTGTTATGTTTTAGTTTATGGGGTATTTTTTTTTTTTTCAATCTGGGGTCCTACTGTCCCATCTTCCTTGCCTCTTAGCCTTTCCACGTGGCTTTGTTTTGCTTTTTCTGGTCAACGCTTGAAGATTTTTATACTCTTCTCTCTCTCTCTTTTTTCCCCTATAAAACTTTCTCTCTTTCATTGAGTTTCTGCACTTTAAAATGGTGGAGTTTTTTGTATTTTAGCAGAAGCATACTCAGGTGATGAAAGAACATTAGCAAAATCTAAGGACACGACCTACTTATGGTTCACGCTGTTCAAGCTTTACTCCCCACCGTAAACCCTTCAAGGCCCTTCTATTGAGAATAGTAGATGTTTTGGTATTCTGGTGTCTCCATGGCCTTATCTCTCCCTACTTTCCAACTTTACATCCTATTGCTCCTCAAAACTCACTTTACACTCCAGTCCCACTTAGCTGCCTGACAGGTACCCAGCCACCACACCTTTGTGCACACAGATGGCATTGCCTGGAATTCCCAGAGCCCCTCTCCATCTGTCCATTCCCCATCC
Source organism: Loxodonta africana (assembly GCF_030014295.1). NCBI lineage: Eukaryota > Metazoa > Chordata > Mammalia > Proboscidea > Elephantidae > Loxodonta > Loxodonta africana. The sequence goes on from NC_087352.1 coordinate 75,718,324, forward strand.
TTCCTGCAAGGGTCCAATGCAGATGTACCTGTAGCTACCATTTTCCAAGATCAGCAAAAAAATAAAATTACTCTTCTCTTGCCTTAGCTTTCTCTGTATCTTGGACCTCTATCATATTACTAAATACAACCTGTGTTAAATTTATATGTGCATGTAAATTTTTCCTCTTAGTAGTCAGAGACTATGCTTGTATTCCCTTTTTATTTCAAACACAGTACATAGCTGCTGTCTGATATATGTTAATTATAATTAAATGAAATCTCTTAGCCTTCTCATGCAACAAGAGTTGTCAGAAAGTGTGTTCAAGCCATTTAAACATCACCATCTGACTCTTGAAAACTTGGGGACCTGTGTCACTTCATCCTATTCTCATATTCAGATGTGATCATCTGCCCCAAAAAAGTCGACACTATATGATGATTCAGTTCTACATTAAATCTATGTTTTAACAATTTCATGCTTTTATTAATAAGTTAATGTTACAAGTGAACAACAAATAAGAAGACCGAAGAAGAATTGATGCCTTTGAATTATGGTGTTGCCAAAGAATATTGACTATACCATGGACTGCCAGAAGAATGCACAAATCTGTCTCGGAAGTACAGCCAGGTTGTTCCTTAGAAGCCAGGATGGCAAGACTTCGTCTCACGCACTTAGAAGTGTTATCAGGAGTGATGAGTTCGGGAGAAGGACACAGAGGTAAAGTAGAGGGTCAGTGAAAAGGAGGAAGACCCTCAATGAGATGGATTGATACAGTTGCAACAAGGGGCTCAAACATAGCAATGATTGTGAGGAAGGCGCAGGACGGGGCAGTGTTTTGTTCTGTTAGGGTCACTGTGTCAAAACCAACTGGATGGCACCTAACAACAACAACAACAAGTAAAGGAACATTCTTGTTTGGAAACGTTTTGTCTTTTGCAAAGTTAAACGATATAAGAATATTTGGTGGAGGAATTAGGGAAAGGGAACAATAAAGGAATTAACTTTTATAGTTTGTCTATAATGGTTTTGGTTCTTTACATAAATTATCCAGTTTAATTGAATTCTCACAATAGCCCTGTAAGGTAGACATTATAACCCACATTTTCCTGATGAAGAAAATCAGAACTCCTAAACTCACACAGTTAAGTGATATCAAACCCAGATCTGTGTGATACTACACTGTCTCCCATTTTAAAAGGCAAATTGTACATAAACCTTCAATATTGAACCAAGTAGCTAAAGCTACATGCTTATTAAGTTACTATTCCACCTTAACTACGCTGTTTTACTTTCTCTATTTGAAATGTAGAAGTATAGGATGCTTTGGTTGCAAGTAAGACAAATTCAATTCAATATAAATTAATTACTTTGTCATTAATTTACCAAACATTTATTGGGCACCTACTACAAGCAAGCCATTTTTCTAGACAGTCAGTGGTGGTCAACAGTCCTTGTCTTCCCTATGCAGTTAATATTCTAGTTGTTGTTGTTAGTTGCTGTCAAGTCAATTCCAAGTCATGGCGACCCCATGCGTGCAGAGTAAAATCGCTCCACAGGGTTTTCAAGGCTGTTACCTTTCAGAGGCAGATTGCCAGGCCTGTCTTCAGAGGTGCTTCTGGGTGGGTTCCATTTGCCAATCGTTTGTCTAGTAGTCGAGTGCTTAATCGTTTGCACCACTCAGACCTCCTAATATTGTAGTACAGAAATAGACTATAAATAAATAAACAAACACTATATAATGTTAGGCATTTTCAAGTACTACTAAGAAGACTAATAGCCAGGCACAAGAGTGCAGTGACAGGAAAGGTCTTTATACATGGGATTGCCAGGGAAGGCCTCTCCAGCAGACACTTGAATGAAGTGATGAGCAAGCCATGAGAATACATGAAAGCAGGAACACAAACAGGTATCTGTACACTAGTGTTCATTGCAGCACTCTTCACAATAGCCAGAAGGTGAAGACTTCAATTACCATCAGCAGGTGAATGGATAAACAAAATGTGGTATATACATACAATAGAATATTACTTAGCCATAAGGAGAAATGAAGTCCTGATACATGCTACGACATGGATGAACCTTGAAAACATTATGTTGAGTGAACTAAGTCAGTCATAAAAGGCCAAATATTATATGATCCCATTTATATAAAATATCTATAGATATTTTGTATAGAGGCCCCCCAAAATATGTATAGAGACCAAAGTATATTAGTGGTTACCTGGAGTGAAAGGAAGGAAGAAAGAGGAACTCATTTCTTCTGGGGCACTCAGCTTCTCTTAAGGGTGATGGAAAAATTTGGAAACAGATAGTGGTGTTGGTTGCATGACACACAAAAAATAATTAATGTCACTGGATTGTACATGTAAAAAAGGTTGAAATGGCACAATTTTTTGCTATCTATATACACGTGCTACAATAAAATTTAAGAAAAAAAAAAGAATGCATGGGTCTGAGAGAATAGCAAGTGCAAAGTCCTTGAAACAGGAACATGTTTGGGGTGCTGGAGAAATGGCAAGGAAGCCAGTATGGCTGAAGCACCATTAGTAAGGGGAAGAGTAGTTGGAAAGGTAGTCATAAAAAAAAAAAAAAGTATGGTCCTTGTAAGCTATTGTGAAATTAATTCTAAGGATAACGATGAGTGAGGGAAGGACCAAATGGGAGTGAATGCCATGATCTGACTTTGCTTTAGAAAGCTCATTCTGACTGCTTGTGAAAAACAAGCCAAAGGGAGCAAGAATGGAAGCAGAAAGACCTATTAGGAGGCTATTGCAAAGGGGATTTATGGAGACACATAACCAGGAGTGTAGGCTGACTTTAGGGATGAAGTCCTCCCTTCCATGTGGGAGACCGGGGTTTGATTCCTAGCCAGTGCACCTCACATGCAGTCACCACCCTTCTGTCACTGGATGCTTGTCTGTTGCTATGATGCTGAACAGATCTCAGTGGAACTTCCAGACTAAGCTGGACTAGGAAGAAAGGCCTGGTGATCCACTTCTGAAAAACCAGCCAATGGAAACCTTTAGATCATAACAGTCTAATCCTGTTGTACATGGAGTCACCATGAATCAGAGGCCAACTCAACAGCAGCTAACAACAAAGAAACAAAATTTGAAGACCCTGTCAGGATATTCTCTGTAGGTGTCATGTCACCTTACTACATGAGCTTCTTTGCTCCGACCTGCTTGTTTTGGGATACAGGCAGCTCCAGGATCTGTGGTCAGAAAAGAAAGGGTTCTTCCCATCAGCTTTGTAGGAAAAGCCCCTTTGAAGGGCATAGTTGGGGTTATATGACCATTAGACCAATCACTCATTGTGCCCAGTGCTGTGACTGTGGACCCAGCTTTGAGGGCCAGATATTGGGATGCTCCAATGGTAGCTAGAAAAGACAGCAGGATCAAAAAAGGATCATTTTCTTTTGTATTTTAAAGCTAAGGCAAAGCACCCTGTGACGAGAGCAGAGGGACATAATGGCAAGGGAAAGATTGAAGATGGCACATCAGTGCCTGACTAGGCCAAGCCCCAGTGACTTTGTCCTTATTTAGATTTCATTGACATGAAACTCCCACACCACGGTATTATTTCTTCCAAATGGTCTCAGATATTTGCATCAATGTCTTAACTAGATTGCAAATTTCCTGAGGAAATAAAAAGGGGTCATAGCATCAATTTCTCTGGTAAACCCTCTAGCACCTCTGATTGGACAATGTTGGGTATTAGTGAATTCTCGGGAAAAATGTGCACATTGATTCCAGCCAGAGGAAATCTGGCGGCCAGTCTTCATCGGCTAAAATGTAAGGAAGTCTCAGGAGTTTAAACAACCCTTACAGATTGAGACGTATTAGTCCTCTCATAAAGACATACATCCATACTCAGTTTATTGAACAAGCTTCATATATGGGGCCAACTGAAAACAACTTGATCTTTTTCCAACCACTGACTTTTCAAACCCTCTCTGTTGGATATCTCTCTGGGCTATACCTCAGGAGTTTCTCACAGCTGCCCCAGACATTTTTGGATATTAAATCAAAACGTTATTCTTTAAATATATTTGTTGTTTCTCTGTGTCCTATTGTGTCAGGGGTCTCCAAGGCCCCCGATGACTCGTTAGGAGGATTCATAGGACTCAGCACTCAGCAAACAGTTGTACTCACAGCTATGATTTATTACAGCAAAATGATAGATAGCAAACCAGCAAAGGGAAAAGGAGCATGGGGCTAAGTCTGGAGAAGACCAGGCGCAAGCTTCCAAGAGTGTCCTCCCAGTGGAGTCACACAGGATGCACTTATTTCCTCAACAATGAGTTGTGACAACACGTGTAAAATGTTGTCTGGGGCAGCTCAGTACAGATCAGTGCCCAGGGTTTTTACTGGGGCTGGTCACTTAGGCTCCCTCTGCCTTACACATACCAAAATTCCCAATACCCAGACAGAAAGCAATTATTTAGCATAAGACAGATTATTGGTACAGTTTAGGCACAGTGACCCAAGGCGCGCCTGACCCAAGCCATGGTATTTTCAACCGCGTCATATGCGTGTGAAAGCTGGACAATGAATAAGGAAAACAGAAGAAGAGTTGACGCCTTTGAATTGTGGTGTTGGCGAAGAATATTGAATATACCATGGACTGCCAAGAGAACGAACACATCTGTCTTAGAAGAAGTAAAACCAGAATGCTCCTTAGAAGCAAGGTTGGCGAGACTGCGTCTTACATACTTTGGACATGTTGTCAGGAGGGATCAGTCCGCGGAGAAGGACATCATGCTTGGCAGAGTACAGGGTCTGCAGAAAAGAGGAAGACCCTCAATGAGGTCGATTGACACAGTGGCTGCAACAATGAGCTCAAGCATAACGATTGTTAAGATGGTGCAGGACCGGGCAGTGTTTCCTTCTGTTGTGCATAGGATCGCTATGAGTCGGAACCAACTCGACGGCACCTAACCACAACAACAGGCACAGTGAGTCACTCTTATCAGTCTGGCAATGGTGGGAACCCTCCCAGAATCCAAGGCCTCAGGCCTGATATTTTAACTTTTTTATCCACACCTGTGTTGACATGAGGGTGTGCAAGGCTGACCCGCCCTGTATAGTCTACCAGGAACAGGGTTGGGGTAGAATGGGGATAAAGGGAGAAAAGCCCTTAACTGCCCGGTGTTTTTACAACCTGGTGTTTCTGTTCTTCAGTAGGCAAATGCTGTCAAGCTGACTTTGTTTTCTGATGAGCTGCTTTTATGGGTTCTGTGATGAGCCTCTCTCTGAAGATGTCTCATTTATCATGGGCTATCACCACATACCTCCTATTAGGGTCACTTTGACCTACCAATTAATCCTCTTGTGTGTGTGGAGGAGGGGAGGTTCCTTTCAGGACATCTCCAACCAAGCAAGCTTCCACAGTATCAGCTTAGACCTCAGGGAGGCACTGGCTACCTTGGGCCCCACCAAATCCAGAAATGCAGAACACTCCCCACCAGCTCTCTCCCTGAAACTCCAGTCAGAGACAGCTCCCATCAAATTCTTGCCCTGGGACTTCTCCTTGTGCCTACCAAATCCCAGGAGGCACAGGAAGAGCTAACCCAAGAATTCTTCCACTGCTCTTTACTTTGGGTCCCTGGAGATGACATCATTTGCCTTGTAGGGGGGCGGGGGGAAGGGAGCATTCTTTTCTCTTCCAGTGGATGGAAAATGCATAGTATTCCCACAAACGCCTACAGCCACTCTCTTAAAAAAAAAAATCCTGCTCACTAATTGTGTTCCTCATCACTCTATAGGCTGAATGTATGTATAAGTGTGTATGTGTATGCATGTGGGTGTGTGTGAACCAGTCAAAACCAGAACCAGTTTGGGGGCCACTTTGCAAGTCCTGCAAAAATGGCCTGGCATATGTCTTTAGATTAGCTTCAGCATTAGAACCTCAGCCTAAACCTCAAGACAGGAAAAGTGCCAAATATTCACACACATTCAAAAATACATTCATAAGTAAATATTCTTTAACATTTAATAAATGTCTAGTTTTTCCAGTTAAAAAAAAAATTACACCAAAAAGGAGAAAAGGGATCTTCAGTATTCATCTTATAGCCCTACATATTTGCCTCTAGTGACCTGCTCAGCTCCAGTTCTTCAATTTCTCCCAGCAATATAAATTTCAGAACTTTCTTGAAAGGCAGTGATAAGCACCTCTTTATGGTCCTGACCACCTACCTTGGACTCATCTCCTATGATCATGGACCGCACGTGAATTCTCATTGTGTGCTATAAGCTGCTGACTCGGTATAATCTTGATTGCCTGGCCTAACTGTCTAGTTCCTACTGGATATAACACACACACACACACACACACACACACACACAAGCATTTGTGTGAGCATGCACACATCATGAAATGGCCATGGGAGGAATGTAGAACAAATCCTTCTGAATCCTTGCAGTGAAATATCCTTTAAGTTCAAGAAGAGCAATGGTTCCACTAACAGACTGAAGCATCAAGAGCAAATGGAGTGAGGGGGTGATAGAAAAGGACCAAGTATTGCTCACAGTTCTAATGATGCCACCAACTCCCTCCAGGACTACCCAAACCCAGTACCCAATGTCAGGAGAGATTTAATTAGAGCAGAGGTCACTACCGCTGTATTGTCCAAGGAGAAGATGGTCAAGAGGGAATTTGACTGGGATAGTTGCCTAAAAGGACAGTGTAGATAAGAGTCCATCACTTTTATTTGTACCCACATTCACCAAACTCATTCTTTATGGCCTCCATGCTTCAATAAAACAGTTGATATTGTAATAATACCATCAATAGTATGAGGACATTTTAGAAACTAATTTTATACATTTTTAGAAAATAATGTAATTAAAATAAAAATTATATCTCCAGGATTTAGTCCAAGGCCTATGTATTTCACATAATAGGGGCTCAGTAAACATTTGCTGAATGAATGTTTCTTTTACCAATAGTGATTTTTGCTGCTGGACTGACTGGAAAATCCCTTTTCATCCTTATGATTTAGCTTAAGCCTCACTTTCTCACTGCAGTTTTAGTCATTTCCTCCCTGGTGTTTCTATTGCTCTTCTCTAGGAGTTCTCGGTATCCTATTTATCTGTCTACATGTTCTCTCTCTCCCTGTGAATGCTGGAATACAGGAATGGTGTCCAGTTAATCTTTATATGCTGAGAGTTTAGCACAATAACTAATAGTTATTCAATGCATATTTTTGAGTGAAATGAATGATTGAGCTGATAAAAAAAAATGATTCTTAACTGGCACTACTATGAAAACCCATGAAAAGCTTTACACATGAAAAAGAAACAATCTTTGATGGTTATGACAGAGGGGAGGGATGGGGATGGAAAAACATTAAATAGACAACAGATAAGTGATAACTTTGGTGAAGGGTAAGACAGTACACAATACTGGGGAAGCCAGCACAACTTGTACAAGGCAAGGTCACGGAAGCTCCATTGACGAATCCAAACTCCCTGAGGGACCAAATTACTGGGCTGAGGGCTGTGAGGACCATGTCTCAGGGAACATCTAGCTCAATTGGCATAACACAGTTTATAAAGAAAATGTTCTACATTCTACTTTGGTGAGTAGTATCTGGGGTCTTAAAAGCCTGGGAGCGGCCATCTAGGATACTCCACTGGTCTCACCCCTTTGGGAGCAAGGAATAATGAAGAAAACTAAAGATACAAAGAAAACATTAGTCCAAAGGACTTATGGACCACAGATAACATAGCCTCCACCAGACTGAGTCCAGTACAACTAGATGGTGCCCAGCTACCACCAATGACTGCTCTGACAGGGATCACAATAGAGGGTCCTGGACAGAGCTGGAGAAAAATGTAAAACAAAATTCTAACTCACAAAAAAAGACCAGAATTACTGACCTGACAGAGACTGGAGAGACCCTGAGAATATGGCCCCCGGACACCCTTATAGCCCAGTAATGAAGTCACTCCTGAGCGTCACCCTTCAGCCAAAGATTAGACAGGCCCATAAAACAAAACAAGACTAAAGGGCCACACCAGCCAAGAGGCAAGTACTAGAAGGCAGGAGGGGACAGGAAAGCTGGTAATAGGAAACCCAAGGTCAAGAAGGAAGAGTGTTGACATGTCGTGGGGTTGTTAACCAATGTCATAACACAATATGTGTACTAACTGTTAAATGAGAATCTAGCTTGTTCTGTAAACCTTCATCTAAACTACAATTTTTTAAAAAGTATGTTAAAGAAAATGATTCTTAACAGGACTTTTTTATACCTCATAGATTTTAAAGTAAACCACTAGAATTTTAAATTACCTCCAGAGATAACCCTTCCTAATATTTAGTACAGGCAGTCCTCAGGGGTTACGAACAAGATCCCTCCCTAATTGTGTCTTTAAGACAGATTTCAGGTAAGTCCAAAAAGGTGCATATGGCTCTTTAGTGCAAGAGGAGGCTTGGAAACTTTTCAGTGATTTTAAAGCTGTACGTACAGCAAGTGAAGGTGGTTGTGATGAAGAGTTTGTTGGGAGTGGGGGTTGGTTCAGTAGTTTCAAAGTGGGGGCAAATTTACATAATGTTAAAGGGCAAGTACAAGTTGTCTGTAAATTGGAAAATCGGACATTTGTTACCCAGGGGACTGCCTATATATGTGATCCTCATTAGAAAGCACTTTCTTACTCTTAAAAGTTTGTGAGTGGCCATCTAAGATATTCCACTGGTCCCACCTTGTCTGGAGTAAGGGAGAATGAAGAAAATCAAAAACACAAGGGAAAAATTAGTCCAGAGGACTTATGGACCACGACTACCACAGCCTCCACCAGACTGAGTCCAACACAACCAGATGGTATCCGGCTACCACCACCAACCACTCTGATAGGGATCACAATAGAGGGTCCTGGACAGAGGTGGAAAAAAATGTAGAACAAAATTCTAGGTCACAAAAAAAGGCCAGACTTACTGGCCTGACAGAGACTGGAGAAGCTCCGAGAGTATGACCCCTGAACACTCTTTCAGCTCACTAAAAAAGTCACTCCTTGAGGTTCATCCTTCATCCAAAGATTGGACAGGTCCATAAAACAAAACGAAACTAAACGGGCACACCAGCCCAGGGGCAAGGACAAGAAGTCAGGAGGGGACAGGAAAACTGATAACTGGGAACCCAAGGTCGAGAAAGGGAGAGTGTTGACATGTTGTAGGACTGGCAAACAATGTTACAAAACAGTATGTGTATTAATTGTTTAATGAGAAACTGCTTTGCTCTGTAAACCTTCATCTAAAGCAAAATTTAAAAAAAACTTATAATTCTCATTATAAGGAATTATATCACATTACGTATTTATACACATTACATATTTATACCTCATTATAAAGATTTATATCACACTTATTTCTTCTCTTCCCCCCCAAAAAAGGGGTGACAATTATGGGGCCACTAAGAGAATTTTTGGGGGGGGTTAAGAGAATTTAAACTCTTTAGTGATCAATTTTATTATCCAGCTGCCATATCATCCACAGTATAAATAGTCCTGGTTCGCTTGACTTTTCTTCAAGGATCTTATTTTCAAAAATTTAAAATAGTATGTGTTTAATTTAATTAATTTATTTATTTTACTAAACTTTATTTTTTAGAAATTTTTGATTTACATAAAAATTCTGAAGATATTACAGAGATTCCAATGTACCCAACACTCAGTTTCCCCTATTATTAGTAACTTGCATTCAAATGGTAGGTGTGGAACAATGAAAAGTGCTATGCCTCACTCCTCCAGAAGAATATGATGAGAAGACATTGTGTCTCACTTGTGAAAGGGCAAACATCAAAGCACTAACATGTTTCATCAATTTGTCTCTGAAAGCAGCTGTAAGAAATACACAACATTTTATGAAACAGGAAAGGATTAGTCTTTGAAAGGCATTTCTGTTTTCATTCCCAAAGATTTTTACTTTACAAAAATGAAAACAAAACTACATTTATATTCTGACCAACAAGCTAGGGAGAAAACAACATAACAAACTAGTTGATATTGTAATAACACAATTATAATAAGGTAACATTTTAGTGAAAATACTCTAATTAAAGTTAAAACAGGACTTTGAACATTAGTTTTGCTTAAATAACTAATAAAACCAAAAACCAAACCCATTGCCACTGAGTCGACTACGACACACAGCAACCCTAAAGGACAGAGTCGAACTGCTGCATAGCATTTCCAAGGACCATGTGGTGGATCTGAATTTGCGACCTTTTTGGTTAGCAGCCGTAGCTCTTAACCACCATGCCACCAGGGTTTCCAAATAACTAATAGATGCCCTATTTTAGGTCACTTTAGTCTTGCTGATTATTAGCACTTTCCCCGAAGTTAAGTGTTCAGAGCTTAAGCTGTAAATCAACAAGGATATGTTGAAAACCATTAAGTGTTGTGATAGTTCCTGAAGAAATGTCTCAGTTCTTGAAAAGCTTACAAACCTCCTTCCTATATGTGTTGCACATAGAGCAGCATCTGTCCTGGGCACCACAGAATCATAATTGAGGATGCATTTTTTCTTTCTTTCTGCCTCCTTCTTCTTTCACTGCCTTCCTCCTCATATTTTCTTATACCTATTGTATTTTTTACACCTTCCGAAGAAGTAAAATCCACAGCCTTTCTTAGCAAGTATTCACTAAGTCTTGCTACTGACACTTATTGCTTCATTAATTTTTGCTAATTACTATATTAGGCATAAAAGCTATAATGATGGCACAGTCTGAGACCCATTACTATGTTTTATGCACTGTGCTAGCCATAAAGCTATAGAAATGACAAAGTATAGCTCACTATTGTGTACTGGGCACAATGTGCTAGGTATAAAATTATAGTAATGACACAGTCTGACCCACAACTATGTGCTGGGCACCAGGGTAGGCATAATGCTATAGACATGACATAGTCTGCCCTCAAGGAACTCATAGGTCCTTTGGGGGGTGACAAACAAACAAAAAAGGCAATTTTAATACACGGTATCACTTGGCAAGGGTGGTAAAAGGGTAAAGGCATGTACTTAGTGCAATAGTTGTACAGAGGAGGGAATGATAAAGCAATCCTCATGGTCAGGAAAACTCTCCATTACTTACAGTTTTGAACTATGAAAGAGAAACAAGCTCTCCTGGGTCTTTCACAGCCTCCAAAACCTGACATATGTGCTTTATTTTTTTAAGATGCATACATCTTGAATGCACTTAAATAACTTCCTCCCCAATGACTATGGAAATTTGGCTGAGTGTGAGTAGAACAAGTCAAGTGTGAGAAAGTTTTGACAACCTTTGGATTAATTCAGGACCTCGACCGACTCATCGATAGATTCAGGCCATACATATTTCTTAGGGGGCTTAATTTTCCAGACTGTCTATAGTGATCAAAGCCAAAAAACCAAACCAAATCTGTTGCTGTTGAATCGATTCCAACTCATAGTGACCCTATAGGACAGAGTAGAACTGCCCCATAGAGTTTCCAAAGAGCACCTGGTAGATTTGAAGTGCTGACCTTTTGGTTAGCAGCTGCAGCACTTAACTGCTATGCCACGAGGGTTTCTATAGTAATCAAAGTATCCCCAAATCTGTAAAATGTTTGCATTTGTTTGCAATTTGCAGGTACACCAAAAAAAAAAAAAAAAAAAACCCCATTGCCATCGAGTCGATTCCATCACATAGCAACCCTATAGGACAGAGTAGAACTGCCTCATAAGGTTTCCAAGGAGCAGCTGGTGGATTTGAACTGCCAACCTTTTGGTTAGCAACCATAGCTTTTAACCACTGCACTACCAGCACTCCATTTGCACGTATTTAAAGAAAAAAAAAAAAAAAAAACTCTTTGCCATCGAGTTAATTCCAACTCATAGCAACCCTACAGGACAGAGTAGAACTGCCCCATCATGTTCTCAAGGAGCAGCTGGTGGATTTGAATTGCCAACCTTTGGGTTAGGAGCTGAGCTCTTAACCACTACGCTACCAGGGCTCCTTTGCAGGTATAATACATTTCAAATATAACAGAAAATAAGTAAGAGTCTTTTTCATGTCGACTTTACAACAACAGGTTTGGTTTAGTCTGTTTTTAGGTTCCCAGGGCTGCTGTAACAAAATACCACAAAGTGGGTGGCTTTAAAGAACAGAAACTTACTATCTTACAGTTATAAAGGCTAGAAGTCCAAATCAAGGTATGGGCCATGTTGATTGCTTCTGAAAACTGTGACAGAAAAATTGTTCCACGCCTCTCTCCTAGCTTCTAGTGGATACCAGCAATCCTTGACATGCCTTGGCTTTCATCTGTCACTATAGTCACATGGTTGTCCTTCTGTATAAGCCTCTGTGTCTGTTGTCCTCTTTTACAAAATATCACTCAGATGAGCTAGAACCCACCCTACTCTGATATGACCTCATGTTAACTGATAACATCTTCAAAGGTTCTATTTCAAAACAAGGTCATTGTTCACAGGAACCAGGGGTTAGGACTTCAACATATCTTTTTGAAGGACACAGTTCAATCCGTAACACTTGGGTTATTTATTCAATAAATGTCCATTAAGCACCTACTGTGGGTAAGGCATTTTACTACATATCTGCTCCATCTCCAAAGACGCAATGGCCAAGTTGCTACATCTTTGCAGAAAGACTGGATGATAGGATTAAACGAACTAGTGCATTTTAAAACATTTATGTTTCTCAATTGCACTACTGTAAAACAAGAAATTGTAAAAACCCTCTATGATTCCATAGCAAGGAATACTCATTCGATACTATTAAAGTAAACCTTTTTTTTTCAGGTTATATTTGTTTTCAACAGCAGTAATTACTATTCAAATTCGCTTCAATGAGTAAATATTTCACGAATATATAGTCTAGCAATATCATGTTTCCAAAACAGCAGCATTTATTTATCCAGTTTAGAAAGCTCCAAAGAATATAAACAGAAATCACATAAAAAATATATATATATAAAAAAAAATATGTAACATAAATTATGATATCAAGAAATCAAAACTCAGCTGAAAAAATGTGTAAAGTACAAATGGATTCTAAGCATATGAAAAGACGCCCAACCTCTATCAGAATTAAATAAATGCAGGTTTAAATTTTAAATAGATAAATTTTCATATAACACACTGGCAAAGATACAAATGTAAAAAGGGGTACAACTTGTCAATATCCATCAAAATGTAAAGGGAAGCTATTCTTTGGCCCAGAGATTTCACTTGGAGGAATTAATCCTACAGATAAGCTCCTGTGTAAGTGTTGTGTGCACAGAAGAAAGCATAACACAGCACTGTTTGTAATAGCAGCAACCTTTAACACATATCTGAGTCCCATCCCCTTCTCTCCATCCCTACAAAAAAAAAAAAAAAACCAGTTCCCTAGTGCCACCCTTTTGGTTAGGATTCCATCACTTCACATCTAGATCAAGGAAGGAGCCACCTACCTGATCACCCAGCTTTTCTTCTGTACTCCTACAACATCAATAGTAGCCAGAGTGACCTTTCTAAACCATAAATCAGATTATATCATTCTGTTGCTTAAAACCTTTGCAATGCCTTTCCATCATCCTTAGAATAAAATCCACACCACTCATACTAGTTTGGAAAGACTCGTATGACTCAGCTTCTGCCTGCCTCCTGACCTCATCCGATTTGGCCCTTACTCTCCTTGCTCCAGACCCAGAGGCCATCTCTCTGATTCTCAGGCACTTTTCTAACAGCTGGCTCCTTCTGGTCCTTCAAATCCTACCTTAAATGTCACACTACAGAGAGGCCTTACCAGACTACCCTATCTACAATATTAACCAGGCACTTAGACTAAAGTACGTGATCCTATTTTATTTATTTTTATATCATCTACCTATAGGGTCGCTATGAGTCCGAATCGACTCAACGGCACTGGGGGGGGGGGGGGGGATCATCAAATGGTACTATTCCTATTCATTATTTATTTCTTTGTGTTCTTTTTACTCCCTATAATGTAAGCTCTCTGAGAGCAGGGACCTTGTCTGATGAGTTCACTGCCATATTATCAGCACCCAGAAAGCTGGCACATAATGAGGGCTCGATAAATGCTTATTGAATAAATTAATAAATGGCCATCAGAAGGGAATGAAATAAAATAAAGGACATCCATTAAGTGAAACACCATACAGTTGTTAAAAAGAGCACAGAGGAAGACAATCCAAGTGCTATCTTCTGACCACACTCGCAACATTGCACCCAGTCTACCCTCTGCCTCCATCTTAAGCCTCATCCCAGATCCCTCTATTCCAGGGCTTCTCGCTGTTCTTAACACATTTCAAGCTTGTGCCTCAGTGCCTTTGCACCTACACTCTGCACTCATTTCTCTTCTCCCAAGTTATCTAGGCAGAAAAGCCTTCCCTGGCCACCACCAGCACTCCCCATCCTTGTCACTCCCTCTCCCCGACGCTGCTTCACTTTTCTTAATTTTACTTGCCGTTCAAAATGAAAAGTGTGTATTTATTTGTGTACATGTTGACTGTGTGCTTCCCCTGACTAGAACATTCCTTGATGCTGTTCACCATGACCTCCCCCACAAGTAGAACATTGCCTGGCAAAGAGTAGCAGCTCAACAAATATTCGGTCAATGTGGAATGAAGGAATGAATGTAGTATTAAGCAGGAAAAAGCAATGTACAACACAGTGTGTCTATAGTGTGCTGCTGCCATTTGCGTTAAAGAAAAGAATTCATATACATACAAAGTCTCTCTGGAAGGGAAATACAAGAGCATGGTAACAGTGGTAGCCTCCATGGTAGGGAATGGAAAGGCTAGGGGTCAGGGATGGAAGAGAAACTTACTGGTTCTGTTTATCTTTTCTTTTTTTTAAGTTATACTTTTACTGTAGGCGTCAATTACCTTTTCAAAAGAATAAGGGGTATGTCATATTTGAGAGTTTTCCGAATTTATGTATTTGAGGCTGAAAGGAAATCAGGGTCCTCATAAATGTGCTAATTAAATGATAAATAACCATTTATTTAGCAATCCTGTATTCTTGGCACAGCCCCATGCAATCTCTTCCTAGATGTTCATGAAAATTTGTGGGTTGCAAAGAATGCCTACATTTTTCTGCTGGAAGAGGTAGCGTTGTTAGCTGCCATCGAATCCACTCCAACTCATGGAAATTTTATACAGTAGAAAAAAATGCTGCCCAGTCCCACAACATCCTCACAATCGCCAGCATGTTCAAGTCCATCATTGCAGCTGTTGTGCCAGTCCATCTCAACTGAGGATCTCCCATACCCTCGCTGGCCCTCTACTGCACAGTGATTGATCCCTCCTGATGACAGGTCCCAAACAAGCAAGTTGGACAGTGTTTTGCTGAGATCCATAAGATTTTCGTTGGCTACTTTTTAGAAGTAGATCACCAGGCGTTTCTTCCTAGTCTGTCTTAGTCTGGAAGCACCACTGATACCTTCCCTTATGGGTGATCCTGCTGGTATTTGAAATACCAGTGGCATAGCTTCCAGCAACATGCAAACCACCACAGTACAACAAATCAAAAGATGGGTGGTGGGGAAGAGGTATACATTCCTTAGATATAAAATATGGGGGAGAATAAGAGTAACATGAATCTGTAGCAGAATAAAGCCTTCATAAATACATTCTCACTGGAAGTTTTTATATGCCAAGAAAAGGGCCTCTGTGCCCAAGATATTTTGAATTTGCCTGAAAGGTTGAAATAAGTCCTTAAAAACTACATATATATATATGTATATTAATAGACTACCCATCCTTAACTGGCTGATTTTCTCAGTGTTTGTCTGGCTTCAACAAGCAAATGTACTTTGCTTTAAGAAAACATCTGAATTTCCAGGTTTATAGAAAAAATATTTAAAGGAGGGTCTACTTGCTTTATTTAAGAATTCCTTTAAATATCAAACTAATAAACACCTTTAAAATATGATTCAATATAAAAATTATACACAATTTTCAAGAACACCATCATTGAACACACAGGTACTCAGTAATTACTTGCTGGTTGGATGAACATACCTATTGAAAATCAGTAGAGTGAAATGGATAAGAGCGTGGTTTGGGATCCAGATATCCCCGTGTTTGGAGTCTATCTCTGCCATTTACCAGCTGAATATGACCTTCAACAAGTTCGTTAGCCTCTCCAGGCCTCAGTGTTTGTTATAGAAATAAAATGGATGAGTAAACGCCTCACTTGTAGTTAGTTATGATATTAATGAAATATAGAGGTAGAGCCCTTACAAAGTATCTGTAACACACTCAGTGTTTGGTAAATGGCGGTTATTATTGTGAAAAGTAACTCGAAATACTCTGAGGGTGTGACTCTCCGTTTTCCTATCCACAAAGACAAATTTTGTGCATAACATTCCATGGCATTTATTGCACTGCTACAGGGAAGGGTATAAGATTTTGTGTAACTGAGATTTTGATGGTCTTCAAATTATGGGGAAACAATTAACAGGCATGTTTTTTGAAGTTCACTGTGGCAGTGACTCAGCTTACAATACTGATGGCTCTTTAGTGTGTGATGATGAATTCCGTTCTGCAGAGGAAATACTGTGACTTAATATCCTCTCCCAGTTTGTTTTACAGTATTGCCCACTGCCTACTTTCTTAATTAAAAATATTAAGTGTAAATGTTCATCTGATTTCCCTGACTAGAATAGAATTTGGGGGGCAATGAGAGTGGGAAAGGCCCAAATCAGCACAAATTGCTTCAAATTTAGAGACTGAATGAAATGTGTTTACTTGGATGACCAAAGGTTTCTTCTTTTTCTACTTTTCTGGCTTTTTTCTTTTTTTTTTTTTTCCATTTTCTAGCACTGTCAGTTTGTTTAATAAAGTTGAGAATTCTTGCAAAGGGCCTTATAAAAAACACGTGTTATTGGGTTTTAAATCTGATTTGAAAGTGCCTCTCTCCTACTTCCTCTGAGTAAAGTGACCTTTTTAAATGGAGGGAAGTGGGTTTAGATGACAGTCATGATAAATGCGGTCATGTTCACTCAATAAAATAAGGCCCAGTGCATTTGAGGATAAATCAGTGAAATGTACAGCCCCACCTGTCTGTCTCCATCATTCATTTCCACTGTCACTTTCACAGTGGCTGATGGATCACAGTTGCTGTAAAATTAGACAGCCTTTAATCTCATTTCATCCTGATTAGCTTCTCTTTACCCTTTCCCTCTAACTCACTGACTGACACGCTAAAAACTCACACTGGGCTGTATATGAACATAGAGTACAAACTTCTCCTCAAATACCTTCTTGAGAGGGCGAGGCAATTGTTTGTTCACCTCTGGAGAAATCTGGAAAGGACCAGGCATGTGTTCGTTGTTATTTAAAAGACCATCAATAAGCACAATTCCCAGTGCCATTTTAAACAAGTTGGTTACTTCTGTTCACGGCCCTATTTATTTGACTTCCCTTCAGATTTTATCAGAAGTCAAAGAAATGAGGTCTTCTGTAAAATTCAGACATTGATTTACTACAGTTTTTTTCCTAATAAATTTGAGAGCATTCTACATTCAGAATAATTTCTGAGTTATTTGTGTATGTTCATAGCCTCTCAATTACAGTAATAATTCAGAAATGAGAATACTGAAATTGCCAAGAAATATAGCATGCAAGGTTTTGAAACAAAAGTAAAAAATGTACAGATAAATGAGAATATTTTTAGGTAGTCTTTATTTTAGGGCTTTAAAACACCTCCTTTTCTCTTATTTGGAAGGGTTCAATAGTTAGCTTATGTGCCATGGTTTCATTTGCATTAAGCATAACAATAGGGGTAATCAAATGAGAAAGAGGCTTAAAAATCACATATTATTTCCTTCACTTAATTTCTGCTTGCCTGAACGGGAGCAAATGAATAGTTAAGAACAAAATACAAGTGTTGTTATATTTTTAGAAGACTGTGGTTAAAAGTAGGAAATACAATACGGATTTGTAAGATTTAGGCTTTGAACTGACCAAAAGTTTAAAATAAATATTCAAAGAGTAAGTTAGTTATAGTTGATGGTATCTGTCCCTACACTCATGATGTCTCATGGTGAATAGACAGATTTGGGGTAAAAACTGATGCTGAATAACCTTACATGGGCCATATGCCATTACAATGAACTAGAATAGCACCAGGCTGTTCACAATATAACATGGGCAGCCTAATTTGAGTTTTGGTATTTTGGGACTAGCATCATAATCTAAACAATGGTGAGCTAATTTTTTTTTTTAATATCCTCCAGAGCCCCTGATGGTGTAAACAGTTAAGCATTCAACTACTAGCCAAAAGTTGGCAGTTTGAACCCACCCAAAGGCACCTTGGAAGGTAGGCCTGACCATCTGCTTCCAAGAGGTCACAGCCTTGAAAACCCAATAACCCGAAACCCGATGCCATCAAGTCAATTTCAACTCATAGCGAACCTATAGGACAGAGTAGAACTGCCACATAGAGTTTCCAAGGAGCACCTGGAGGATTTGAACTGCCGACCTTTTGGTTAGCAGCCATAGCACTTAACCACTATACCACCAGGGTTTCCTGAAAACACTATGGAGTAGTTCTACTCTACACACACGGGGTCGCCATGAGTCGATATCGACTTGGAGGCAACTAACAGCAACAAGGGAGACCAAGGTGCAGGAGACAGAACCAAAGGGGTTGCTTCAGAATGTTCCGCTGGAAAAAAAGATGTTTAAAGCATGTTCAACCTTAGGTGTTCAATGAACCTAACATATACTCTCCCCCAATGGATTCTGAGTAGCCAAGCCTGCAGGACCGATAGGTTAAAAGGATTCTCCAAAGCAAAAAACTCAGAGTTGAGGAATGTAAAGGATAGTCCAGCGATGACTTTCTAAGTCAGCTGACCTAACTGATGAGGGCACAAATCCACCCTGCACCCAATTTCTACATAATCCCCCAAAATCCAGAGTTTGCATACCAGTGCCTTTTCCCTTGCGGTTATAAGTTCAAAAACAAGGAGCATTCCCAGTCAAAATAAATAACTACAATAAAACTCCTAAAACCCTTTAGTAAGAAGCTTAAGTGATCTGATTTGCTCTGTCAGAAGCAGGCCTAGGTTTCAACACTATGCGTGTTTCTTAATATTTTTATTTACATATCATAGCCTGCCTAAGTGCATTCTGAAAAAAATAAAAGAGAATAAAAACAAAATTAAAAGAAATATATATCACCCAGAATTATGGAGATAGGCTCTCTCTCTCCACCCTCTTCTTTCTCTCTCGGCACTGGCAAAAGAGCACAAAGTAAGAGCTGGCCCTGACTCATATTGATTTCCCACTGCACTGGTTTCTTAAGTGCTCTGTTGATCCGTGTCAAGCAATAAGTTCCCTGCCTGAACATGCACATCACCTCCCCATTTGTCCTCACCTAGATTTAAGGTGCCCATATGATGAGCTGAACAAGGACATCATTTTTCCTAGTGGTGTCACTAGGCTCAAACCACTGCATGTGATATGATAACTAATGCTGTGTAAGTTTACATTTACCATATGACATTGTAATAGCAGAGGCTAACACAGCACAGCACACAGGGTGACAGGGGAAGCCTACTCTGGGGCTGTGTGTCTCCCAAAAGGAAACAGCAATGGGAAGAAATATGAAGAACTCTGGCTTTAGTGGTTTTCTGAATAAAGCCCCCACCTCACAGCCACCACACTTGGGCAGGGAGAAGGGAAAGGCCAGGAGAATGGAAATTTGTGATGTGCCTGGCAGTTTTTATCTTTGCTACAGAAGAGCTCCTAAGCGGATAGATAGAAAATGTGCGATTGTGCTGCTAATGACATTGTACAGGAAATTAAGCGTATACATTTGGAGAAGGCATTAAATCAGCAGGACCTTAATTTAAAAACTTAAAACTGTATGGAAATTCAGCTTGCTCATGGCTGTGGAATAGAAAGCGCTCAAGCTCTCCGTTTCTGGAAAGATTGCCAGCCAAACAAGTTGGGGCAGAGCATCTTAATGGCTCAGAGTGTATTCAAGGTAACTTCTTCCAAGAAGTAACCCCAGCCCTGACCATATGGGAGTGTCAGTCATTGTTTCAGAATGCCGTCTATATCATCAGGCAGGTGAGGAGAACAGAAGAACCGAAAGCAGCATGACAGGTTGTTCTTGACTAGTTTGTGGAATAACATTATGTAAAATTAATCAAAAGGGGTTGGGTTTGAAGCTGCTGTGAACACACCACTGAGCCACGGTGTAGGGCTTTCTGGATTGGTGGGCGCCCTGCTCGACTGCCTAGGCTCCCTTCTTCCTCCTGACTTTGTATCACGTTTTAGACACTTCGCTGAAAGCAGTTAACTAGCGAGCCAACATATCATGCTCTAAGGTAGAAAATTTCATGTATCTTTTTTTTTTCTTCTTCTTTTTCCAGTTATGCCATACAACAGTGCCCACCACTGTGTTGTGGAGGTAGAAAACTTCTTGTTCGTGTTGGGTGGAGAGGACCAGTGGAACCCCAATGGTAACTATTGAATGACTGCATTCTAGGTGCTCAACCAGTAAGTCTGTAACAGAAGTCCCTAGTAGCAGGCCATTTTGTAGTTACTCTGGGAAATACATGCCTGTGAAGCTGGGACACATGATACAATGACAGTGAATTGGGCTGACAATTGGAGGGAGGGTCAATCATTGAGCTAGCAGAGGACATATGCAGCAGAGCATTCGCTTATTGACTGTCTGGGGATTTGGCTTGGCAATGACGCCCCAGCCCCTCTCCTTATCCATCCCCTGAGAAATGCCACACACATAAGCACGAGCTCCCTAGAGGAAGGTATCAAGCTGCTGCCATTAAGAATTCTAACCACTCTCTCCACTTTTCTCCCATTTTATCAATATAATAATGTGATTGCAATAAATAAGCATTGTCTCCAGTCGGGCTGCACATGGTTTTAGCTGAAGCTATTTTGCAGCATTTATTACTTGAGACCCATTCTATTTGCTGTATCCTTTGCAAACGCTTCTTCTGCAGATTATCCATTACTGGCCCCATTGATGGGATCACTTCATAAATTTCTCACAAAGAGAAATTTTAACACACTTCCCAAGCCAAACACAAGGAGAAAACTGGGCCTTGCAAAATACGTAAAATTATCAAGATATTTTTGGAAAGCTTGCACAGGAAGGAGGAGTTGCGGTTGTAGCCTTCTGTGTAACAGAGATAATTATGATTGAGAAACCATAAAACAGCTTGCAGGTACACATTTTTACTTTAAAACCCCAGAACATCCAGCTGAAATTACATATACTGCATATATTTTATGGTCAATGTTCTCTTTCAGCATCTGCACCAAGGCAAATTATAGAAAATTGTTACATCTGTTCATTCTGGAAAATCTTAAAGGAAAACAACCCAGGCCACCCTCTAAGAACATTTCTTTTAAGAGAGGGGGACCTGCAGCTTTGTTGTTCCCTATCTTTCAGTGTAGGCAAGGAGATGGTTCTTGCGCTTCCTGAGAAACAGATTTGGAACGGGCCAAGAGTGATATTTAATATCGCTCCTTGAACTTATCTTTGCAACGATGGGTGTGATGTGTTGCCGGAAAACCCTGACATATGTACAATCCACTGTAAACTCTCCATTTACTGTTTAACTTATCCTTCCTCAGAAGTGATTTGAACTGAATAGAGCACATGTAAGTAAAGACACGACGGGAAGCTATCGTGTAAATCTAAACAAAAAATCTGCAGAACATTCTTTTTGAAGGCCAGATTACAAATACAGCATGACCAAAATAAATTAGAAAGTCCTGGCTCTGATGACAGTGCTCCCTCAGCCCACCTCTGCTGCAGTGTGGAGTAGGTCTCTGTTGGACTACCTGTCTTGGTTGACAACTCAATGTTCACAAAACACTATGAACCTCCCATTCCTGTGAGTTAGATTGTCATCAGCAGTCCAGAAAACCTGCCCGTTAGGCTTGTGCCCATACAGTAAATCCCTGGGTTATGAAAAACGAATGTCAGACTTAGGACAACTTCACCTTGCCCTTTAATGTTATGTAAACCTGCCCTCACTTTGGAACGATTGAACCAATCCCTTCTCACAACAAATTCTTCATCACAATCACCTTTACTTGCTGCCCCTGCAGCTTCTGAATAATGGAAAAGGCTTAGAGCTTTTTCTTGCACCAAAGTAAGGCTAAATGAGAGCCACGTGCGCCTGTTCCGACTTACCTACAAATTTAACCTAAAAGCAGACTCAGGGACAGATCTCTTCATAACCCAGGGACAGATCTCTTCATAAGCCAGGGACTGCCTGTATGTTGTTGTTGTTGTTATATATCAAAAAATACAGTGAGAGAATTGTGTGGGGAGGAGGGTAGAGGAGAATGTAAAGGAAATTTCTAATGTCAACTTTTGGTCTTGTGATCAAGATTATCAATAAATAAAATTGTCTGTGTTTTCATTTCTTTAGTCTAGATTTTAGCTTTGAATTAATTCAGACCCCCATAAAGCTGTGCATTTGAACCATACTGATTTGCCTTCCCCCTTCCCTGGGAGGAGCAGCAATTTAATATAAAGCCCTCAGCAAATATGCTCTGAGAAGACTGTATAAAACACAGTATTGCACTTCCTGTCAGATGTCACTGAGGACACCTCTCACTATGTCACTATTACCACTCAATATACTTCGTATGAAGACCCACATGACAGATTCTTGTCAGACCAAAGTCATAAAGCATTGTGTGCTTTCTAAAATTATTACCAACACTAACCATGTGACCTGCTATGTCTCTTCTCTTTGCTTTGGCCACCAGGAAGCTCAGAATTGAATTTCACTGAAACTTTACTGTATTTTAACATTCCTTTTAGTGTCCATATAGGCCTGGCAGCTAATGGTGCCCTGTAGATTCCTGCCATGTGGAAGGCTGAATCATTCTGCCCCTGTGAAGTCATTTAGAATAGATCTAGGTAATTACTGGTGAATGATTGGCATGGCTCTCCAAAACGAAGGAGAACTGGTTACATTTTGAGGCAAGCAGGCCAGCCTTTTGACCCCATGTCAATCAGCCAGTCCTTGGCTGAGGTCTTTCGCCAGGTAGGAGTGGGGTGAGTGGGCAGCAAGGCAGCCTGTTCAGCTGAGGGAGATTCTCCAGAGACAGGGCAGCTATGACCATGAGCAAGCAACACTGGGGAGAGGCGATGGCCACCAGTCTGGCAAATGGAACCTGAGCCGGATACCAAGAGCATCCACCATAATTCCTTAAATGTTTTCCTTGCGGCTTCATATTTCCATCCATCTAAGTAACCATAATTGGCTTTTTCTTAGTATTAGTAATAATATTTATTGCATAATCACTATTTTCCAGGAACTTTGCTAAGCACTGACCTGCACCATTTCACTTCATCCTCACAACCACCCTGTGAGGCATGTTCTGTCACGGCTTTGGTTTTACTATAAGGAGACTGAGCCTATAGAGGTTAAATTATCTGCCAGGACACACAGATTGCAAGAAGCTGAGCTGCTTCCATTGCAGGTCTGTCCAATTCCAGAGCCTTAGTCTTTAACCACTCTAAACTATAGCACCATTCACATAAATGTATGTATTTGGATAGTTATGTATCAAAAATCACATTTTGCCCTTTAGCTTGTGAAATTAAATCAGTATTGCATCACAAGGGAAAGTGGCTCCCACTCACAAAGAACTCTTCATTTCCCATTTAGAAAACAGTGAAGGTACTCACTCATCTCAGTACCAAAATTTATAAAGAATAACAATCCTATAATAGTATATAACTTGCTTTAACTTCATTGCTGGCAAGGAGAAAAATTAAAAATCTAAGGGTTCTACTGTTATGTATCCTTTCCAAATACGAAATCTTAAGTTAAACTGTAGTTCTTATGAAAATGGTGTCTGAGATGAACTTCCTTAAATGAAATACAAAGTTGTAAATTTCAATACATATTAATATACATATTTTTAAAACACAATCTTATTTATTAATGATCTTATTTACAAGACTAAAAGTTGAAATCAGAAAACACATTAGTTACTGGGAATATAAGCAGAATCCCTATATCAGTTTTTCTTCTCAGCTATAAACTCCCTTCATGTCATTCATAATAGGAATGCATTATAGTATTTTAAGGTATATGCATATATGCTCTGTTAGTGCTCCTACTTAAGAGACCCAATTAACATTTGTCACTTATTGACAACTGAACTCAAAACAACTGCCCATGAGGGATTTCCTTTCCTTCTCACTTTCTTCCCCTCTACTAATGGCTGGAAATTGCCACCCCTAGCCCCATTTCTCACATCACCCAAGTGCTAGTCAACAAAGGTGTCTGCTGTCACAGCATCACAAGAAAAGCGAAGAAGTGGGGGGAGAGTCTGAAAGAAAATGAAAAGGGCAAGAAGAAACTGGAGTGGAGAGTAATATAAAACTCCATTGCCAATGACCTTCGTGCTCAAGCTCCTGGAACAGTCTCAATAGAAGCTACAAGGAAGGAAAGAATAACTCTCATTTTATCTCACCTTCCTGACTTCACCATACTCACTCCTTCTGAGGTTCATTATCCCTTCTGCACTTCCTTCACCACCTCCAGAACTCCTTCCTTCTTTTTATCCCCCCAGTTCTTAGTCATTACCCCTATTTCACACCATTGACCCTGTTTCTCCAAACCTTTTCCTCATACCCATCTCGCCGCAGTCCCTGCTTAGCCTTTTCTCTGAGCCAAGTCCATTCCCATTATGACCAGAAATTAACATTGCTAGCTTCTGCCACCACTGCTCAGCATGTGAAGGCACTTACTGCCCGACTGCCAAGAAGAGACAGACGTCTTCTTCCAAATGGAAATTCTAAATCAAATTTCATAGAGAAATATTCTTAAACATGGTGGGTAGGTTATATTCTCCTATTAAGAACACTGATCTTCAGATGTATTTGAGAATTAACCTTGGAGCCTGACTATCAAGAATAATATTGTTTCTATGGGTAAATGATTACAGATTTTACAAAAACTCACTTATAAACCCATACCAGACATAAATCCTTCCTTTAGTTGGATCCTGCTCACTGGGTCATCCCCATCACTGGCACTATTATCCTTTCTGTACATCCCCAAATAAGACTTAATTTATCATCCAACTCTAGCCCTCCAATATGATCCCTGGAACTCATGATCTCACATCAACAAAATCCCTAAAATCTTTAAATTCTCCTCTGAGTTGTCCCTTCAGCTTCTTTTCTAATTGGAACCTGGTTATCCTCTGAGAGGACTGCTTCCCCAGCACCCTTCCTAGGGGGAGCTATTTTTTCCCTTCCCACACTTTACATACCACAGCATCGGAAGCAGGTGGCCTTTCTCCTTCTTCTTCATTGCTGCTTCCAAACACTTAAATCCCAAGTCACTTTAAAGGACATCTTTGGATTCCACCACCAGCTGCCCCTTTATATGGAGGTGTCCACTGTTTTCCTGATAATACCACCTCCTTCACTGAGGTTTGAGCACCTGATCATGGCCGTTCTCTCTACTATAATACCTGTCGTCTTGCTGATCACACAAGTCATCCAACACACTAAACTCTCCATTCTTCCACTTCACTTCAGCCCCCATTCCCAGTCATACCTGAAGTGTTGTCATTCCCAATTATTGAACCACCTGCCAAATCTCAAATTTGATCATTTGTACTGACCAACACCTCCAATATTTCTAACCCTTTTCCTGTAGTCCCTCTCCAACAAATTTTCTACCTTACCTGAATCCCCAGTTCATGGACCCTAGCATATTTTCACTTCCATCTCTCCCTGTATCCTTGCATCTCCTTACTGTGTTTAGATTCTATGGCCCATGCCAACAGTCACTCTAGTGCACACACCTGCCGAGCCTGCCCCTCCTCACACTGTACTTGCTTAGCAAAGCCCTGTCCTAGATAGATCCAACTCTCTTTCACCTCTTCCTTGCCCTTGAGCAACTAAATGTAGATGTGTAAGACCACACATCAACCCTGTTAAATTCCCCTAGTCAATGCCCTCTCCCACCTTGGGGATAGCTATTTCACACTTTCCTATTTCACACTCTCCGTCTCCTCAAGTGCTTCCTTCTCCAAAACTACCATCCTTAATTTCAACTGATGGCCTTGCTTCTCTCAGTCCAATAAGAACAGAAGTAACCAGAAGGTAAAGTCTTCATCTGGTTACTACCAAATCTATTCACTTACCTCCGTCACTACCTGTATATTCTATCTTCCCTCTTATTGCTGTTTCTACTCTAACATAAGGCCTATTCCTCATTTCCCTCTTGCCTATTTAAGGACTTTGCAGTATTTCCCAACTTAAAAAAACAAACAAGCAAACAAAATCTTCCCTTGATGCTGCATCTTCCAACTATAATCTGCTTCTTTTTATAGCAAAATTCCCACATAGCATTGCCTATCCTCTCACCTCCGCTCTTACATCTTAGTCTCTCCTGAATAGTCAGTCTCCTCTCAGGCTTTCATCCCTACCAGTCAACTGAAGAAACACTTGTGCAGGCCACAAACAACATTGATGTTGCTAAATTCTACGATCAAATCTCAGTTGCTCACTCCCTACTTTTTGAAACACTTTCTGACTTGGCTTTTAGGATACCACACTTTTCTAGTTTTCCTCTTTAACTGTTCCTTTTCATTAATGTTTTTTCCTCTTCTTCCCCAGGGCTCGTTCCCAGGATCCATGATATTCCATTTCCATACCCTCTTCCCAGATTGTTTCATCAGTCCTATGGTTTTAAACAATATCTCTGAGATAATGACTCCCGAATTTCCAGCTTCAGGCTCATTTAGCCTACTGCCTACCAGGCACTTCCACTTTGAGATCCTACAGGCCTCTCAAGGTGAAGTCCAAAACAGAGCTCATGATTTCTCTTCCAACCTCCAACATACGCCTCCCTGGTCTTCCCCACCTCAGAAGACTGCATGACCTTCAATTCAGTTACTTAGTCTAAAATACTGGCAGCCATCCTTAATTACTCTCTTTTTCTCATACCAATACTCAATCCATCAGAAAATTTTATTGTCTGTGCCTGTACACTAGATCCCAAACCTGACTGTATCTCACCATCTTTACCTTCTTCGTTCAAGCCACCGTCATCTCTTGCCTTAACAGTTGCAGTAGCTTCCTGACAGTTCTCCTGCTTCCACAGTGGCCCCTCTATAGTCTATTTTTCACACATCAGCCAGAGTGATCATTTTAAGAGATAAATTAGACCTTTTCCCTCACTCGCTCAAAACCCTCCAATGGCTTCCTGTTGCTTTTATAACAAATGCAAAACTCTACATCGGCCTACAAGGCACCCTGTATTCTGACTTTGAAACCTCTCTCACCTCTGTCCTGGTCACCCCAGCACTCTTGCAATTCTTGAATATGCCAAATTCATCACCAACCCAGGGACTTTATACGTGCCTGTTCTACTGCCTGAGAGGTTCATTCTCAGGTATTTGCATGACTTGCAGTCGACATCATTGAGAAGGTGACCATCCTATTTAAACTGGCCTACCCTCTGTCCCTCTGTCCATCCCTACTTTATTTTTCTTTAAACATTTATCTCTACCTAATATTACATGTTTGTTTATGCATTTACAGAGACAGGGGCTTTGTCTTTCTTGTTTACCAATACATTCCCAGAGCCTAGAAGACATCAAACATATAGTTGGTGCTCAATATATACTTATGTATACATGCCTGTGTGAGCATGCATAGACACAACCATATGGGTTTACCCCTGTGGTAAAGTTTGGTGCCTGTATTTCAATGTTTAATTACATGTATATGAACAAAAGCAGATTTTTAGAGCTGAGGCCTCAGGTGCTTTGGATGATTGTCATCTCAGGTGCTACAAGCAAAAATGTAATACACTCTTTTGCTTCCATTTCTCGCTTTGATGTCAATCTGTATGTAAAATAAGATTCTTTCTAATACCTTGGAGGCATTATTGTGCTTCTTAGGCTCAGAGAGGATAAGGTGGTTACCCAGCTCCAAGGACTCATGTTTCCCATTTCAGCAAATGAGCTTGCGATACGTCACAGCAACTGTGCTTCCCCAAATACACGCCCAGTGCTTAAGTGACATGCATAAAACAAAACTCATTTCCTACCTCAGAGTCTTATTGTAGTGACTGCTGTCATTTCCATGGGGAGAGAACAGACTTTACTGCTGCTAGAGTTCTCGGATCATTAATAAGAGGCTCTATCCAGAAAAACGACACAAGACTGTCCCTGGAACTGATAATTTATAGACGATAACTTCATGTTTTTAAAACATAAAAACCTCAAAACCCAGAAATTTTTACCCTACCACTGTGATAAAAACCAGTTTGGTAAATATGCTTGCTTGTATTACTATGGTTGATTTCTTTTTATCTCAACTTATTTAAAAGCAAACAAGGTGGGGGAGGGAAGAAAAGGATAAACATTTGAGTTAACACATTTATTTTTCTTTTGATTTATGGAGGTATTCCCTCTGTTTAATTTGTCTGTTAACCCCAAGAACAGAGATGTCTTATAAAATGCTATTAAATGTGCAAAACAATAAAGATAGCCAAGTTTTAAGTGTGTCAAATGTATTTTTCCAGGAAAACACAGTACAAATTTTGTCAGTCGATATGATCCCCGATTTAATAGCTGGATTCAACTTCCGCCCATGCAAGAAAGGTAAGTGTTTGATTCTTGTGCTTGAAACGTTTGTGGCTGCTTTACATACAGGAAGCACGAGGCTGAGTGGTTTTCCATGATAAGGGATGCTAGACAGAGTCAACGAAAGACATATGAGGCAGAACAGGAAGCTTGGCCTAGCCAATTTAGATTAACTGCCTTGTTAACTCAATGGCGAAAACTAGTCAAATAACTCCATTTTTTGTCCTCATATTGGAAGAAGGGATGACTTGTCTTCTTTTACTACATTGCATCGGTATTTTGTAAGCAGAACGAAAATATCACTGGCTACCCTACTATTCTCGGTGATGATATATTTAAATCCTAGAGTTGAAATATAGGACACAGTCTCACAAGGATATGCATTTAAATGCAGAAATTTCAATATCAAATATTTCAAGTCTCACTGACTCAAATTGTTTACATTTGCCTCCCCAAATGTCTTTCCAGCAGATATTTAACAACTGGTCATTTGTTTTTGGTTTGGTTTTGCTTTGTTTTCAATACTTTTGAACATGTCATCTCTTTTACGCACAGTGTTAATGTCACCTAAGTTTCCTAGCTACAAAAGGACAAGATGGCTACTCTGTGTATTATACACATTTTGTCTTTCCTGGCTGTTAACCTAGGTATCAGCCAATGTCTTAATATGCACGTGCAAATTCACATGCCAAAATTTGAACCCTTGGTCCTTTTCAAATAATGTCGGGATATGAATATCCTCTTGAACAAATTCTCCAATATGATAGTGACAATAAGCTACAACCTACTTCCTCTCCCCAACTGAGTCATGTAAAGAATCCACAGCATTCATCTTCTTTCCTAGCTCCTTTACGACTCCCCACCTTAACATATCCATTTTAACTTCAAGTAGATTACATGAAGATCAAATTAGATCCTTAATCATAATTGCAAGTTAAAAGAAAATTTTCAGATGATACTATTCATTCAAAAATGTACGTTTTTGTACAAAATATACTACAGCATGACAGTGTGAATTTATGCCATAAAGAAACTCAATGCTTAACATTTTACTCCATATATATATAAATTTCCTTTTAGGAGACTAAAAGCTATACCCTGAAAATGAGGAAGGTGCAATATGAGATGTAAAGACCACAGACACTTTTAGGAATATCTGGGTAGTGCAAACATACCCCCCAAAATAATTCTAAATCAATTAATATTCTGACCAGCTTCAGTGAACCAGAAGCCTCCTGATGTCTTCTTCCATTGTACCCTCTGTCTGTCTTTTTGGGGTTATTTCCTGGTTGCTGTTTTTGCAGCTGCATCACTTTGCCCTTTAATTAAAACCACTCAAAGAAAGTTTTATTTAAAAAAATTTTTAAAGAAAATAAGTATCAATAATATGTTTGAAATGTCAGCATCTCATCACAATGGTCCCCTTTGCTGGGGGCTGTACACCATGATAATTAACCTTCACGCCTTCAGCTTGGGAGGCATAACTCACGTCGCGGTCAATTATCTCACTGTAGAGCCCCTAAGGATGGGAAGTATTGCTGCAAAACCTAATTAGTAATTTTTTTTTAAATGTGTATTGTTTACTTGATAGTCTGTAATGACTTCCTCTGAGGCACTATGGCCTATCATGGCAGGGTCCTACTTAGACAATTTTTAGCAGCTCATTGACCTGATAAAAAGACCTGCCATGGTCTGTCGGCGCCCGGCAGCCACCGTTGACAGGATGGACTGTTTAACGTTTCTTTCTAAGTCATTATGGTATATCATGTCAGGTCCCTAGTAAAAGAAGGTTTTTTTTAGATTTAGAACAATCAACTCGATAGACCAAATAAAGAGCTCCTTACAGAGCTGAGTGGGAAAAAGCAGATCTCACAAATGCCCAGTCAATCTTCTAGCTCGGATCTCCTATGGGTTGGTTGACCCAGGCAGCAATCCATAACATGAAATGAAATTTTTCTGTCATTGCAATGCTTCCATTCAAAACAGCAAGTTACATCGGTTATGAGTGTGGACTAATTGGTGGTTAAAAAAAAAAGCCCTAAAATATAGGAGACATTCTTTAGATCTGAAAAGTTTCTCGAAACATTTATTTGAGCTAATTTTGCATTGTGTAATTCACTAATCAAACTCACTACAAACTCCCCACCAACTCCCTTCCATTTTGCAGACACCAAAATGCTAAGTTACAATTATGCTGAGAAGTCACCAAATCGATATAAAATAACAAACAAGTTTAAGTTTCCAAGGGGACATAATAAAAGTACATAATAAAAGACACCCCCCCACCACCACCGCCCATTTCAGCAGGGAATGTGCAAATGGCCTCTACAGTTACCAAACCATGGAGTCAGTTCATGAATGGCATGCTTGCTTACTATGAATTTTACTAACAAGTGATTAAACAAATTTAAATGTAATGGTAGTGAATTGTTTTGGTCCCAGGTTTAGGATTTGATTTTTCATTACAAGGGAGAGGATAAAAATGAAAACTCGGATCAATAGAAATGTTTTGGTGACTTTAAATTTTTCCTCAATAAAAACAGGCATTTTATGATACTGGTGAAGAGTGAGCTTCTTGAATCAAGTAGACACATGAGACTATGTGGGCAGCTCCTGTCTGGAGGGGAGAAGAGAGGGCAGAGGGGGTCAGAAGCTGGCCAAACGGACAACGAAAATAGAAAGTAGAAGGAAGGAGTGTGCTGTCTCATTAGAGGGAGAGCAACTAAAAATAAAACAAGCAAGGTGTATATAAGTTTTTGTATGAGAGACTGACTTGATTTGTAAACTTTCACTTAAAGCACAATAAATTTTTTTTTAAAGGCATTTTAGGCTTTATTCCTATGTAGATCTTACCGTAGCTAATTAAAAAAAAAAAAAAAAGGGTGAGGGGAAGCAGTTTTGGACAGTAAGAACAAGAAAGCCTCTTTCCTCTTCACAAAGTGGAAGACTAGAAGAAAATACATTTTCAAATGTTTCCAAATTTAAATATTTTTTGTCTCTAGCAATCTTATGAGAAACAATGGAAGACAATATTCTGTCTGAAAAATCAGTTGCTGTGGTTAGTGCTGGTGGTGGTATTGTTGTTAATTAAATGATGAAAGTTAAAAATGCAAGCTGAGATAAAGTGATAGTAACTCAGTCTCATGCTTCAGGGCATAAACCTACCACCCTAAAGGTCAGGAAGATTTGTACGCTAGGCAGGGTTCAAAGTACGTTTGTAGGAATAATTGTTAGTGGTTTTTAAATTTACCTCAGAAGCGTTGAATATTGCCCCTGGCTGGGGGTGGAGCAAGGGAAGATGAACAATTTCAAATATAAATAGCATAATGCCATTAGTATCTTTAATAATCTTGAACTTTTCCCAACTTAAAACAGCCTAAATGAGGTGAGCTCTTTACGAGGTGGGGGTGGGGAGGGCCAGGGACCACTGTCTAGTAAAACTGTAGCCTCAGGCAAGTGGTCACAGCTGCTGACAAACCATTAACTATCCAGTGTTTCCATAATGCATTTCATGAATTCTCACTTGGGGAACACAAGGGAGTAAGTCAGAGCCTTGAAATCTTCGCTACTGGAATTTCCACATAAAAAGCACTTTTAGTCAGAAAGGGAAACCTACTGATTTTTTTTTTTTTTTTTTTTTCATTTAGATCCTAACAGTGACACTGTGTGGATAAAGCTAGGAGTACACACAGAGCATCAAATTAAGAAGGCCTTGGCTACACAGAGCAAGCTCTGACAGGCTGACTCAGTGTCACAGTGGGGATGGAGCCAGATAGGAAAAGTGAGAAAATTGAAATTCGGACAAGATAAAAGCCATCCACACTATCCAAGGGAGATCACTCTCTTATTCTTCAGAGTCTAAACTTAATTAAGTAGAGGCCTTTCATACTTGGCATGACTAACAGCCATTTTCTCTCCTAGACTAGTACTGCATAGAACTCTCCATTAGCACCTTCCTGCCCACAGAGTCCAAGTTATTTAAAGAGCGCTCATTGGTGAAATAAGGAAATTAGTTATTCTGGAAGCTCCAAGACCTGTCATAGAATCATATAAGAGAGGGAGACTGCCCTACCCTTGTGTCAACAGTGTAAAGAAATATCCGTGTTACTTTAAGACGGACTTTTTTAGACACTTGTCAGCCTTTTCAATGAAACATTTTATCTCAAGAAGATCAAAACACTGGTAAAAATAACTTTGACCTACCATATTCAGTGAGAGAGCAAATGGAATCTGGTTAGAGAAATGCAAAG
The DNA here is from genome assembly GCF_030014295.1 of Loxodonta africana. NCBI lineage: Eukaryota > Metazoa > Chordata > Mammalia > Proboscidea > Elephantidae > Loxodonta > Loxodonta africana. The sequence goes on from NC_087352.1 coordinate 75,751,166, forward strand.
AACCAGTAGTCTATTCATATTCACTTAATTTTGCAGCTAGTTTTAAACCGAATATTATTATTTAAATTAGTTCCTTTTTTTAGTCCTGTATGCCAAGAATCCCCAAATTTTTTATGTCATAGATCCCTTTGACTATTAGATTAAAAACCATGATGCCCCCCATGTATATATGCATAAGCATATGATATTTATAATCTAGAACTTAGTTTTCTAAAAAAAAAAAAAAAATACATTTTATTATAATTTCAGAGCTTCATGGACCCTTCAGAAGCCATAGACCCAGGTTAACAACTACTACTTTATGAATCTGACTCGCCTTCTCTTTGTTTTCCTTCCATCCCCTTTTCCATTATACTTGTTATTCTTCATCCTTCCGGATCTTTCACAGCACACATTTCTTTCAAAGGCATCAAGGAAATCTAGAAAAAGTAAACATAGCTGATATATTATTTTAAAAATATCAATAATGGCTAACAATTCCTGGGCTACAAAAAAAAGAATGGCTCACCATCTATAATAGATACTATATCTCTAAGATAATAAATCATCTAAACAAACACAAAAGAATTTAGTCATTCAAATGTTATTAGGAAAAGTTTACATGCAAATGTCTTTATGCCTGATTTTTTTCAATATTTCTTGTTCTTCTTGAGCGTTCACAAAATGCTGGATAGTAGGACAAACACTTTACACACTGATTCACAAATAACTCTGTGAGGAAGGTGCCTTTATTATCCCCATGTTACAGATGAGCAACCTCAGGCCAAGAGGGGTTAAGGAACGTGTTAAAGGCTACACACCTACTAAATGGTATAGCCAGGCAATTGGACTCTAGAGACTAAAATGTTAATCGAGATGCTATATACATAGGTTTACGTGGTAAAAAACTTCCAGCACTCCTCTTCTTGCTATTGACATTACATAAGAGTCTTGGTGTCAACATTTTGGAAACCATTAACTCAGCAAACATAAATTATGTTCTCTGAGGGGCTTGCTGCTTAATTATATTATACTTTTTCAGTATGGGGCCACATGTTAACCTTGTGAAGTATATTATTCCAGTGGTAACAATGAGAAAACAGTGCAAAGGATCAAGGACATGCTTAAAGTTACAAATCATCCTACCTCCAAATTATTGAGTGCTCTTTGAACTTTTATTCTCCCTCAGCTCCCGTATCTTATTAGTTACCAAGTTGTACGTGTTCCTTGAAAAATAACTTTGGCACCTCTCCTTTCCATTTCTTCTACTGACACCCTAATTCAGGTCCTCAATATCTCACACCTAGATTTTTGGTCTAGTTCAGAATTGGTCTCCCTCTCCCCAAGCCTTTCACACAGCTTACATTTTTTGCCTTTGAAGGCATACTATTCAAGTCCAGAGCCTGTCATGAAAATGGACTCAAAAAGTATCCTATAGCCTTGAAGAATCAGCACCAAAAGCTGCTTAAATGAAATTCCTATAATTGGTTATTTAAAAAAAAACACGGCCATCTAGTCGATTCTGACTCATAGCGACCCCATAGGACAGAGTAGAACTGTCCCATAGAGTTTCCAAAGAGCGCCTGGAGATTTGAACTGCCGATCTTTTGGTTAGCAGCCATAGCACTTAACCACTATGCCACCAGGGTTTCCATAATTGGTTATATAAGAGCAAAATTTGAACCTTATATACAATTCACAAAAGTTGTTCTATTTGCAGTAGTACTGGGGGGGAAAAAAAGAAAAAAATTATAATTGAAGAAAATTTTTGATTATGTAGTTCTCTTATAAATTGGGAACAATGACCCTTGAAGGACCATAAAGAAAGTGAATGTCAAGATAATTTATTATTATTGTTACATTATCTACCTCATTTTTCACTTTGTCTTACTGAGCTGTGCTATCCTTACAAGGTACCAAACATCCCAAACATTAATGAACATTTTAACAGTGTATAAAAGGCAAGATAAAAAGAGCTGAAACAAAGAGTTGGTGAATTTCTTCTTTACTATTGCTTTAATACCAAAATTGTTAGCCATAATGGGCAATACATAAGATTACTGTGTATGGTCTCAGATTTTCCTGGCAGCTATGTGTATAGATTCTAAATGTTTGCAACCCTTTCTAAAGCACAATATACCTCCTTTCCCTGATTAACTGAGTGGCCTTTATCCTATTTCATAGTTCCTTTTGTGATTTACTCACAGTGACCTTACAGGACAGAGTAGAACTGCCCCATAGAAGTTCCAAGGAGCACCCGGTGGATTTGAACTGCTGACCTTTTGTTTAGCAGCCATAGCACTTAACCACTACACCACCAGGGTTCCCATAGGGTTGCTGTGAGTGACAACCGCAACAGGTTTCGTTTTGTTGTTTTTTTGTTTTTGTTTGTGTGTGTGTGTGATTTACTGAGCATTGTTTCTTTGTGTGTGTGTGTGTGATTTACTGAGCATTTTTCTTTCTTTTTGTGTGTGTGTGATTCACTGAGCATTGTTGTTTCATTGTAGAAGAGCCAGTTTCTATGCATGTCGGTTGGACAAACACTTATACGTGATTGGTGGAAGGAATGAAACCGGCTACTTGTCCAGCGTGGAGTGCTATAACCTAGAAACAAACGAATGGCGTTATGTGTCCTCATTGCCACAGCCCCTGGCAGCTCATGCAGGAGCAGTGCACAATGGGAAAATATACATTTCAGGCAAGTCATTTCTCCACTTTCTGTTTCAAAGTTCAGTTCCAAGGCACTTTTTTGACTTGTATGTATATGTTTAATTCGCAGGGGGTGTTCACAATGGGGAATATGTCCCATGGCTATACTGTTACGACCCTGTAATGGATGTCTGGGCTCGAAAACAAGATATGAACACAAAACGTGCAATCCACACTCTGGCTGTAATGAATGATCGCTTGTATGCAATCGGAGGAAATCATTTGAAAGGTCTTTTTTTTCTTTTTCCTTTCTTTCTAATCACAATAACATTTGCATCTCATGTCTCTTGCTAAGGGGGTTTCTCGTTAGATCATCATAGTTAACCAAGTAAAAAACGTGTTGACTAAATAAAATCTACTCTGTGTAAATTAGCAGTACTCTTGGGCAAGCATTTATTTTGGCTTTCCTGCAGATAAGATTATTCTTAAGTTTCCACATGCATTAAAGAAATGAATAATGAAGTCTACAGAAAAGAAAAAACAGAAGCATTAATAACTGAAAAGCACAATTTGTCGTAACAATGAATTCAGTGAAATAAATTATCCCTTATCACCAAAGTGGTGGTAATGGATTTCTTCTCAGAAAAATGTTTTTTAGGAGTAATCATAAAGAACTTTAATCATAGCTGCACAAGGAAGCTACTTTGGGATTTTTCTTAAAGAAAACATTGAGTAGAACTTTATCTAAATTTAGAATTCTTTCTTTTAAGACTCAAATATCAAACCATCTATGATTCTCAAATTCCTTCTATTTGGTTTTTTTAAAGAAAGCTTATTTAATGCACAGCATTTTTTAATTTATACAATTATGAGTCCTCAAATACACAATGATATGCTTGCTGGCTCTAAACTTTTTTTTTTTTTTTTTTTTTAAGAAGCCCTAGCCTTGAATCGGGACCCAGAAAATTTATTCTCATGAGGTTGCATTTTGCTTGTGTCACTCAGGTTTCTCCCACCTTGATGTCATGCTTGTGGAATGCTATGACCCAAAAGGTGACCAGTGGAACATTCTCCAGACCCCCATTTTAGAGGGCCGAAGTGGTCCTGGCTGTGCAGTGCTTGATGACAGCATTTACCTTGTCGGGGGCTACAGCTGGAGTATGGTGGGTGCCTGCATTGACCTCACTGACCTACTTGTGTTTGTGCTTACTTTTTCTGCTTGTCTCCCTCCAAATGTGTCACTGCTCACATATTTATCTTTTAAGAGTATTGTGCTCCTGGGCAAGCGGTAAGTTACTTGAAGTAGTAAAATGGAGTCAGTTAGTTTGCCCCGGAGCTAACTTACTGCCTGTTCAACTGTAACACAGGACAGGATAGGTCTCTGGCCCGTGCCTACCCTCACGCTTTTTTTATTCTGGCTTTCCTAGTGGAGGTCAAACTGAAGTGATTCTATAAGCATTCTGTTGCATTTGTTTGAATAGGAGAATCTGAACCGTTTCTTAACAGTATGGGATGAGAAATGGAAATTAATTAGTCAGTGTCTATGAATCCTGTTTAGGATGTGTAATTTGCCATCGTTTTTTTCCTTTTTTTTTCTTTTTATCATGAAAATTTTCAAACATAGACAAAATTGAGACTGCAAGAGTGCTTCTTTAACCCCACATCCATCTTTAACATCCATCAACAGTTTGCCATACTTACTTCATCTATCCCTCCTTTTAAAATGTTTTACTAAAACAGCTTGAAGCAAATCCTAGACATATTATTTCACCTTTAATGCTTAGTATGCATCTTAAAAAAAAAAAAAGAATCAGTCTCTTACATAAGCACACTATCAATATCACCCCTAACGAAATGAACAATAATTCCGTTACTTCCAGTGCATATTCACATTTTTCCTATTGACTTGGGAAAAAAATGTACTTTTCAAGTTGGTATGTTCAGATCAGACTCCAGCAAGTTCCACTCATTTTGGTTATTATGTCTCTTTAAGTAAAGTAACTTAAAGTCATAAGTTATTATGTCTAGTGAAAACAGTACCCCTGCCCCACTTTTTTTTTTTTTTCCATTCCACTGTCTTGCTGAAAAACAGGGTTCGTTGTCATACGGAATATCCCACATTCTGGAATGGCCTAATGGCTTCTCTGTAGTGTCATTTAAAATAAAACTGTCTGCATATTTCTGATAGACTGGAATTAGAGCTCAGGTCTTATGGTTCAGCTTTTTTCTCTTTTTCTTTTTTATTTCTTTTGTCATTTTTTTTTCCTTTGTTGGCAAGAATACCTGAGGAGGTGAACGTGCAATTCAAACCACATCGCATCAGGAGGCACATGGCGTCTAATTGTCTAGCTATGAACTTTTAAAATGATGGCTGTCTTTATATTTTCCTATTTATACGTGTTAGTTTTATAAGGTTAATTTAGGGTTCTAATATCAATTATTTTTATTTCTTTTGCATCAAACAAGGCGGTGATAAAAAGTTTGGGAGGAGTTTTAAAAAGTTATTAGTTATATGGAAGAAAATATGTATTGACACATAACCAGATAGCCATATGTGTGCTTATTTATTGGTGTAAATTGCTAGCTGCAGAAAGGTATATATGTTTAGGAGCCAGACATCAGAAACATGCTTTCAGAAAATGATTATTAGGTTGGTTGTTTGTTGCCTGCAATGCAAACAAAGTCTTTGGTTTGGGAGAGGGACATGTTATACAAGTACTAGCCCCTGAGGCTGACAAAGAAGATTAAAAACAGTCTCTGTTTCTTGTGTGGCCTCTTAAAAATAAGTGAATCAATGTGTGATCAGTAGGCAACCCTTCATATCCAGTTTACTTAAAACTGGTTTTGAATCCCAGCTCTGATTCTCTACAGTAACAAAATAAAATGAAGTGAAGCCACAATCAATCCAGTTTGCTTCAATTATTTGAATCTTGAAGGTGAATTTGGCTTTTTTCTTTAACTTAAACCAGGTAGATAATTTCAGTTTTTGATCAATTATTTCAAAGAATTTGTTGACCATCTAGAATGTTCTAGATACTTGACTTTTGCTATTAGTTACACAAACGCACAAAAAAGATTTTGGAAATCTTGTTTCAAATTGTTCCTTAGAGTAAAACAACCAAAGTTCATGGCTTTCATTTAAATTTTTTAGCAAGAGCAGGGAAGGTATCTTCATTCCAGGGTAAATGTGATAAATAACGCTGCCACTGTACTTCTCTGAACATCCTTCTCTATGTGCTCCGTGCTCTACCATTACAGGGGGCCTACAAGTCATCTACAATATGCTATTGTCCAGAGAAAGGAACCTGGACAGAACTCGAAGGTGATGTAGCAGAACCACTCGCAGGCCCTGCCTGTGCCACAGTCATCCTGCCTGCCTGTGTACCGTACAACAAATAACACCAGGAAGCCCTGGAATGAACAGTATCACATTCTGGGAAGCAATGACAAGTGACATCACCATTATAATTGGAACAATGCATTCTAATGATCCAAATGCCGAAACCCACCCTTGGTTTCTGATGAACGATTTACAAGTAATCACAAACGAAAGTGACCTGTTCTTGAGCAGATACGGAGTCCGTAACTCAGATCACACCGAACTTCCCGTGGTGACAAACTCTTCCATTTCAGACTGGTTTTAACTTGTCCCAGCTTTGCAAAAACTTCTCATGTGGATTTTAACTTTCAAGAGGAGAAAGATAAAATACTGAAGACTTCCCCCAGAGAAACCTGAGATCAGTATTGTGCATTGTAGTCCTCCTGCATGTGACCTATGTTGAAGTTTTGGGGATATTGTGCTCATGAATGATCCAAAATTTGACCCACCTAAAGACATACGCAGCATTACAGAAATTGTCACTTGATTCTGTATTCCTAACCTTTGGCTACTTCACAGACTCCGTAAGCAACACAGTTCTAGAAAACAGTGTAAGATTAAAGAGGGGCATTTTCGTTTCTATACAGCTTCATTTTTACATACCTTCTGCCCTTACAGCACCTCATGGGACCAGAGAAGAAAAGATATCGTCTACTGTAGCAACTGCTTTCTGCCCTGTGGGTTCTAGGTTAGCCAGAGCCATAATTGTTTTGTCCTCAATCTTATCCAAAAGATTAAAACAAAATACACTATATCACTCTTCAGTTCATGGAGGCTTGTGCTTTCTGGTTTTCTGAAGTACCTAAGTAGTGAACATATTGGTTATTTGCCTGACAAATTTAGTCACACAATTTTGACGAGGTTCTGTTGGTTAACACATCTGACCCAAACTTAACTAACCATTAAAAAACTGGAAAATTCCTTTAAGAAATTTAGCAACAAAAAGAACGAATAACTTTTTATGTACAACCCAAGTTGGCTGTCTGTCCCTAAAAAACACAACACAACGTTACTTAAAAGAATGCTCAGGAAAAGCACATGACTTACCGTCAATATTCCTCCAATTCATCATATTTTCTTTACTACCACCAGCGATGCCTGAACCCAGTTAAGTAAGCAATTGCTATATTGTCATTAGGACTACAAGGATTTTAGGAGCAGAAGGATCCAAGACTGTGAGATAGTCTCCATTAGGCAAATCAAATGGGCAAAACTGGCAGGAACATGAATTTGATTTTCAAACTCAAGAGATTAAACCCTAGTGGTGTAGTGGCTAGGAACTATGGCTGCTAACCAAAAGGTCGGTAGTTCAAATCCACCAGGCGCTCCTTGGAAACCCTATGGGGCAGTTCTACTCTGTCCTACAGGGTCACTATGAGTCGAAATCAACTCTGTGGCAACGAGTTTTGTTTTGTTTTTTGGCTAAGATATAAACAACGACAGTTAGGAGTAAAGAAAAGCATAAAATACTTTTTTTTAATACTCAGAGATATTGCTGAATCCCTCAACAAATGTGCCATTCAAAACAACAATACGGGAAAGCCACAGATTAAAATGCCTTGAGGATAAGCTTTCATTGTGGAGCACGTCAAGATGAAGTGGGTATACTGGAATCCAATGCCGTTTCTACAGTAAAGTGCAATCTTCATTGTTTTTGTATTTATTTGTATGTTCAGATCCAAAGGATCCATTGTAAGATATATATGTATAAATATATATATGCGGTGCAATCAACTTTCATTTCTTTTTCCTTGAAACCATATGAAATATATAGAAAAAACATTACAGTACTCTGTGGAAAAACCCCAGCTGATATCATAAAGAGAACAAGGTCTGATTAGAACATTTTATCGTCAACTGTCACCATTTCTTCTGAAAGTCACAGTTTATATGAGAATATTTGCTTTCCTTATACTGGTTCTTCATTTTATTTTTTATTTTTAGCCAAAAAAAAAAAAAATCATTTATGAGAACTATAAGTAAAGCTTATAGTTTTTCAGAAAGACACAACCTATTAGAAAGCGAAAAGTGAGTAAATAAGTCACAGAGAATGCAAATTTTGTACAGTATTAGAATGTGTAAATGAAGCTTGGAAGGGGAAAACTTTAAATAAAAACTTTATGTACTAATTCAGCTGTCTCTCTTATTCCTGCTTATAAAGCATATGTATAAATCTCAAAGTTAAATTCTTTTGAAGGGTTGTAATATGTAAATCCCTAAATATTTGTATTCTTCAGATATGCTTCGCAAGTTTATTTTGCTTCCTAGCAATAGGTAAATGTATATAGTATGGCCAATGCTAAAATTTATGGAATACTTGTGGAAAAATGTTGTGAGTGAAAAGTCAAATGAATTGAATCTGATTTGTTACAATAAGGAGGAATTCATCCAGGCTCTAATAGCAAGATACTTATAGAAATTACTATCAGCACTATATCAGCACTATATGTACTAAATAATACTTGCATACTCTCCAAAGAATATGTGAATTAAATCAATTATCTAAACACATACTATTTAATTTTATTCTCTTTTTTAAAAAATCTCAGAAAATTTGTGCAGGACAAGGAGAGAGGAAGGAGCCCTGGCGGCACAACCATGAAGCACTTGGCTGCTAACTGAAAGGCTGGTGCTGCAAACGCACCCAGTGGCTCCGCAGAAGAAGGACTCGGCAACGTGCTCCCATAAAGATTACAGCCTAGAAAACCCTACGCGGCAGTTCCACTCTGTTGCATGGGTTCACTGTGAGCCGAAATCGACTCAATGGCACCTAACAACAGCAACAGCAAGGAGAGAAGCTATGGGAGATAATAAGAGAAATTGAGGCATGTAGCTGAGGTAGTAGGTGGGCAGCCCCCAGGCAAAGTCAGGAGCTAATTCCTGAAGCTTGCAAGCTAGGGAGAATTTAATGCTTCCTGGCCAAATCTATCATTATTGATGGTTATACTCACAATTTAATGATTTTTTTATCCTCCCTGGGAATCCATGAAGTGGGGCCCTGGTAGTACAGTGGTTAAGAGCTCAGGCTGCTAACCAAAGGGTCAGCAGTTCAAACCCTTGGAAGCCCTATGGAACAGTTCTACTCCGTCTTATAGGATCCATAGGGTCGCTATGAGTCGGAATTGACTCGACGGCAAGGAGTTTGGTTTTTTGGTTTCAGCAGTCCATGAAAGCAAGAGCGACAGGATTGCTTTCTTCCTCCACTGGACCTTCACCTCTCCAGGCTAAGGCTGCACACCAGGAAAAGCCCTCTTGAGGTAACCTCCAATTAGCACCTTCTCCTGAGTCAAACTCTCGTTGCTGCAGAGCTTCTTCCAACTACCCTGAATTCCCAAAATTCTAGTGCTGACCAGATATCACGAGTGCTTAAAGAAATATGCTCATCTTTTCCGAATCCCAAGGAAGCATCTACTTTAAGCTATGGCTAAACTGTATATTTCATGTCTTGTATTTAGTTGGTTAATACTTGAAGGAATTTAAGATGGCAATAAAAGATATTTTTCTGAAAATATGCCTTAAAGCTGGCTGATACCAGGGAGAGGAAGCATAAACTTCAATTTAATACATGCATCTTCTTCTCCATAAATTCTTCCAAACTTATTTTCCAGCTATTTGTTACTTACACCATTTAACAAATTGGCCTCATTATCAACATTGTAAGTATCATGGAAATATAGTTTTCACCATCAGCTAAAAATAACTATGACTGAAGTAGGAAATATCGCTATATCGGTTTTTTAAAATAACTGCACCAAACCCAAATATAAGTTGTTTGAGAGAATTCTTGCTCTGTTATCCTGGCACTTACCAAGCTGACAGAGTTCAGGAGTCCCTGGGTGGCACAAACAATGAAGCACTCAGCTACTAATGAAAAGTTTAGTGGTTCAAATCCACCCAGAGGCACCTTGGAAGAAAGCCCTAGAGATTCATTTCCAAAAGATCACAGCCATGGAAAATCCTATACACAGTTCTACTCTGACACACGAGGTCACCATGAGTTGGAATCAACTCAACGACAATTGGGCTGGACCAAACTGCAGTCTCTTCTTTAAAACATTATTGTGAGGATCAGATGTAAAGGATATGAAAACGTGTTGCACCTTTTAAATGCTGAAGTAAAATACACATATTAGCTACTAAGATGCAATGGCTGAAGAACCAAGTCCAACTTTAGGCCTAGCTACAGAAGACCTTAAAATATGGCCTCAACCTCACTTTCAAGACGCATTTTCCTTTACACTTTCCTTCATATTTTCCTTTACAAAGTGAACCTTGCTGTTTCACAAACATAGCCTATGCACTTCCATCTTTTCTTTTTTGCTTATGCATAAAGAATGCCTTTTTATGCTCAACACAGTCTATTAAAATCCTGTCCTTCCAGGTTCAGTTCAAACTCCACCTTCTCCACCACTAAGCCTTCAACAGTCTTGTGTGAATGTTTTTCATCTGAATCCCTGTGGCTCTCTCTGACTTTACCTATTCAATACTATTTGTAAAATTTCATATGTCTTACATTCTTATAGATTCAGGATTCCTTGAGGGTAGAAATAATATGTAACATGTCTCTGAATCCACCGTAAAGTCTCATTAGGAAACCATGAAATATTTGTTGAATAAAGGTACTGTTTTAAAAAAAATTATTAACTTAATGTAATAGTTGTGAAAACTAGAAAAAGAAAATAGTCTTTAGTCCACCATGCAACACAACTTTTGTCTTTTGGTAGTCTGAACTCTTCCTGGTCTTTGTCATTTGCACTTTTTCCATGTGTACAATTAAATTTACATCTTGATATTTTAAATGTCTAGTATTTCACAAGCATGTTTCCATGTTACTAAATCCCCTTCTAGTTTTTAATAATTGCATAGTATACTGAGCAAACATTGGCAAATTTTGATTTATATACTGGTGTCAGAGACAGCCCTCAGACAGAATTCTTATATGTTCTTTCTGATTCCCTCCCATCAGTTTTATTCCACAGCTCAGGTTCTGCCTAACTAGTAATATTGTTTTACCAGAATACTTAGAAATGCATAAAAGCTCTGGCTCTCCAGAGATACTGCTTATTCAGTTCATCTTTAATCCTTTTCCACATTTGACATTTCTGATGAGAAATGTTGCAACACCCTCCACCCCCAGACTCTTCCAGGATAGTTGTGGTAAACTGTACTTTCCTTGTAAATGGAGTTGGACCACCAAGATTCCACTTCAAGCCAGATGGCATTCATAGAGTGTGGCAGGAAGTTCTTTATTTGCCTTACAAGTTTTTCCTAAAAGGAATTCAGACAATTAAAACCAGCTGAGATGGGATGGCATATTAAATTTATTTATTTTTCTTCTAGCATGATTGGCCATGTTAATGCAATTTGCAAGACAGAAAGAGAAGAGAAAGAAGGAAGAAAGGAAGGCAGAAAGGAAGGGAGGAAAGAAGGATCATTAAAGTCCAAGTCTCTTGAGGCTACATATCTGGGAGTGGTCATTATCTCCTCTAAATTTCTAGAATATTAATTACCTGTACTGTTCATATAGCATCTACAACGTATTTTCTAATATGTTTATGCTTTGATTCAACTAAGTCTGCTGGTATAGAATGGCCAGTGCCTGAAAATGCTGTTTCCCCACAATGCCTTCATTATATTGGTGCTCAATTAATGGATAGTGGTTAATTTTAGGAAACCCTGGTGGTGTAGTAGCTAAGTGCTACAGCTGTTAACCAAAAGGTCGGCAGTTCGAATCCACCAGGCGCTCCTTGGAAGCTCTATGGGACAGTTCTACTCTGTCCTATAGGGTCGCTATGAGTCGGAATTGACTCGATGGCAATAGGTTTGGTTTTTGGTTTGGTAATGACAACCAGTTTCATGTGGAATTGTGCTAGATAGGAGATATTATTATAATCATCTCCAGATTATCAAATTGTGGTATAAGTGATGAAAAAAGTGTGAGAACAAGGACTTTCATCTCCAGATGGAGTGTAGTAGACCACAGCAGGCCAAGACTTTCACCCTTACAACTAAAAAAAATAATAATTTTCTAAATGTTTTTAAAGGCATTCGAGAACTATGATTCAAGAACTATGAAAGCAATTAGGACTAGATGAACTAATTCAAAGAGGAGAAAAGTGTTCTCAGGTGATTTGATTATGGCCAGTTTTTTTTTTTCCTGGGGGCATTTTCCAGTTTGGGGCATGAGTTGATGATCAAGGTTCACCCACGCAGAGATCCTATGTGGTGGGAAAGAGAAACCATCACAGGTTTTAGTTGTCACACAGAAATAGTGTGACAAAATGAAACCCTAAAGAACCCTAAACAAGCAACGAGTCTTACCCAGAGGAACAGTTTTAGAGTTCTGTTATTACACAGGAATATAGGAAGCTAGGTAAAAACTTCCAAAAAATAGGGGAAAAGTTCCCATGATCTTGCAACGCTTAGGAAATAAAGACTTGCCGAGTGAAGGAAACTGCCTCAAATGTATGACTACTGGTCATCTCCTCAAGACACCTGCAAATTTTGAAGTTGCATAAGTTAGGAATATAAAGGGTTAAGCTGAAATCCTCTGTAGAGAAGAATTGAATTTCCTACAGTCTTCAGGGCTCAGGAGACAAAGGACAGACTCTGTGCCAAAAGTCTGGAAGGGCTTGCCCTAGGAATAGAGGCAAACCAAAGGTAGACTGAGTCTTACTGAAACGAGCATCAACCAAACTCAATCTCTGATTGAATTGAGATGATCAGCTGCTCATTCTCTCTGGGTAACAATATAAAGGAGAAACTCTCTGGTGGAAGATAAAATTATATGGAACCAGCACAGTTCTTTTATACCAAAAGAATTGCATTCAGTCAATATGAGAAAAATTCAAGACTATGGTTTATAATCAACAGAATAAAACACAGAATAAAAATAGACCCAGTAATGACCCAAATTTTTGAGTTAGCAAACAAATAAATATGATCAATAATGTTAAATAAAATATAGGAAAAGTGGGAAAAATAAACAAAAGGATGGGGGAATTTCACCAAAGAAATAAAATCTTTTTTTTTTTTTAAAGAATCAAATGGTTATTCTAGAAATAAAAAATATAATATCTTAAACTAAAAACTCAATGGATGGACTTAGCAGCATACTACATATAGAAAAACACAGGATTGGTACGCTGGAAGACAGATTAGTAGAAAAATACCCAAAATGAAGCAACGAGAGATAAACATAGAACAAAATATTAAAGTTAAAGAGGCTTCTGGGACATGCTCAAAATGTCTAACATATGTTTCATTAGAATTCCAGAGGAATTCCATACAGATTCAAGAAACTCAACAAATCCCAAACAGAATAAAGACAAAGAAAACCACACCTAAGTATATTATAGTAAAACTGCTAAACAATAAAGACAAAGAAACTTAAAATAGCTAGAGAAAAAAGTCATATTACCTTTAAAGGAGCAATGATGAGCCTTTCAGTTTAGTTCTCAGTAGGAATTATGAAAGCCAGAGAACAATAGAATGACATTTTTAAAGTGCTAAAAGAAAATAAAAGCCAACCCAGAATTCCACATCCAGCGAAAATATCTTTTTCATAACTGAAAATAAACAAAAAGCAATTTCAGTCAAACGAAAATGGAGGGACTCCATTAACAGTAGGTCTGTACTAAGGAAAATACCAGGGGGAGATTCTCAGGCAAAAGGAAATTTACCACAGATGGAAACGGGGGGAGGGGGGGAACAGGAGGAAGCAGAACACAGGAAAGGATAAATACGTGGGTACCTATAAATGAATTTTTACCCTACAAAAAATAATGATAAACTTCTGTGGAATTTAAATTATATAGACAACTAAAACATATAACAATAATTCAAAGGGCAGTAGAGGGTAAATGTAGTTAAAAGGTTCTAGTTTTCTACCATAATTTGGGAATGAGTTAAAAGTAACGATTTGTAATAAGTCAAGTGGTTTCTAGGTTAACCACCAAAATAATAATTTTTTTAAATGTAAGATTAATAAGGAGGAAAATGAGATAACAAAAATACTTGACTAAGCCAAAGTAAGAAATGAGAGAAAAGAAAATATAAAACAGACCAAATAGAAAGCAAATAGTATGATGACAGATGTGAAATAAAATGTATCAGTAATTTCATTAAAAATAAATGGATTAAACACTCCAGGTAAAAGACTAGGATTGTCAGACCTGTTAAAAAAAAAAAAAAAAAACTCATGATACTTACAGGACTCATAATTTAAACATAAGGATACACCGAAAGACAGCTGGTATAGCTATAATACCATTAGACATAGTATGAAGTCACAGCAAAGAAAGTCGATCAAAATGGGCATGACTTCTTTTTACATTGAGGACTTAGTATCTCTGGTTTGACTTTTTTAACTACCTCATGACACTGAATATATAGGGACATATGTTGTTGTGTGCTGTCGAGTTGATTCCAACTCATAACAACCCTAAAGGACAGGATAGAACTGTCCCATAGGATTTCCTAAGCTGTAGTCTTTATGGGAGCAAATCACCAGGTCTTTTCTCCTATGGAGCAGGTGGTGGGTCCCAACTGCTGATCTTTCGGATAGCAGCCAAGCACTTACCATTGTGCCATCAGGGCTCCTTAGGGATCTAATAGGAGTATGCTATTACTCTTTGGAAACGTAATTTTTGACATATTAAATACTGTTTTACGTACTGTGAGTTAACTATATCTAATCAATGTTTAAGAAATAAATTTTACAAAACTTATTTGACATAGATGATAGATACATAGTTAGATGATTTTAGATATTTATAAACTCTCCCAGGATTTAAATAAGTGACTTAAATTTCTAATATGATCCTTTGAGCTCTAGGCCATTCCCTATAGTATTGTTTCCTTAACAAGGCTCATGTTCTTCAGGACTGGTCCATGCACTCCTATATATACCCCCAAACAAACATGCGACCCTCTCAGCAATTTTTAGAGGAAAAGTGACACCATAGACCAAAGAGCCCTAAAACTTGGGAGGGGAACATATAAAGTAATGTTGGCGACAGTATGATATATTCTGAAAATAAAAGGACAAAGGCTTTTTCTGTATTAAAACCCAAACCAAACCAAACCCATTGCCATCAAGTCAATTCCAACTCATAGCAACTCTACAGGACAGAGCAGAACTGCTCCATAAGGTTTCCAAGGAGCGCCTGGTGGATTTGAACAGCTGACCTTTTGGTTAGCAGCCAAACTCTTAACCACTACACCACCAGCGTTTCCTTTCTGTATGAAGAAAACATAAAAAGGAAGTATGTGTTCATTCCAAAACAAAAAACAGCCCTTGTTGTGAGGTTAAAAGTCAAAGAATATATCTGGTGTATATTACCTCAGATATCAATTAGACTCTCAGATTCAGGTTTGACTCTTCAAAATGCCAGCAAAGGCAGATCAAGTGGATTGCGTGAGAAATAAGTAGTTAATGGAAGAGGCAGGGTTAATAAACTCCAAAGAGCTTGTTCCATCAGGAAATATTTCACTAATCTGCAGAAGCCTAACTCACAGGACCTCATAAAACACATTCTGTTAGAGTCAGTGTTCCACACCAATTACAGATTTCTGAAGGACCATCAGAGCAAAACTATACCCTTAATATGTAAGCCGACAGTGCTGTGACTAAGAGTGCAATTGGACTGGGACAAATCTCTATGATCTTGATATATGAAAATCCAAATAGATGGTTTCCATAGAAATGAATAAAAACATTTCCAAATTACTTATTCAGGATTAATCCACTGCAGCTCTACAGCAAATACATTTGATGAGGCTCAGTAAAGCAGCCAATGAAAAATAAACTGAAATTGTCCAATAAGATGATTCCCTTCACTAACAACAAATCCATGCACAGTTAAAATATGGGTTTAGACAAAGTGTCATTTTAATTCCAAGTGTATAAAATGATAAAATTAAGAGCTGAAAACACCTTAAAGATTCCTTGAGGTAATTTTAATAGAAGAAAAAACGAAGACTTTTTAGCCATTGATGCTTCTCTTCACATCTTAGCTCTACTGCTTTCTAGGAGGGTTAACCTGGGCAAGTTAAATTCTTCTCTGGCAACCTTAGTTTCCTCATCTGAACAATGGGATTAATAATACTTTTCTCTTGGGCATAATGAAGGAACTTTATATTTCTCAGATGAAGAATGTGGAAGACAGAGATGAAGGGATGTATCCAAGGCCATTGTTAGTCAAGAGCTATGAGTTGAATTGTGTCCCCCAAATAGATATGTTCAAGTCCCAACCTCCGTTACCTATGAATGTGATCTTATTTGGAAATAGTGTCTTGGAATATGTAATTAGTAGTTAACATGAAGTCATACTGGAGTAGGATGGGTTCTAATTCAATTATGACTAACCATTAAACTAACCATTGCCATCAAGTCAATTCCGACTCATAGCAACCCTGTAGGACAGGGTAGAACTGCCCCATAGAGTTTCCAAGGAGCATCTGGTGGATCTGAACTGCAGGACTCTTGGTTAGCAGCCATAGCACTTAACCACTACGCCACCAGAGTTTCCTCAATTATGACTAGTGTCCTTAAAAAGTGAGAAGAAACACAGGCAAGCAAAGAGGGAAGGCAGCCACATGAAGACAGAGGCAGAGATTGGAGTAACTCTGCCACAAGCCAAGGAACACCTGGAGCTACCAGAAGCTGGGAAAGACAAGGAAGGATCTTCTCCTAGGGACTTCAGAGGGAGGATGGCCCGAGCAACACCTTGATTTCAGACTTCTAGCCTACAGAACTGTGAGAGATAAATTTCTGCTGTTTTAAGCTACTCAGTTTGTGCTAATTTGTTATAGCACCCTTAGGAAACTAATACTATCAGGGAGAGGAATGAATTCAGGAGCCACAGAGCTGGACTTCCAGTTCCAGTCTTCTATTACTGTGCTGTTTCTTTTATGACTGGGTTTCCATTTATACAAGTAAATGGAGCTAGAAACCTGGGGAATTACCCCAAGAATCTGTACTACAATGACTTTTCTTCAAATGTTGTTGATTCAAGTATACTCCCCGCCCCCCACCAAAAAAAATTTTTTTTCAGATATCTGGGACTGAATCAAATATCCTAAAGTTTGAAGCAAGGCATGTGTAAAGGATGGCAAATAGGATTTTTTCTATTGCCTCAAATGAGAATTTTGGCACCTCAAAACTGAAGGCAATGGATACTTGGTATCAATATGTGTTAGTCTAGGTCCTTTTAGAATACCATGATGGGAGTAGAAATGCCAGAGATTAGGGAAGAGAGGAGGCAGAGGAACCTTGAGAATGTACTGCAGGTTTGACCTCTGTGAAGAAGAGAGGGAAGAAAGGAGGGTTGGGTAGGAATGTTCTCAGTCAACAGCAGAAGTCTAAGGTTTGGGGAAAACCAAGGGGAATTTCTTGAGCCGAAATTGCCCTTCAGAAAAGTTCTATATCTGATAGGAACAGGCCTGTCTTAGTGTCCCTAACATACTCAGTCATTGGCTGGGCACTGCTCATGCGAAGTGGACTTCAGTGTCAACACAGTGGTGTATCCAGAGCACAGCAGCTGGGGATGTCCATCAAACATGCTTCCCACAACAGATCTGAGCCATGAACTTTCATGGCTGCCATAATACATTTTCTATGAGAGCCATATACCCAGAGAACTCACCAAGAAGTAGGCAAACAGATACTGAGTATAACCTTCAATAGCTTCTGAAAGCAAAGACTGTAAATTAATTAAAGATCTTTCAAAGAGAGTTTGTAGGTGTAGAGAGTGCTGCAGCATTTCATCTCCCCCCGAACACTCAAACTCAACAGAAATTGGAGCTATTTGATGGAGTAGAAGCTGACATCTCTACCTCCTACTCCAAGCTACATGGCTTCTAAGCCACAGAACGTTAAATACATCCAGTTCTATTTCCAAAGAAGAAAGTAAGAACATCACTGGGAAAGCCTAATATGTGTTTCTATTGAGTTGGGGACCACAGAAAGCAGCGCCTTCCCTTAACCTGGAGAAGCCTGAAGGTAGAATTCTAGCTTTAGACCCACTGGCATATTCATGTTAGACACATTTATCTCATCAGATATCTCTACTGTATGCCCTGTCTATCGGCATTGCACATGCAGGCAGGCTGTGCCTCAAACTTTTAGGCAGCCATAAGGCTGCTAGCAATGAGGCACGTACATCCACTGGCATCAACCATTACATGGGTGCTACATTCATCTGTGATTGAGCCAGACACATGAGACAATTACAGTGTTTGGTAAAGTGAAAACCATTATTATTATTTATAAAGAGCAGACAGTAAACAATAACAGATTCTCAAAGGAGAAATGCTTACACTTTCCCAAATCACCCACGTCCTTTCTATGTCACTGGGCAGGCACACTGTGGTTCAGGTTAGATGCTGTCTTCATGTCACTGCTGTCACTGGGTAGTACCACCTGCCTGGGAATCCTGATATGCTGCGGGGAGGGGGGGCCCGTGCATGGATCCCAAGGCTTCTTCTCTGCTGCTGGACCTAGCTGGGTCTTGCCTCAAAGATGGGAAGCCCCTACACAGGATTCCTCAAGCCTCTGTGGCTGGGCCCTACTAGGCCTCTGCTGCTGACTCCTGAAATGCCACCCAGGCCTGCCATGATACCCAAGCTTGCACTGCAAGTGTTACAACTCCCTTAGCTCTGCCAGCAAGCCTCCAGCCCAAAGGTGTTCAGCACTCTCTCTGTGGGCTAGCAAGCCCACCCATGGTTTCCACCACTCATACTGCTGCTGCCATTTCTCTGACACTGTGCTTATCAACGTTTCTCACCATCTCACGATGTCTTCAGTGTTATAACTCCCTCTTCTGGGTCTAGGAGGTTCTCAGCTGCACTCCACTGCAAACACTTCTTGATGATAGTGGAATTGGCCTTTTATAAGCCCTGCAAGATGGCAAAACCAACCAATTCCCTAACTGACCACAAGGGCCTCAACCCTATTAGTTGGATTTTCAAACAACTATTTGCATAAAAACCGACCAATCCCAGACAATCATTTAGTAAGAGTCACAAGACCATGGTTAGAATGGCCATATAAAAGAGATCCATTGCACCATATCCATTATTTGGGAAGAAGCTTTGTACTGTCTCAGAAGGGGTAAACATGGTGCGATCACACGGTTCATTCCCTTGCCATTTATTTGTGACTTAAAGTAGGTTATTTTACTTCTCTGTGCCTTACTTCCTTCATCTATAAATAAAAATAGTAATTTCTATCCCCCAAAAAAGTGTTGCCAAAATTAAATGAGATAATGTATGTAACAGCCTCAGGGTCAACAAGTAGTAACTCTATTCTCAAGTAAAGAAGTAAATTTGGTGCTGTGTCATCCTAACCTATTGTACTTTTTAAGGGAACACAGATTTTCTTACTACGACATCACTTTTAAGGAATTTGCTGCCTGTAAGAAGTTTATTGAAAAGCTGGGAACACTGCAGTACAATGAACATTTTCAACACTGTTATTATCTGTAGGACGATTTAGTGTCTGTAAATTACTATACAAATTGCTTGAAGTTAATAGGTGTGACATAGTGACTGTGATCATTAAGGTTGTGTGACAACTTGGCCGGGCCATGATTCTCAGTGGTTTGGCAGTTACAATGTAGTTGGGCAGTCATATAATGATATGATCCATTCCATGATGAGATTTGATACAATGCGATCACCTCCATGATGGGATCTGCTGTGAGCAGTCAATCAACTGAAACGGAGTTTCCTTGGGGTGTGGCGCACATTCAATATAGGTAGACTTTCTGGCAAGGCTGGCAGGCTTTTGCTGGCTCTGGATCCTGCAGCTGGCTCCTGTTCGCCTGACCTTCAGTTCTTGAGGCTTGAGCTAGCACTTACCTGCCGCCTTGCCTGCTGATCTTGGAATTCATTGGTCTTCACAGCCTGCAAGCAAGAGCCCTGTTGTCTGATCTTCTGATCTTGAGTTCACCAGCCCGTGGTTACGTGAATCAGGAGGACTCCAGCATGATCTACGAGTTTGGGACGTTTCAGCCTCTACAACCACATGAGCCATTTCCTTGATATAAATATCTATATATACTTTTATACACTTTACTGGTTTTGCTTCTCTAGAGAACCCAGCCTAAGACAGTGAACAACAATCCCAGTTTGCCTAGCACCTTTCAAGTTTACCAGTGGAAGACCTGCATCCCAGGGAACCATTCAGTCTCAGGCAATCCAGAACACTGGGCCACCCTACATGCGAAGCTCTAAGAATATTGCCTAGTATATTTGAGGCATTCGATAAATGTTAGCTACTATTGTGATTATTATTTTCACTTATGAAAATTTGAATCCCTCCTCTATCAACAAGACTTCAGAAAACAGTGATGAATAAGGTCCAGGGTCTGCCTTTGTGGATCTCAGAGAACAGCTGAGGAAATAGAAAACTAATGCTAATGGAATCTACTTCCGAAGTTTTTTGGTTTTTTGTTTTGTTTTGTTTTTTCTGCAATGCAGCCTCTTCATCTCTCTAGAACTCTTACAAAACAAACAAACAAAAAAAAACCCGTTGCTGTCAAGTCAATTCTGACTCATAGCGACCCTATAGGACAGAGTAGAGCTGCCCCATAGAGTTTCCAAGGATGGCCTGGTGGATTTGAATGCTGACCTTTTGGTTAGCAGCCGTAGCACTTAACCACTATGCCACGAGGGTTTACTCTTACAGAATAAATATAAAATATATATATATATTTTTTATACATTTGCTAAGAAGTACAAAGGATGGAATGAAAACCAATAAAAACAAAGACAAAACTACTGTCCAAAATTGTTAAGCCGTTTCCTTGCTGAAAAATGATCTTGAAATAGCTTTAGATAAATTTTTAGAATTTCTTTAGCTTCCTACAAACTGGGAGCATATCTAATTAACCTATCAAAGAGTTTCTCTTCAGTGCATTTTCATTGAACTTTATAAGTTCAATGAATTTGTTGAATTGAAACCAATGGCAAACCTTCTGCAATATTTGTAAAGATGCACACCCATGTTCATTGCAGCATTATTCACAATAACACAGATAGAACAACCTAAGTGCGCAACAACAGATGAATGGATAAACAAATTATGGTACATACACACAATGGAATACTATGCAATAATAAAGAACAATGATGAATCCACGAAACACCTCACAACATGGATAAATCTGGAGGGCATTATGCTGAGTGAAACAACTCAGTCACAAAAGGATGAATACTGTATGAGACCATAATTATAAAAACTCAAGAAAAGATTTACACACAGAAAGAAAAAAACAACCTTTGATGGTCATGAGGGAGGAGTAGAGGGGAGAGAAAATCACTAACTAGATAGTGGACAAGTGTTAACTTTGGTGAAGGGAAAGACAGCACACAATATAGGAGAAGTCAGCACAACTGGACCAAGGCAAAGCCATAGAAGCTTCATAGACACATCCAAACACCTCGAGGGATCGAATTACCAGGACTGAGGGCTGGGGATCAAGGTCTCGGGCGACATCTAGGTCAATTGGCATAACATAGTTCATAGAGAAAATGTTCTATATCCCACTTTGGTGAGTAACATCTGGGGTCTTAAAAGCTTGCCATCTAAGGTATATCAGTTGGTCCCATGATGTCCAGAGAGTGAAGAAAACAAAAGACACAAGGAAAATATTAGTCCAAAAGACTACTGGATCACATGAACCACGGCTTCCACCAGCCTGGGCCCAGAAGAACTAGATGGTGCCCCACTGTCACCACTGACTGCTCTGACAGGGGTCACGACAGAGGGTCTGGACAAAGTGGGAGAAAAATGTAGAACAAAATTTAAATTCACAAAAAAAGACCATATTTACTGGTCTGTCAAAGACTGGAGGAACCCTGGAGACCCTGGTTCCAGACACTCTGCTAAGTCAGAACTGAAGCCACTTCCGAAGTCCACCTTTCAGCCAAAGATTAGACAGGCCTATAAAACAAACAATAACACATGTGAGGAATGTGCTTCTTAGTTCGATCGATCAAGCATGTAAGACCAAATGGGCAACACCTGCCCAAAAGCGAAAAACGAGAAGGCAGGAAGGGACACGAAAACTGGATGAATAGACACATAGAACCTGGGGTAGTAAGGGGGAGAGTGCTGCCACATTGCAGGGATTGCAACCAATGTCACAAAACAACGTATGCATAAATTTTTGTATAAGAAACTAATTTGTCCTGTAAACTTTCAGCTAAAGCACAATAAAATCTAAAACTATATACTACGCATTTGTAAAGAAAATCTCTGTCAAGATCTGTAATGTTTTATCTGACCAGTTTAGGTATGGCCAAGAAGAAGGAGCACTGAAACCCAGCTCTACACATCCATACCTTTCAAAAAAGCAGTTCGTACTGCCTACTTAGCACGTGCCAGGTCCAGTGACAGAAATTAAACACGAAAGTACACCGTGCAAATTTCCCTGGGCTTAGAAATTAGACTTTGTCTATTTACTCATATCAAAAAAGTCAGAATTGGGGCCAGCTTTGAACTCAAAAAACAGTTAACACAGAATAATCATCTTTAGAGAGGAAAGACATTATTATAAAACAAAAGACAATATTATGAGATAAAAAGGAGGACAAAGTGTATTTCAAGTCACAGTGAATAAATCAGATTAGGACCCAAGGGTAGACTTTAGAAATAATGGGAGCTAGAAGAAAATGACTAGTTGGTCTTTACAGATAATAGATTCTTTCTGAGCGTAAGGGAATGGTACTCTGGTGTCCTTAGAGAATTTGCTTGTGTAGGAACTACTGATAAACCACACAAAATGCCCCTTTTATGTACTGGATACCACAGCAAGAGGACGAAAGATCCCTGCACACATTGATGCCAGGAGGCCAGGAAGCATTCAGGAAAGGGAAAGGGGGCTAGTATTACCAAAAAATTTAGCCCAGAGCCGGACAGGGCAATGGGGTACTTTACATGCCTTATCGTATTCGATTCTCCACAACAACTTTAAGAGTTGAATATTATTATTGACATTCTACAGAGGAAGAAATTGAAGTTCAGAGAGATCAAGTAAATTGCCCAAGATCGCACAGCAGAAAAGTGGCAGAACACATATCTAGACTAAAGTCTCTCTTACTCCGTGGTAAGATAAAATAAAAAATAACACTAAGGACTAACCTATCTTCATTGCTCACTTGTGGTTGTGGCATGTCATAAAAAAACCATCTAAAAACTAGAATTACAGAATCCTTTTACTATTGAGGATATCTGACCCACAGAAAATCAATTGAGTACCATATTTAAATAAGAAGCAATTTTTTGTAGTTGTTGTGGCAGTTGTTATCTTTGATAGCCATAAAATCTTCAATTTACCTGATTGCTAAATTGAGATCAGAAAAGAAAAAAAAAAAGTATTGAATACACAAAAACCTGTTGCGTCGAGTGAATTCTGACTCATAGCAACCCTACAGGACAGAGTAGAACTGCCCCATAGAGTTTCCAAAGAGCCCCTGGTGGATTCAAACTGCCAACCTTTCGGTTTGCAGCCATGCCACCAGGGTTTCCTGAATAGATCTGTAAGAAAAAAACAAACAGAAAGGTAGCTTTGAATCTTCTGTTAGAAGGCTTTGAGCAGGGAAGCACTTAGAAAAAAAAGAATTACCTTGTCTATAGATTTTTTTTTTTCAGAACAAAGTTTCATTTTCTGCTCTTGCAAAGTGGCCTTTTTTTTTTTAACTTCTCTTCCTGTTTCAATTCATGATTCTCTTGGTGACAGAGAAATGTTTTGCAATAATAAAACAATTTCTATTATTCTTAAATAATATATAATAAATATATACAATTATACACTATAAATTATATATTATAAATATATACACACTTAGATCTAGCTCAGTAGTTCTCATGTAGTGGCGATTTGCCCTTCTAAGGACATTTGACAATATATGGAGACATTTTTGGTTGTCACACTTGGGAGTTGCTACCGGCATCTAGTGGGTATCCAAGGATGCTGCTAAACAGTCTACAATGTATAAGACAGTCCCTCACAACAAAGAATTTTCTGGCTCCAAGTTGAGAAACGCTTGTCAACTTTATGTGACATGCATGAATTATGATTTCAATTCTTTACCCTATTGCATGGCTCTAATAATTTATTTGAGAGACGATGATAATCAAGATATAAGTGACATGACTGTGTGTTATTAAATTAAAATATGTTTAGTATTTACTGAATGTGATGGCCCATCTCATGTATCTACTATGAACTATAAACCTAGTTGTCATAGAGTCAGCTCCCACTCATGGGAAATTATCACAGTGTTTCATTTCTAGATTTTCATAGTTTTTTTTTTCCCCTTGTTTTTCAAGTAATTTACAGTTATCTTTCACACAGATCTAATTCAACAGCATTTTTTTTTTAAGCAACTCTGTAATTCTCTCCAAAGGAACCATAAAACTGAAATTTCTAGTAATCTCTCCCCAAGGAAAACTACTCAGTATTTGGTGCAGATCCTCTAGTGAAGATCTAATTCCAGTGTATTTTTAAACTGAGGCTAATTTTCATATGTGAATTTTTATATTTTTTCTCACAAATTGTGTTGCATTTATTATAAAAAGTAAGCTGTTAAAAGATAAGTTGTATATGGTTTTGTAATTAAAATCAGTAAAATATATTCATGCTTTTGTAATAAATAAACTATCAACATGCCATGGTCCTCCTTGGTCCCCTTTCTACCACCTCAAAAAGAGGGAAATTTCTGTCCAAGCCAGATTTTTTTTTTTTTAATTTTTATTGTGCTTTAAGTGAAAGTTTACAAATCAAGTCAGTCTCTCACACAAAAACTTATATACACCTTGCTACCCAGTGCCATCCCAGTGCCGTCAGGTCGATTCCGACTCATAGCGACCCTATAGGGCACCTTGCTACACACTCCCAAATACTCTCTCCCTAATGAGACAGCCCGCTCTCTCCCTCCACTCTCTCTTATTGTGTCCGTTTCGCCAGCTTCTAACCCCCTCTGCCCTTTCATCTCCCCTCCAGGGAGGAGATGCCAACATAGTCTCAAGTGTCCACCTGATCCAAGAAGCTCACTCCTCACCAGCACCCCTCTCCAACCCATTGTCCACTCCAATCCAGGTCTGAAGAGTTGGCTTCAGGAATGGTTCCTGTGCTGGGCCAACAGAAGGTCTGGGGGCCATGACCACCGGAGTCCCTCTAGTCTCAGTCAGACCATTAAGCCTGGTCTTATGAGAATTTGGGGTCTGCATCCCACTGCTCTCCTGCTCCCTCAGGGGTTCTCTGTTGTGTTCCCTGTCAGGGCAGTCATCGGTTGTAGCTGGGTACCCTCCAGTTCTTCCGGTCTCAGGCTTATGTGGCCCTTTCTGTCTCTTGGGCTCATAATTACCTTGTGTCTTTGGTGTTCTTCATTCTCCTTTGCTCCAGGTGGGTTGAAACCAATTGATGCATCTTAGATGGCTGCTTGCTGGCGTTTAAGACCCCAGATGCCACTCTTCAAAGTGGGATGCAGAATGTTTTCTTAATAGATTTTATTATGCCAATTGACTTAGATGTCCCCTGAAACCATGGTCCCCAGACCCCTGCCCCTGCTAAGCTGGCCTTCGAATCATTCAGTTTATTCAGGAAATTGTTTGCTTTTGGTTTAGTCCAATTGTGCTGACCTCCCCTGTAATGTGTGCTGTCTTTTCCTTCACCTAAAGTAGTTCTTATCTACTATCTAATTAGTGAGTACCCCTCTCCCACCCTTCCTCCCTCCCCCATCTCATAACCACAAAAGAATGTTTTCTTCTCAGTTTAAACTATTTCTCTGGTCTTATACAATATTTGTCCCTTTGCAACTGAGTAATTTCACTCAGCATAATGCCTTCCAGGTTCCTCCATGTTATGAAATGTTTCACAGATTCCTCACTGTTCTTTATCGATGCGTAGTATTCCACTGTGTGAATATACCACAATTTATTTATTCATTCATTCGTTGATGGGCACCTTGGTTGCTTCCATCTTTTTGCTATTGTAAACAGTGCTGCAATAAACATGGGTGTGCATATATCTGTTCATGTAAAGGCTCTTATATCTCTAGGATATATTCCAAGGAGTGGGATTGTTGGATCATACGGTAGTTCTATTTCTAGCTTTTTAGGGAAATGCCAAATTGATTTCCAAAGTGGTTGTACCACTTTACGTTCCCACCAGCAGTGGCAGATATTTTATCCACCTCCTTTTCCCCTTGGTCCCAATTCAATCCTCAGCCACCTTCCTCCAACTTCAGGTAGCACCTGTGCTCAAGAAATATAAACTAATTCTCACCATTAACTAAAATAAACTACAACTAGAATGGGAAATACACTCTATAGGTTTTAAAAAATAATTACATCTCTATGAAAACATTCCAAACCCACATATAAGTTGTTGAAGAGAATTATTTTTTTAATTTTTTAAAATTTTTATTGTGCTTTAAGTGAAAGCTTGCAAATCAAGTCAGCCTCTCACACAAAAACTTATCTACATCTTGCCACATATTCCCAATTGCTCTCCCCCTAATGAGACAGTCTGCTCCTCTCTCCAATCTCTCTTTTTTGTGTCCATTCCACCAGCTTCTAACCCCTTTTACCCTCTCATCTCCCCTCCAGACAGGAGATGCCAACATAGTCTCAAGTGTCCACCTGATCCAAGAAGCTCAATCCTTACCAGCATCCCTCTCCAACCCATTGTCCACTCCAATCCATGTCTGAAGAGTTGGCTTTGGGAATGGTTCCTGCCTGGGCCAACAGAAGGTCTGGGGGCCATGACCACCGGGGTCCTTCTAGTCTCAATCAGACCATTAATCTGGTCTTTTTATGAGAATTTGGGGTCTGTATCCCACTGCTTGTTGGAGAGAATTCTTGCCTCTATTGTTACGATGCATATTAAGAGAGAGTTCAATAATGAAACAACGATATGCAAAGATTAAAATAAAATAAAAACATAGAAGGTATTCTTGTTAGGGGAGTTAACCCAATAGTTGTGTAATCACCATCAACCCCCGTTTAACAGTAAGTGAGTTGCCCATGTTTTGAAAGTAATGTTCGTGATCACCTGGGACCTTCTGCCCTGCCCTGCCTAATTCAATCATGCTCCTGTACAGAAAGGTCTGGTAACAGAGAATTGTGTGTGTGTGTGTGTGTGTGTGTGCATGCGTATACACACACTATGATTGATAGGTAGGTAGGTAGATAGGTAGACAGATAATGGATGTCCGAAAAGTGAGCATATGTACACCCCTGAAGGAATGAAATATGCACATTTATGTATAAAAACTGCTGTCTGTGCGTGCGTGCGTGCAAGGCCAAGTAGACATTGTAGGCAACATGATGTACGGGAAAGAATACTGGATAAGAATTTGAGAAACCACCCATAAGCTCTACCTTTGACAATCCAGTATCTACACTTGGCTTTGTCTTCTTGCTTAGAGCACCGATGCCTCTGCTAGTAAACTTTCTGAAGACACTGATTTCTCAGAGGACTGAAAAGAAAAGAGAAACTGACTGAAAGAGAAACAAATGCACTCAAGATGAACCCCACAAGGGAAACTCAAATCTCAAGGTTTAGAATTTAATTTTTCTGGTAATGGCATAATTCTGCTCTCAAGTGAATCACTACTTACTCCACTTTATTTTACATGTATTATCTCTGAGGAACAATTTTTAATCTATAATTATCTTACCACATAATTTAGACTTTCGTATATGCATTTGTATATAAGATATACATTACATAAAATAGTCTAGTGCTAAATTGTTTTGCCAGGTGCATCTTATCATATCAATTTTTTCAGAGTGCTGCTTGGTAAAGCAATGAAATAATGGAACCTGCATGATAATGGTTGTGAAATGATTAAAATAAGCAGGTGACAAGCTGCTCAAAGGGTTTGGGAAAGGATGATCAGGAAGCATGCTTCTTTCTGCCAAGGGAAGTTTAAACCTGCAGGAACCTAAGAGGTAGAAAAAGCATGAGAGTGGCTGTCAGGCAGAGCTGCATCTGGAGGAAACATAAGGGGGAAAGGAAGAGACAGGGTAAGGGGCGGGAGAGAAACAAGAAGTAATACTAAGTGTAGAAAAGTCACAAAACCTGGAAGAAGAACGTGAAATGAGATGAGCAGAAAGAGTACTCTTTCAGTCATTGTGACTATGAGATATAACCAATCTTTGCCTTTTTGTTAATCTCAGCATTTACTTCCACAGGTTTCCTGAAAAGCTTAGCATAGGGCTTAATTGTGTGGCAGGTGCTCAGAAAAACTTGAAAGGCCAGCTTCTTCTGTGCTGAGAGGGAGGCTGTTGCACAGAAAAATCTCATAACCGCCCACCTCGATCTCCAGGTCTCCAAATAAAAACATCCTAGTAAAGACTGTGTTCCCCTCACTTTCTGTAAATTCCATAATAAACAGATTTTCATTTGAAATTTTGCTCTTGTTTCATGTCAGTCTGTCAACTTAGGGATCCAAAGATTGATGAGGTATTTGATGATATATTTTCATCTGAGTTTATATTAATCTATTTTTAGCTTACTTGTGAATTACTTTGGAAATTAAACTGACAACGGATTCTAAGCAACAAGCTGTTCCAGATTTGTAAGTTTGGGTCCAACCTTCTCACAGCATTCAAAAGTATCTAACATTGAAATTCCAGCTTCAGTGAAGCGTATTAATGCACATTTTAATTAATGCAAACCGTGAGGTCTGGCAATTTCTCTTT
This sequence comes from Loxodonta africana, assembly GCF_030014295.1. NCBI lineage: Eukaryota > Metazoa > Chordata > Mammalia > Proboscidea > Elephantidae > Loxodonta > Loxodonta africana. Next base: position 75,779,893 of record NC_087352.1, read on the forward strand.
AAAAGTAAAAATAGTTCCAGAAAAATATAGCTCAGCCACAATTATGATTTTTAAGAGTTAATTCCTGATGAATATAGGAATGTCATGTTAACTGAAAATTAAGGACACTTTAATCAGTGATGATGGAAAAACTGTAGGGTACAATGCCAGTAAAAAGAAATGACCAAATGTCAAACCATTCAGGAAAAACTGTGATATTGAGTTCGTCTTCCAGACCTTAACCATATAGCATTTTAACAGAATCATTTTCTACATTTTTAACTCAAGTTCTCATCAAAAATTCACACCAAGATTTGTAAATTGTGGTATGTTATTTTCAAATCACTTCATTCCATCAGGTATGCAGATGTCATTAAGAGCCAACAGACAATACTTCATGGTAAAATTGAGTCGAAGAGTACAAAAGCAAGATGAAAATATAAAAATAAGAACATTTTCAATTAAAATAAAGGTAGAAAAAATTATATTCATGATAAAATTACATCACTTGAGAATGGGGCATGGTTATATGAGGATGCCTAGGCAAGAAAGAGTGGAGTACACTTAATTCAATGAAGGCATCAGTTTGCCTGTCTTAGGCTGGGTTCTCAAGAGAAGCAGTCAGTAAAGTGTATATATATATAGTGTATCAATTTGACTGGCCCATGATTCCTGATATTGTGTGATTTTCCTATATATTATAAATCCTGCCTCTGTGATGTTAATTAGGAAGGATGGGCAGCAGTTTTGTTAGTGAGGCAGGACTCAATCTACAAGATTGGATTGTGTCTTGAGGCAATCTCTTGAGATATAAAAGACAGCAGTGAGCAGAGAGACAGGGGACCTCATATCAACAAGAAAGCAATGCCGGGAGCAAAGCATGTCATTTCAACCCGGGGTCCCTGCACAGAAATACTACTAGTCTGGGGGAAGATTGATGAGAAGGCCGACAGAGAGAGAAAGCGTTAACCTGGAGCTGATGCCTTGAAATTGGACTTTTTGCCATTTTACTGTGAAGAAGTAAATTTCTCTCAGTTAAAGGCCATCTACTTGTGATATTTCCATTATAGCAGCACTAGATGACTAGGACATACAGAAAGAGATTTATAGCAAGAAAATGGCTCATATGGTTATAGAGACTGGAATGTCCCAAGTCTGTGGGTCAATATAGAGGATTCTCCTGATTCATGTAGTCGAAGAGGCTGGCAAACTCAAGATCAGCAAGTCAGAGAGCAGGGCTCTTCCTCGCAGGCTTTGAAGATTGACAAATCCCAACATCAGCAGACAGGACCACAGGAAGCTGCTAGCTCAGTTCCAAAACACAGAGGTCAGACGAACAGGAGCCTGCTGCAGGATCCAGAGTGAGCAAAAGCACCAAGCCTTGCCAGAATGTTCACTTATATTTGATGCAGGCAACATGCCCAAGGAAACTCCCTTTGGACTGATTGGCAACCCCCGGCAGACCCCATCATGGAGGTGATCACATTATATCAAATCTCAACATGGAAGTGATCACATTATATGACTGCCAAACCACTGAGAATCACCACCCAGCCAAGTTGACACACAATCCTAACCATCATAGTGATCAAGGAAGTATAAATTTCTGTGTGCCTTTTTTTTTAGAGAGAGGACCAGATATATTGGTGAATAAGAGCAATATCTACCACAGATAACAAAAGCACATTGGGGCTGGGGGAGACTCTCAATTTTTTCTATTTATAAATGGAATGATTCTCTTTCCAGGAATTACTTCATTCATACATAACGCTTGTGATTAGGAATAAATTGTGGAGGAGAGCGAATCAGTTCAGTCTTTTTGCCATTCTGGTGTGCCACCCAAAATACTCTCCCCTGTCCACTCTATTCTGCTCCCACATTTTCATCTCCCCTCCACTTTCATTTAAGATATTCACCTTCTTCTGGAAACCTGAAATAATTCTGCCTAGGCTGGATTAGATGCCCCTCTTACTTGATTCTATGGCATCCTCTAGTTATTCCTATCTATTAGAGTGTCTGCACGAAGATAAAATGCATTAATACCTGTGAATGCATGTAAAATATATTCTTGACACCTAGTAAAGGCTAAAAAAAATCATTGTCATCGTCATCACAGCACGTAGCATTCTACATCTATTAGTATAACAGTCTCTCTTAAAGGACTGTAAGTTCCTTGACCTTAGAGACTGTGACTGATTAGCCATTGTATAGTCAATGTTTAGCAGAAAGGCTGCCACATAATAAATATAGAGCAGGTATTTGAATGGAATGAAAGAATGAATTATGAATGAATAATTCATAGTATCTGTCTTAGTTATCTAGAGCTGCTACAATAGAAATACCACAAGTGGATAGCCTTAACAAAGAGAAATGTATTATCTCACAGTCTAGGAGGCTAGAAGTCTGAATTCACAGTGCCAGCTCCAGGGGAATGTTTTCTCAGTCTGCCAGCTCTGGGGGAAGGTCCTTGTCATCAATCTTCCCCTGATCTAGAAGCTTCTCAGTGCAGAGGCCCAGGGTCCAAAAGACGTGCTATTCTCCTGGTTCTTGTTTCTTGGTGACCTGAGGTCCCCATGTCTCTCTGCTCCCTTCTCTCTTTTATATCTCAAAAGAGATTGACTTAAAACATAACCTAATCTTGTAGATTGAGTCCTGCCTCATTAACACAACTACTTCTAATCTTGCCTCATTAACATCATAGAGGTAGGATTTACAACACATAGGAAAATTACGTTAGATGACAAAATGGTGGTGAATCACACAGTACTGGGAATCACGGTCTAGCCAAGTTGACACACATTTTGGGGCAAAACAATTCAATCCATAACAATATCCTTCCATTTTCCAAGTCTTTTTAAATAATGAACTAGGTTCCTTCTGACTATCTTGAAGCTGACATTTCATGAGTAAACCATCTCAGGTAAACCACCATTCTTCCTTCCCTGCCACCTGGTCCTGGCTTGAGGTCACACCCTACACCAGCTTACTCTGCTTCCACCCAGCTCATACTTGCCTTGACTGCTGATCTGGACTGGAGCCGCCCCACAGCCTCTGGACCCCCATGGTTCCATGTACTCATTCCTCAATGATCCCTTTTTATTCACCTTCTTCTATAGTTGTGTTTGGCTGATTACAGTATACATATGTACTAAGACATTCAGAAACACACACATTAGTAAATGAAAATCAATATCAGGACGTTGTTATTATGTTGTTAGGTGCCATTGAGCCAGTTCCAACTCATAGCGACCCTACGCACAATAGAACAAAACACTGCCCAGTCCTGTGCCATCCTTACAATTGTTGTTATGCTTGAGACCACTGTTGCAGCCACTGTGTCAATCCACCTCATTGAGGGTCTTCCTCTTTTCTGCTGACCCTGTACTCTGCCATGCATGATGTCCTTCTCCAGGGACTGATCCCTCCTGACAACATGGCCAAAGTATGTAAGACGCAGTCTCGCCATCCTTGCTTCTAAGGGGCATTCTGGTTGTACTTCTTCCAAGACAGATTTGTTCATTCTTTTGGCAGTCCATGGTATATTCAATATTCTTTGCCAACACCACAATTCAAAGGCATCAGTTCTTCTTTGGTCTTCCTTATTCATTGTCTAGCTTTCACATACATGTGATGTGATTGAAAATGCCATGGCTTGGGTCAGGCACACCTTAGTCTTCAAGGTGACATCTTTGCTCTTCAACACTTTAAAGAGGTCCTTTGCAGCAGATTTACCCAGTGCAATGCGTCTTTTGATTTCTTGACTGCTGCTTCCATGGCTGTTGGTTGTGGATCCAAGTAAAATGAAATCCTTGACAAGTTCAATCTTTTCTCCATTTATCATGATGTTGCTCATTGATCCAGTTGTGAGGATTTTTGTTCTCCTTATGTTGAGGTGCAATCCATACTGAAGGCTGTGGTCTTTGATCTTCATTAATAAATGCTTCAAGTCCTTTGCACTTTCAGCAAGCAAGGCTGTGCCATCTGTATAACACAGGTTGTAAATGAGTCTTCCTCCAATCCTGATGCCCCACTCTTCTTCATATAGTCCAGCTTCTTGTATTATTTGCTCAGCCTATAGATTGAATAGGTATGGTGAAAGAATACAACCCTAACGCACACCGTTCCTGACTTTAAACCAATCAGTATCCCCTTCTGTCTGAACAACTGCCTCTTCGTCTATGCAAAGGTTCCTCATGAGCACAATTAAGTGTTCTGCTCGACATCTTTGCACTATTATTTTCCAAGGATTCCACAAAATACATTCACTTGTTCAGATACCTAATATGACTTCATCATTAATAATAATAAATTGCACATATAACATTTAATACACATATGCTCTCCTGAACACTTATTATGCCATTTGATCAGCAATATACCATTTGAAAGGTACTCTATTAAGATACATATTACAATTAGTACATCATATGATAAATAACTAATGCCAACTCTCAGTTTTACCAGAGTGGCAAAAATTAGCACATTGTTGTATACATTTGTAAATGTCTTATTAATATTCATTCTGGAAACAGGTTATATTGAAATACTCCATATATTTGATTTTCCCAGGAAATAACTCCCGGTTCTCTGGGTGTCACACTATCTTCTCCCTGTAGTGTAAAAACTCTGTGGTCCTCTCATCAGTGTCAGCCATGAATAATTTTACAACCTTTCCAGTAGGTTATGTGCTTTGGAATTTTTCATTGGCCTATGAAGCATTTATTATATTCTGAGAACTTATTAAGCATGGTATAAAACATGGAAAAGATATAGTCCCTATCCAGTCCCCTCTTCATCTAAATAGCACAAGCAACCAAATAAAAATAGTATGTCGCAAAGATTGGTTTCAATTTCCTTCATTTCTTTTTAGGATTATGATGTCATTTTTCAAAGACCATGTCTGGAAGCTTCGGTCTAAAGAGAGCCTGTGGTCATACGAGATTAGAGGATGGTTCACCAAAGAAATGAGCTTTGAGCAAGACCCACTGAAGCAGAATTTGGGCCATATATCAGAAGAAATGCTGAAAAAGAGCTTAGCATAAAAATATCAGAACACCAGCTTTTTAGGCAGAATCATCTACTAGATAAAACTGAATTTGGAGTAGAGAAATGCTTAACTTCCTGGTCCTTGCTCTTAACAATGAAGAAATCTGTGACCTTGGGTAAATGGTTTCACCTCTTTCTACATCTGTTACCCCAGGTGCGAAAAGGGGACAATTTTTCTCTTCTGTGCCACTTTCAGAGATGATGGAAGTGCCTAGAACAAGATACACAGGGAACATTTTGAGATTGTTGATTGAAGGGGCCTGAGCACTTTGTGATTGCTGACGCTGGTTCCTCTCCTATAGCTTAAATATACAACAGATGCAGCCGTAATCCTATAAGGGTCCAAGCCTCCAGTTTGTATTCAACACATGAGAGGAGAGGAATTCTCCCTTTGCCTCTCACCTAGGTCATCTCCTTAGCCCAGGGAGAGGGCTGACATCCCTGCATCTTCTTCACGTACACCTGCCATAGGAGAGGTTGAGTTCTGTGGAGACTAGCAGGTATGGTAGTGCCATCTGAGCCACTTCCTGTCTGGGGGCCATATGTACAAGATGGTCATGTGCTAAGGGACCTGGCAATTTGTTTCTGCTACATATTATGTTAACTACCTTTTTTGGGGGAGGGACCATTGAGTTAATTCAGACTCATGGTTAACCTCATGCATATTAGAGAAGGACACTACTCTGCTACTTACTACTCCACGGGGTTTTCAATGACTGTTTTTTTCGGAAGTAGATCATCAAGACTTTCTTCTGAGGCACCTCATGGTGGATTCCAACTGCCAATCTTTTGGCTAGCAGCCAAGTTTGTTAACTGTTTGTACCACCCAGGGATACCTTTACATAACATTTACATAGGGATTAACCAGTTGTCAACACTGTACTATTTCATTGGGTTGTTACAAGAATCTTAAGTATTCTCATCCTAGAGTAGTAGAGAAGTACTGTCTAGCACTGGAGAATCAGATTCTGGAGACAAGTAGACCTGGGTTTGAACTCCATCTGGGCCATTCACCAGTTGTACGACCTTACCACCTTGTGCAAACTATTCCATTTCTCTAAGCTCCACATCTTTGTCTACTGATCAGGAAAAGGGATCTAACAAAGTGCTGAGAGAATTAAGTATGGATTCATGAAAGGCACTTAGTGCAGTGCCTGGCTCATTATAAGCAACCGATAAATGCTGGCTATTTTTTAAAGTCACGTGTTAAACAGACTCAGAGAAATTGTGTAACGTGCCAAATCTCACACAGTTAGTGACAAGTCAGGGCTTCAACCCACTGTTCTCTCTTCAGTACGCCTCTGCTGCCAACCTCAGATGAGCCCATGTAGCTTGCAGACTCATTAAGAGATGAAAATGCAAGCTTCCAGTTCCAGAAAATAGTCAGTAGACCTTGAACGGTTCTGTTGCTGGACAGAAATTCTTATTCCTCTTGAATAGACAGAGAACCACTACCAGGGCCACAGACAGATGGGGGCCGGGGCCTGTGGGAGAACATGGAGGGTGGTCCCAGGAAGCTCCTACTCTCTTCCTCTGAGTCAGCCTGCTAGAGTGGTGCTGCCACAGCTCATACTCTGATACAATGAGTCTGCGATGGGGCCTAAGATTCTGCGTTTCTAACAGAATCCTAGGTGGCGCCATGCTGCTGATGCACAGTCCAAAGTGTCAGAAGGAAGGGAATTGTCAATAATGCTCTCTGTGCAGCAAAACAGAGGACAGAGGCCAGGACGTGGAGATGGCTACAAACAGGCCTTTACTGACCAAAAATGACTCCTGAATCCAAGAGAAGGACAAGGTGGGGAATTTAACATGGAGTCAATGTCAGATGCCCAGAAGGGCTGCCCACCACGGTCATCAAAGGGTCAAAGCCCAAATGTGGCTTCTCTATGGTAACATACACTTCAAAAGAAAGCACATGAGTGAAGGTTCATCTGCAGAGAGAACTCTGGGGGGGAGAAAGCTATCTGGAAAGGGAAATGAAATCAGAAATTTCTTGGAAAGAGGGTGGATAAAATAAAGAATTTATAAACAGAAAGCCCACCCCTCCATCCCACCCATCCACTGCACGGCCCTGGAGGATAACAAGGAAGGGGGTTGAATTGACTCCCAGATGTTGAGAGATATCTGCTGGGAATGGTTTGCTCTACTTCTCAGGCTGACCAATTGAATCTTCTCAGATGGATCTCAGCTACTGAGAGAAACAATGGAAATGATTCAATCATTCCTTCAACAACTCTTTGTTTGACTCTCTATTCCATACCAGGCACTGAGCTAAGTACTAGAGATCCAATGGGGAGGGAGCAAAACCTAATGTGGTCCCTACTTTCATGGAATGTACATTCTATAGGAGAAGACAACTAAACCAACAAATAATATAATTACAAATTGCAACAAATCCGACAGAGGAAAAACACAAGGACAGAGACAGACAATGAAACGAGGACATGCTTTAGACAGCAGTCAGAGAAAGCCTCTCTGAGGTATCATTTAAGCTGAGATTTGAAAGACAGGAAGGTAGCTTTAAAAAATCACAGGAGGAACAGTCTAGGCTAATGTGGGTATAACCAAAAAAATCCACTGCTGTCGAGTTGATTCCGACTCATGGCAACCCTGTGTGTACAGCATAGAGCTGTGCTCCATAGGGCTTATAAGGCTGTGACCTTTCAAAAGCAGATCTCCAGGCCTTTCTTCCAAGTGCCATTGGGTGGGTTTGAATTGCCAATCTTTTGGTTAGTAGTTGAGTGCTTAACCATTTGCACCACCCAGGGACTCTGAAGCACATATCCTATCCCTAAAATGGCAAAGGAGGGGAAAAGGAAGTCTGACTTTTATTTTAATACATTCACTCCAACTGTCATGTGGATCATGGACTACAAGGAACCAAATGTGACAGCAGGGAAACTTCTCAAAAGGCCATTGCAGGGGTTCAGAGAAGGGATCACAGGGTCCCAGGCTTTTGGTGAAATGAAACAAAGCATGAAAAATGGTCTAACAAGAAGAGGGTTGGGCAGAAGCAAATGATGCAGAGTCTTTAATCTCTGTACTCAGGATCATGTTGGTCTACCCCAAAGACAACAACAAAGGCACCACAGACAGAGAAAATATGCACAATAGAGAACGGCTGTCCTGACGTGGAGAAGGAAGCATATCTCCATTACAGGGCCAGTGATGTCGAAACTAGGACAATGCCACAAAGCTGTAAAGCTGTGCTGTCCAATGTGGTGGCCACTAGCCACATGTGGCTACTTAAATTTAATTGAAATCAATTGAAGTTTAATAAAATTTAAAATTCAGTTCCAAGTCACATTTCAAGTGCTTAATAGCAAATCTGGCTTTTTGGCTACCATATGGAACACAGCAGATTTACAGAACATTTCCATCACTGTAGAAAGTTATATTGGATAGTGTTGCTCCAAATGGCTAAGATGTGATTTAAAATAAGAGAAATATGGTAGCTCATGAGATATTCCCTAAAGGAATAATATGTATAAGAATAAGGACAATATTCTGGCACATGAACTATACCTGAAGATATTACGGCCAAGAGTATATTTGCTTTGTAAGTTACTTTTGGAAACCCAAGCACAGGAGACAAACTGTGTGGTTGGGTGTCCATGGGATGAAGATTGGAAGAGCAGGTACCATATAAAGACAAGTGAGTAGGGAGTTGACGGTGTTGTTATAAGAATCATTTCATTGCTCTGTCCAAGGGATCTAGGCCAGGTGGGAACTTATTTGAAGACAAAATGAAAGCAAATGGATTATGAAAACTGAGAGCGTAGAGGGGTTGGAGGTCTTGATGTTGGTCAGTAATCAATTCAGTATAGGGAAGGGAGTGGGTAAGGTGGCAAGTGAGTTCAGATAGGGAAAACTCGTGGCCTGAGATCTCGGGAGAGAAGCCGAGATGGAGGTGAAGATTAATTCAGGACCTGTAAGACGAGGATTTAGAAAGGGTCATCAACATGGATTGTTTTCTTTTTAATATACTTTATATTTAGAGAAGTTTTACATAGATAAAAAAATTAGCACAGGAAGTACAGAGAGTTCCCATATGCCCCTCTCCTCTGCACACAGTTTCTCCTATAATTAACATCTTGGATTAAACCACTGCCGTCGAGTCGATTCTGACTCATGGCGACCCTATAGGATAGAGTGAAACTGCCCAATAGAGTTTCCAAGGAGCACCTGGCAGATTCGAACCGCTGACCTCTTGGTTAGTAGCCGTAGCACTTAACCACTACGCCACCAGGGTTTCCATCTTGGATTAGTGTGGTACATTTGTTACAATTGAAGAACCAATATTGATACATGATTATTAACCAAAGTCCATAGTTTGCATTAGGAATCATTCTTGTATTGTACAGTTCTATGGGTTTTGATAAATGCAATATCATGTATGCACCATTACAATACCAAGCAGAATAGCTGAACTGCCCTTAAAGTGTCCTCTGCTTCACCTGTTCATCCCTGTCCCCCTCACCCTGAATCTCTGGCAACCACTGATCTTTTTACTATCTCTATAGTTTTGTCTCTTCCAGATTGCCTTACAGTTGGAATCATATAACATGTACCTTTTTTTAGACTGGCTTATTTCACTTAGCAATAAGCATTAAGGTTCCTCCATATCTTTTTGTAACTTTATAGCACATTTCTTTTTATCGCTGAATACTCCATTGTGTAGATGTATCACAACTTGGTTATCCCTTGAAGGACATCTTGGTTCCTTCCAAATTTTAACAATTGTGGAGTAAAGCTGCTCTGAGCCTTCCTGTGCAGGTCTTTGTGTTGACATAAATTTTCAATTCATTTAGGTAAATTACTAGAAGAGCAATTGCTGGATCAAACGGCAAACCTGTTTGACTTTGTAAGAAACACTCAGACTATCTTCCAAGATAACCGACCATTTTGCATTCCCAGCAGCAATAAATGCTGGGTCTTGATAGTTTCAAATTTTTATTACAAAAAATGTCAAATGTACACAAAGTAGAAAAAATAATATAATGAGCCACAGTATATCCTTTACCCAACATCAACAGTTTATAACTCATGGCCAATCTTATTGACATGAAATTTAATGTCACTAAGACATTGACAGGTCTTGGTATGAATAAAGGAAAGATGTAAGCATGTAGCAAAAATAAACAAACTGTGGTGCCTCTCAAAACTCTGTACGGGCCAGAGGCACGTCAGTCTGCTGTTAACAACACGCGCTAACTGGTGGGAGATGAGTCTGGCACTGAAAGCTGTTCAGCCATGAGGGATTCCACAGATGCCGAGCTGGAGCACATTTCCCAGTGATCCTGCAGCCAATGCTACCTGGTCTCCACACACACTCGGGTTTGCCCTCCGACAGCTCTGAAGTATTTATTTTGATATCTAAATCAAAATGTGTATATTACCTATCTTCCAGAACTACCTTATTTTTAGGAATTAAACCTGTTCCATTAAAGTTAATGCAAAAAACTGTCAGTTGCCAAGTGTCCTGATCCCCCAAGAGTCCAAGCGAAGAGTTCTCAATGAATGTCTCTCTGTCAGTAACACACTGTCCCACTGGGTATCATGTACCCAATACCCTACTGAGATGTGAACTGCCCTGTCAGAGATTAAATATAAATTTAAATGTGCCTATTGATGCCTAGGAGCACTGGTAGCACACTGGTTAAAAAGCTTGACTACTAACCAAAGGTCAGCAGTTCAAATCCACCAGCCAGTCCTTGGAAACCTTATGAGGCAGTTCTACTCTGTTCTATAGGATTACTATGATTGGGAATCAACTCGATGGCGATGGGGTTACTGGTGTCTAAACTTCCTCTACAACGTAAGGCCAGGCAATAGCACCTTTTAGGAATACCAGTGGTGCCGCCAGTTTTGACAGTTAGATTTAAAATCTTGAAGCTGACTTTTGGGGGGGAATAGACTGAAATGTGTAGACTTGAGACTTGCCAGCTGGGAAAAAATAGCACTTAAAGTGGAAAGTTGTGTTTGGAAAATGGTACATGAGTATTTTTGTATTAAAAAAAAATTGAAAGGCTTTAAAATAAACAAAAAGAAAACAGAGAGGAGATCCTCTTCCCATGGGCAGCAGTGGTCCATAAACAGGAGGGGAACCCAAAAGGGGAGCAGTGCTAACGGAGGAACAGCAGAAAGCAGCTAGCACAACAGCTGGCATGTAGTAGAGAATTAATAAAGAAAAAGGCAGGAGTGACAGACATTTGAAAGCACAGAATTTCCACGTCCCATCTCTCTCTCTACATCTGTACATCTGTGGGGAATCTAAATACCTAGAGACAGGCACAGTGAAAAATATACACCCTTGAAAATACTTCAGATTTTTAAAAATCTAGATTGCAGACAGTCATAGATGCAGCCCCCATAAATTACGATTATAACGATTCAGCCAAACCATGTTACACAAATAAAATATTGAGGGAAAATGACACACCAGGGAAGTTTGCTCCCTCCTAATATTTGATAATAAAAGAGGACAAGAAAGATCAGTCTCCGTAAATGTAACTTTCACTGACTCTCCATTGCCCTTTTGCCCCATGCCGATGAAGATCAAGCTCACCTGTGTAATTTGTCCTCCATAAGCACAAAAACTCTTCTTGAGCCAGTGAGCTATTTAACCTGCAGTAGGAATGTCTGTAAATGCTATGTGCTTGCAGTGCCTCAAAGACCTTTGATGGTTTTTTGTTTTTTTTTTTTTTTCAATTTTAATAGAAATTATGAGTGAAAAAAATCCACAATCAAATCAAGAGCTGGCTTCCAAAGCTGGCCTCTTGGGGCATGTTTAGTCCTAAAAATCTAAAATGCAATAAGGAAAAGCTTGAATGTTAGTGTCCCTATGTGCTTAAGGAAAGGTTCTAAATTTGCTCTCCCTTTCCTAGAGGAAAACACCCCAAGGTCTCCTGACACCACACAAGTTCAATGTTTGGTTTCCTAAGACATTTTTCTGGTTTGGTTTCAGTCTGTAGGTCGATGGAGCCAGTAGGGCGGGTAACACTAATACATGTGGTTTACATTAATGCTATTCATGATGTTTATCCTAACTCTCTGCAGGAAGCAGTTCCACCATATGGTATTCATGTTTGTGTGTTGCTAAAATACATTCAGAACCCCCATTCTCAGGAAGAATTCATCAATGGCAACGTCAATAAAACACATGCTGCTGCATTTGTTATTGAAAAGGCCATTTTCAATCAGAGTAGAAATACTGCAACAGTACACTAAGAATTAAATGTCAAAATTCAATGATTTCCCAAGTCTGCATTGTGATTTGGGGGTCAGCTGATACCTGCAAGACAAAACAGATGTTTAGAAAGGGGGATTTCAAATGAGTAAGAATTTGGTGGCTTCAAGGAGGAGAGCAAGTGATTCCATGCAAAAAGGGTGAATTTCCTCAGCACCTTCCTAACTGTGAGGACATTGTGCACATGTGAGGCTGATACTAAGTGGTGCAGTAAAGCAGCAAATTAGAAGAATGTAAATTCTTTAGTAGGAATTGCACACAGGGGAAAAATGTCTCCTAATGCTCATATTTGTTTTCATGTAAATAATGTACACTCTTCCTAAAATCAGACTGGCACAGGGCTGAGTAAGATGTCAAAATCTACAATAGATAATATGCTGGGGTTCAAAACAACAGGGACATAGTTATCCTCCTTCTTGGGTGCAATTCTTCCTAGCGAATGAGAGAGATCTATCCAGCATTAAAATCCAGCAGTTTCGGTCTTTTGCTTCCTCTCTTTTTCTTGGTATGCTTATGTGTTCTTGTTCTCATCCTCTTTCTCCCTCTCTGATTTTTTAGTACGCTAAATTGTATGCTAATTAGTTGAGTGATCCCAGATGATATTATTTCTATTTTAATTGGTATAACTGCTATTGTTATTCCTCCTCCACCCCTCTCTCTGTCACTCTCGGACAGATTTGGGAGTGCCAAGAGGTCTCCCTGGGGTTAATCGGAGCCTTCCTGTCTCGTACAGCCTGGCCCAGAACGAGCCCAGTGGGTAAACCAGAGTGATCTGTGTTTTCCTCCATAGTGTCTTATGACTGTGAGACTTAAGAGAAAGGCTCTTGTACAAATCTCTAAAATGTCTTTAATTGGCTTTCCCAGTCAGCCTCACCCTCGTTTTTCTCTTCCTAATGGCATCTGGCAAGTACAGACCATATTCAGAACTTAGCATCTAATTGTAATGAGTCTTATATTGTCCACTGAGGCCACTATTCTCACATAGGTTAAGCTTACTTGCCCTCTCAAGAAAGGTTCTCAAGGGCAAAAGACAGTCTCTTTAATAAATGGTGCTGGCATAACTGGATGTCCATCTGTAAAAAAATGAAACAGGACCCATACCTCACACCATACACAAAAACTCAAAATGGATCAAAAATCTAAATATAAAATGATAAAGATCATGGAAGAAAAAATAGGGACAAGGCTATGGGCCCTAATTCATAACATAATTAGTATACAAACCATAATTAACAATACACAAACACCAGGAGAGAAACTAGATATGTAGGAGCTCCTAAAAATCAAATACTTATGCTCATCAAAAGACTTCACCAAAAGAGTAAAAACAGAACTTACAGACTGGGAAAAAATTTTTGGCTATGACATATCTAGTAAGAGTCTAATCTCTAAAACCTATAAGATACTGCAATACCTCAACAACAAAAAGACAAATAATCCAATTTAAAAAATGGGCAAAGGATACAAACATTTTACCAAAGAAGACATTTAGCCAACTAACAGACATATGAGGAAATGCTCACGATCATTAGCCATTAGGGAAACGCATATCAAAACTACACTGAGATACCATTTCACCCCAACAAGGATGGCACTAATCAAAAAAACACAAAATAATAAATGTTGTAGAGGTTGTGGGGAGATTGTAACTCTTATGCGCTGCTGGTGGGAATGCAAAATGGTATAACCACTTCGGAAAATGATATGGCACTTCCTTAAAAGGGTATAAATAGAAATACCATATGATCCAGCAATCTCACTCCTAGGAATGTACTAGAGAGAAATAAGAACTGTCATACGAATAGACACATGCATACCCATGTTCATTGCAGCACTATTCACAACAGCAGAAAGATGGAAACAACCTAAATATCCACCAACAGATGAATCGAAAAAACAAATTATGGTACATACACACAACAGAATATTATGCAATGATAAAGAACAACAATGAATCCATGAAACATCTCACAACATGGATGAATCTGGATGGCGCTATGCCAACTGAAATAAGTCAGTCACAAAAGAACAAATATTGTATGAGACTACTATTATGAGAAGTCAAGAAAAGGTTTACACAGAGAAAAACTCATTCTTTGATGGTTACAAGGGTGGGGAGGGAGGGGAATAGGAAATTACTAACTAGACAGCAGACAAGCATCAACTTCGGTGGAGGGAAGGGCAATACACAATACAGGGGAAGTCAGCACAACTGGACCAAAGCAAAAGCATAGAAGTTCCCTAGACACATTCAAACACTTTGAGGGGACAAGTAGCTGGGGCTGGGGCTGGGGCCTGGAGACCATAGTCTCAGGGGACACCTACGTCAATTGGCATAACATAGTTTATAAAGAAAATGTTCTATATCCCACTTTGGTGAGGAGCATCTTAAAAGCTTGTGAGCAGCCACCTCAGATATATCTATTGGTCCCATCCCACCCAGAGCAAAGGAGAATGAAGAAAACCAAAGACATAAGGAAAATACCAGCCCAAAGGACTAAAGGACCACATGAACCAGAGATGCAACCACCCTGAGACCAGAAGAATTAAATCGTGCCCAGCTACCACCAATGACCGCCCTGACAGGGAACACAACAGAGAGTTGTGGACAGAGCAGGAGAAAAATGTAGAACAGAACACAGATTCACGTAAAAAGACCAGACTTAATGATCTGACAGAGATTGGAGGAACCCCTGAAACTGTGGCTCCCAGGCACTCTGCTAACCCAGAACTGAAAACATCCTCAAAGCCCACTTTTTAGACGAAGGTAAGACAGGCCTATAAGACAAAAAATTAATACACATGAGGGATGCACTTCTTAGTTCAACAAAATATACGAGACCAAATGGACAGCTTCTGTCCAAAAGCAGGAGAAGAAGGCAGGAAGGGACAGAAACTGGATGAATAGACATAGGGAACCCAGAATGGAAAAGGGGGTGTGCTGTCACATTGTAGGGATGGCAACCAATGTCACAAAACAATATGTGTATGGAGTTTTGAATGAGAAATTAACTTGAGCTATAAACTTTCACCAAAAGCACAACTGAAAAAGAAAGGAAGAAAGCTTCTCAAGGATAATTGCTTATGAAGCATGAGGCACTGTTTGCTGCCTTCTGCTCTGCCCTGGCAGTTAGAAAGGTCCAGCCTGGGTTCTTAGGGAGCTTATGACCTAGTGGCCAAGAGAATGGAGTTATCAGGGAATTTACAATACTGGGCTCAGAAGGGAATTAGCATAGGATGTTTAAAATGTCCTAAGAGGACACCAGGAGTTCCTTGGGGACACAAACAGCTAAGCACTCTGCTACTAATGGAAAAGGTTGGCTATTCAAATCCACTCAGAGGCACCCTGGAAGAAAGTCCTGGTGATCTACTTCCAAAAGATCACAGCCATTGAAAACCATGTGAAGCGCAGTTCTATTGTGACACGCATGGGATTGCCGTAAACCGGAATTGACTCTCGGCAACAGGTTTAGGAGGACATCTGGTAAAATGCAGGGATTCCAGAGTCCCTCTATAAGGTGACATCTAAGGTAAGACGGGAAGGATGAGTAACAGCAGAAAAGGAGTGGTAAGGAGCCTTGTAGGGCAGAAAACAAAGGCCAATGTCTGTGGGGAGAAGGGAGTAAGGCACTCCCGGAGAGCAACGATGTATTCAGAGGCACTCAAAAACCATGTGTTTAGGTTATATCATACGAAATGTCCAGTATTCAACTACACCCACTCTTTATTTAACAACATGGGTAGTAGGTTCCAAAAACCAGGTCATTATACGAAAGTTGGTATTATGCGAAAATGGAGGATGACCACATCAGATCACAAATGGAGGATGACTACATCATTACATAACTGCCAAATTACATAATTACATAACTATCAAACCACTGAGAATCATGGCCCAGCCAAACTGAAACATAACGTTATCCATCACAGCCAGCATTGCTCTCGCCTCAAAACTTGGTGTTCGTTACTGCCAGACATGAGTCATTAATGTGCAAAATAGATTCTAGATTTTCACTATTGTCATAAATGCAAAATGTCTGATACTGAGATAGTCAATAAGCGAGCAATAGGTGTATTTCAGACTTAAAAATACAGCAATTTCATACATTACAAAATTCGTAAGTTGAAATCAATTGGACAGCAACTAACAACAACATCTTCTTTGTATTTCCCAGTTGGGCCACTTGTAATTTACTTTAAAATACTTCACCAGACACAGTCTTTGTTAAGTAGCTTTTACCCAGCCTGAGGGAAGGCAGTCGCCCTATCTGAGAATACCCATTGCATGGGTGGTAAGATAGAATTTGAATGTGGTGAAAAGTTCACCCTCCACACGAAACTCTACCAGCACTTCAGCTGTCTTTAAAGCCAATCAGCCCTAGAGACTTTCGTTATTAGCATAATTAATGTGAGAAATGATTTTTCATTGGTGAAATGAGTGATAATGGAGATGTGTGTATTGACCAAAATACTATGTAGGCATTCCCATTTGTGCATGAACAGGGTATAAAAATCCAGCAAGCCTGAGAGTCTATACAATTAGGAGCGGTGCCAGAGGATTGATTTGGGAAGTTGTCTTGGGTCCAGCTGCTGACTCAGAGGATTCTCCTTGTCTGAATCTGGCTGGGATGTCAGCTGAACCCTGCTGCTAAATTACTGCCTCTTTGCTTATGGTGAACCATTCATGCAAGGAGCTGTTGGAGCACTCAAAGAGACACACAGTTAGGACTTTATCAAGCCTATAGAACATGCTATATGACTTGTTTTGTGCCCCCTGGATATAAAATGTTTGCATATGTGGCAGAATTTTGTCTATCAGTACAACCTGGTGGCAAGGTTGTCCCAAAAGAATCTGTCACTCTCACCAACTTTCTAACTATTGAAGACCACCAATATTTTCCCCAAAGTATTTAATGCTGATGATCAAATTGGCTTAGGTCAGTTCACATTTTTTTTAGCATAACACCTAGCACTGCAATAGACATGCAGTAAGTAGACAATAAAACTATTGACGCAATTAAGGTTTTGGCACAAACTGAAATGATAGAATTATAGGTGCATATTTTTTTTTTATAGATTGATAAAAAGGAGCCCTGGTGGCACAGTGGTTATGTGACATGGTTGCTATCCAAAAGGTCAGCAATTCGAGTCCACTAGCTGCTCATGGGAAACCCTATGGGGAAGTTCTACTCTGTCCTCTAGGGTCTCTTTGGGTCAGAATCAACTCGATGGCAATGGATTTGGTTTTTTGGGTATAGGTTAACAAAAGGGAGTTAGAAATATTTGGGAAAGATACTTTCCAAGTATCCTTTTTTTTTTTTTTTTGGGTGGCGCATAATTAAAAACAAAACTGACTAAGCCTCTCTTAGATTTCCATTTCATTTTCCCCTCCCAGATTGAGAACTCATGGTGACCCCGTATGTTTTGGAGTAGAGCTGCACTCCACAGAGTTCTCAATGACTGGGATCTTTTGGAAGTAGATTACCAGGACTTTCTTTCAAGGCACATCTAGGGGGATTCAAACCACCAACCCTTCTGTTAGTAACTAAGCACTTAACCATTTGTGTCCCCAAGGACACCTAATTATGCACCACATGCTTCCACTTACCCACCCTGTTGAGGGTGAGCTCTGTTGAGAACCACAGTTCAATGTGACAAACTGAAGGTATAAAAGAGAAAGGGGATAATTAATAGAAGAGGCAGGAGAAGGAGGGATCAACAGCATAACTGGTGGAGTTAGCCTTGCATAAGGAAAGGCTTCATCTTTCTTGAAGCAAGAGAAAGGGATGTGTCACTTTCCAATGGATACCAAAAAAACAAATCAAACCCACTGCCGCCGAGTCGATTCCGACTCATAGCGACCCTATCTATAGGACAGAGTAGAACTGCCCCATAGGGTTTCCAAGGAGCAGCTGGTGGATTTAAACTGCCGATCTTTTGGTTTGCAGCTGAGCTCTTAACCACTGTGCCACCAGGGCTCCTGAGAAGGATATAGGTGCCCCTAATCTCCCTTTTCTAAGCCCTTTTAACTGCTGGATAGTTCTGAGTCAGAATCAACTTGCTGGCAATGGGTTTGGTGTTCTTGGTTTTTCAGTTCTCTTTCTCCAGCATTGCCCAAGGGCCCATTGCTCTCCCTCCTCAAATCCTAGATCCATCTTACTCCTACTGAGTAAACCTGAGGAAATTGTCTAAGTTCCCTGGGTCTCAGTTTGTCTATAGGTCAAATAGAGATGGCAATACCTACTTCAGCCATATTGCTGTGAATATCAAATGAAAGAAGGTAAGTCAGAGTCTCAGAGACAGTCTCTAATCGATATTAAAAAAAAAGTTGCTGTACAGTCTATTCCAACTCATAGCGACCCTACGATCGATATTAGCTGCTCATTAAACAATTACATTTCAACACATGTCTTACCGTGCTTTGTACCCAGCACTATGTGAGACCCAAGGAGACAAAACTACACAATATTCCAGACCCTTATGATATACTGATGGAGAAAGATGGGTAAGCAACAAATTATCTTACTATGTGATGTGTGTTTTAATAAAAGGTGTTTCCACACAAGAGTTCTTCCATTCATGTCTTTCCCTCCTGTCCCCTGCAAAACCCTATTTGTGGATCCTTCTTTCACATAACTTTTATTCTTAACCTTTGCAGTATTATGAATACCTCCGATAAAGCTACCCAGAAAAATGCTTACCAATTTTTTGTACAATTTCAGGGGGTTGACTGACCATTTGGAGCTCATCCATGGGTTTTCCCAGATTAAGATTTCAATTTTAGAGCATTAATCTATGAAGTAAGGAGCTCTGGTGGTGTAACGGTTAAATGCTCAGCTGCTAACTGAAAGGTTGGTGGTTTAAACCTACCAGCCACGCCGGGGGGAGAAAAGACCGGCGATCTGCTCCCATAAAGATTATAGCCTGGGAAACCCTATGGGACAGTTCTACTCTGTCCTACAGAGTTACTATGATTCAGTCAACTTAACAGTACACAACAATAATAAATTTATGAAATAGAATTTGCCACACAATCCATTGAGAATTGGGGAAAAATATAATTTATATATACTTTTATTTTTTTATTTTCATTTTTGCACTAGTGTAATGTATATACTATTACTAGTACATGTATATTTTAAGATAAAAGTACACATATTTGGGGTCCTTCTCATATTCACTGAAGGATATCCTTATTTTACTATCTATTCAGAAGAAAGTGGAAAGCCCAGTGGCGTAGAGATTAAGAGTTACAGCTGCTAACCAAAAAGTTGGCAGCTCGAATCCACCAGGCAGTCTTTGGAAACCCTATGGGGCAGTTCTCCTCTGTCCTCTAGCGTCATTATGAGCTGGAATCGACTCAATAGCAACAGGTTTGGTTTGGTTTTTCGGTAGGGCTTAAGTGGAGCTCTGGTGAAGTAATGGTTAGGAGTTTGGCTGCCAACCAAAGGTCGGCAGTTCAAAGGCAGGAGCTGCTCCTTGGAAACCCTATGGTGCAGTTTCACTCTGTCCTATAGGGTCACTAGAGTCGGAACCAACTTGACGGCACCCATCAACAACAACAAGGGCCTACCTAAGTAGGCACCCTGGTGGCGCAGTGTTTAAGAGCTCAGCTGCTAACCAAAGGTCGCCAGTTCAAATCCACCAGCCACTCCTTGGAAACCCTATGGGGCAGTTCCTCTCTGTCCTATTGGGTTGATATGAGTTGGAATCAACTGGACAGCAATGGGTTTGGTTTAGGTCTTAAATATGAAAGTAATTAGTAGAATTTCAGAGTGACCAGTAAAGAGGGAACACTGGCAGAAAGGAAGCATTTTAGGTCTCCCTGGAGGTCTTTGTGATGTCCCTGAAACCACCCCCACTAGGCTGCTGCCTGCTCTTTTTCTGCCTGAGCATAGCCCTGAGAGGAAGGAAAGAAGA
Organism: Loxodonta africana; assembly: GCF_030014295.1. Taxonomy (NCBI): domain Eukaryota; kingdom Metazoa; phylum Chordata; class Mammalia; order Proboscidea; family Elephantidae; genus Loxodonta; species Loxodonta africana. The sequence continues at coordinate 75,800,087 of NC_087352.1, forward strand.
GAACGATTAGTATTATCCTAGCACACAAAGACAAAGAGAGAGGATTTATTGCTGCTCAACACTTAAGGTTTCCATACCCTACGAACATCCATTCCCCCTTAAACAAATGCTGGTTGTCATCAAAATGATTATTATTGCTATGCAGGCCCGATCCTCTGATGAATCGAAGCCGATGAAATACTCTTCTCAAGTAAAGAGAATAAACTATTCCCAGGTGGCTGATTTATTCCCTGGAAGTTGTAGTTTTCCAAGTGGAACCCTGATAGCTGAAAAGCATTCCCTCACTGTATTAGGATAGAAAGAAAGTTAACCCTGGAGAGTACATATCTCCTGAGCAGGAGCCAGGTGACTAATAGCTTTGGGGGCTGGGAGGATACAGGTGTGAACGCAGGTGGCCAAATAAAAATGCGGCAGTGTCCTCAAGCTTTAACGTGTGTAAGGCTCTCCTGGTGCGCATCCCAGAGCTTCTGTTTCAGTAGTCAGGGCTGTTGTTAGCTGCCGTCAAGTCAGCCCCAACTCATGGCGACCCCATGCACAATGGAACAAAATGCTGCACCATACCCATGATGGATTGCAGATCAAGCTTTTCTGCTCCATAGTGTTTTTGTTGGCTGATATTTGGAAGTAGGTTGCCAGTCCTATCCTCCTAGTCTGTCTCAGTCAGGAACCTCTGCTAAAGTTTGTTCAACATCATGGCAACATGCAAGCCTCCACTGACAGACAGGTGGTGACTGCCTTAAGTAGCCAAGGCAGGGCCTTAATTTGCATTTCTAACAATCTCCCAGATGGTGTCTGTGCTGCTGGGGTGGGGATCACCCTTTCAGTAATACAGCAAGCACTTCGGTCAGAGCCCCTTGGCCTCCTCACTGGTCTATCACCCTCCATGTTCTCTGCTGCAGCCTCTATTCAGCTTGCTGCTAGAATGGTGTTTCTAACACCTGAGTATATGAATGGATAAACAAATTATGGTACATACACACAATGGACTACTACACAACAATAAACAACAATGATCAAGCTGTGACACATCTCACGACATGGATGAATCTGGAGAGCATTATGTTGAGTGAAATAAGTCAGTCACAAAAGGACAAATATTGTATGAGACCACTATTATAAGAACTCAAAAAAATGTTTAAACACAGCAAAAAGCAATCTTTTGTGGTTATGAGGGTGAGGAAGGAGGGCGAGGGAAACTAACTAACTAGATAATAAACAAAGATCAACTTCGGTAAAGGGAAAGACAACACACAATACAGGGGAAGTCAGCACAACTGGACCAAAACAAAAGCTAAGCAGTTTCCTGGATACATCCAAACACTTTGAGGGACAGAGTAGCTGGAACTGGGGCCTGGGGACCATAGTTTCAGGGGACATTCAGGTCAATTGGCATAACAAAGTTTATTAAGGAAATGTTCTGCATCCCACTTTAGTGAATGGCATCTGGGATCTTAAAAGCTTGTGAGCAGCCATCTAAGATGCATCAATTGGTCCCATCTCACTTGGAGCAAAGGAGAATAAAGAAAACCAAAGAAAGACACAAGGAAAATATCAGCCCAAGAGGCTAAAGGACCACATAAACCAGAGACTCCACCAGCCTAAAACCAGAAGAACTAGGTGGTATCCAGCTACCACCACCAATGACTGCCCTGACAGAGAATACAACAGTGTCCCAGGCAGAGCAGGAAGAAAGTGTGGAGTAGAACTCAAATTCACGTAAAAAGACCAGACTTAATGGTCTGATAGAAACTGGAGAAGCCCCCGAAACTATGGCCCCTGGACACTTTGTTAAACCAGAACTGGAACCATTCCCAAAGTCCACTCTTCAGACAAAGATTAGACAGGACTATAAAACAAAAAATAATACACTTGAGGAGTTCAATCAGACACTGGAGACCAAACGGCAGGAAGGAACAGGAACTGGTTGAATGGACACAGGGAACCTGGGGTTGAAATGGGGAGTACGCTGTCACATTGTGGAGATTTCAACTAATGTCACAAAACAGTATGTGTGAGAATAAAAAGAAAAATCTGAGTATATTGTTCCCTTGCTCAATATAATGTTGACTGTGGCCCCCAGTTAACTCTACAATAAAATCCAAATGGCTTAACATGGCACAATAAAGTAAGTAGTAGAGCAGGCCAAGTTTGTTTTGTTTTGTTTACATCTCCCAGTTGCTCAAGGGCAGGTGGGCACACACCGTCTCTCCAGGTGTTCTTTTTGCTCCTCTCAGAGGAAATCCCAAGATGACCAAGGCCGTGCGAAGTCATACCTAGAGGTCAATGAGGTGACACTCTCCAACCACACTGTCTCCTCGTACACCTTCATTACAGCACTGTTATGGGTTAACTTGTGTCCCCCCAAAATATATGTTGAAGTCCTAACTTCTGTACTTGTGAATCTGATCCTGTTTGGGAATAGGGGTTTCCTTTTGTTATGTTAATGAGCCATTCCAGAGTAGGGTGGTTCCTAAACCTAATCTTTTCTGAGTGGTGGCTTATAAAAAAGAAAAACAGAGAGAGGCACACACACAAAGGAATACACCACGTGAAGCGCCATCTACAAGCCAAGCAACACCAAGGAATGCCCAGGACTACCGACAAGGGTACTCTGTCCTATAGGGTCCCCATGAGTCAAAATCGACTTGATGGCACACAACAATAATTACCACCACCACCACCAAGGGAGGACCCTCCCCTATAGCCGATGCCCTGATTTGGACTTCTAGCCTCCAAAACTGTGAGACAATACATTTCTATTCTTTAAAGCCATCCACTTATGCTATTTTTGTGACAGCACTACTAGGTAATTAAGACAGGCTCCTTCCCACATGATACACCACTATTTTACTCTCACCGAAACTAGGATGCCCCAGCTCCATGATCTTTTCTTCTCTTGCTTGGCTTTGATAAAATGAAACTCTTTTCCATCCCAAGGGAGTGTTAAAGGTATGTAGAGGGAAAAAAGCCAGTGTTTCTCAATCATACCTTTAGTCTAGGTGATTTGAACAAAAGCCATTTGTCTCTCAGTATTGCTTGGTAGTGTAAGATAAAAATTGGGAACACAGAAGGGTTTGGTCTTCAAATCATAACTACACTTCTCTAAGTTCAAGCCAGTGGCATCAAGAACCCTGTGCTGTATTTCCTATTAAATATCCTACCGTGCTAGGAGGAGAAACTGAAACATGTCACAGTTACAGAGGACAAACAGCACTTCAGGGCCGTTCATCAATACCTCTAGAAGGAATTCTCTCTAAAGATCTTTTATTTGGGTAACCACTGAAACAACTGAAGGAAAAAAAAAATGAGTATAAATAAGCAAATAGAAAATTGGGAAATTAGATTGTCCTGAAGAAAGCCTAGAAATCCCTGCCAAGACATCCTTCCCAGCAAAGGGTGGCTGAGCCCTCAAGTTTCCATATTTCAGACCCAGCCTCTCCTTAGAACTTACCCCCACCATTCTGGTCCCTCCACTTTTAATCTAAAAATCACAATATCCAGGAAATTGTTAAATTCTTAAGTTTTAGAAATTTTATTTCAAATAAAAATTACAAATACATTTTTCCTTAAAGAGTGAATTAACCTGAACAAATATCTTGGAAGCGTAAATTTATTGCAAGATTTATTTAAGTGCTTATTAGAGTAGACCCTAGATACGAAAACTTGGCTACTCCATTGTCAGGGGACAACCCCAGCAAGGAAAGACCCTCACTGTGCGTCCTGGCAGATAATCTGAAAAACTGACATGTAGCCCTTTCCAGATTCATGAGTTTATTCAGGGAAACTTACTGACACGGGCAACCAGCTGCTCTCCAGTGGTGGCTGGCTGGAGTATTTTCCGCAACCACCTAGCAAGAGACCCAGGCTTATACACCATTCCAGCTGGGACCAAGGCTCATCGTTTTCTCCCATGTCCTTGGGCAATGTTCCCAGGGACTTCACTTCCAGACTCAGATGTTTTCCTTCTTGTTGCTAAGACATCCTTCAGCCTTGGCTGCTGGCCCAGTCATGCCACTCCCAGCCTTTTACCTTAGCCCAAGTCCATCCTGAATTCATCCCCAGCATGCTCTGGGGAAGAGCACAGCTGATTCCATTAGGAGGGGACGCATATAGCTGAATAGCATTACCCTACATCCAGACAGACAGACAGATGGCAGGAAGGGAGGGAGGGAGGCGGGTGGGCGGGTGGGCAGGCAGATAGATACATGTATATATAGATACATATACGTATGTAGATACACACACACACATATATATATATACACACACGTACACCCATTGCCGTCAAGTCAAATTCCAACTCACGGCAAACCTATGGGACATAGCAGAACTGCCCCACAGGGTTTCCAAGGCTGTAAATCTTTACAGAAGCAGACCGGCACATCTTTCTCCCTCGGAGCAGCTGGCGGGTTCGAACCACCAGCCTTTCAATTAGCAGCTAAGCACTTAACCACTGCACCACCAGGGCTCCTATGTGTGTATATATATATGTGTGTGTGTGTTAAACTATATATATATATATATGAAAGTTGATTCACTTGCTACATTAACAACCTCATCGGTACTCTTCTTATCTTTCAAGAATTGTATGGTTGGTTGCCTTTATGTCCTCATTTAGCATCTCAAAATGGGCACTTCTTTTTTGAGGAGGGTTACTGCATGACTCAGCCACTTAGTTAATCTGACTAATTAGCATTCTGTTGCCCATTAACAGCATTAAAAAACAACAACTGGGGCCCTAAATCCTTCTTGGTTTCCAAGCAGACCTTTTCAGTGTCAAGGACATTTGTTGCTTCCTGACCTTGGTGAACTTTTGGCCTAATTAATACCCTAGAAGAAGTCTTCCTACTACCTTAGCAGAAATGGCATCATTTTAAATGTCCTCCTGAATTGCCAGGTTAATCTTTCTGTACCACTTCTTCAGAAACTCAATTCCAAATTAAAATTCTGTGTCGGGAGGCAAACATTAACCAAACTGCAACTGTTCTTATGAGCCTCATTTAACTCAGGTGCATCAAGTTGAGAAATCAAATTTACATAAACCTTGTTTTGAGTTTTGATGTTTATTTTGGGGGGTTTTTAGGGTCTATATATTCATAACTGAAAGGGCGATAGCTAAAATGTAGACATAAGATTACAAAATTAAAATTCAGCATTTGCTCTAGGGCTGTGGGGACAAGAAACAGAGAAAGCTAGCTAATATTGAGAAAGCATAGCAGTATGTGGATTGCATGCCATGTAAACTTCTCAGGTTTTCCTTTATTCAGTGGGTGAAAACAAGATGGCATTTTCATTGAAAAAATCAAATTCAAATTGCCCACGAATCAAAGCCATGGGTGTCATGTTCTCAGTTTCTCATTTACTTTATATACGCTTTTGTGGCAAAAATTTGAGAAAAAAATGAGTCACTACATTATCTCAGGAAAAAATGGACATTCATTGATTCATTCATTCAACAAATGCATTTGTGCAGTTTGTCCTGCTTTGGATGCTAATAATAGAGAGAAAAAAAGACATGATCTCTGACTTTGAAGAAGTCACCATCCATGGCGAAGAGAACCCCAGAGAGGAATGATGTGATGGAAGGACATCTACAAGAGCAAAGAGGAGGGACATCCGTGGGCAAGGGGATGTTATCCAAGGGAAATAACTTGGAAAGTAAGTCTTGGATTTTCTTCTCTATTACGAAGTGTTGCAAACAGTTAACCTGTTCAGCTGCTAAATGAAAGGATGGAAGTTGAGTCCACCCAGAGGTGCCTTGGAAGGAAGGCTTAGTGATCTGCTTCCAAAAGTTTCAGTCATTAAAAACCCTATGGAGCACGGTTCTACTCTGACACACCTGGGGCTGCCATGAGTTGGAGCAGCTCAACAGCAACTGGTTAGTTCCTTTTAGAAGGCAAGCATCACCTTCCCAGATTTAGGGGTTTTCTTCTGATTTAGGTTATCTATTGTGTAGTTATTAGGTCCCAGGTACTCTACTATATGCATTATATATTTTTTCTCAATAGTTCTTTCCCAAATCATATGAAATGGATTTTATAATTACCCCTTTTTTACAGACAAGGAAACAGAGCCTTAGATTGGTTGCTCAAAGTTACACAGGCATATGAGAACCAAGATTTGAGGCTGGGTCTTTCTGACCCCAGAGCTTTCCTTAAACCCCATGCTCAGCTGTATCCCATGAGCCCCTGCCTACCCATGTGTGCTCTGAAACCCACCAGGAATGATCCCCTCTTTATTGCTGCTTATGTCCTACCTTGTTCTCCGCAGCATGCCTAACTCCCACCAAATATGAGCTTGCACCTACAGTGTACTTATTGCTAATGATAAATGCTGTGTGGGACCCAGGGATTAGAGATAGGCTATGTCTTGAAGATGCTCACGATCCCATAGGAGATGAAAAGTAGCATAACAACGTGGTTAAAATAGCAATCCAAAGAATTAAGGGAATAATTGGTGCAGACAACAAAGAAATAACGGTCTACTCTCCTCCCTCACCACACCCTCACCTCTTATTACTCCACCCACTTGCAGCCTGTTTTCCATCCTCATCATAATCTGAAATTGCTCTTGCCAAGGTCTCCTGGTTTCCAAACCCAATGAACACTTTTTAGTCTTTATCTTATGTGATATATTTATAGGTATGACATCACTAGCCATGCCTTCATTCTTAAAACTTTTTTCCCTTGGTATTCTTGTTACTAATCTCTGGCTTTCCTCCATTCTTTCTGACCACTCTTCTTCAGTATCCTTTGCTGTTTCCTCTTCTTCCTTCCATCCTTTTATATTGGTGGTTCCTTGGATTCTGTTTTCAGTCCATCTCTCCATTCTTTACATACTCAACCTGGTGGATGACATTCATTCCTATAATGTCAACCATGGCTATCACTCCCGAATCTCTATCTCCAGTCCAGGCCAGGTTGCTGAGTTCTAGACTCATAGGTCCAATTGCCATAGAAACAAACTCATCATCTTCCACCCAAACCTGTTCTTCCTCCTGCATTCCCATTCTCAGTGAATTATACCTAGTCACCCAAGCCAGAAGCATAGGATGCACTAGTTTAGGAAGTTTTGAATTGCCGGTACAAGAATCAGGCAGGTCTTTATTCACATTCAAGCTTCATCATTCCTTACTTCTTTCAGCGCCAGTGTTCTCATCCATAAAAATGAAAATAATACCCACTTAAAGAGGTTTTCCTGAGGATTAATGAATTCATGCACGCAATACATTTAGCACAGTGTCTGGTACATACTAAGCAGTCAATGAATGTTAGAGTTTATTAATATTTTCATCTTGTTTTCTTCTTTACTTCCTATATTCAGTCAATTACCAAATCCTGTCAATACTATCTTCTGTCTTTTTTTTAACTTCTGTTCTCTTTTATCCATACCACAGCCTTTACATAGAATGGAGAAAGTATCATAATGAAATGATAGGATGATATATAAAAAGAACAGGTGAATTAGAAAAGAAGAGCCAAATAAATCTTCTCCAAAAAATTGCCTTTAAAATTAAAAACTCAATGGATGTCATAAACATCAGATTAGACACAGATATAGGAGAAATTAAAACTCCATTTTTAATTAGATCCCAAGTGTTTGAACATTTTCATAAGGAAACATGCCAAAGCACCCATTGCAGCGCTGTTTAAAGTAGTGAAAAATTAGAATCAATCAGGAAGTACATAAAAAATTATAGTGTGTGTTTACAATGGAATGTTATTCAGAAGTTAAATAAATGAACTGGATTTATATGTATAAACTTGTATAAATATCTAATACATTATAGTAGCGAAAAAAGTAAGTTACAAATAGATAAATATTATACTATTTACAGAAATTTCTAAAACTCAAAATATAATACTCCACAGTTAACATATATTTATATTTACATATATTGAAAATGTATAAACATGGATCGGAAGGGGACAAGCCAGCTTCAGAATATCCCTTACCATAGAAGGGCAGGAGTGCAGGACTTGAGGGAGTGAAAAGTAGGCTTGGAAGGGCTTCAACTGTATCAGTAATGTTACATTAAAAAAATTGAACTGGAGCAAATACAGCAAACATGCACTATGGATTACTTTCAGTTATGCAAATGTGCCATGTTCTATCTATACATATCTCCCTACGCCCACCCCATGCCTTTTGTATCAGTTGGAGTTCAACCAGAGAAACAGAATTAGTAGGAGATATATTTTCAGAGATTTATTGCAAGGAATTGATTCATGTATGCAATAGTGGAGGCTGGTTAGGCAAATAGGATTATTTATAGTATGGACCATCAGGAAGGGTCCACATGAAGCTGAAGCTGCTGTCCAAAGGTAGAATTTCTTCTTCAAACCTCAGTCCTGTTCTTAAGGCCTTTCAACTGATTAGATCTGACCCACTCAGATTATCCAGGATAATCTCCCTTACTTAAAGTAAGCTGATTATAGACTTTAATCATATTTACAAAATACCTTTACAGTAACACCTCATTAGTGCTTGATTGAATAACTGCAAACCGTAGCCTGGGCAAGTTGACACAAATAACCGACCATCATGCCGTGGTTTATATGTTGTGGGTATGTCTTGCTGCTCTTTACATTGACACACATTCAAATTACAAGGAGTTCAAAAGAGTCCAAATGTACTGTGGATGCATTTTGAAGAATATGAATAATTTTTAATGTGTGATATGAAAATTATGAATAATAATCTGGTGGTTTTTAGTATCTTCTGACTAAAGATGAGGATTGGAGTGCCTGGGTAGTACAAACAGTTAACGTGCTTGACTGCTAACAAAAAGGTTGGAAACTTGAGTCCACCCAGAGGTGCCTCAGAAGAAAGGCCTTGAGATCTATTTCTGAAAAATTAGCCACTGAAAACTCTATGGTGCACATTTCTATTCTGACACACATGAAGTGACCACGAGTCAGAATCAGCTCAACAGCAACTGGGGGAAAAAAGAAGGATTAATGTATTATAAAGTGTCTGGCATAAATTCTGCATTTAGCTTTAACTCTGCTTTTAGCTTTAAAAAAATAAAGTCTGTACACCAGGCATTGAGCTTAGATTGAGAAGATAAAAATTAGTAAGGCACAACACCTGGCCTCAGGGAGTTCATAGTCTATTCCTATTTACACAAGAGATAAAACGCAGTTTTTCCCCAATCATTAGGTGATGGATTCCACTGATTATCTAGGTCTGCCCTCCAGTCCACCGCATTCAGATATCTGTGTAAATAGCCCCCACTCACTAGCTTCAAATCAAACCCCAAGTGACAGGGTATTCCAGTTGGAAAACTCAACCATAAGAAATTAAAATATCTCCCATCTCTTCAGAAACATTAGAGCCATTTCTTTCTGGTATAATTCTTCTCATGGAAAAGCTTCCCAAGACAGAGTTCCTTCAGAGAAGCAGAGGCTAGACATCTGTTTCTAATTACGATGTAAGAAAACAATGGTGCCAGCACCTGGGGTGCCTGATGGTGCCTCCCTATTCCCCAGTCTATCTGTTTTTAATCCCCTCTCTTGCTTTTTTGCGCCTGCTCTTCTTTCCAGCTTGTTTTATTCCCTCCTATTTTTCTCCTCCTCTTTTCATGCCTTAGGCCCACTCCAATGAGGATTAGAGTGCCTGGGTAGTGCCATTGTTTAGCTCTGTGGTGGCACTAAAAGTGAAAGGATGAAAATGATCCATTTTCTCACTTGTGGGAGTAAGGGGTGATGGAAAAAAAAAAGACAAGCACTGTTCAAGGTGAAACGGTAAGAAATGGGAGCTAGCTTTAAAGTTTTCCTTAATGTGTTAGATGATATTCTTTTTTAGAGGATGTTCAAGTAATTATTTCATGATAATGATAAACACCAATAACTTTGTTCTTTTCCAAAAACCAAACCAAACTCACTACCAGCAAGTCGATTCTGACTCATAGCAGAGTAGAATGGCCCAATAGGGTTTCCAAGGCTGTAATCTTTATGGGGAAACCCTGGTGGTGTAGTGGTTAAGGGCTACAGCTGCTAACCAAAGGGTTGGCAGTTTGAATCTGCCAGGCGCTCCCTGGAAACTCTGTGGGACAGTTCTACTCTGTCCTATAGGGTCGCTATGAGTTGGAATCGACTTGATGGCACTGGGTTTGGGTCTGGTCTGAATCTTTATGGGAGCAGACTGTCACATCTTTCTCCCACGGAGTTACTGGTGGGTTAGAACCGCCAACTTTTCGGTTGGCAGCTGAGCATTTTAACCACTGCACCACCACAACTACTACTACTACTATGATGTTGCAGCACTTTCTCTTTTAAGGCTTAGAGATTTTTTTCCCCCGTTTTCGCTGCCTTTAATTACTGAACATCTTTTCAAAAGAAAATCAATATTTTGCAAACTGAAACTATATAGGCTCCACCCTTACTGAGCATCAGCAGTATGCAATCATGCATGTAAATTTAATTGTGAAGAAATAAATCAGGAGTCTATGAAAATTAATTCTGCTCTCCATGTTCTTCTATTGACAGAATGTGCATCTAACTCCTTCAGGACAATAATGTGAGTTAAGAAATCTAATTCATGTAAGCAAAGGACTTTCTGTTGTTGTTTAAATTTCTTTTTCCTCTCAGGAACTGTTCGGTCCAAGCAAGCTGTTTCATTGCTATTTGAGAGAAGAAACTGAGGCAAATATGTTATGAAACCAGAAGATTCCTTTCAAATGTTGCAACCTAGTTCTGTATCATTTGCCTTCCATGAATCAAAATATCGGTGTGATGTTGTATGGCGTTAGGCAATGCAGAATCCCAGCATTGCATGAGTCCCTGACATTTTAGCTGAGCAAATACCCAAAGGACCCTCGCAGGTGGATGTAACTTGGCTTTGGGCAATTAGTGTCCAAAGCCACATTAGTGTTGTCTTCCTGAATCTGCAACTTGACAGTCTGATAAACAATAGCACTGAAAGAGGTGTGAACTTCCACTATTTATCTCAATGGGCTGTTAACTTTGAAACCTAATTATGATCACTTAAATGCCAACACTGTTAATCATTTCACTGCTGATCACTGTACCAGAAACATCCAGCCACAGTAATGCGCTTCTTCATGGGGCTGCCAGACTCAACTGCCATGCCCTGATGTGTTTTCTTAGAATGTCCTCTTGTTAGGAGTGTCAGTCTTGGACTGGCCAAATGGGCATACGAAGAGCTTGGGCCCTTGACTAAGCAAAGTCTCTATTACTGTCCTTAGAACAAAGGAAAGGAATGGATAGCTATTGTTTTTGTTGTTTGTTTTTAAACACTGGGCTTGATGAGTCTTCCTTACAGGAATCCCACAAAGTCCCATAGTCCTTACAGAAACCTAAATCCTTTAGCATATCCGAGACATCACTAAGAATAATGTAAAATAAGAGTGGAGAGAGTGGCTTTCCAAAAGTCACAGGGGTGAATTCACAGTATAATTGAATTTGGGAAATTTTCAATATAATGGACTCCAACCTCCCTTTTAAAGTGGGAGTCCTTTTATACAGTCTGAACAAAACCATGCAGCCTCTCTCTGAATATTTTCTGGGTTAGGTAACTTAAACTGCCTCATGCAGAAATCCACCCCTTCCATTGTTCGCCTAGGTTTGCTTCCTAGAAAGTTCTTCCATATATTCAGATGCAATGCTCCCTTGTACAATTTTTACCCTTTAGCTGTAACTCACTTATCATGCAGAAAATGTCTATCATCCATGATTAAATAACAACAGACAAACCATGTCTCCTATCTTAAAAGAAATACCAGCAATTCATTCATAAGAGCCTCCTTTATTGTGTGGTACAAATGGTTTGCACTCGACTGCTAACCTAAAGGTTGGCGGTTTGAACCCACCCAGTGTTATTGTGAAAGAAAAGGCCTGGCGATATCCTTCTGCTAAGGTAATAGCCAAGAAAGCTCTATGGAGCCGTTCTACTCTATAACATGAGTCAAAATCAACTCAACAGCAGCTAACGACAACGAGATATGCTCCTTACATGTATTAACTCATTTAATTATCAACACTCTAGGAAGTAGATATTATATTATTGTTTTTCAGATTAGAAAGTCTAAGAACTCAGCAAGAGTAAACAAATGGGGTTAGTAAATGAAACGTGGGATGTGGACAGAAACTGCTGGCTGACTCACTTCCTCACCACACTGACTTACAGCCACAGTTTCTCATAACCAATCTCCTTCTTTTGAATCTCATTTCTAGCCAAGTTTCTAGTTTAACAGGGCCATCTACCAAATAGTATCCTTATTTTATATTTAAGGAAACTAAGGCTCAGAAAAATGGTGGCTCTTTTGGTTCTGTCTTAGTCATCTAATGCTGCTGTAACAGAAAAACCACAAGTGGATGGCTTTAGCAAAGAGAAATTTATTCTCTCACAGTCTACGAGGCCTGAAGTCCAAATTCAGGGTGCCAGCTCCAGGGGAAAGTTTTCTCTCTCTGTCAGCTCTGAGGGAAAGTCCTTGTCATCAGTCTTCCCGGGTTGAGGAGCTTCTCAGTACAGGGAACCTGGGTCCAAAGGATACGCTATTCTCTTGGCTCTTGTTTCTTCGTGGTATGAGGTCCCATGTCTCTCTGCTTGCTTCTTTTATTGATACATCTCAAAAGAGATTGACTTAAGACACAACCTAATCTTGTAGACTGAGTCCTGCCTCATTAACATCATAGAGGTAGGATTTATAACACATGGGAAAATCAGATCACAAAATGGTAGACAATCACACATACTGGGAATCATGGCCTATCCAAGTTGACACATATTTTGAGGGGACATATTATAATCCATGGTAAATTCTGATATCGAAGTTCCAGTACTTTTGAAATTTCAGTATCAAATTGCCTTGATCTTCCTATTTCCATTTGATATTGACAGAACGGTCCAGAATTGGCCAGTGTGAGACTCACAGGCAGCCATATTCCCCCAATGGGCCCAACAATGAACATAACTAGTTGATGATGACTCTCTTCCCCATTGAGCACAGCTTCAATCTTAAATTTCTTCTCCACCCAGGGCTTCGGGTAGTCACTGTTTAACATTGGGTCAAAACGATCAACTCTGTTATCCCAGACTATCATTAATGGGCACTAATCTGTTTATATAAATAATGTACTCAACTGGGGGCTGCATGTGACAAATTTCAAGTGTGACAAATGTGGTTACATTGGGATGAATAAACTGACAAAAGGTATATATAATGAGAAAAATGTACAAGAGTAGCCAGGTAAAAGACCATTATTATAGAAAGAATAAGCATTTACCAAAAGGGCAAATGCAGATAAAGTCTTGGCTTAAAGCGTATGCAATTCTTTGACACACAACATTCAGAAATTCAATAGAAAAAGAATAAGAACAAAAGAGTCCTGACCAGTCTGGAAGGAATTTAAACGATCTTTTTTTTTTTGCATTGTGACTTGTGTAATACGCATTTATTTTGTTCAGAAAAACCACCCCAAAATTAGTAGGTATTGCTTCACATGTGAAGGGTGATGAAAGAAAAACAGGAACAAAGGGCTCAAACTGCCCTTGACTTCAGTAGACATTATGGCACAGTTTTACTTTGACATATGTAAAATGGAATAAAAACAAAAATCAGCAAAAACTAGAAGAAAAGTCCCCTGGGAAACCTAAGTTCATATCTTCCCTAAGGCAAATATGAAAAAAGAGCCTAAATATTTGGTATGGCTGCTTTCTAATGAGCTCCCCATCTCCGGCCAGAGGCCTAATTCCTCAAACGCTGTCCAGGGTAGTGATTCTCAGCGTGTGTTCCGTGCACCAGCAGTAGCATCATTACTTGGGAAGTTATTACCAGTTGCCAGAGTAAAATTGTGCTCCACAGGGTTTTCAATTGCTGATTTTCTGGAAGCAGACTGCTAAGCCTTTCTTCTGAGGCTCCTCTGGGTGGACTCAAACCTTCAACCTTTTGGTTAGCAGCTGAGTGCATTACCCATACCACCCAGGGACTTCAGGAATTTATTAAAAATGCAAATCCTTAGGCCTTGCCCAGACCAACAGTGGGTTGTAAGAGTATTTTTTAGTAAGCCCTCCAGGGGGTGCTGATGCCCCCTGAAGTTTGAGAATCACTGGTACAGGGTTGGGTATAGGGGAAGCCTGCAGTGAAGGAGCAGAAACTCTGCTCCAGCTGCTGCCTATATTGTCATTACTCAAAACCAGCTACAGACTAGGTCTCTGTATCCATTACCATTAATTCAATTACAGAATTAAAAACAAGGAAATCGGTGTACCCATATTTGAAATGTGCACTCTACTACCAAACCCTGCCTGGGAGCCTGCGTATTTTGGCTATTTTTTCACGGTGTCCTGAGTAAGCCCTGCGCTAGAGCTGCTAAGCAGAAAATTTAGGAAGAGATTAAATATGTGCATGAAATTTCAACTAGTTTGAACAAAACCTTTGGGTTCAACCTTTCAAATGTATGTCTTTTGCATAAAACTTAGGGAAAGATTGATAAAACCTACTGAAAACTGTAGAAAACCCAAATTCGTCCGCCCAAAACTGAAAATGCACAGTATTCAAAATCGTTTTGCTAAAATAAAATTATTATCCTTTGAATACTCTAGGGATCATTTTTTAAGAACAAATTAAAAGTATAATTTCTCCACTAACCTTCCAAGATTTTCTCAAACAAGTGGTATTTACTAAAGAATGACTCTTTTCCTGAATTCCTGTATAACCTGACACTAGGTGGGTTCTGCTGTTGACAGATTGATGTCAAGCCCTAAAATAATACAAGACCCAAAAGGACTGATTTTTCTCTATTTTATCTCTCAAAATGAGCACACACCCCTTAAGGGTAACAACCAAGGCAACCCGGCAACATGCCCTTCTATTTTGCAAATTTAAGGTAGAAGCTCTGCTTCAAGATTTTCTTAACCACACCTAAACTTCTAGCCTTCCTCCAAACAATCAGACCCTTAATCCGCAGTTTATCCTTAATCCAAGAAGAGAAGAACAGAGGCCACCATCAGGGGTATACTACCTGGTAGCACAATATCAAAGATATTTGAGTCATTGGAAGGCAATAACTCTGTCTTAGAATGTCATGTTGTCTTTTGGATAGCATTTTTGGACTAGTAGTTGAGAGAATCATATACTCTATACAGTGGCAGTGAAGAGGTATGAAGGGTCTGAAAGTTTACCCTACTGGCAAGTGAAGAAGATAGCCTGCTGTACTTTCATAGAAGACATGAAAATCTTGGATCAGAGACAAAAGATTTTATATACTCACAGCAAGAGCAATAGCCAGACGATCGGCATTTGTACCAGTTACCCTATACCCAAATCCAAGGTGATGCAAAGAGGGCCATCTCTCCATTAAATAATCCATGCCACCCCACAGGAAATTCTTTAAGGCTTAAAGAGCTTTGTCCTGAACCCTGTCCTCTCAATCAATAATTTGGATAAAGGTATCAATGTATAATCATTGTATTTTCAAATGGCACTAACCTGGAAGATACAGGCAATACACCAGATGGCTAAGTTAGTATTCCGAAAGCTCTGAACAGCTTAGAGATTTCACCTAGTTCAAAATAACAAGAGAACATTAAACAGGGATAAACATAATGCCCTCTACATGGTTCCATAAATCACATGATAGGGCAACTTCAGGCTCGTGTTTTAGGAAACAAAAAAAAAATATATTAACCAGCGTTTAATGTGATTCAGTATTTTCACAAAAAGTGTAAGTTGTGGAGGTCTTTAAAAACCAGGCTATGGGGCTTTGACAGTCCAACCTGTTTTCCAGATCCCAACTTTACTTAAATCCTAGAGTTTCGTGGGCAGGGGAACCATATCCAATACTGTGGGATGGCTGCCTATTTTAATACAACTTACATTTCCTGAATGGCAATTGGCATGCACTCCCCTGCATTCAGCTGGGGGAACTTGAACAGAAGGCCTTTCAAAGGGACCCAACAGGCATCAGCCAGAGTTAACCTAGGAGAGATAGAAGGCAACTTCCTTCCTCTCCAACGCTGACTGCTCCCAGGGCTCCACAATCCCCCTCATGTCCCCACCCATCCACCGCTGCACGAAAGCTATTCTTATGTTTTCAAAGTATTAAACGATTTCGTTAAAGAAATTAAATTACATTTCAATTATTAGTATTTAAAAAGACTCCATGTTAATAATAACAAATAGGAGAAAGAGAAAAGGACATACTTAAAAACCTATTATCTTGACTGAATTCAATCTTATAATTCGCCTGCAATTCATAAAGTGATTCCAGCTGTGTTTCTTTTGGTTTATGATGCTAGCAGTACTTTTGTGAATAGTCCCCAAACCTATACTATGTCTTCCTTGATTCCCCTTAGGAATCTTCATAGCAAAGTCTCCAGCTTTTCCTCTCTGAAACTTCAGAATGATCACATGATAAATTCAAAACACTGTGGTACTATGGTTAGAAATACAAAGGGCAATGGGCCTGAATCTTCCCTCTGAGCTTAGGAAGTGCTGACTTCAGATTCCAGGGCATGGAGGCAAGAATAGTTGCCTAGCATCCCTTCCCAGCCAGAAATTCTTCCTTCTGCTTATGGTCTTCCTCATTCTCTGATCCCCTCATCTTACCTGCTGAATGGCTGAGCTCTCCTGCCCTAAAATTGCAGGCTTGGATATGCCCTGGACTCTGGGAATAACATTATCTTTATCTGGGAGATTTGGGGCATTTTATGGCAAAGCCAGAATGCTGCAGTGTCAACACAGCCTAATTTCTAGTCCTTCTGTCTCCTGGTCTCTGAATAACTTGGCTTCTGCTTCTTATTCCCCTAGTCCCCAAACTCTACTACAGAGTCTCTGTTTAGTTTCCCTGTGCCTGAATCCCTTTCCTCACAGCCTATCTACCTCCTCAGTTCCTCTTGAACCAGGTCCTGATAACTCACCCCTCACCTATTCCCCAAGAGAAGCTGGAGGTCTGCCCTTGAACTCCAGTTCACAAAGGTGGTGAGGAGTGAAGGGAGGACTCTATAATCTGCTTCCTGCTGAAGTCTGGGCTCTACCCACACCACGCAATGAATATGTTCTTTTGTTTTTCTTAATGAGCCGAGTGAGTTTCTAATTACCAAATTCAATAGACAATCCTTAGTTCTCATCTTCACATTTTTTTCAGTATAGAACATTGTGAACAACCCTCTTTCAAGATGCATTCTCTACCAAACACAATCCAGCCCCCAAATACATCTTCTATTTCACAGCTATGGTAATACCATTCACCTAGGCACCCATTAAAAATCTGAGTCTTCCAAGACTCTTTCCATCCACTCTATCCCCATATTCATCTCTCACAAATCCTGCTAATTCTACCTCCTAAGAACCGAAACTTCTCACAATCATTTCTGCCATTTTCCTAACCATCTTCATTATCTCTTAGACCTTTGCAAGAGCGTTTTACTAGCCTTGTGCCCCTTCCAACCCGTCCTCCATCTTGTTGCCTGGGACAGCTTTCTAAGTCACAGATCATGCCAAGGCCAAATGTGGGTTTTGTGGAGCCTGAAGAATATTGAATATACCATGAGCTTTCAGAAGAATGAACAAATCTGTCTTGGAAGAAGTACAGCCAGAATACTCCTTAGAAATGAAGATGGCAAGATTTCACCTCATGTAATTTGGGCAAGTTATCAGGAGGGACCAGTCCCTGGAAAATGACATCATGCTTGCTAAGGTAGAGCGCCATGAAAAGAGAGGAAGACCCTAGCTCCATAAACCAAACCAAAACCAAACCCATTGCCGTCGAGTCAATTTCAACTTACAGCAACCCTATAGGACAGAGCAAAACTGCCCCATAGAAGTTCCAAGGAGCACCTGATGGATTCAAACTGCTGAACCTTTGGTTAGCAGTGACAGCACTTAACCACTACGCCACCAGGGTTTCACCCTAGCTCCACAGACACATCCAAACTCCCTGAGGGACCAAATTGCTGGACTGAGGGCTTTGAGGACCATGGTCTACATTTTGCTTTAGCGAGTAGCGTCTGGGATCTTAAAAGCCTGTGAGAGGCCATCTAAAATACTCCACTGGTCTCACCCCTTCCGGAGCAAGGAAGAATGATGAAAACTAAAGATACAAGGAACGATTAGTCGAAAGGACTAATGGACCTCATCTACCATGGCCTCCACCAGACTGAGTCCAGTACCACTAGATGGTGCCTGGCTACCACCAACAACTGCTCTGACAGGGATCACAAGACAGGGTCCCGGACAGAGCTGAAGAAAAGTGTAGAACAAAATTCTAACTCACAAGAAAAGACCAGACTTGCTGGCCTGACAGAGACTGGAGAAATCCTGAGAGTATGGCCCCCTTTCAGCTCAGTAACAAATCACCCCTGAAGTTCACCCTTCAACCAAAGATTAGACAGGCCCATAAAACAAAACGAGACTAATGGGGCACACCAGCCCTGGGGCAAGGACTAGAAGGCAGAAGAGGACAGGAAAGCTGGTAATAGAGAACCCAAGGTTGAGAAAAGAGAGCGTTGATATGTCATGGGGTTGTTAACTAATGTCATAAAACAATGTGTACTAAAAAAAAGGAGAGAGAGAGGAAGACCCTCAAAGAGAAGAACTGACACAGTCGCTACAATGATGGGCTCGAACATAGCAATGATTGTGAGGATGGCACAAGACTGGGTAGTGTTTCATTTTGTTGCACATAGGGTTGTTATGAGTTCGAACTGACTCAACGACACCTAAGAACAAGATTATCCAATTTGGAGGACCCTCTTAAAATCAATTTTTGACGATTTCCAATTTTCCTAGACTCATGCTTTGTACATTCCATGTTCCGATTATTAATGGATATTTGCAGCTGTTTCTTCTCATTTTGAGTCATGCCACGTCAGCATATGAAGGTCCTGAGAGCTTCACTCCATCCACGTCACTAAAGTCAACTCTACTTTGAGGCAGCAGCTCTTTTGAGTTGTCTTTTGAGTGCCTTTCAACCTGGGTGGCTCATCTTCCAGCACTATATCAGACAACGTTCTGCTGCTATTCATAAGGTTTTCACTGGCTAATGCTTTTCAGAAGTAGACTACCGGGTCCTTCTTCCTAGTCTGTCTTAGTCTGGAAGCTCAGCTGAAACCTGTCCTTCATGGGTGGCCCTGCTGATATCTGAATACCGGTGGCATAGCTTCCGGCATCACAGCAACACACAAGCCCCCACAGTATGACAAACTGACAGACACGTGGGGACTGGAAGAGGTCCATATTTATGCCTATTCCCAAGAAAGGTGATCCAACCTAATGCAGAAATTATAAATTATAGAACAATATCATCGATATCACACACAAGCAAAATTTTGCTGAAGACCATTCAAAAACAGCTGAGCAGTACATTGACCGGGAACTGCCAGAAATTCAGGCTGGTTTCAGAAGAGGATGTGGAACCAGGGATATCATTGCTGATGTTAGATGGATCCTGGCTGAAAGCAGAGAATACCAGAAGGATGTTTACCTGTGTTTTATTGACTATGCAAAGGCACTCAACTGTGTGGATCATAACAAATTATGGATAACATTGCAAAGAATGGGAATTCCCGAACACTTAACTGTGCTCATGAGGAACCTTTACATAGATCAAGAGGCAGCTGTGCAGACAGAACAAGAGGATACTGATTGGTTTAAAATCAGGAAAGGTGTACATCAGGGTTGTATCCATTCACCATACTTATTCAATCTGTATGCTGAGCAAATAATCTGACAAGCTGGACTATACGAAGAATGGGGCATCAAGATTGGAGGAAGGCTCCTTAACAACCTGTGTTATGTAGATGATACAATCTTGCTTGCTGAAACTGAAAAGGACTTGAAGCACTTACTGGTGAAGATCAAAGACCACAGCCTTCAGTATGGATTGCACCTCAACATAAAGAAAACAAAAATCCTCACAGCTGGACCAATGAGCAACATCATGATAAATGGAGAAAAGATTGAAGTTGTCAAGGATTTCATTTTACTTGGGTCCACAATCAACAGGCATGGAAGTAGCAGTCAAGAAATCAAATGTCACATTGCATTGGGTAAATCTGCTGCAAAGGACCTCTTTAAAGTGTTGAAAAGCAAAGATGTCTCGTTGAAGACTAAGACGCACCTGACCCAAGCCATGGTATTTTGAATCACACCATATGCATGTGAAAGCTGGACAATGAATAAGGAAGACCGAAGAAGAGTTGACGCCTTTGAATTGTGGTGTTGGTGAAGAATATTGAATATACCATGGACTGCCAAAAGAACAAACAAATCTGTCTTGGAAGAAGTAAAACCAGAATGCTCCTTAGAAGCAAGGATGGCGAGACTGCTTCTTACATACTTTGGCCATGTGGTCAGGAGGGATCAGTCCCTGGAGAAGGACATCATGCTTGGCAGAGTACAGGGTCAGCGGAAGAGAAGAGGACCCTCAAAGAGGTGGATTGATGCAGTGGCTGCAACAATGAGCTCAAGCATAACAGTGATTTTAAGGACGGCGCGGGACCGGGCAGTGTTTCGTTCTGTTGTGCATAGGGTTGCTGTGAGTTGGAACTGACTTGACGGCACCTGACAACAACAACTTAAAATAAAATTATTTTTTAAATCTTTTTCAAATTTTTCAAAAACATTTAACAATGGGAGCACATTGCTCAGGATTTTCCCAGGGTCTTGAAAAGGCCCATGCAAGTGAGGGGCACTGAAGCTTAAGTGTCATTAGCTTCATGGTAAATTCACATCCAGCAAATGCCAATCCCCTGCTGAAAACAGTCAGTGGCTCCCCACCAGCTAAAGAATGGGTTCCAATTTTTTTATAAATACTCATATGATTATCACTATAGTTATCTATCTTTACCCTCCCCTAGCACATTCTACTGTCTAACTCTCTAGATTGAGTTACCATCTTCCTAATGCAAGATGTTTTTCATTCCTCCATGCCTTTCACGAACTGTCCTTTCCTCTTCTTAACTTGACCAAATCCTATGAATTTTTTAAAGCACAGGTAATTTTTACATTAGTAATCTTATTTACATTGTTACCCTACTTATCTCAGACTGATTGAGTCATTTCCACTTCCCCTCAAAAAACTTTTTATTTACTTCTAATCTAACATTTAATCCACTGTATTATAATTGTTTAGATTTTGCTTCCATCACTTGATTGTGAGGAACAAGCTATGTTTTATTCATTTTATATGCATAACAACTGGCATAGTGACTGTCTGATAGAAGGTAATTAACACTTACCAAATGAGCAAATAAATTATTCTAAATAGGATGCTTCTTGCTTTAAAACTTGTGGACATCATGCTCTGTCCTGCTCACTCATGGCCCCGTTCTGAACCACCTTGGCAGAGACCAACCTCAAGAACTACTACCTGCTGTCTCTACCTACTGCCTGTCATCATACTCCTCGAATAACTTTATCCACTTGGCTGGATTTCCTTCTATTGACTCGAGTCCCCCCTCCATTCACCGGCACGTTCCCCAGCCAATGGAGATATCTTTTTATTTGTGTGTCTCAGACATTGTACTAGGCGTAGTTTCTAATTCTCTTCCATTCGTTATCTTCAGCAAATAATGTCACAATAAAAGAGAAAGCAGAGATGACTAAAACGACTACCACATTAGCTTGTGCTTTTAGGAAAAATGTAACTGTAATGGGGAAAATGGTATTTGTATTCCAGTTTAGGAAAGTTTTCTAGTAAAAAGAGGAGGTGAACGACCTCTGCTTTCTGTCCACTGACTTTTCTATAATCCAGCACATTCCTAGTCTCTTCTTCTGCACTTGGTCATGGAAATTGAGCTCTGTGATTGAGATTGGGTCTCACAATTTGATCCTTTGAACCAGCTATATTTATGTACAAACATTTCTGAGATACAATTATCCTTTGAACTGTATAATGGTAATGGGAACAGTAAAGATTAAAAAATGGCCATTCTAAAGAATATGTCAACATGACTATCTTAGTTATCTAATGCTGTTACAACAGAAATACCACAAGTTGGTGGATTTAACAAACAAATTTATTTTCTCACAATTCAGGAAGCTAGAAGCCAAATTCAAGGTAACAGCTCTAGGGAAAGGTTTTCTGCCTCTGTTGCCTCTGGAGGGAGAACCTTGTCTCTTTGAGTTTCTCTGCTCCTGGGTAATCTTCACGTAGCTTGACATTTCTCTTTCTCCATCTCTGCTCTGCTCAATTGTTTAATCTCTTTTATATCTCAAAAGAGATTAAGTCAAGATATAACCTACACGAATCCTGCCTCATTAACATAACAAAAACAACCTATTCCCAAATGGGGTTATAACCACAGGCACAGAAGTTAGGATTTACAACACATACTTTGGGAGGACATAATTCAGTCCATACCAGTGACACATCTGGGGCTCACAGGAAGCCGTCTCCAAGCATTTGGAATCTAGCACTGTCTCTTAGGGGCTGCCTGTTTACTCATTTAAGGATAAATTTAAGATTACATGAGGTTATGAATGCAGAACACTTAATCTAGAGATCAATAAGTGTTGTCATTTTTGTTGTTGTTATTAACCCTTCTGCTCCTGACTAAATATGCACACACTTACCACTGCTTTATAGGTAACTTAAATGCTTATTGAAATAAATACTTTTCAATCCTGACTGGAATTCAACAAATTTGCACAATTTAAATGTGGTGCTATAGATTTTAGTTTCAAAATGTATCTGGAGCCAAGATATACTAGCGTAGGAAAGGATAAAAATACAAAATTCTAGAGAAAAACATGAAATAAGTAAAAACTTTATTGATCATTGATATAAAATAGCTATTAGCAAATTTGTGTCTGGTTATAATTGTGTTGTTTATGAACATCTGAGCATCTACTCAGAGAAAACTGACCATTTGGACCATGCCAGCGTAAATAAATATTACATAAGTAGCAAGATCCTGTGATTGGCCAAGTGACGTTCAGAATAGAGTAACATCCTTGATTTTCTATCTTTTAAATTTTTTTTTAATTCTTAACTTAATCGTAGACATAATTACAGACATTCTGATACATTTCCTTGCTCTGCCCAAGGGTTTTTAAAAGCAACTGTGATAAATTAGTATAGTCCTCTCAATTGACACAAATTTTGCATCCATTTGGTAAGTTCTAGTTCTATAGCTTTGAAAGCTGAAGCAAAGCAAGTACATCCAAAACTGATTTTATACAAGTTTACCACTACTTCCCTAACCACCCCAGCTGCGAGAGGTATCAAAATTTCCCAGGAGCTTTGTTACTTGGAGAGGCTCATGTGAAGTAATTCTGCCTGCAGAGTCCCCAGAGTAGGCAATCCAGTCATGAAAAGAGTTTTGAGATCAGCCTGGAGTTCATGAGGAAAGAAAATATTTCAGTACACAGGAATAGATATGTCTAAAATTACAAGTTAAAACATAAAAAAAAAAAGTAGCCTAAAAACTATCTTGAAGAATATGCCTGAACATTTTGGAAAAATAAAACCAGGATCTTTCAAAATAATGACAAACAAACCATATAGAACTCATTATCTGCAAAATGCAAGTCTTTGCCGGCATAGACTTGCCATGATGTTAGCTGCCTTAAATCTTTTATAAAAGATTTGTTTGCAAAGGATGAACAAATACATCTCAGGGCCTGAGTGCAAGATGTTAGATTTTGATTCTTCTATATTTTTTCTTTTTTTTTTTTTTGAAGCCCCTGGGTGATAATATTCAATCAGATTTCAGTCATCAAAAATTTATTTAAAATGTACCATTCCTATGAGCTGATACAGAATGATTTTCAGGATATATTTTTAAGTTTAAAAATAACCGTAAAGCCAGATACAAAAGAATGTACCTAGTATGCTACTTTTTATATAACAAAAAAGAAAAAGTAAGAATATATTCAATTATTTGATTTTTTTTGCCAAAAAGAAACACTAGAATTACAAGACAGAAATTAATAAACTTGGTGATCTATTATGGAGATGAGGGGCAGGGAGATGTCAGGGCCAGGATGAGAGTAACCATCTGCACTCTGATTACTGTAAAGCTGAGAGATTCATTGAAAGAAAAGAGATAGCTTGAAATGGGAATAGACTGAACTTCATGAGGTGGAATCCGGTAATTCAAAATGGCCAACTCAGAAGTAACGATTTATAGGAGGGGAAAACATGGACATGAAACACGTTACTTGATTGCTACTCACAAGCTTAGATGGCGAAAAGCCATTACTTCATTGGTAGATCATTTTAAGGCAGGGCTTCTGGTGGCGGGAACTCATGAAGCATGGATTCCTGTAGCCGGAAGTTGTAATGAAGATTTCCTGTGCCAAGCTCTGTAAGGGATATGCTTAAAAAGGTATACCTCTCTTTCTTAAATTGGTTACAGTGTGGCCATTACCTGGGTATGTGACAGGGAGGGGTGGCAGTATAGTTACGTCATCATTACTGGACATTCTTCTCTTAGAGACAGTGCACAAGATGGCTGCTGCTAGGGTGAGAATGGAACCAGCAAACAAGAAATAACACTCAAGCCCCAAACTGGCCATTTCAGATCTTATTAGGTACCTAATTTTTTTTTTTTTTAACTCCCTTACACAGACTTCTGTGGGTATACTTTTTATATTTCTTTGAGTTTTTAACCATGTAAATGTTTCACAGGTTCTAAAACTAAAAATGGAACAAAAAGATGAATAAAGTAAATGCTAAAATTGAATAAACAAAAACTAAATGCATAACAAAATTATTTTAAAAAATAAAATAAGCCCATAGAGAAAAGAATCAGTTAAAGTAACTTTTGAACCATGCATCTATTCTGACCATACATTTTTGTGAGATATGACCTAAGAACAAAAAACTGCCAAGTAACCTTAAACTATACTTTGTAGATTTGTTGTTAGAGTAATATTGGAGTTGAAATTTTCAAACTATTTGATGTGCATTGTAGGGTAAAGCAAAGAAGGACATCCATTAATGTCATTAAAAACAATCTTTCACCGTAAGGAAAAAATACAAATATAAATTAAAAGAGGGTGAGGAAGATAATCCTGTAATACTAAATTTGAATAGGAAATATCAGAATGATATTTCTTACCTATGTCTGAAAACCCCAATCAACATCCCTCCCCCCTCCCCCCCTTCTTTGTCTTGCTAACCACAAGCTTGTTTTTAGCAACATTTTTCAGGAAGTCGCAGCAGGTAGTGGCTCTATCCGCTGAGCTAACCCAAACTACACCTTGCACAGATTAAAGAGATCACATCCTTCAACCCACTCCGGACCTGACTGTCAACGGAAAGAATATTTCCCAGCCCATGATTTCACCTGATTCCATTTTAGAAGCAAGGGGTCCCACTACATGCATATTCAACGGAAGATGATTTAATATCCGAACCTCCAAGTATGAAATGGGAGGGCTAAGTGGAGAGAGTTCTGGGTATCGAACCCAACCCCAAATGCCATTGGAAACAAAAAGCTCCCCAGCCTCCTTAGATCGTGAGCACGTGGCCTTATGGTCGCAAGACCCCACGTTGCTCCTTGTCTGCGCAGACAGTAAATTTCCACTTTCTTTTTCCCTTGCAACTGGTGGTGTGGCATCTGTCTTATTTCGATTGGCTAACAGGACAGGACAAGAACCCTCATTCGGTTACATGTCCACTGAAATGGCAAAGAATATGTTTCACAGAGTGTGCTCCATGGGCTCCCTGCATCAGAATCCTATCTGGTGTTATTGGAAATGCAGATTCCTAGGTCCCTTTACCAATTTACTTAATTACAATCTCTGAGGGTATGATCTGGAAATGTAAAGTTTTTAATTAAACTTTTTATATTGAAATTATTGTACATTCACATGTAGTTGTAAGAACTTATAAGAAATAATAAAAAGAAATTCTCTATACCCTTTACCCAGTCTCCCCTTAATGGTAACATCTTGCCAAACTATAGTACAATATCATAACCAGGATATTGGCATGGATACAAAGAGACTTCCATTCCACAAGGATTCCTCATGGCCACAGTCACTTGCCTCCTGCCCCCTTCCCCCACTCCTTGTTGTTGTTAGTTGCCCTGAAGTTGATTCCAACTCGTGGTGACCCCATGTGTGCAGAGTAGAACTGCTCAATAGGGTTTTCAAGGGTGTGACCTTTTGGGAACAGATCACCAGGGCTATCTTCCGAGGCACCTCTGGGTGGGTTTGAATGGCCAACCTTTAGGTTACTAGTCAAGGGCTTAACTGCTTGTGCACCCAGGGACTTCTTTCCCTCCACCCCACCTCCTCCTTAACCCTTAGCAATCCCTGATCTCGTCTCCATTTTTATAATTTTGTCATTTCAAGAATGTTATATAAATGGTATCACGCAATATGTAAGTACGCTTTTGAGATGGTCATTTTTCACTCAGCATAATTCTCTAGAGATTAACTGTAGCCTGTTCCAATAATTCATTTCTCTTTATTGCTAAGTAGTATTCCATGGCATGTACCACAGCTTGTTTACCCATTCACCCGCGGAAGACACCTGTGTTCTTTCCAGTTTTGGGCTATTAGGAATAAAGATGTTACAAACAATCATGTATAGGTTTTGTGTGGACATAAATTTTCATTTGTTGGGATAAATGTCTAGGAGTGCAACTACTGGGTCATATGGTAGTTGCATGTTTAGTTTTTTAAGAAACTACTGACCTGTTTTCCAGAGTGGCTGTACCATTTTACATTTGCACCAGCAATGTATGAGCAACCCATGAATTATAACTAAAGGAATAAAGAAAAATCTATGGCTAATACTAGAGAGACAGAGGGAGAGGAAAGCTCTTAATTATTAAAAAAAAAAAAAAAGAAATACCAACCAATAAATGTCAAAGGAATGATCAAATTAGAAAAATCACCATTTTTCAACTACCAATGTAATTACTGATTCTGCTAAGAATCGATAAATGCTAAAGTCAATCAGTGAATGGTTTTTGAGAAAATAACATATACATGGCCTCAAGGTATTACCTCATAGGCTACTTACTAATGACAAAGACACAGAGGCACTTTTACAATGGAGAAAATTGCAGTCACCACCTTAGCCAAGGGATGAAATTTAGTATCACCACAATGGGAAAACGGATATTATGCACCTCCTAATGTGAATATACACGACTTTGCCTGTGCACTACTTCAACCAGAAATGTTTAATTTAAATCTAACTAACAATCAGAAAAATTCAGGATATGGAACATTCTACATCTGGCCTAGGCGTTTCATAAAAAACAGTTTTGTGAAAAATATAAAAAGATGGGTGTCTTAGTCATCTAGTAGTGCTGCCATAACAGAAATACCACAAGTGGATGGCTTTAACAGAGAGAAATTTATTTCCTTACAGTAAAGTAGGCTAAAAGCCCAAATTCAAGGCGTCAGCTCCAGGGGAAAACTTTCTCTCTCTGTGGGCTCTGGAGGAAGGTCCTTGTTTTCAATCTTCCCCAGGTCGCGGAGCTTCTTAGGCACAGGGACCCCATGTCCAAAGGACACACTCTGCACCTGGTGCTTTTTTCTTGGTGGTATGAGGTCCCCAATTCTCTGCTTGGTTCCCTTTCCTTTTTATCTCTTGAGAGATAAAAGGTAGTGCAGGCCATACCCCAGGGCAACTCCTTTTACACTGGATCAGGGATATTACCTGGGTGAGGGTGACGTTACAATCCCACCCTGATCCTTTAACATAAAATTACAATCACAAAATGGAGGACAACCACACAATACTGGGAATCATGGCCTAACAAAGTTGACACATATTTTATGGGGACACAATTCAGTCCATGACAATGGGAGATTGTTCTAGAGACTTATCTAGATCAGTGACACAACTAAATGCAATGTATAAACTTTAATTAGATCTTAGATTTTTTTTTTAAGCTAAAAATGATATTTTGGGGATGACTGAGACATCAGAGTATATAGGATTATTGTCCATTTTTGTGATAATAATGTGATCATGGAGAGCATTCTTATTCGCAGGAGATGTGTGTTGATGTGTTTGTGGATTGTGCCATGATATCTATGATGTCCTTTAAAATAGTTCAGCAAAATATAAGCACATATAGCCAAGACCCACTGCTGTCAAGTCATTTCCAACTCATAGCAACCCTATAGGTTTTCCAAGACTGTAAATCTCTACGGAAGCAGACTGCCACATCTTTCTCCCATGGAGCTGCTGGTGGTTTCGAACCACGGATCTTACTGTTAGTAGTTGATCACTTTAACCACTGCACCACTAGGGCTTCTTATAAGCATATTCTATCTATTAGAGATTAAGCAAATGTGGCAACATGTTAATAATTAGTGAATCTTGGTGAAGGGTATACGGATTTTTATTAAACCATTCTCTTGACTTTTTTGTAAATTTGTAATATTCTCAAAATTTATAGTTTGGGTTGGGGGGGTCCTCTTTGGTGACTTCTGTTCACTTTGGCAGATTGAGCAGAAGCAGGAAGCCCTTCCAGTTCCTATTCTAAGTATATAAAAATGCTAGATTAAATACAATATGTTTTCCTTAATATACGGCTGAATTTGAAGGCAAGAAAGAGAAAGCCTAACTTCCAGAAATAAACAGAACTTAAAGGCAAAGTTTTGAATGGGCACTGAACCTAACAGCCCAGGGACATCCAAACCAGGAAGGAGCCTTGAGAACTGGAAAGGATGAGTCCCGGGCCCCTGCAAAGTGGGAAGCTGGACTATAGTGCTCCTTTTAATGGGAATGTGTGTATAAAAAGGACTCTCCCATTTGTAGAATTTCAAACACAAACTGGTCTCCTACCCAGAATCTGCATGG
The DNA here is from genome assembly GCF_030014295.1 of Loxodonta africana. Classification (NCBI taxonomy): domain Eukaryota; kingdom Metazoa; phylum Chordata; class Mammalia; order Proboscidea; family Elephantidae; genus Loxodonta; species Loxodonta africana. Next base: position 75,828,832 of record NC_087352.1, read on the forward strand.
CTGCGTAGATGTGAGTGGAAAAAGAGGTATGCAAGAAAAATGAGAAACCTAGCCCAGCCTCAGGAGTGCGTGTGGCCCAAATTCCCCCTGCTCCAGAATCTATAAAATCCCAGCTAAGGCAAACAGGAATGAGCCTCACAGGAGCACTGCCACAACCCAGTACAGGCCAGGCCAGTACAGGAGCTAGAGGAATTTGTTGCTATTTTATTTGGTACTGCTTTTCTATCTTGCTTGCTTGCTTGTTTCCTTTTTCTATCTTTCTTTCTTTCTTTTTGTTTGTTTGTTTTACACATTCTCAGCTTCCAGTTAAGTGTTCCTAGAATTCCTTTTACCATTTTGTAGGAAGTGGAGGAGAAAGGCTGCTGGAAGGAGGTTGTGGCCTCTCCTCCCTAACTTAGCCTCTGAAAATACATTTTAAACCTAAGCATCAAATTCTTTCTTCATGACACTAATAAAGTTCCCGATTATTAAACAACCAGTTTTTGAAGAGGAAAGGGTATCAATTTGTTTTTCACTTGGAAGCAATGAGGTCATGTTGTTTCCTGTTAATGCAGATCTCTGTACATTTCAAACCTACTCGGGCTGCATCCTCTCTTCCAGCTTTGCGTATGCATTTCTCATAGTGACTTCTTCTCAGTGATCTTCCTGCGTTTTATGTTCTGATGATTTACCGAAGAATTTACTCCTCCAGTTCAATGACCTTTCCTTATCGCTGAGCATTTTCCTCATCAAAAACTGCTCTATAACCTACTTTTCCTCATCCCTGTTCTATAACCTACTAAGCGCTGCTTGCTTGTGGCTTCTAACATCTGACAGCCTGTGAGAAAAAAGGACACACACACATTCCCGTTTAAAAGAGCACTGGTTTTTTGTTTGTTTTTAGTACTAGATATTGACCTGATTGAAATTCCATTTTGAGTATGAGAGAACAGAGATTGATTTTAGAGAATGATCAATAATGATGGTAACTGTATTTGGCTTTTTCTGTTCTTTCTTCAATCATTGCTCATCTCTTAGCTTGTGTGGTCTCTTCTCAGGACCTCTATTCTGTCCCCAAGTCAGCCCAAATTATGTCCCTTCCACCAGAATGTGTGCAAGGATAGGCTCAGTGGCAAGTCTGTTCTCTTGTTGACAGTTATCATTGTAGGTAAACACATTTTTCATAGTGGTGTGAAATCTGCTCTTATCATTTCCACCAGTTAGTCCTAATTTTGCCCTCTAGAGATAAATAGAATTATAGAATATTTCTCCTTCGTGCTGGCAAATAGCTCACCTATTATCAGAGGAAACAAACAGGTTGGTGGAGCTTTCACCTTTTTAATAATGGGATTTAAAAAAAAGAAATCATATGGGTTGCTGCCGACTCAATTACAGCTCATTGCAACCCTATAGGGCAGAGTAGAACTACCTTATGGAGTTTCCAAAGAGGGGCTGATGGATTCGAACAGCCTGCCGTTTAGTTAGCAGCTGAACTCTTAACCACTGTGCCACCAGGGCTCCTAAGAATGGGCAGGAGGAGAAAAAAAGTAGCTATTAGTGAGGAAGAATGGGGAAAGCTGTGGATGGAAATCTCCTTTGCATCCTTCCAGGTTTTTGTTAGAAGTACAAAGGATCCCTTTCTGGACATTTTGGAGCTCAGAGAACAATTACACTAAGAGTATTTCAATAATAATCATAACAACCACCGCACTTGTTGGGTACTTTACATTCTATGAAGTATTTTCATAGGCATTATTTCCTTTGCTATTGTTCTTACAACCACACTGTGAGATAAGTAGTGTTATTATCACTACTTTGCAAATGAGGAGTTGAGAGCCTTAAAGAGGAAGTAAATCGATGGAGGCTTCACAGCTTGTTAATGGTGAAACTGGGAGCTATACTACATTATGGTTTTCCAGACAAGCTGTGGCTTTCCTGCCTCTTTCTATTCCTCCCCTTTATTACCACATCATTCTTGACCCTAAATTTCATAAGCCATTAAACCAGATAATTATTAAAAAATAAACCCTCAAAGAAAAATGTTTGTCTTGATTGCACATACAGAAACTTAGAAACATGCCATTCATTGTTCAATAAGCTTCTACTAAGGGCAAGCTGTATGCCCAATTCTACACAAAGCCTTATACAAACAGAAAAGTGAGGGAAGTTTAATTTATCTGGGAAAACAAAATCTCTTACTGGTGTGGAGTAGATTCCAACTCATAGCCATCCTATAGGACAGAGTAGAATTGCCCCATAGGGTTTCCAAGGAATGACCGGTACATTCGAGCTGCCAAACTTTTGGATCACAGCCAAGCTCTTAACCACTGTGTCACTAGGGCTCCATACTGGACATAGATTTAAAAAGCCCAGAGTTCAGCTTAGCGACCGGCTGCTCAGAGTATCACCATCCACACTTACACGCCTTCAGAGAGCCACTTTGGAAAAGCACCCCCGAGGATTGCTTACCTGGCTGGCCAAAGGAATATGTAAAAGCATGGGCTGTCTTAAGATCATTTGCCTAATAGATCACATTGTCCGTGTTTTCCTTCTTCAAACTTGAAACAGTAGATGCCAAGAAAGTTGGACAGACAAGTAAAGCCCCTCACTATGCATTCCTCGGAGTCCCTGGGTGATGCAAACGATAACGCACTTGACTGCTAACAGAAAAGGTTGGACATTCGAGCCTACCCAGAGATTCCTTGGAAGAAAGGTCTGGAGATCTTCTGAAAAGCCAGCCACTGAAAACCCTATGGAGCACACCTACTCTAACATGCGGGGCCTCCATGAGTTGAAGTTGACTTGACAGCAACTAGTTAATATACTCATCACTGTTAATGATGCGGTTCCAGACTCAAGAAGGCCATCAGAGCCCCATACCTATCAATATCTCCTGGGCTGAAAATCCTACCTGAGGTAGTGAGGACTCAGAAGCATGAGAAGGAAAAGGTATCAAAGCACCTGAAGAACGTATTTTTTAAAGAAGTACTAAAGGCTGGTGAGGTTGGGAAGAAAAGGGCCCAAGCATCAGACATGTTTGTGTGTTAACAATTAAGAAATAACAAAATATCTTTTTTTTTTTTTTTTTTTTTTAGTCAACAGAGCAAGCTCTATTTAGAAACAAATGTTGATTTAAAGGACAGGCAAAGCAGAAAGATCTACCCTTTCCTGCTCCTGGTCTCTCCCCAGCAAAGGAGGATGGAAAGAACCAATACTGAGCAGAAGATATTTCCATGGTGTTGCTGTAATTATTATGAGCAATTTACTTCCATCACACTGAAAAAATGTACTGATTTACCCACCTGATCAAAGCCATTTTGGATGTCCAAAAGCCTTTAGGAAACTGACTGGCAAAAAACAAAAAGCCCCTTTGTATTTCTTGTTCTTTCCTAACTCTAAGCAAGAGGCTTTGGGTTTGTATTTTATGTACAAGTGTGACCAGGATTCCAGGTCTGCCCCTCAAGAGGGGAAAGAAAGGAGGGAGGAGGGTGAACCGTAGGTCACTCATTTTTGTCTCTCTGACAGAATGTGACATTTATCCTTACCACTCTGTCAGATGCCTGAAATTCTCATGTCTTTACAAAATATTTTTCTATTTAGTTGAATCAGGCAGCACAACTACAATATGTCTTTTCTCTGTGACTGCCTTTCACAGCCTTTGCTTTCACGAGACTTAGATGAGGTTCGGGTGATTCATGGCGCTTAAACTTCTCCAGAGCACTTTTTCAATTGGAAAATTCTGCTAAACTGAATGCATCATCAGCACGGTTGTCCATGCATAAAAGAACTACAAGCAAAACAATGAGCACCATTTTTTAAAACCTACGCTTAAGCCAAGAAAAACAGTTATATCACAAAATGTTAAAAGACCTTATTTTTCAGTTTCCAGGAATCTTTCATGGAGAACATGGCCTATCTTTGTCTTAAAGCTCCTTATTCTAAAAAAATAAAAACCTTATTCTAGGCTTTCTAAATTACAAACAAAAGAAATAGTTTATATTCAGTTTAGGTTGTTTTTGAGTTATTAACATGATATATAGCAACATAAGTAATGCCACCTGCTACATTTATGTAGAATGGATCTCCTTTTACCCACATTAATCCTTTTCTTCATTCTTTGAGAAAATGCTTAGAAATTTTTTGTATTTTAGGTGATTTCCTTATGATATTTTTTAATCCATTAAATAAGAAGACAGTTCTTTAAGATGTTTTAAGATACAAAACGGTCTTTTGTGAAAATATGTTTTACTGGTGAATTCAAAATATTACCTGGAAATTCAAATTAAAATACTTGCTTATACTTTTGATCCACAGATCAGCACTGATGAGAATGGGAATGGGTAATGGGAAGAGTGTCCAGTAGGTCAATACTGACTCAGTTTTCCCAAATGTAAAATGGGTATCATAGAAATTTCTCATCCCGCATGTCAGAGATGTTTATCTTTTATTTGACAAGTACTTCTTGAGTACAGCTATAAATCAGGAAAAGTGGTAGAAGGCACTGGTTAAGAGAAAAACTGTGTAGGTTTTAATCTCAGCTCCGCTGCTTGCTATTTATGACCGTGGACACATTTCTCCTTCGACAAAATGGCACAGCCTTCCTAGGTGTGAGGATTAAATGAGTGAAACATATCAATCTGTGCCTGGCACTCATAGTAAGCAGTCTTCAGGTTACAAATGAACTTCCAACTTATAGACAACTCATACTTGCCATTTAATGTTATGTAAATTTGCCCTTCACTTTGAAATTATTGAACCAACCCCTACTCAAAAATTCTTCCCCACAATCACCTTCCCTTGCTGCATGTTCAGCTTTTAAATCATTGAAAAGTCTTTGAGCCTTTTCTTGTACTAAAACCAAAAAAAAAAAAAAAAAATCCGTTGCCATCAAGTCAATTCCAACTCATGCGCTAAAGTAAGGCTAAATAAGAACCATATGCACGTGTTCCAACTTACCTACAAATTCGACTTAAAGACATAGTCAAGAACTGATCTCATTCGTAACCCAGGGACTGCCTGTAAATGTTAAAACCAAAAAGCCAAACCCGTTGCTATGGATTCCGACTCATAGAAATATTGCCAACTCAATGGCAACTAACAATAACAAGAGATGAGAGATACAAAGATGAAAATACATAGTGCCTGTGCTCAGGTAACTTACACGCTAACGTGAGATGGATATATGAACAGAGAAATTAGTCACATTACTGTGTGATTCCTACAGTAAAAAGCTAGGTAAGAATGACTTAAGTATAGGCCAGTTCTTCATTTGCTGGGATCAGTTTGAAAAGTTGAAGCAATTTGATTCTTCCAAAGTTATATTTGAATCCACACAGTTAAATATATGCTGTTACATTGCGTCCCCTTGCAAAAACAAACATTTTTCTCATCAATAAATACTTTAGAAACTTTTATAATAGAATTTGATGTCAGAAGACATGATATACAAGTTAGGACTCTTACATGAAAAAGAAATCCAAATCAAATTCACTTAATCAAAAAGAAAATTTATTGCCTCATGTTACTGAGAAATCAGAGTCCAGCTGGCTTGACAAGATCAATCTCTCTTTATCTCTTCTGTTCCTTCCCCTCTCCTTCTTGGTTTTGAAAACCAAACCAGTTGCCGTCAAATAGACTCTAAATCATGGTGACCCCATGTGTTGCAAAGCAGAACTGCATTCTATAGGATTTTCAATACTGTGACCTTTAGGAAGCAGCTCTCCAGGACTTTTTTCCAAGGCACCTCTGGGTAGGTTCAAACCACTGACCTTTTGGTTAGTAGTTGAGCGCTTAACCATTTGCACCATCTATGGACTCCCTCCTTCTCTTATCCCCTCTTTATTCTATGCGTGCTTCATTCTCAGGCATGTTCTCCAGCATAGGTTCATACCAGAACCCCCCCCCAGGCTCCTTCTACAAAATGGTATACACCCCACTGAGTAGCCCCAGAATAAACAGGACTTCTCTTCTCTGCTGGTTCCAGTGAAATAAAATGTTTGACTCTTATTGGCCCAACTTGGGTTGCATGTCCATTCCTAAACCAATAGGAGGTTGAATTCTTCTGGCTGACTAGATTTGGCCACATATACACTTTGGAGTCAATGCATGAGGCCATTCCCATCAGAATCACTGGAAGTGTGAATGGGGGAGGAGTAGTTCCCATATGGAAAAAGGATGATGAGTTCTGTAATTAGCAGGAGGATTCAAGACCCAGCTATAATCTTAATAGCTGTGTAAGCTTGGGAAGTGCCATAATCTTCCTGAATTTCAGTTCCCCCATCTGGGAAGTGTGGGTATTGAAATAAATTACCTCTATTGCCATTCTACCTTTAGAGTTCTCTACAGGCATACTTCGTTTTATTGCATTTCACTTTACTGCACTTCACAGATACTGCATTTTTTTTTACAAATTGAAGGTTTGCGGCAAGGCTGCAAGCAAGTCTACCAGAGCCGTTTTTCCAACAGCATGTGCTCACTTCACATCTCTGAGTTATGTTTTGGTAATTTTCACAATATTTCAAACTTTGTCATTATTGTATCTATTATGGTGATCTGTGATCAGTGATCTTTGATGTTGCTATTGTAATTGTTTGGGGTCACCACAAACTGTGCCCATATAATACTGCAAACTTAATGGACAAATGTCGTGTGTATTCTGACTGCTCCACTACCCGCTGTTCCAGTCTCTCTCTCTCCTTGGATCTCCCTATTCCCTGAGACACTATGATATCGAAATTAGACCAATTAATAACCCTACAATGGCCTCTAAGTGTTCAAGTGAAAGGAAGTCCCATATCTCTCACTTTAAATCAATAGTTAGAAATGATTAAGCTTAGTGAGGAAGGCATGCAGAAAGCTGAGACAAGCGAAAGCTAGGCCTCGTGCACCAAACAGTTAGCCAAGTTGTGGATGCAAAGGAAAAGTTCTTGAAGGAAATTAAAAGTGTTTCTCCAGTGAACAGACCAATGAAAAGAAAGCAAAACAGCCTTATTGCTAATATGGAGAAAGTTTTAGTGGTCTGGATAGAAGATCAAACCAGCCGCAACATTCCCTTAAGCCAAAGCCTAATCCAGAGCAAGGCTGTAACTTTCTTCAATTCTATGAAGGCTGAGAGAGGTGAGGAAGCTGCAGAAGAAAAGTTTGAAGGTAGCTGAGGTTGGTTCATGAGGTTTAAGGAAAGAAGCTGTCCCCACAATATAAATGTGCAAGGTGAGGAAGCAAGTGCTGATGTAGAGGCTGCAGGAAGTTATCCAGGAGATCTAGCTGAGATCATGGATGAAGCGGCTACACTAAAAGGCAGATTTTCAGTGCAGGTGAAACAGCTCTGTATTGGAAGAAGACGCCATCTAGGACTTCCAGAGCTAGAGAGGAAAAGTCAACGCCTGGCTTCAAAGGACAGGTTGACTCTCTTGTTAGGGGCTAATGGAGCTGGTGACTCTAAGTTGAAGCCAATGCTCATTTACCATTCTGAAAATCCTAGGGCCCTTAAGAATTATGCTAAATCTACTCTGTCTGTGCTCTATAAATGGACTAACAAAGCCTGGGTGACAGCACATCTGTTTAAAACATGGTTTACTGAATATTTTAAGCCACTGTTGAGACCTACTGCTCAGAAAAAAAAAGATTTCTTTCAAAATATTACTGTTCATTGACAATGCACCTGGTCACCCAAGAGCTCTAATGGAGATGCCCAAAGAGTAATGTTGTTTTCATGCCTGCTAACACAACATCCATTCTGCAGCCCATGGATCAATGAGTAATTTTGACTTTCAAGTCTTATTATTTAAGAAATACATTTCATAAGGCTATTTCTGCCATAGATAAGTGATTCCTCTGACGGATCTGGGGAGAGTAAATTGAAAACCTTCTGGAAAGGATTCACCATTCCAGATGCCATTAAGAACATTTGTAATTCATGAGAGGAGGTCAAAATATCAACCTTAAAAGGAGTTTGGAAGAAGTTGATTCCAACCTTCATGGATGACTTTCAGGGGCTCAAGACTTCAGTGGAGGAAGTAACTGCAGATGTTATGGAAATAGTAAGAGAACTAGAATTAGAAGTGGAGCCTAAAGACGTGACTGAATTTCTGCAATCTCATGATAAAACTTTAATGAAGAGTTGTTTCTTATGGATGAGCAGAGAAAGTAGTTTCATGAGATGGAATCTACTCCTGGTGAAGATGCGGTGAACATTGCTGAAATGACAGCAAAGGCTTTAGAATATTACGTAAACTTAGTTGACAAAGCAGCAGAAGGGCTTGAGAGGATTGACTCCAATTTTGAAGGAAGTTCTACTGTGGGTAAAATGGTATCAAACAGCATTGCAAGCTACAGAGAAATCTTTTGTGAAAGGAAGAGTCAATTGGTATGGCAAATTTCATTTTTGTCTTATTTTAAGAAATTGTCACAGCCACCCCAGCCTTCAGGAGCCACCACCCATCAGTCAGCAGCCATCAACAACTGGGCAAGACCCTCCGCCAGCAAAGATTACGACTCACTGAATGCTCAGATAATGATCAGCCTTTTTTAGCAATAATCTATTTTTTAATTAAGGTAGATACATTGTCTTTTTTTAGACATAATGCTATTGCACACTTAATAGACTCCAGTATAGTGTAAACATAATTTTTATGTGCACTGAGAAACCAAAAGAGTTGTGTGACTCGCTTTATTGTGATATTCGCTTTATTGTGGTGGTCTGGAACCAAACCTGTAATATCTCCTGTACTTCTATTTCTCTACTTTTTTAGGAAAACAGTATGTGGCATGTTGAGGGACATTTGACTCTTGGAAACAAATTATTCTACAAGAGGCAGTTTTTATGAATTTCCCAAAATGAAACTGTGGCATGGAAGAATATTGATATAATGGAGTCAGACTTGGGTCTCAGGGTACAACTTCCTCTTGGCAATGTCTTGGCACTAGTAAAATCCAATTCAGTTCATTGAATATTACTCTCTCCTCTCAAAGATCCACCCCAAAACAACACTATCATATTTTTTTGATCAATCTTCCCAGATTTTCCCAGGGGCAGTCCAATCTGGTACACTGGTGTTCATACACAATCATCTTTAAGACACCTCAAAAGATAAGACAGATTGTGTCATTTATCAACCTCATTTCACAGAGAGAGAAACTGAGGCACAGTATTTAAGTTAGAGACTAAAATGATGCAATAGGCTCAGTCAGTTAAACTCAAGTTATAACACAAAAATCAGGGTGTCAAATCAGACTCACATGCATGAGATCTCTAACCCACAGCACCAAACTTAACTAATAATCTCAAGCATACGAGTAAGAGCAAGGCACTATGGAAGCAGGGAGAGATTCAGTACCATCATTTCAATTCCCCAGATTATATTTTTGCTACACAGGACTCACTATGAGCCAGATTTAACATGTGATGTCACCAAGCAACGTGTATGATCATGACACTTAGACAGAAGGAGCTATTTTCATCATGAAAGGCTTCTGTGTTATCCTCAGTTAGTTATATTACTCACACGACATTTTTCCAGGAGCATGCCCATAAATCCATAGATTCTACGTTTGTTTACCATAAGTAATTCTAGACAACCAGGTTCATTCTGTTAAAAGCATTTCATAGATAGGGACTATCCTGGTAGCAAATACCATTAGTTTGTTTGCCAGGAGGTCTGTCAACAGACCAAGTGACCTTATTTCTTTCCCAGAGGCATCCTTCCTGTGACCTGAGAGAATGGATTACTGACTTGCTGTTTAACCACTTACTTGCCATCAGGTAAATTCCAGATCACAGGGGCTCAATGGTACTGAAATTGAAGGTCATTGTAGTCCCCCACTAAAGCTGAAGGCTTATCATATTCAATGGCCATTTAGATGACTGTATCTGCGCTAATTTAATCCAAGACCTCCTGAGCCACACCAGAATCAGTTGGAATACACAGTTAATCCCGGATAGTTCCCAAATATTCTAGCTTTCAGAAAGGTCTACAGATTGTGTGACCCACCTTAGTTTGGCCCTAGGTTTGGGGAGGTTGTTCATATCTCTAGAAAGGTACTGCCCTATGTGTACTCAGGATTGACCGTGACTCACATGGTACAAGTTACAGGGCAACAGGAAGTCCCCTGACCCAAGAACATCCTTGCATATTAAAGCAAAGTATTTGAAAATGTACTTTCAACTTTTGTAAGGTTTATTCCTTTGGGTTAAGCATTGGTCTTTCTATGCAATCATCTTTAAAATACCTCAAAAGATGAGATCAATTAAGTCATTTACACCTGTAATAAATAAATGAATCAGAGTATTATCCTCAGAAATAAGAGATTCACAGCTTGTGTGCTGCCATCCAAGATACTCCACTGGTCTCACCCCTTCGGGAGCAAGGGATAATGAAGGAAACTAAAGATAGAAGGGAAAGATTAGTCCAAAGGACTAATGGACCAGAGCTACCACGGCCTCCACCAGACTGAGTCCAGCACAACTAGGTGGTGCCCAGCTACCACAACTGACTGCTCTGACAGGGATCACAATAGAGGGTACCGGACAAGCTACAGAAAAATGTAGAACAAAATTCCAACTCACAAAAAAAAGACCAGACTTGCTGGCCTGACAGAGACTGGAGAAACCCCAAGAGTATGGCCCCCCGACACCCTTTTGGCTCAGTAATGAAGTTACTCCTAAGGTTCACCGTTCAGCCAAAGATTAGACAGGCCCATAAGGGACTAAAGGGGCACACCAGACTGGGGAAAAGGACTAGAAGACAAGAGGGGACAGGAAAGCTGGTAATAGGGTCAAGAAGGGAGAGTGGTGACACATCATAAAACAATGTGTACTAGCTGCTTAATGAGAAGCTAGTTTGTTCTGCAAACCTTCATCTAAAGTACAATTAAAAAAAAAAAGATTTTGTTGGAATTTTGCCACAAAGCAAACATGGTATTAAAAAGAAAGAAAGAAGAGATTGCCAGTGAGCTACCAGCAAGTATTTAGGAAGAGAAGGGTATGTGGGGTGGGGGTAGTAAAGAGTGGCAAAGAGAACATAACGGGAAAATGGCAAATTCTGAAAGAAAATCTTAAATCAGTATTCTGATTTAAATTATCATCATCTTTTTTTTTTTTTACAGCTCTATCGTGAACACAAAATATGTTTACTTGGGGCACAGCCACATTTTTCTGCTTTAGTTAGATATACCAAGGACCTAATTCGGCTGCTCACCAAAAGGTCAGCAGTTCAATCCACCAGCGGCTCCTTGGAAAACCTACGAGGCAGTTCTCTGTCCTATAGGGTCGCTATGAGTTGGAATCAACTCGACGGCAACAGGTTTCAGGTAATACAAGACTGGGTAACTATACATATTTTTTTCAGGTTTTTCAGTTTGATTAGTATTTAATTCTCTTATTTATTTTAGGTAGGCAGGTAGATGCTTTATCTTTCAAAACTGCTTAAAGGCCTGTGGCTCACAAGTAAGGTACTCTTCAAATCCTGGCAAAATCTAGCCACCGTTTTATTTTGCTTGTCCTGAAACTATTTGGTTTGAAGAGGCCTGTGGAGGATACATTCATTTTAGAGACTTTTCAGCTCCTTCTCCATTTGACAGTAAAAATAGCGTAAGAGAATATTCCCATGAGAATTAAAATCAGATATGCCTGACATTTTTTAAATAATCAGGAAGAGAAGTGACACTTGATTTCTCTAAGATGCTACAGTCAAGATTACCAGGTATATAAGAGCAACTACTTCCTCCCATGAAAACCTAAAGTGAAACTACAGATAAAATAGCTATGAAAATCTGGCTGTGTCCCTGTGATGGTTAACATTGTGGTCAACTTGGCTGGGCCATGATTCTCAGTGGTTTGGCAGTTACCTAATAGTGTAGTTTGGCACTTATGTAATGATGTAGCTTGGCACTTATATAATGATGTAATCATCCTCCATAATGTGATCTGATACATCAGCCAATCAGTTGTAAGGAGAGTTTCCTGGGGATGTAGCCTGCATCCAGTATATATGAACATTCTTCCAAAGTTCACTTGTTTGTTCTGGATCCTGCATCTGACTTGTTATCATCAGACCTCTGGCTCTTAGCACTTGAGCCAGTGGCTGGTTATATTGCCTACCAATCTTGAGATTTGTCAGCTTATAAATCTTGTGAGCCAGTGGCCTACTATCTAGCCTGCCGATTTTGGGTTCGTCAGCCTCTGCAGTTACACAAAGTCAGGAGACACCTCTGAGCTGATACCTAACCCACGGACTTGTGACTTGCCAGCCTCTAAAACTGTGTGAGCCATTTCCTTGAGATAAATCTCTCTCTCTCTCTACTGGTTTTGCTTCTCTAGAGAACCCAGCCTAAGACATTCGATATTAAGAGCAGCTCTAGAGAAACAAAATCTTAAGGATGTTTTCTAAATTGGTTTGCAAATCTGACTAGTCTTAACGTCACTGATGACTCTTCCTTGCTGCTAATTCATGGCATGAGGTGGTGATATTAATATGCAAAATATCACCATCAATAGATCAAGTGTTGGTGAGGAGCGAGGCCCTGGGTGATCGCATGTTTGACACTTCCTACAATTTTGTCAGAATGAGAAGTATAGGGAAGCTGGTTGGCTGGCCCTACTTTCACTAGAAACGTCTGACTCATATGGATGTATGGCATTGGCTACTTTGTCATGGTGTCCCCAGGAGTGAAATACATGGGGAATCTACTAAATACTTACTTGTTCTGTACAAGCGGAAGAATTCTAGGTCAAGTGAACAGCATTCTAATTTGGACTGCCAGAACAGAAGGTCATGGCCCCTCAATCAAATTCCCGCACTTTAGCAAGTTTACAGACTCACAGCCCCTAAATGAGGGAGAGGCCAGGTCCCCTGCAGGAACCACCCCCTACACTGCCAACAATGTACACTGCAAATCTCTCTCCCAGCCTTCCCTAAAGGGATCTACAACCTTTTATGAGAATGACTGTTCATTGTTATTGTTGTTGTCAGGTGCCGTAGAGTCGGTTCCGACTCATAGCGATCCTGGGCACAAAAGAACAAAACACTGCCCAGTCCTGCGCCATCCTTACAATCGTTGTTATGCTTGAGTTCACTGTTGCAGCCACTGTGTCAATCCACCCCGTTGAGGGTCTTCCTCTTTTCTGCTGACCCTGTACTCTGCCAAGCATGATGTCCTTCTCCAGGGACTGATCCCTTCTGACAACATGTCCAAAGTATGTAAGAAGCAGTCTGGCCATCCTTGCTTTTAAGAAGCATTCTGGTTGTACTTCTCCCCAGGCAGATTTGTTCGTTCTTTTGGCAGTCCATGGTATATTCAATGTTCTTCGCCAACACCACAATTCAAAGGCGTCAACTCTTCTTCGGTCTTCCTTATTCATTGTCAAGCTTTCACATGCATATCATGTGATTGAAAATACCATGGCTTGGGTCAGGTGCACCTTAGTCTTCAGGGTGACATCTTTGCTCTTCAACACTTTAAAGAGGTCCTTTGCAGTAGATTTACCCAATGTAATGCATCTCTTGATTTCTCGACTGCTGCTTCCATGGCTGCTGATTGTGGATCCAAGTAAAATGAAATCCTTGACTACTTCAATCTTTTTTCCATTTATCATGATGTTGCTCATTGGTCCAGTTGTGACAATTTTTGTTTTCTTTATGTTGAGGTGCAAGCCATACTGAAGGCTGTGGTCTTTGATCTTCACCAGTAAGTGCTTCAAGTCCTCTTCACTTTCAGCAAGCAAGGTTGTGTCGTATGCATAACGCAGGTTGTTAATGAGTCTTCCTCCAATCCTGATGCCCCGTTCTTCTTCATATAGTCCAGCTTCTCAGATTATTTGCTCCCCATACAGATTGAATAGGTATGGTGAAAGAATACAACCCTGACGCACTCCTTTCCTGGCTTTAAACCAATCAGTATCCCCTTGTTCTGTCCACACAACTGCCTCTTGATCTAATGTAAAGGTTCCACATGAGCACAATTAAGTGTTCTGGAATTCCCATTCTTTGCAATGTTATCCATAATTTGTTATGATCCACACAGTCGAATGCCTTTGCATAGTCAATAAAACACAGGTAAACATCTTTCTGGTATTCTCTGCTTTCAGCCAGGATCCATCTGACATCAGCAATGATATCCCTGGTTCCATGTCCTCTTCTGAAACCAGCCTGAATTTCTGGCAGTTCTCTGTCAATATACTGCTGCAGCCTTTTTTGAATGATCTTCAGCAAAATTTTGCTTGCATGTGATATTAAAAAAAATTAATGATATTACTCTATAATTTCCACATTCGGTTGGATCACCTTTCTTGGGAATAGGCATAAATATGGATCTCTTCCAGTCAGTTGGCCAGGAAGCTGTCTTCCATATTTCTTGTCATAGATGAGTGAGCACCTCCAGCGCTGCATCTGTTTGTTGAAACATCCCAATTGATATTCCATCAGTTCCTGGAGCCTTGTTTTTCGTCAATGCCTTCAGAGCAACTTGGACTCCTTCCTTCAGTACCATCGGTCCCTGATCATACGCCACCTCTTGAAATGGTTGAACATCAACTAATTCTTTTTGGTATAATGACTCTGTGTATTCCTTCCATCTTCTTTTTATGCTTCCTGCATCGTTTAATATTTTCCCCATAGAATCCTTCACTATCGCAACTCGAGGCTTGAGTTTTTCTTCAGTTCTTTCAGCTTGAGAAACATTGAGCATGTTCTTCCCTTTTGGTTTTCCATTTCCAGCTCTTTGCACATGTCATTATAATACTATGTCTTCTCGAGATGCCCTTTGAAATCTTCTGTTCAGTTCTTTTACTTCATCAATTCTTCCTTTTGTTTTAGCTGCTCAAAGTTCAAGAGCAAGTTTTAGAGTCTCCTCTGACATCCATCTTGGTCTTTTCTTTCTTTTCTGTCTGTTCAGTGACCTCTTGCTTTCTTCATGGATGATGTCCGTGATGTCATTCCACAACTTGTCTGGTCTTCGGTCACTAGTGTTCAATGCATCAAATCTATTTTTCAGATCATCTCTAAATTCAGGTGGGATGTACTCAAGGTCATATTTTGGCTCTTGTGGACTTGCTCTGATTTTCTTCAGTTTCAGCTTGAACTTGCATATGAGCAATTGATGGTCTGTTCCACAGTCGGCCCCGGCCTTGTTCTGACTGATGATATTGAGCTTTTCCATCGTCTCTTTCCACAGATGTAGTCAATTTGATTTCTGTGTGTTCCATCTGGTGAGGTCCACGTGTATACTTGCCGCTTATGTTGGTAAAAGAAGGTATTTGCAATGAAGAAGTCATTGGTCTTGCAAAACTCTATCATTCGATCTCCAGCATTGTTTCTTTCACCAAGGCAATATTTTCCAACTACTGATCTTTCTTCTTTGTTTTCAATTTTCACATTCCAATTGCCAGTAATTATCAATACATCTTGATTGCATGTTCAATCAATTTCAGACTGCAGCAGCTGATAAAAACCTTCTATTTCTTCATCTTTGGCCCCAGTGCTTGGTGCATAAATTTGAATAATAGTCATATTCACTGGTCTTCCTTGTAGGCGTATGGATATTATCCTATCACTGACAGCATTGTACTTCAGGATAGATCTTGAAATGTTCTTTTTGATGATGAATGCAACGCCATTCCTCTGCAAGCTGTTATTCCCAGCATCGTAGACTATATGATTATTTGATGCAAAATGGCCAATACCAGTCCATTTTAGCTCACTAATGCCTAGGATATCAATGTTTATGTGTTCCATTTCATTTTTGATGATTTCCAATTTTCCTAGATTCATACTTCATACATTCCAGGTTCCAATTATTAATGGATGTTTGCAGCTGTTTCTTCTCATTTTTAGTCATGCCACATCAGCGAATGAAGGTCCCGAAACCTTTACTCCATTCACGTCGTTAAGGTCGACTCTACTTTGAGTAGGCAGCTCTTCCTCAGTCATCTTTTGAGTGCCTTCCAACCTGGGAGGCTCATCTTCCAGCACTATATCAGACAATGTTTCACTGCTGTTCATAAGGTTTTCACTGGCTAATTCTTTCCAGAGGTAGATTGCCAGGTCCTTCATTAGAGAATAGGAAATAATCAGACTTTTCAGTGATTGCTGGATACTAGCTCTGAACTGACTTTAATTCTAGGAGACTCAAAACATCACTGTGGCCTACCAGTCAGACTGGGGGCATACGGAGGTCATGTTATTAACAGAGTCTTAGCTCAGGTTCATCTCAGAATCGGCTCAATGGGTCTCCGAACCCATCCTGTAGTAATTTCCCCAGTTCCAGAATGCAAAATTGGAATAGATACACTCAAAAACTGGCAAAACACTCACACTGTATCCATGACAAGTGGAGTAAGGGTTATTATGGTAGGAAAAGCCAAGTGGAAGCCACTAGAACTGCCCCTACCTAGGAAAATTGTAAACCAAAAGCAATGCTGCATTCCTGGAGGGAGTGTAGAGATAACTGCCATCGTCTAGGACTTGAAGGATGTAAGGGTAGTGATTCCCATCACATCCCCATTCAACTCACCTATTTGGCCTGTATAAAAAAAAAATAGATGGGTCTCAGAGAATAACAGTGGATTTTCTTAAACTTAACTAGGTGGTGACTCCAATTGCAGTTGTTGTTCTAGATGTGGTTTCATTGCTTGAGCCAATTCGTACACCTCCTGGTACCTGGTATGCAGCTACTGATCTGGCCAATGCCTTTTTCTTGATTCCAGTTTCAAAGGAACAACAGAAGCAATGTGCTTTCAGCTAGCAAGGGCAGCAATACAGTTTTACCGTCTTACCAAAACCAAACCAAACCCACTGCTGTCAAGTCAATTCCGACTCATAGCGACCCTATAGGACAGAGTAGAACTGCCCGATAGAGTTTCGCTGTCTTATGTTGGGGTATATAAACTCTCCAGCCCTATGTCATAATTTAGTCTGCAGGAAATTTGATTGCCTTTCGCTTACATAAGATGTCACACTGGTCCATTACATTGATGACATTAGGCTGATCGGACCTAGTAAGGAAGAAGTGTCAAAGACTCTGGACTTCTTGGTAAAATTCAGGCAACTTCCACCTCCGTGAAATTTCTAGGAGTCCAGTGGTGTGGGGCATGTCGAATTATTCCTTTTGAAGTGAAGGATAAGTTATTGCACCTGGCTCCTCCCATGACTAAAAAGAAGGCACAATGCCTAGGGGGCCTCTTCGGATTTTGAGGGTAGCATATCCCTCATTTGGGTGTGCTACTCTGGCCTACTTATCAAGGCACTCAAAAAGCTTCTAGTTTTGAGTGGGGAACAAGAGAAGGCTCTGCAATAGCTTCAGGCAGAAGTACAAGCCAATCTGCCACTTGGGCCATATGACCCAGCTGATCAAATGGTGCTTAAAGTGTCAGTGGCAAATAGCGATGCTGTTTGGAGTCTTTGACAGGCTCCTATTGGTGAATCACAGCACAGACCCCTAAGATTTTGGGGTAAGTCCCTGCCATCTGCTGCAGCTAACTACTCTTCTTTTGAGAAACAGCTTTTAGCTTTTTACTGAGCATTTGTAGGGACTGAATGCTTAACCATGAGCCACCAAGGCACCGTGCAGCCCAAGCTGCCCATCATGAACTGGGTGTTGCCTGGTCCTATACAACAGCACTCCATCATTAAATAGAAGTGGTATATACGAGATTGGATTTGAGCAGGACCTGAAGGCACGAGTAAATTGCATGAGGAAGTGCCCTAATTGCAAATACTCTCCATTCCTCCCACATTATCTGCCCTTGCCCACTCTGCACCTGGGGCCTCATGCGGAGTTCCTTATAATCAGTTGATTGAGGAAGCGAAAACTCATGCTGTTATCTAGATGGTTCTGCGTGATATGCATGCACCACTTAAAAGTGGACAGTGGCAGCAAGCAGCCCCTTTCAAGGACCTCCTTGAAGGGCAGTGGTGAAGGAAAATCCTCCCAATGGGTAGAACTTGAAGCAGTACACGTAGTTATTCACTTTGCTTGCAAGGAGGTTTGGCTAGATATGCAATTGTATACTGATTCATCAGCTGTGGTCAATGGTTTGGCTGGATGGTCAGGGACTAGAAAGGAACGTGATTGGAAAATTGGTGACAAGGAGGTATGAGGAAGAGGTATGTGGATAGACCTTTCTGAATGGGCCAAAGACGTGAAGATATCTGTGTCTCATGTGAATGCTCACCAAAGGGTAACCTCAGCAGAGGAGGATTTTAATAATCAATTGGATAGGATGATGCATTCTGTGGAAACCAGTCATGATCTTTCCCCAGCCACTCCCATAATTGCTCAAAGGGCTCATGAACAAAGTAGCCATGGTGGCAGGGATAGAGGCTATGCATGGGCTCAGCAACATGGACTTAGACTCACCAAGGCCAACTTGGCTACAGCCACTGCTGAATGCCCAATCTGCCAGCAGCAGAGACCAACAATGAGCCCCCCATATGACACTGTTCCTTGAGGTGATCAGCCAGCAAGCTGGTGGCAGGTTGATTACACTGGAAGGCTTCCATCATGGAAAGGGGAGTATTTTGTTCTTACTGGGATGGACACTTACTCTGGATATGGATTTGCCTCGCCTGCATGTAATGCCTCTGCCAAAACTACCATCCATGGACTCACAGAATGCCTTATCCATCATTGTAGTATCCCACAAAGCATTGTCTCAGATCAAAGAACTCTCTTGACAGCAAGTGAAGTGCAACAACGGGCCTATTCTTATGGAATTCACTGATCTTACCATGTTCCCCATCATCCTGAAGCAGCTGGCTTGATAGAACAATGGAATGGCCTTCTAAAAACACAATTACAGGACTAGCTAGGTGGCAACACTTCACAGGGTTGGGGCTGTGTTCTCCAGGAGGCTGTATATGTCCTAAACCAGCATCCAATATATGGTGCTGTTTCTCCCATAGCCACTATTCATAGTTCCAGGAATCAAGGGGTTGAGACAGGAGTGGAACCACTCACAATTACCACTAGTGACACACTCGCAAAATTTTTGCTTTCTGTCCCTGAGACCTTATGTTCTGTGAGTCTGGAAGTTTTAGTTCCAAAGGGAGGAATGCTCCCACCCAACTCAGACTCCATTGACCTTGGGTGGAATTCCTAACTTCCTCATGCTGGATCAACAGGCAAAGAAGAGAGTTACTGTATTGGCTACTGTGATTGACCCCGACTACCAAGGAAATCAGATTGATATTGCATGATGGAGGTAAAAAAGAGTATGTCTGACACACAATACAGGCGAGGTCAGCAAAACTGGACTAAACCAAAAGCAAAGAAGTTTCCAGAATAAACTGAATGCTTTGAAGGCCAGAATAGCAGGGATAGGGATTTGGAGGCCATGGTTTCAGGGACATCTAAGTCAATTGGCATAATAAAATCTATTAAGAAAACATTCTGCATCCCACCTTGGAGAGAGACATCTGGAGTCTTAAACGCTAGCAAGTGGCCATCTAAGATGCATCAACTGGTCTCAACCCACCTGGATCAAAGGAGAATGAAGAACACCAAGGACACAAGGTAATTATGAGCCCAAGAGACAGAAAGGGACACATGAACCACAGACTATATCAGCCTGAGACCAGAAGAGCTAGATGGTGCCTGGCTACAACCGATGACTGACTGCCCTAACAGGAAACATAACAGAGTGCCCCTGAGGGAGCACGACTTAATGGTCTGACTGAGACTAGAAGGACCCCAGTGGTCATGGCCCCCAGACCTTCTGTTGGCCCAGGATGGGAACCACTCCCAAAGTCAACTCTTCAGACATGGATTGGACTGGACATTGGGTTGGAGAGGGATGCTGGTGAGGAGCGAGCTTCTTGGATCAGGTGGACACTTGAGACTATGTTGGCATTTCCTCCCTGGAGGGGAGATGAGACAGTAGAGGGGGTTAAAAGCTAGTGAAATGGACACACAAAGAGAGAGTGGAGGGAGGGAGCGGGCTGTCTCATTAGGGGGAGAGCAATTGGGAGTATGTAGCAAGGTGTATATAAGTTTTTGTGTGAGAGACTGACTTGATTTGCAAGCTTTCACTTAAAGCACAATAAAAATTAAAAAAAAAAAAAGAGTATGTTGGAATACAGGAGATCCCTCAGGGTGTCTCTTAATACTATCACGCCCTGTGATTAAAGTCAACAGAAAATTACAGCAATTTAATTCCAACAAGATTGCTAATGGGCCAGACCCTTCAGGAATGAAAGTTTGGGCTACCCCACTGGGCAAAGAACCATGACCAGCTGAGGTGCTTGCTGAGGGTAAAGGGAATACAGAATAGGTGATGGGAGAAGGTCATTCTAAATATCAATTATGACCAGGTGACCAGTTGCAGAAATGAGGACTGTAATTGTTTGAGTATTTCTTCCTTGTTTATATGTGCATCAAATATATTTGTTTTCTTCATTTATAAAATGTAATATATAAGTAGGGCTAGTGCATTTTTGGCTATACGCATGCTAGTCATAACATGTTCGGTGAAGGTATGACTTTGTAATTGTTTTTATTTAAGAGATCGTGTATGATTTAAGGAGATTTGTACAGGTGCGAAGCTGACAAGGGATGGATTGCGATGGTTAAGGTTGGCTGGGCAGTTATGTAATGATGTAGTCTGGCAGTTATGTAATGATATAGTCATCCCTCCATGATGTGATGACTATCAGTTGTAAGCAGAGTTTCCTCAGGGACGTGGCCTGCATCCAATATATATATGGATGTTCTGGCAAAGCTTGCTTGTTTGCTCTGGATCCTGCATCTGACTCATGATCATCTGACATCTGGTTCCTTGGGACTTGAGCCAGTGGCTTGCCATGTTGCCTGCCGATCTTCGGATTTATCAGCCTCCACAGTCTGTGAGCCAGCAGCCTGCTGCCTCACTACCAATCTTGGGTTCATTGGCCCCTGCAGCTATGGGACTAAGGAGAAGCCCCCAGCCTGATGCCTGACTCATGGACTTGGGACTCGCCAGCCTGTACAACTGCATGAGCCATTTCCTTATGATAAATAAATAAATATGTATTTCACTGGTTTTGCTTCTCTAGAGAACCCAGTGCCTAAGTCCCCACTGTAAAATAAGGGTAATAATACTTAGGTATTAGAGTTCTAATGAGATGTCAATGTGATAATATATGTGAATAAAGATCCATGAAAATGTAACTTGTTGCCCCAATATTATTCAGTCATTAAACTCATACTTATTGAGTATCTACTGCATGCCAGGCACTATGTTATGCACTGAAAATCCAACAATAAATGTGACATAGTCCCTACATTAAAGAGCTTACAGTCTAATAGGGAAAATAAAAAGTGGTTTGCTGCAATGTGGTAGAATTAAGTGCTGTTGTGGAGGAACATGCAGGATTCCATGTGGGCAGTTGTATACATGGACAACTAAACTACCCTTGAAAAGGTGGGTGTTGTGCAGTAAAAGATTTCAGAGGACTAGGATGGAGCAGGGAATGGGCAGCACAGGCAGAGGAAGAAGATACAATGTCCTGAGACGAGATAGAGCATGGAAACTTTAGAAGACTGCAAGTATGCTGAAGGGAAGTATGGAGTGATAGGAACAAATCTGGTAAGGCCATGTTAGAATGATTCTTTATGACACTTAAGAGTGTTTCCTGAGGGAAATGAGAGACACTGAAGGAAAGACACTTAGGGGTTCTAAGGAAAAATAAAAAAGGCTGAAATGGAGAGAATCAAGACTTACAGATTTGAGATATACTAAGGAGATAAACAAGACAGGGCTTGCTCATTCATCAAATATTTATTGAATTGCTTAAATTAGAATTATGAAACTGCTCTTAATTTGCAAATTAAGTGAATAAAAGAGAGGAAAAGTAATCTTTTTCAGGCATGTTCCTAAGGAGGTGAATTTTTTTCTTGCGATTCTCATCTTTTAAATTTATACTTCCTAAGTTTATTTACGTTTTCAAAATACAAATATTCCTCAACACATGCAATCTTGAGAAGTTACTAATATCATCTCCTCTTCCTACAACTAGCAACATCTCTAAAGCTTTTGAGAGGTGGCCTTATGACTCAAAACCATAACTCTTTGAAGTTATCCCATTTCCATTTGTCTTAGGCTGGGTTCTCTAGAGAAGAAAAACCAGAGAAGCGTATAAATATATATAGAGAGAGATTTACATTAAGGAAGTTGCTCACGCAGTTCCAGAGGCTGGGAAGTCCCAAGTCCGTGGGTCAGGCTGAGGCTTCTCCTGACTCACGCAGCTACTGGGGCTGGTGGACCCAAGACTGGCAGATCAGGCAGCTGGCCTCTGGCTCACAGGCTACAGAGGCCAATGAATACCAAGATTGGCGGGTAAGCTGCTAGCTCAAGTTCCCAAGAACTGGACGCCAGATGAACAGGAGCCAGCTGCAGGATCCAGAGCAACCAAAAGACCTTGAGCTTTGTCAGAAAGTCCACCTATATTGAATGCAGGCCACACCCTCAAGGAAACTCCCTTTGAACTGATTGGCTGCTCATAAAAATTTCATCATGGATATGATTACATTATTTCAGATTTCATTATGGAAGTGATTACATCATTACATAGCTGCCAAACTACATCATAACTGCCAAACCACTGAGGATCATGGTCCAGTCAAGTTAACATACAATCTGAATCATCAAGCATTCCAAATTAAATAAAAATGCTGATTTCCCACTTGTTCTTCACAGTTCAGCTTAGCTATCACTTCTTCCAGGAAGCCTTCCTTGAGCTCCCACCCACCCTATCTCAGTGAAGAGACTTTTTCTAAGTACACCCAAGGTCTTTGCCCTTCCTCCATCATAGCCCTTACCTCACTGTATGATAATTGCCTATCCCTCATCTGATTCTCCCACCAGACTGTTAGTCCCCTAGGGCCACAACCACATTTAGCATGTTTATCATTATTCCAGAAACACTTGGCACAACATCTGTCTCATACTAAGCACTAGATACTCTCTGACTGAATAACCAAATAAACATATGCATGATCAGATAGCCACTGAAAGAATATTTGCTAATGAATTTCCACTCCACAATTTCCAAATACCTAGTGAGTGCCTACTATGTGTCAGTAACAATGACGCTGTTAAACTTACTATATATATAGGGCAGTGATGACAATCACTTTTTTTTTTAACCAAAATACAATGGCGTTATAAGAACTATGCATTATTTTAAAAGGCCGTTATTTAACAGTTGTGAATAATAAAATACAAATTCACTTATAGTGAATTGATTCTAGAAATGTTATGTGTGTGCTCCATGACTTATTTTGTTTATTTTATATTAAAAGACTGTTAGTGTCGGAATATTACTTAGTCATAAAGAAAAATGAAGTACTGATACATGCTACAACATGCGTAAACTTTGAAAATATTATGCTGAGTGAAATAAGTCAGTCACAAAAGGGCAAATACTATATGATCCCAATTATGAAATATCTATAATAGGCAAGTATGTAGAGATCAAAGTTTATTAGTGGTTACCAGAGATGGGAGGAAGGGGGAAAGGGAGGCTCATTGCTTAGGGAGCACTGATCTTCTGTTAAAAGTGGTGGAGAAATTTGAGAATGGGTGAGGGTGATGGTGGAGCAACATTATGAATATAATTAATGTCACTTAACTGTACTTAACTGTACATGGGAAACCCTGGTGGCATAGGGGTTAAGTGTTACACTAACCAAAAGGCTGGCAGTTCGAATCCACTAGGCACTCCTTGGAAACTTTATGGGACAGTTCCACTCTGTCCTATAGGGTTGCTATGAGTAGGAACTGACCCAACGGCAGTGGGCTTTTTTTAAACTGCACATGTGAATATTGTTGAAATGGCAAATGTTTTGTTACATACATATTTACCACAATTAAAAAAAATAGGAGGGAGGTCATTGTTACTCTGAAAGATGCGAAGCTTTGGTCTAGATAATGTGGACTCATTGATGATTCCTGAGAAAGGCAATGACCTGAGGAAGCAGAATTTTTTGAAAATTATTATGTATGTAGTGGATCATGTGAACTGAAGTAGGCAGAGAATGGGGGCAGGGAAGATTCATATGAGCCAATTCCGGAAGTCATGAACAACTTTTCTCAAGCGTTTTACAAAATCACACACCTGTAAATCTTTACGGAGGCAGACTGCCACATCTTTCTCCCTCGAGTGGCTAGTGGGTTCGACCCACCGGCCTTTTGGTTAGCAGCCAAGCACTTTAACCACTGCACCACCAGGGCTCCTTATACATAATTGTTTTCTTAAAACTTCCTCTCTGCTCCTGAAAGGAAACAATGCCCCCGAATATCCAGTATCATATAAAATAGCATGTGTGTCCTTTTTTTTTTTCAATGCCTTCTCTTTCTGAAGATAAAATCAGCTCCAGCATTAGAACAAAGGGATCTGTAGCTCAGTATGGTCACGGCCTTAATTCATCTTTTCTAAAGTGTGTGTCAGGTTCAACTTTCTAGAACTCGGCTAGGAGCGCAGCCAAAGGGCTGTCTGACTACAGCACTCACAGCCCCCTAGTGGGGCTATGGCAGTTCAAAGTTGAAATAAGATTGACAACGAATGCAAGCAAAATAATAAACCACAGTGGGTGGATATAAGAATGTCTTGAAATGTAATGAAATATTCTCTATAAAAATCCCATCATGCAAAAAACATAAAAACAACCAAAAACAAAACTGAAGCTCAGATGATGAAGTCGACTCTGAGAGAAACTGAACACAGAGGCAGTGGGAATACTGATACAAAATAAAGCTTGAAAGGGCAACATCAGCTTGCAAGGTGGCCGTATGATCTGATAGGACTGACAAAACTGTCCGTCATAATAAGGGTCCGTTCCCATAGAGTTGGGGCACGGCCTGTGATGCTGAGGATCTCAGCTTTGCTGGGTCCTCGCTGTCAACATGATGATTCACTTGGGAAATAGGGTGGAGGTTATGATGGTTAATTTTATGTGTCAGTTTGGCTTGGCTATGGTGCCCAGTTGTTTGGTCAAACACTAGTCTTGATGCTGTTAGGAAGTAGTTAGATGTGACTGAATCAGTTAGCCTTAAGAAAAGCACATTATATGGCATGATATGGGTGGGCCTCATGTAATCAGTTGAAGGACTTAAGAACAAAAAGGAAATTTTCCTTAGGGAGTACTCTGCCTCCAGACTATAAATAGACATGTTTCTAAAACTCTCTTTCTTTTCACTATTCTTGTCACCTGACTTTGGATTTGGGGACACAAGACTGCAGAAATTTCCAGCCTGTCACATGACCTACAGATTTTGGACTTGCCAGTCCCAACAATTATGTGAGCCAATTCCTTCAAGTACATCTCTCTCTGTCTCTATATATATATACACATATATATATACACCAGTTGCCATCAAGCTGATTCTGACTTATGGTGGTCCCATGTGTGTGAGAGTAGAACTGTGCTCCACAGGGTTTTCAATGGCTTATTTTTCAGAAGTAGATTGCCAGGCTTTTCTCCTGAGGCACTTCTGGGTGGACTCAAACTTCCAACCTTTCAGTTAACAGCCCAGTGTGTTAACCATTTGTACTACCCAGAGATAGAAAGATGGATGGACGGACGGACAGACGGATGGATGGATGGAGAGAGAGATAAAAAGCCAGACAGAGAGACAGATAGATAAATACAGTTCCTGGCTGTCACAAACAGTTAAACACTCAACTATCAGCAGAAGGGCTAGCAGTTCAACTCCATCCGGAATCAACTCAACAGCAACTAACAACAACAAAGACAGATAGATAGAGGTAAACTTATATATCTATATCTGCATGTCTATCTATCTACATATAACTGGTTCTGTTTCATATATGTAAATAACTGGCTCTGTTCTCTAAAGAACCCTGACTAAGACAGGAGTGGGAAGGTAGTTTTGTTTCGTTAGCCCCAAGATTTACTGCTTTTAGAACCTTACCATCCTCTACGACTTTACTATCTTTTCAACTACAACGGTAAAAACAAACTAGAAATTCTGATATTTAGACCTGTTCTATTCTGTGTGTTAATTAATACCTTCCTTAACAGTTCTGTTGAGTCAAAATGCAAAGCACACAGACAGCCGTGGGTAAGTCACGGATAATCAGCAAATTTGCTGTATACTCCGAGGAGCATAAACTGCAAAAACCCAGGACTGCAAATCGGCAATCACACATAGGACCATGGTGCTAGCACAGAAAGGCCATTAATCCCATCATCCCTCTCCCCATCCCACACTCCCCCTCACTCCTCATCATTCATTGGAAACTTGATCTTCATGTTCAGGAGCCTACTTTGTCCAAAGAGACAGAAATCCATCCTGCTGGAATTTCCCACTCCTCCTTCTTAACTCATACCGATAAATAATTCTCACTGTCTGGAAAGTCTTCCTTATCTCTAAATCTCAGGAGGTTCTGTTCAGTCCATTTGCTCTAATTCTCTGCTCAGGGAAGATGTATTAAAGCTGGCCATTGTCTTTTATGTAAGAACCCTCTGAATATAAGAAAAATTAAATTCCTTCTGGTCTGGGAAAATCATCAAATTTTATAGCTGGAGGAGATATTAGAAATCATCTCAAGCAAATACCCTCCTGTTTTTACCCCACCCTCCCCAACACTTGCAACTGAAGATATGAAGGAACTGAAGCCCAAAGAGGTTAAGTGATTTGCCCAAGGACACATAATGAGTTCGTCAAGTTTTATCACTTGGTTGTGATATTGTGAAAATTTCACCGCATATATTCTCCCTGGCTCCTTTAATATTTCATCATGTATTTTTTGGCCACAAATAAGCTCCCAGTTTCTATTGCAGCAACATTTACCCAGGAGATCACAGACCTCAATGCACCAAGAGGTTCCGGTTCATGACAGAAGTGAGCTAATGAACCATAACAAGCCGTGGCGGTAACTGTGGCAACCTGAAGCTCATATGCCCCAGTCCAAAGCTGGCAGCCCTGTGGGGTGGTTTTTATTACCCTGATTTTCAGATCAAAAAACTATGAATTGAAGTGACTAAATGTCACATCCCAGGGTCCACAGCTAGTGAGCAGAGCAGCCAGATTCTGAACCCAGCTCTGTCCAAAGTCCACATTGGTTGTTGTGAAAAAGAAAAGTGATATTGAATGTGCTTTTAAAACTTAACATATTTTTCTAAAGTTTTCCTATGCTTTATTTGCACTTAGTCTTGTCCACTAAATGCTCCAAATCTATTTACATAGAAGGTAATCTAAACGTATCTTTTAGGCTCTAAGATTTTGGAGAAGATAAAATACATTTTTTTAGAAGGCAAAGTACTACAAGTACTTCATCCTGTTGGTCTGAACTGGTCCATGTTAAGTATTAGAGGAACCTTCTGTCCAGTGTCAGTTAAATTCAGAAGGGTAAATACAGGTAAAACATAATTATACATTAGAAATAATCTCTGCTTGTATTTAACCATTGAATCTCTTACTTTTTAGACGACCTCAACTCCCCTGCTGGCCCAGACCCAGTCTCCATTCCACCATTACAGTCTTTTCTGCCATATTTCACATAGCTTGACTTTCACCTTCTTGTTGTTTTTTGGAGAGTTGTTTTTATTTCCCCTACATAATTACATTACCCTTCATTATCTATGTTTCCAATCTCTCCTGCAAATTAATAGGGTCAGTGTGAATTCTAATCCTGCTCCCCCAAGGATTTAGAAACCTGATGAGTCTGTTCTTCCAAGCTTTGAAAAATGTCTTTCATCAGTTGACAAATTCTTTTCGTTACATGGAACATAAATTCTCTCACACTAGATCAAGAAAGTAAAAGGGGTTTGTTCAGAGAATGTGAAGGAATCTCACAATTTCCAAGAGCAACATGTAAAATAGAATATTATTTCTAATGTATTATGCTTTTTGTATTTATCCTTCTGAATTTAATGCCTCAATCTTCTTTAAATTCATCTGAGTACTGTTTCTTTTATATTATAAGCTTATAGAGAGCAGAGATGATATTTCAGCTGGATGCCACAGATAAACACATGCCTCTTGGGGACTGGAGGTGGAAACTGAGATGTGAGGAACAAAGACGAGTCTCAGTCTCTCTGAGAAATATGGTCTTTTTCTGTCTCTTTTTCTCCCAGGAGTTCTGCACCTTCTTCATCATCTCTTAGTACCTCTATTGTTCAAGGAATTTATCATGGAGAAGGGCCCGGACTGAGGCTGAGGGAAGTTATGTGTAGCCTACCAGAAAAGGAGGCTCTCACTTGTTGGAGGGCAATTATCATTTCTTAGCATCTTCTTTATTTTCTCTCTTCCAGAAGATTTGGGATGACCCAATATTTTCCCTTTAGTCCATGAGTCTTCATGAACTTAAAGCTCCAGGATTCAGAACCAATCATCAACAGTCTCTCTTTCTCTTAGTTCCAGTTCTCAAGAGAGAATCTGAGAGTCCATCCCTGATTCAGGAGGCAAGGGTGGAGAATGGAAGAGGAGAGTAAGATGTTATTCAGGACTGCTCCAACCAACAACTGTAGCACAGTAGGTTCTCTAAAACCAGTTGTCATTGACTCGGTTCCAATTCATGGTTACTCCATGTGTGTCAGAGAACTGTGCTCCATAAGGCTCTCAATGGCTGGTTTTTCAGGAGTAGATCATTGGGCCTTTTTTCCAAGGTGCCTTTAAGTGGACTCGAACTTCCTACCTTTCAGTTAACAGCCAAGTGCATTAACTGTTTGTATTACCCAGGGACTGTATAGTAGATTCTCTAGAAAGGGTTAAAGCGGTGTAGTCAATACAACTTAGCTGGTGCACCCTTCCAACATATGCAATTCTAAAAGTGGGCATCCATACCTAACAGGTTTCAAGTATCCACATTAAAGCCATAATCACATTTAGCTTCACCCAATAGGGCACAACCCAAAGTCACATGCAGTGACATTGTCTCAAGGTGATATTCTGGATCTTTTTTTCTCCAAGTGAAGTCTCTTCCTCCTCCAGCTCCATCTCACAATTTTGCAACTTATAGACTAAACAGCAAATTTAATCGCCACCTCCAAATACATTAACGGAAGAAAAACACAGCACTTACAAAAAAATTTAGATAGAGGGGAACAAAGAAAAAAGCCTCCAAGCACAGTCATCAAGCTGTATTAGAAATTCTGCCCTCCTCCCAACACACACATACACACACCTTGTAGCACTGGGTCCCCTTATTGGCATCAGATGTTCACATATGGTAAGTTATAGAGCAGGTTCAGCAAACCCCACCTACATCAGCTTATTGGTACTTCCTTTGCAGGCTAGGGAACTGCTTTAAATCTGATAGAAGAGAAAGACTCTGCCCACTGAGAAGGTTTCCCTTCTCAGTTGTCCATCAATGAGAAGAGCACTCCAACACTGTTGCAGTCTGTTTTTATAGGTATAAATATATTCTAGAGCTTTCATTCAGACTTACAGATTGTTTAAGACATGAATCTCCCTGAAGTCTTGGTCCTCTAAGATGGGGAATACTTGTTCAAGGAATTTATCATGGAGAAGGGCCCGGACTGGGGCTGAGGAAAGTTATGTGTAGCCTCCCAGAAAAGGAGGCTCTCACTTGTTGGAGGGCAATTCTTCAATAGGACGTCAACAGCACCCACTCATTGTTTTAGTTCAAACTCTCAAGAAAGAATCTGAATAGTTGCTGACTGGGTATATAATCATATGGCACGTACGCCATTAAGCACTGCACCTTCCAGAAGCTGTGGGTGAGTCACATTTTCTAGAAACTGTAAGCAGAGCAAGCAATGAAATCTGCAAATATGTAATATATGTAAATAAACAAATATTTATTTTACATCTTTTTGTGCATAAGACTGTGGTGGAAACAAAGAAAATTAGTACAGAGTTTCTCCCTTTGAAGAGCTTTTAAACTAATTGGGGGGAAAGATACCTCCACCTAGAAAATAACAAAACATGACAAAGTTAGATGAGTGTATCAGAAAATAAATATCACAGGAGTGCAGAAGACTGATCGATTTAGCCTCAGAAAAACTGAGATTTGTGCTAAGTGCAGGAGTTGGCAAATTTATTCTATTAAAGGACAAATAATATATATTTTAGGTTTGTAGGTCATATGGTCTCTGTTGCAACTACTCAACTCTGCCATTGTAGCACAAAAGTAGCCACAGATAATATGTAAACTAATGAGTATGGCTGTGTTCCAATGAAATGTTATTTACAAAAACAGGCAATGAGCCAGATATAACATGCAGACAATAGTTTACCAACTCCCGGCTAAGTGTGATCTAGATAGAGAATGTGAGTAGCAGAGCATCTAAACAGGAGCAAAATGCCTTCTTCAAATATATAGTCCTGTCAAGGTCACCAATGACCCCTTTGCTGCAAAAACCAATGTTCAGTGCTCAGTCTATTTCTCATCTCACCCATCAGCAGCATTTCAGTCAATTGACTCTCCTTCCCCTTTTGATAATCTTTCTTCATTACACTTCTAGAACACCAGTGTCTTAGTCTTCCTCTTCCCTTAGTGGTAGCTCCTTATCAATTTCTCTGGCTGGTTTCCCCATCATCCTCCAACCTCTTAATGTTGTAGAGACCCAGAGCTCAGTCCTTGATCCTCTTCTCTTCTCTGTTTATCTACACCCCCATTCTTAGCGATCTCAGTCTCACGGCTTTAAATACCATCTACAAGTTGGTGGCTCCCAAATTTATGTTTCCAGTCCAGATCTCAACACTATACTCTAGCCTTGTATAACCAGCAGCAAACTTGACAGCTCCATTTGAATGTTTAAAAGACATGTCTAATTTACACATGGAACTCCTCATTTCCCCTCAAACCTTCTTTACATACAGTTTTCCCCATCTCAGTTCTTCATTCTTTGAATTAAACTTGAAAAGACCCATAAACATTTACCAAACTTAAAAACGTATTCATCCACAAAGAAAATATAAATTCCTCCAAATAGAAATTAAATAAGTCATATGAGCCCAAAATTTCTGATCACAATGCAATAAAGTTAAAAGTTAACAGACCTAATCACTTGTAAAATACAAACCAGGTCTGAATAATTCTTAAGTAAAAGAGAAAATCAAGACTGAACTGCAATTTATTTAGAAATTAATGAAATGAAAGCACTACAGAGCCAAACACATGGGACGTAGACAAAGAGGAAAATGTGTAGATTTAAATGATTTTGTTAGCAAACAAGAGAAGTTGAAATAAAATAAACTAAATATTCAGCTGAAGAAGTTAGAAAGGGAATCACAAATACCCTAAAAAAAGTAAAAGAAAGAAAGCTATAATAGTAAAAACAATACAGAATTTTTTAAAGTAGATTTAATCAGAAAAATAAAGTTGGTTCTTTGAAAAGGTTAATCACATATGCCTTTTATAAATGTGGGGTTCTTGGGTTGTACAAACGGTTAACACATTCAGCTGTTAACCGGAAGATAAGAACTTCAAGTCCACCTAGAGGCACCTGATAATCTACTTCCAAAAAATCAGCCATTGAAAACACTTTGGATAACAGTTCTACTCTGACACAAATGGGGTCACCATAAGTCAGGGTTAATGCGTTAGCAACCAGTTTTTCCACAGATATAATTACAAAACTAAGGAAAAATGAAAGAAAATACAAATTAGAGGCAGCAACAGGAATAAATCACAAACAGGTACAAATATAGTGAAATGTTTGAAATAACAAAGAGATATATACAAGTATATCTTAAAAGTTTTAAGAATTTATGTAGGAGAGGCCTTTTTTTAAAGAAAATACAAACTACTAGCAATCCAAAAACACCAGGAAGCTCAACAGGTCAGCAATCAGCAAAGAAATTTAAAAGTTGTTTCAACTTCTAGTCCTACAAAATACATAAGCCTTAGGTGGCTTTCCAGGTAATTTCTACCAACATTTAAAGACCAGAATTCCTATATTATTTAAATTGTTCCAAAATACAGAAAACCATGGGAAATTTTTCATCCTCATTCCCTAAGGACAACACAATTCAGATGCCATTTCCAGCTGAAGAGAACACACACACAAAGAAAAGGTATTGGTCAAAACAACTTATGAATATCCTAAATAAAGCTTTAGCAAATTAAGTTCCACAGTATATTAGAGTATTATGTGTGATTCAGCTACTTTTTAACCCAGGGATAGAAAAATGGTTTAGTATTAGGAAATATATTCATATAATTCACTACACTGACATATTACCAACAAAATAACGAAAAGATCTTGCTAAATCCTAAAAAACACTTTGTAAATTAAATACTCCTTCCTGGTTAAAACTTGTAGTATATGAGAAATAGGAGCAACTTACTAAAAATGACAAAGGATATAATATAGGAATATATCACAAACATCTTACTTAAGAGCGAAATATTAGAAGCAATGCCATTGAAATTATGAAGTGAACAATAGTCCCTTCTACCAATATTCCTATTCCACATTATATGCTACATCCCTGTAGTCTAATACTTATTCATAAGTTGACAATAGCATCATTATACAAATGATATAATTATCTATCTAAAAATATCCAAAATAATTATCTAAAAACCTATTAGAACCAATAAATGTAACTTAATAAGGCACTAGATTTAAGGCAAAAATTCTTAGCTTTTCTATACAAAGGCAATAATCAGTTAGAAAAGGTAGCTGGAAAAAAAAATCCATTCACAACTGCATAGCAAGAAACAACTACCTAGAATAATCTTAAGAAACATACAAGAAATAACACTTTACAGGAGAACATTTAAAAAAGAAAATGAGTAAATGGAGTAGTATACCACTACCCTAAGTGAAAAAATTTAATGCTGTAATGATACCAATTATCTTAAAGTAATACATAAAGTCAATATAATCCCAATAAAAATCTCATTTGGATTTATTTTGGGAATCTGATAAAATTCTAAGTTCATCTGAAAAGAGAAATGCACAAGAAGAGCCAAGATATTTTGGGAAAAGAACAATAAAGTAGAGTTTGACCTATCAGTTATTAAAACATACTATAAAGTTTTAGTAATTAGAACAGTGTGATACAGGCACAGGTATAGAAAAAAGATAAATGAACCAGAATAAAGAGCCAGAAACAGAGATAGATTCATGGATAGATAGACAGACAGACAGTTTCAAAAACAAAAAAACAGGGAGGCGGGGCCAAGATGGCAGAGTAGTCAGATGTTTCCTGTGGTTCCTCTTACAACAAAGACCAGAAAAAACAAGTGAACTGATTATATGTAACAATCTGGGAGCCCTGAACAACAAAGGCAAATTTGAGGGATCTGACTGAGTGGCTAGCAGGGAGGTGGACATGGTTCAGAAGCAGCAAGGAGTTGCCAGGTTTGAGCTGGTGGGAACCAGCACCCTGCAGGCTGGATTGGCTGGTGTGCACAGTGAGGCAAGCAGTAGCACTCCAGATGCACTTCCCACGTCAGGAGAGACCAAGCAGTGGAGAGTATGCTCAACCCTCCAGAATCAGTGAGAAGCAGCGCTCAACTGGCAAAAGATAAGTGCATACATCTAACCTACTGGGTGAAGCAAAAAAACACCCTCTTTGGGAAGAGCTTCTCTCCCATTTACCTACTCTCTCCCCGCTCTGCACTGGGTCCGGGGCAGCTTCAGTGATTGCCGCATCCCCTGGGCCGAAAGCAGGACCTGTCAAGTGCTCTGAGCCAGTCTCCCAGCTTTGGAGAGGGAACACATTAACAAATAGGAAAAAATATCCTGCCAGCTCCCCTAATCTGGGAACCCAGGAAAGGCATAGCCCCTTTGCCTAGGCACAGACATAAGGGGTCCATGGACTTTCAATTCCTTTCACCCCCACATAGACCTGTGTGGGCCCATTTCAACAGCATAGGCCCTCAATAGCACAGTGCAACAGGATATATGCCTGAAGCCTATTTTCAACTATATCAGCTATAAGGTAAAGTGGCAGATTCTTGACATTTGACACCACCCTGCCCATTAAGCAGGGTTCTAACCTACCCACATCAGGGGCCAGAAGACTGATGGCTCCACCCATGCCACCTAGCAATCCGCAACAGAGGTCCAAGAATAAGTGATGCTTCCCAATTCTTACATCCAACAGCACTGGGTGCCTGTAAACCAGCTGCAAAACCCAACCACCTACATGCTCTAGGGAACAGGGGTGCGCTTTCCTCCCAGACACTCAGGGGCAGCCATCAGCCCCCTGCATTTCTCAGCGCATGATCTACTGCAGCCAGATACCTGTGCCCACTCCAATCACCCTTGCCCATCTAGGACTGTAAGTCAGAGCCTGCACCACACTCTTGGTGACTGGCTCCCTGGACACCTGAGCTGAATCCATACAAGAACAGTAAACACAATCCTGTGCTCACATACCTAGTAACACCTCTAACCACCTGGTGACAGGACGTGAGAGCTTCAAAGACACCAATAATCAAACTAGTTCACACAACCAGCCCATTTGGGCATATCAAAACAAGAAGCTAGAACACAGTAAGCAAACATAAAATAAATAAATATAATAGCTTATTGATGGCTCAGAGACAACAGTCAATATCAAATCACATAAAGAGGCAGACCATGACGGCTTCAGAAAGCACCCAAAACAAAGATTCAAAAAACCTTCCAGAGGAAAATAGCTTTTTGGAGATATTGGAAGTAGAATTCAAAAGATTAATATACAGAGCTCTTCAAGAGGTCAGGAAGGAGATCAGGCAAAACGCAGAACAAGCCAAGGAACACACAGATAAAGCAATAGAGGAACTTAAGATAAAGTTATACAAGACCATAATGACAAATTTAACAGACTGCAAGAATCCACAGAAAAAAGCAAACAGAAATCCAAAAGATTAAAAATAAAATTTCAGAGTTAGAAAACTCAATACAAAGTCAAAGGAGCAGAACTGAGGAAATGGAAGTCAGAATTAGTGAGATTGAAGATAAAGCACTTGAATTCAATATATTTGAGGAAAAATCAGATAAAATAATTTTTTAAAAATTAAGAAACCCTAAGAGTTATGTGGGACTCTGTCAAAAGGAATAACCTACGAGTGACTGGAGTACCAGGACAGGGAAGGATAACAGAAATTACAGAGAATTGTTGAAGATTTGCTGGCAGGAAACTTCCCTGATATCATGAAAGATGAGAAGATATCTATCCAAGAAGTTCATAGAACCCAACACAAGGTGGAGCCTAAAAGAAAGTCACCAAGACATATTATAATCAAACTTGCTAAAACCAAAGATAGAATCTTAGGAGTGGCTAGAGATAAACAAAAAGTCATCTACAAAGGAGAATGAATAAGACTAAGCTCTGACTACTCAGCAGAAACCATGCAGGCAAGAAGGCAATGGGATGACATATATAAAGGCTTGAAGGAAAAAAATTGCCAGCCAAGAATTACATATCCAGAAAAATGTCTGTCAAATATGATGGCGAAATTAAAGCATTTCCAGATAAACAGAAGTTTAGGGAATTTGCAAAAACCGAACCAAAATTACAAGCAATACTAAAGGGAGTCCTCCAGTTAGAAAATCAATAACATCAGATAACATCCCAAGATCAGAACACAGCACAAAACAACCAGGTATCGACCCAGATAGGGCAGTCACAAAAACACTGAAAGTAAGGAAACAGAGAGGTGAATATGTAAAAGATGACAACATTAAAGCAAAAAAGAGTAGTTATAGATCTTTCATATGGAAAGTCAAAGTGACATAAAGAAATAAAAGGTTGGTTTAAATTTAGAAATATAGGGGTAAATATTAAGGTAACCACGAAGGAAACTAACAAACCTACACATCAAAATAAAAAACAAGAAAATATAAAGACTCAGCAAATACAAAATCAACAACGATGAAAAGAAAACACAAAGAAAAATGACTCAGCACAGAAAATTAAGTAAAAAAAAGAAACTGTCAACAACACAAAAAAAAAATACATCCAAAGGATAGCAGTAAACTCGTATCTACCAATAATTACGCTGAATGTAAATAGACTAAATGCAACAATAAAGACAGAGAGCAGCAGAAAGGATTAAAAAAACATGATCCATCTCTATGCTGCCTACAAGACACACACCTTAGACTTAAAGACACGAGCAGACTTAAAGACACGAGCAAACTAAAACTCAAAGGATAGAAAAAAATATGTCAAGCAAACAGCAATCAAAAAAGAGCAGGAGTAGCAATATTAATCTCTGACAAAATAGACTATAAAGCAAAATCCACCACAAAGGATACAGGAGAACACCATATAATGATTAAAGGATCAATATACCAGGAGGACATAACCATAATAAATATTTACACACCCAATGACAGGGCTCTAAAATACATAAAACAAACTCTAACAGCCTTGAAAGGAGGAATAGACAGCTCCATAATAACAGTAGGAGACTTCAACACATCACTTCTGGTGAAGGACAGAACATCCAGAAAGAAACTCAATAAAGACACGGTTTTTTTTTTTTTAAACCTAAATGCCACAATCAACCAACTTGATCTCCTGAACATCTACAGAGCACTACACCCAATAGCAGCCAAGCATACTTTCTTTTCCAACACACATAGAACATTCTCCTGAATAGACCACATATTAGGCTACAAAGCAAGCCTTAACAGAATCCAAAGCACTGAAATATTACAACGCATCTTTTCTGACCATAAAGCCATAAAAGTAGAAATCAATAACAGAAAAAAACAAGGGAAAAAAAATCAAGTACATGGAAACTGAGTCACACCTTGCTCAAAAACTACTGGGTTATAGAAGAAATTAAGAACATAATAAAGAAATTCACAAAATCAAATGAGAATGAAAACACATCCTACCAGAACTTTTGGGAGACAGCAAAAGTAGTGCTCCGAGTTCAATTTATACCAATGAACGCACACATTCAAAAAGAGGAAAGGGCCAAAATCAAAGAATTAACCCTACTGCTTGAAAAAACAGAAAGAGTAGCAAAAGAAGCCCTAGGGCACCAGAAGAAAGCAAATAATAAAAATTAGAGTGGAATTAAATGAAACAGAGAACCGAAAAACAAATGAAAGAGTTAATGAGATTGAAAGTTGGTTCTTTGAAAAGATCAACAAAATAGATAAGCCACTGGCCAAACTGACAAAAGAAAAACAGGAGAGGAAACAAATAACCCAAATAAGAACTGAGATGGGCTGTATCACAACAGACCCAACTGAAATGAAAAGAATTATAACAAAACACTGAAAAATTGTACTCCAATAAATTTGAAAACCTAGAGGAAATGGACAAATTTCTAGAAACACACTAACTACCTAAACTAACACAAACAGGAGCAGAACAACTAAATAAACCGGTAACAAAAGAAGAGATTGAAAAGGTAATTAAAAAACTCCCAACAAGAACAAAAAAGGCCCAGGCCCTGACAGTTTCACTGGAGAATTCTACCAAACTTTCAGAGAAGAGTTAACACCACTACTACTAAAGGTATTTCAGAGCACAGAAAAAGATGGAATACTCCCAAACTCATTCTATGAAGCCAATATAACCCTGATACCAAAAGCAGATAAGGACACCGCAAAAAAAAAAAAAAGAAAATTACAGACCTATATCCGTCATGAACTTAGATGCAAAAATCATCAACAAAAGTCTAGCCAATAGAATTCAACAACATATCAAAAAAATAATTCACCATAACCAAGTGGGATTCATACCAGGTATGCAGGGATGGTTCAACATTAGAAAAACAATCAGTGTAATCCATCACATAAATAAAACAAAAGACAAGAACCACAGGCTGTTATCAATTGTTGCAGAAAAGGCATTTGACAAAGTTCAACACCCATTCATGATTAAAAAAACTCTCAGCAAAATAGGAATAGAAGGGAAATTCCTCAATATAATAACGGGCATTTATGCAAAGCCAACAGCCAACATCATCCTAAATGGAGAGAGTCTGAAAGCATTCCCCTTGAGAATGGGAACCAGACAAGGATGTCTTTTATCACCACTCTTATTCAACATTATGCTGGAGGTCCTAGCCAGAGCAACTAGGCTACAAAAGAAAAAAAGCACATCCAAATTGGTAAAGAAAAAGTAAAAGTATCTCTATTTGCAGATGACATGATCATATACACAGAAAACTCCAATGAATCCACAAGAAAACTCCTGGAACTAACAGAAGATTTCAGGAAAGTAAAAGGATACAAGATAAACATACATACAAAAATCAGTTGGATTCCTCTACACTGACAAAGAGAACTTCGAAGAGGAAATCAACAAATCAATACTATTTACAATAGCCCCCAAGAAGATAAAATACTTAGGAATAAATCCAACCAGAGACTTAAAAGTCCTATACAAAGAAAACTACAAGACACTACAGCAAGAAACCAAAAGACCTACCTAAGTGTAAAAACATACCTTGCTTATGGGTAGGAAGACTCAACATTGTGAAAATAAAGCAATCTACAGATACAATGAAATTCCAATCCAAATTCCAATGACATTTTTTCATGAGATAGAGAAACAAATCACCAACTTCACCTGGAAAGGGAAGAGGCTCCGGATAAGTAAAGCATTAAAGAAGAAGAACAAAGTTGGAGGTCTCACAGTACCTGATTTTAGGACCTATTATACTGCCACGGTAGTCAAAACAGCTTGGTACTGGTACAACAGATACGTAGACCAATGGAACAGAATTGAGAATCCAGATGTAAATTCATCTACCTATGAGCCACTGATATTTGATAAAGGCCCAAAATCCATTAAATGGGGAAAAGACAGTCTCTTTAACAAATGGTGCTGGCATTACTGGATGTCCACCTGCAAAAAAATGAAACAAGACCCATACCTCACACCAAAATGGATCAAAGCCCTAAATATTAAATTTAAACAACAAAGATCATGGAAGAAAAAGTAGGGGCAACACTAGGAGCCGTAATACATGGCATAAAGAGAATACAAAACATTATTAACAATGTACAAAAACCAGAAGAGAAACTAGATAACTGGAAAAAAAAAGATAACTAGAAGCTCCTAAAAATCAAACTCTTATGCTCATCCAAAGACTTTACCAAAAGAGTAAAAAGATAACCTACAGACTGGGGGAAAAAAATTGGCTACAACATATCCAGTCAGGGTCTAATCTCTAAAGTCTACAAGATACTGTAAAAACTCAACAACAAAAATGCAAATAACTCAATTAAAAAGTGGGCAAAAGATATGAACAGGCACTTCACTAAAGAAGACATTCAGGTGGCCAAAAGATACATGAGGAAATGCTCACGATCATTAGCCATTAGAGAAATGCAAATGAAAACTACAATGAGATGCCATCTCACCCCAACAAGGCTAGCATTAATCCAAAAAACACAAAATAATAAATGTCAGAGAGGTTGTGCAGAGACTGGAACACCTATACACTGCTGGTGGGAATGTAAAATGGTACAACCCCTTTGGAAATCGATTGGC
The DNA here is from genome assembly GCF_030014295.1 of Loxodonta africana. Classification (NCBI taxonomy): domain Eukaryota; kingdom Metazoa; phylum Chordata; class Mammalia; order Proboscidea; family Elephantidae; genus Loxodonta; species Loxodonta africana. Next base: position 75,868,178 of record NC_087352.1, read on the forward strand.
GCTTCCTTAAAAAGCTAGAAATAGAACTACCATACGATCCAGCAATCCCACTCCTTGGAATATATCCTAGAGAAATAAGAGCCTTCACACGAATAGATATATGCACACCCATGTTCACTGCAGCACTGTTCACAATAATAAAAAGATGGAAACAACCTAAGTGCCCATCAACAGATGAATGGATAAATTAATTATGGTATATTCATAAAATGGAATGCTATGCAACAAGAAAGAACAAAGATAAATCTGTGAAACATCTCATAACATGGATGAAACTGGATGGTATTATGCTAAGTGAAATTAGTCAGTTGCAAAAGGACAAATATTGTATGAGACTACTATTATAAAAACTCAAGAAAAGGTTTAAACACAGAAGAAAACTTTATTTGATGGTTACAAGGTGGGGAGAGAAGAAGAGGAGTATTTACTAACTGAATAGTAGACAAGAATTGTCTTAGATGAAGGGAAGGACAACACACAATACAGGGGAAGTCAGCATAACTGGAGTAAACCAAAAGCTAAGAAGTTTCCTGAATACGATCAAACACTTCAAGGGGCAGAGTAGCAGGGGCAGGGGTCTGGGGACCATAGTTTCAGGGGACACCTAGGTCAATTGGCATAATAAAGTTTATTAAGAAAATGTTCTGCATCCCACTTTAGTGAGTGGCATCTGGGGAGTTAAAAGCTAGTGAGCAGCCACCTAAGATACATCAATTGGTCCCAACCCACCTGAAGCAAAGGAAAATATAAGACAAAAAAAAAACAAAAAGGGCCACATAAACCAGAGACTCCGATCAGCCTGAGACCAGAAGAACTACACGGTGCCTGGCTACTACCAATGACCACACTGACAGGGAACACAACGGAGAGTCTGTGGTCTGACTGAGACTGGAGGAACCCCAGAAGACATGGCCCCTCGACTTTCTGGTAACCCAGAACTAAAACCATTTCTGAAGCCAACTCTTCAGACAAGGAATAATCTGGACTATGACATAAAATGATACTTGTGAAGAGTGTGCTTCTTAGCTCATGTAGATACATGAGACTAAATGGGCAGCTCCTTTCCAGAGGGAAGATTAGAGGCAGAAAGGGACAGGAGGTGGTTGAATGGACACAGGAAATCCAGGGTGGAAAGATGGTGTGCTGACATACTATAGGGATAGCAACTAGGGTCACATAACAATGTGCATATAAATTTTTGTATGAGAAACAAATTTGAGCTCTAAACTTTCACTTAAAATACAATAAAAAAAGATTAAAAACTTTGCCATTGACTCATACTGACCTTATAGGACAGAGTAGAACTGCCCTATAGGGTTTCCAAAGAGCTGCTGGGGGATTCAAACTGCTGACCTTTTGGTTAGCAGCCGAGCTCTTAACCACTGGGCAACCAGGGCACCCATATATAGATAGATTTAATATATGATAAAGGTGGCATTTCAAAATAATGGGGAAGGCATAGTTCTCAATAAGCAGAAAAAAATAATAAGCTTGAATCTATAAATCACAACAATAAGTATAATTCTAAAAGGACTAAAAATCTAAATTCTAAAAAAAATTATAGAATATCTAAAAAGAAATAAAGGAGAATATTTTAATAATCTTGGGATACATAAAGCCTTCCCAACACAACTCAAAATACAGAAACTATAAATAAAAGATGGATATATTTGACAACAGAAAAAATGTAAACTTTTTATGCAAAAAAGGATATCATAAAACAGTTATAAGTGACAGATTACAAGCAAATATTTGAAAGCAACAACAAAGAAATAATATGTATAATATGAAAAGAGCTTCCTTACATCAATAGAAAAATGATGATCCAATTTTTTTAATGGGCAAAGCAAATGAACAGGCAATTCCTAGAAGTAAAAATAAAAAATAAAGAGAAATACTCTCACTCATAATTCAAAAATGCAAAGTAAGCAATGAAATGCTATTTTTCATTCTGAATGGCAAATAAATAATATCCAGTACTGACAAGAGTATGAGCAAAACAAGAGCCTCCTGAACTCCCTTGTGACAAAACATTGGTTAATTTTGCTCTCTCAGTTTGAGACTTTCTAAAACAAATTTTAAATATGGAAGTCTTTTGAATTGTAGGAATCTATACTACAGAATCACACATGTGCACTAAGACGTATGTGCAAATGTGTTACTTTCAGCAGTTTCAGTTCCAGCAAAAACTGGAAAAAAATCTGTATGCACTTACCAGGCACTTTTAAAAAACAATAGAACACATCTCTACATACTGACATAGAAAGATCTTAAAGACATATTTTGAGGGGAAAAAAGACAAATCACAATATAATATGCTTAAACATACTTATATACATAAATTATATACTACGTATATGTAATAGATTGAATTGTGTCCACCAAAATATGTGTCAACTTGGTTAGACCATGTGTGGCTGTCCTCCGTTTTGTGATTTTCGTATGTTATAAATTGTAATCTCTGCCTGTGGTTAAAAGAATTAGGGTCGGATGTAACACTCTTGTTCAGGTCACATCCCTGACCCAAGGTAAAGGGAGTTTCCCTGAGGTGTGGCCTGTATCACCTTTTATCTTACAAGAGATAAAAGGAAAGGGAAGCAAGCAGAGAGTGGGGTCCTCATACCACCAAGAAAGAAGCACCAGGAGCAGAGCGCATCCTTTAGAGCTGGGGCTCTGGCACAGAGAAGCTCCTAGTCCGGGGGAAGATTGCTCGAAAGACCTTCCTCCAAAGCCGACAGAGAAAGACCTTCCTCCAAAGCTCACAGAGAAAGAAAGCTGACACCCTGAATTTGGACTTCTAGCCTACTAGACTGTGAGAAAATATCTCTTTGCTAAAGCCATCCACTTGTAGTATTTCTGTTATAGCAGCACTAGATGACTAAGACGATATATTACATAATATAGAAAATATAATAAATTATATATATTTCTCATACCATTAACCAGGATACTGCAAATTGGCCTTCTCAATCACCATTCCAGTCTCCTTCCAGTTGGAAAGCTTGGAAGCTAAAAATCACAAATCCCTTGCAGAAAGTGTTCTGGGTGCGAATAAGTTGTTAGAAGCACTTATACAAGATTTCCACCACTTGTCTGTCAGTTTGTCATACTATGGTGGCTTGTGTGTTACTATGATGCTGGAAGCTATGCCAACAGTATTTCAAATACCATCAGGGTCACCCACGGTGGACAGATTTCTAAATGAGCTCCCAGACTAAGGCAGACTAGGAAGAAAGACTTGGTGACCCACTTCCAAAAATTATCCAATGAAGATCCAGTGGATCGCAATAGAATTTTGTCTGGTATGTGCTGGAAGACAAGTCCCCCTGGTTGGAAGGCCCTCAAAATAGTGGCCTCAACAATGGTTGTGAAGAGAGCACTGGTCCAGACAACATTTTTTTCTGCTGAACATGTGGTCAGTATAAGTTGGAGCTCTCTCAGTGGCAACTAACAACAATGTAAGATCGGGGAAATGTAAGTGAGGCAGAGGCAATTTCCCTGCCCATATTGGCTGTTTCTTTTGACAAGCAAGGATGTAGAAATATAATTTTTTTGCATAAACATTCCAGCTTCCTGCGTGTTGACACGCAGTTGTGGTGGCAGCTGGTGCAGTAATAGATTCTTGATTCTGGGTTTTGGATCCATGGATCTCAGCTATTGGATCTATGGATCGCAGCTGCAGGTATCCACTTTCCAGTTTCCTGGGTGTCAAGAGGCCATATAGCAGTGACCATGGTGGCAGCAGCAACTCTTAAACTTGGGTCACAACTACAGGGAAGAGCTGTTGAGCACCTATCTCCACATCTATCATTCTGGAGCCCCATCCTACAGTCCATTCCCATAGCTTCTTTAATGTTGTATGCAGGTAAGTCCCTGTATTAAATCTCTTCATGTTAAAATACCTGGAGAGGTTTATATTTCCTGTCCCGAATCCTCACTAGGTGAGAGTAGTAGTAGTATTGGTGCAGGGACCTAGGCACTTGCACACCAGGAGATTCTTAAGCGTTTCAGTCAAACTCCATTTTGAGAAGCAATGCCTCAAGTCACCCAAATGGTATTTGTAACACAGTTGGTCTGTCTTTTCTGAAATGATTCTAGACATGGGGCGTTGTATAGAAGCTTGACAACAAAGATGTCTCTGCCGGGTAACAGGGCCTGTAGTTAACTAGGTTAACTCTAATTAGCTCTAGTTTAGCTGCTATGAGTTGGAATCGACTCGACGGCAGTGGGTTTGGTTTTTTTTTTTTTTAGCTAGATTAGCTCTTGTTATCTCACTGAGTTTATGGGGGTGGAAGGAGAGAATTACTTGAACTACTTTGTTGAAGGAAAGAATTACAATGAATGCCACCTAAATAATAATTTTTCCATTTTTGATTTAACTTAGACAATCAAGGAATAAATTTACTGTCAAATTTTTCAAATTTACATGTAAGTTAATCGATAATAAAACATTATGCTTTTGGAAGACTATATAGCTATTTCATGGTTGAGAAGGAATTAAAAATAAAAAACCCTGACTCCCACTCTACTGCTCTTTTTTACCCCGACACACTATAATAAACATTTGTTGTTTTTTATTTGTTCAGCACCCCTCCCACTTCTTTTGGTAGCAATACCTCACTTTTCCCTCAGTGTCTCTCCCACTCTCAGTCCCAGGGGTGTGCACCTGACTAAGACAGGCGAGTCATCAAGTCCACACTCACAGGCTCAATGATTGCTTTAGGTTGGAGATGTGACTTAATTTGGTCTAGTTAGACTCCCTTACAGTACTTTTACTGGAAAGGTGGGAAAGAAATACTTCCTTTTCCCTGGAGTAACTACCTTAGAACAGCTGGTGGGGAGAATCTACCAGGAATGGAGCCCCACAGAGCTAAGTGATGGAGGACTACTTCCTGGAAGCATTTTGAGCACCAGAACCTAGTCTTGCTTGAAGTAAGGTTTGGCCTTTTCAGCTACATAAATCACAAAATTTCCTTTTCTGCTTAGGTCAATTTGAATTGAGTTTCTTTCACTTACAGCCAAAAAAAAAAAATCTTACAAACATCCCCCTGAAAATTATGAAATGCTTTATTTATTAAAAAACAAAACAAAACCTTCTTGAGACTCTGGCTCTTTATTTGGTATTTAGAATCCAAAAAGGAATGTTGCAGTTAGCACCTATCCTTCAAAGATTCAATCTTAGAGGCTTTTTGAAATGCAAAGCAATGTGGAAAGTCATACAGGTAGAAAAAACTCCAGATGCTCAGGGATGATGGGAATGACTAAGTCAGCATAGAGATCAAGTGAGGTCTTCACAAAGAAGGTGACATATACCTGGGCGCCATAGAGACCACAGGGTTTCCCCGAATAGGAAAGGAAATGAAGTAAAGACATTGCAAGTGGATACCAACAACTAGTTCTGAGGAGTTAAAGTACATAAGCCACTAGAATGAAAACCAGGAGAAGAGCTAAAAAAGCAGGTAGGGGTAAGCTTGCCTTTTTCTTTTTTTAGTATGACAGGTTAGAGAAATTATATTTTCATCCTAGAGGCACTGTATTGAGTCTTGGAAGGATTTGAAAAGAACAGTGGTATAATTAGATTAGCATTTTAGAAAGCCAATCCTAGTGGAGGGCAGATTAGAACAGGGGATCACTAGAGGCATGAGGCTGCTCTATTTAGGAGTTTAGGCCTACGGTAGTTTTCCACACGAGGAATAATGCTTCATCCAAGATGCAAAGGGACTTGATTTGACATCTATTTAGCAAGAGACTGATAGACTCAATAACTGGTTACTCAGTGAATGAGAAAGGGGAAGAAGTGACGGTTTCTAGCTTAGGAGCCTGGGTGCAAGACAGAGGCAGGTTAGAAAAGGAAAATAAGGAATGTGGTACGTGGTGAGTTGGAGTTGTTAGAGATATAGCAAGGCTAGATGGCAAAGATCAGTAATTAAAAAAGATGCGGTCAATACGATCACAGACGCAAGAAATAATTGCTACGATAACATACAGACATGGGTTGAGAATTTTAATCCCATCACATTTTAACTGTGTGTTCTGTCTGAGTTTTATTTTCTTCATGCATAAAATGGAAATAATACCCACTTCTCAGGGCGGTTGAAAGAACATGGGGTTGATGCTAAACAAATGTTAGATTCTTTCCTTCCTGCTATTGACTCTTACTGCCTGAGATTTTACAGTCAGCCAATGTGGCCGTAAGAGGGAGAAAACGACCAAGATTTGCTTGGACACTTTTACTCTGCTATATGTGGGGTAAAAATACAGTGTAGTGTTTTAAGAGCAAGACCTACAAACCCAGACACTGAATCACAAAACTAGGGATTTACATGTGAGGTCTTTACACTCTCATAAACACATCATATTTTTAACCCAACTGCATAAATTCAATTTATTCTTTAGGAAGGAAAGGTAAATCATTGTCATGCATTTCCATACGTGGGTAGAGAGAAATGCTGACTTTACCAGTAAGCCCCCCTCTCCGGTGGTACCTCAATTGGAATTTCTGTATTCTTATAAATGAACCCTTAACTCTTGTAATTGGTTGATTTAATAAGTATTTTATTGAATATCTACTGGTGTTCTGAATTTTCATTATATGGTGCATAATGTTTGATTTCACATTAAGAAACAAGTTCCAAATATTACTTTTTTTCAGAACAGTAATCAATGTCAGTTTACAGTGTTTATGGGTATTTTTGGGTAACACAGAAGTTTTTATCTGAAATCAGTGGGCTGTCCTGATGTTTGTTATTTTTTTACTTTTTCCTGACCAGTTACTAAAATTGCCTCAAATGTCATATAAAGACAAAGAATTCAGGCATACAATGGATATTGACTTGTGCATTTTGCACTAACATGTACTGACATTTCAGGTCAATATGTTTTGAAGTTTACTTAACTAGTCAATATCATTTATTTCAATTTAGACTTAAATTATTTTAAATTTCCAGAATTGTTCCTTTTTATGATTACAAAGCTATTGCAACACTATGTTAATGTATATGTCAAAAACTACTTCGGGAAGTAGAAGTGTCCTACATGATATTTTTTTTTCCAAAATAATAGAAGCATATTTGAAAATGACCCTTTGTCTTTCCCCCTTCCATCTCATGTGCACTTCTATCCTTTAAAGAGCTATAATATCTAGAAAGCTGTACAAACAATTAAGCTAAATCATTTTGTAAGCAGTTCTATGAGATGCAAGAGTGATTTTTTTCTTAAAGTCCAAATGTGTAACTCAGCTTACATGAGCATATAAGCATATTTTGCTTAAATTACATTTCCATCTGACAATTTTAATTTCATCAAGGAAGCTTAGTATAAAATTAATTATAGCTATCATTTACGTTATTTCATCTTCCCCTTCCATTGAAGCTTCAATGAGAATTCATCAGCTGAAGGGCATGATTCACATTTTAACAACAATAATAAAGAAAATAACCAAAAATACTTTTTTCCATCCTACTAGAATTCCGTGACTAAAGACTTATCTCTTAATGTCATCTGAAATGTAATAATATATTTTTAGGTTCAGGGGAAACGTTTCCAATTGGTATAATGAGAGCACATCTAGTCATATCCTCCTGCTGACATACAACATTTCAGTTTCATTGACTTTGGTGAATAACCTCCTTTGATTGTTTGAGAAACAAGTTCCAAGAAAGAATCTGAATAAGCATTCAAATGTGACACTGTTGAGCATGGAAACAAAGGTATCTGATTTTATTCACTTACCAAGTCCAGAACACTAAGATTTGTGAGGAAAATAAAGTCCACGCCTCAGAAATATTCCCCTAACTCCTCCAGGTATCGGTCATAAGGTTTTATTCAGGCTGCAGGAAGCAACCTCAAAGCAAGCAATACCATCACATAGCTCAGGTATCCAACTAAGGTGAGAGAATCCTTGGAGAAGAGAGAAACACTTTCTGAGCTGTACACATATACGAGTAATTGGAAGGGAATCTATTTCCGTATCTTTAACTTCCATTTGTACTTTTTCCTAAAACTAACCTTCATGAGAACCTGGTTCTCCTTTCCTGCCTCCTTTCAGTTATTCTGCACTTCAGGGTTCCCACTTCAGGAATAACAGGCTCACTTCTCATCCATCCTGAATCAAACAATGAGGGAAAAACTTCCAGGGTTCCAAAAGTTATCAAAGAAGATTAAGAAGTTTTGAGTTTGGGTACCTGGTGATTTGAGCAACTTGATTCTGATTAGGCCCTTGCTGGTACCGTTAGTTTGTCTGTTATACATAAGGTCCCCATGAGTCAGCAACCACAACTAATAACATAGTATGGGGTGAAGGCGTGGAAGGGAAGATCGGGAGTAGAAACGAGACTTAGGAGTGTTCCACGCAGTCAAAAATGAGAAAGGTGGGACAAGAGGGGGTTGACAGTCAGGGAATTAAGGCAGCACATGGATGAGCTTCAGATCACCTAGTTTCTTACCATTCTTTCTCTAAACCCTTAAGCAATCTTGAACCAAACTTGCAGCAAGGCTCCATCCAGCCATAATGGTCATTTCTATACTTGGACTATTAATGGCTATTGACGTCATTCTAATTTGAAAAGTCATTAGGATTTTATTCTTCCCTTCGCAACACTCATTGACTCAAAGCTTAAGCGTCACCTGTGCCCAGTTTTCTCAGGAATTCTGCAGCTTCACTGTTCTAAAGAGAAGGTGCCAGTTTTGCTAAATCTGTGTGGCTATTCTGAGTAAAGCCCTTTCCCGAGAGTTAAAATGCTAAATCATAAGCACTTCCCTGCTTTCAAAAATGACTCATTCTTCAACTCTAGACCTGAGGGGTTGATGCTTTTAACAAAATTTAATGATTTTCAAAATGCATTCTTTTATAGACTTGTCTATTTCTCTGTGCAATTATGCACCACGTAACTAGAAAGACAGATCGTTTGGCTTTTTTTATTTCAGATTCCTCAAAAAAATTTTGTCACCCTTAATTATTACTGTTGCCTCAAACGCTTTCTTTTTCAGCCTTTCTTTCCCATTTCCTGTAATCGTCCTTTGCTTTCGTTCCTTGATTCCGCTCAATTAATTTCATCTCCACAAAGATTTCCTCTAATATCTAAGGTAATTTCATGCCTCTCCCAATACTACCTATATTTTCACTTACCTGAGGAAAAAGGGAGGGGAGGAGAGGAAGGGAGAAAGGTGAAGAGACGAGAGAAAAAGATTATTTACCATGAACATTGACAGCTCTGCACTCCTTCCCATCCTTGGACCACTCCAAGGCCCTTTCAGCTGTATGTTCTTCAAATCATTTGTGCCTTGTTTAGCCAAAGGCATACTGATGACACCCATCCATACACATATTTCTCTCTTTCTTGTTACAGGAGTGAGTTATGCCTTCCTGTGCATTAGATGAGAACTAATGATTGCTTTTACCCTAAGCAAGTCAGTCTTTCATGGGGCCTAGAGTAGGCAGAAGTCCTATGTATCAAAACTAAAGCCTTGCATGGCTTCTCCAATAAACACTACAAAATGGTTTCTTGAATTTTCAGTGTTATTTTAGGAATGCGGAGACAGTCTAGCTGCAATACCTGAAATGCCACTGTTTACATACACCGCTGATACAAACGTTGTTTTTAAAAGCCTTCTAAAGGAACTTCCAGGCCAATGATTGCAAGCAATAATCCAAATTCAGTTTTGACAAAGAAAAATAACTTTGGCCTTTGAATTTACGTGACATTTGTAACATCTTTATAATTAATTTTAATTATGGAATTTCAAATTTGTTTTTTAAACATGGCATTCTTTCTAAAAGTGGCAATTTTTGAGAGCATTAAATTTGTTCTATTTTCATGACTGTTTTTAAATGAATACTATTTTTTTTTACAATAAGAATAGTACCATCTTAAACACTCTTGCTAACTCATTTTATTTGTTTCTCTTGGGAATCAGAATCGATTTGTCTAGGACCCAAGGACATTCAGTAGAGCCGATGAATTTTCAGTGATGCATACCGAAAGGTCAATCCACACAAAATTGTGAAATATTCAGTTTATCCCTATTACTTTGGCAATATCCTAGCTTTGGATATTTCTTCTCACTTAAAGATGATTCTCCTTTTCCTTGCCAAGTGTCCACTCACTTCATGCTCACTCCCTATTATAATTGGGAGAATATTTGAGACTAATTGGAATTAGAGTGTAATTGATTGCATTCATCGAGTTGGGTGTGGGGGCAGGGCTGTTGCAGCTGAACTGAAAACAAATCTTTAAGCTAAAAGATTAAATCTCCTACATAAGAATTTCAGGACTGCAAGTGGAAAAAGATGTTTCACTGTGGGGAACTTTCCTATTTTTTAAAATCAGTCTATATTTTCTAGGCCATTCACCAAGGGGGCAGCCTAATGCACCTTCCATAAGATACTGCTACTTCTCTGGAAGAAGACCTCAGCCTGCACGCCTTGTCCCTCTGATGAAGCTGCTGGTATTTGCCATCACTTTGAAGATCTGAAATCACAAAGGAACTATTCATAAGGCTTTATTGTCTTCTATTCACTTATCCACTTACTCCAAAAACAAATTTTTTTTTTAACTTGCCACCTACTGTGTGCCAGGAATGATACAAAGTGCTGAGAATATAACTGTAAACAAGAAGCAGTCCCTGGCCTTAAAGAAGGTAAATCTAATGCAGAAGATAAAGACAGTGAGTAGCTAAATTACAATACAATAAGATAAAAACTCTGTAGGAAGGATGGTAGTATTCTATGGAAGCACAGTAGAGGAACACCTACTCAGCACTGAGTGGTCAAGGAAGTCTTCCTGGAGGAGGTGACGGCTCAACTGAGACCTAAAAGAACGGTAGGGGTCAGCCAAGTCAAAACGAAGAAGGAGAGTATACTAAGCAGAGTGGTAAGCAAAGGGTCTGAGGTGAAAGTGATCATGTTTCCCTTTGAGAACCACTTCCAAAACATAAAGTGAAAGAGGGAGGACAGGGAAGAAGGAAGCTGGGATGGAAATCAAAGTCTAAGTCTTAAAGGCCTTTGTAAGCCATATTAAGGAATTTAAACTTAACCCTGAGGCAAAGAAAAACAATCATAGGGTTTTCAACAAAAGAATGACGTGGCAAATTTATGTTCTAGGAAGGTCATCTCAGCAGCAGTGTGAAGAAAAGCAACGCAGTAATGCAGGCTAGAAATACTGCAGGCCTGAACGGAGGTAAGAAAGACTGAGACGGAGATCAGCAAATGATCACAGAATCATTAAGGCAGTAGGATCCACAGGACTTGGAAATGGAACAGATGGGGTGGTGGTTAGAAAGAGAGAAGAGCCAACAATGACAAGGGCATGAACGGTGTGCCGTGCTTTGACATGAGAACATGGGGGAGTAAATAGTTTTAACAGAGGCAGTGACGAGTTGCTTTGGCTCCTGCTGTGTTTGAGATCTGTAAAGAAAGGCTGCTCCATACTGCTGCACGGTATGTGCACTACCCAACTTCAGGGTGCCAACCGCATAGACTACAATAAGAATGACCTTCCACGGAGGAGCAGTGCCCAAACCATACAAATGTATAGATGGTGGCCCTGGCTGAGCTCAGAAAAAGATTCTCTCTGGAGATGAAACTTAACCATCATCAGCATGTAGATGGTAAATGAAGCTCAAAAGTAGATTAATTCCACCACCCCCAAAGAGACAGTGCAGAATAAGAGGTCGAAGAACCAAAAGAATGGCACTCTTCCAAACCTTCCTTCAAAGAATGGAGGAACACCAAGGAGAGAAGGGTCACCAACACCAAGGGAAGAGGTACATACAGTTTAGGTAAATTGCCACCAGGCGGAGTGTAGTCTCTGAGTGAGAGTCTCTTTTCAGAATTAGCTGAAAATTCCTATAAATTTATTAAGCTGGCAAACATAGATTAATGTATATATAGGTCATTTAAGGACCCCAGGTGGAAGAGTGGTTAAGCGCTTGGCTGCTAACCAAAAGGTTGGCAGTTTGAAACCACCAGCTACTGCACAGAAGAAAGGTGTGGCATTCTGGAGGAACAGGAATTCTATGGTATAATGCAGGGAAGACAGCATCAGTAGAGAAAAAAGGAAACTAGGTTTTAGTCTCACCTGCGCTACTGTCTAGCAAGAACACTCACCACTCATCTGTCAGTTTCTCATACTGGGGTGGCTGTGTGTTGCTGTGATGCTGGAAACTATGCTACCAGTATTTCAAATACCAGCAAGGTCAATCATGGTGGACAAGTTTCAGTGGAGCATCCAGACAAAGACAGACTAGGAAGAAGGACCTGGCAGTCTAATTCTAAAAAATTGGCCAGTGAAAATCTTATGAATAGCAGCAGAACACTGTCTGATACAGTGCCGGGAAGAAGAGCCCCTCGGGTTGGAAGGCACTCGAAATACGACTGGGGAAGAACTGCCGCCTCAGAGTAAAGGCAGCCTTAATGACTTGGATGGAGTCAAGCTTTTGGAACCTTCATTTTTTGATGTAGCAGCACATGAGAAGAAAGAGCTCCAAATGTCCATTAATAATTGGAATGTGGAACAGATAATGTATGAATCTAGGAAAATTGGAAGTCATCAAAAATGAAATGGCATTGCTCTCCCATCAGAGGGAGAGCAACTAGGAGTACATCGCAAGACGTAAACAAATTTTTGTATGAGAAACTGATTTGATTTATAAACTTTTACTTAAAGCACAATAAAAATAAATATATATATAAAATTTTTTTTAGAGTTACTAATCAAAAAAGAAAATGTTCTGCATCCCACTTTGGTAAGTGGTGTTTGGGGTCTTAAACACTAGCAAGTGGCCATCTAAGATGCATCAATTGGTCCCAACCTACCTGGTGCAAAGAAGAATGAAGACCACCGAAGACATAAGGAAAATACTAGCCCAAGAGACAGAAAGGACCACATAAACCAGAGATTCCATGAGCCTGAGACCAGAAGAACCAGACGGTGCCCAGCTACCACCAATGACCGCCCTGACAGGGAACACAACAGAGAGTCCCTGATGGAGTGGGAGAAAAGTGGGGTGCAAAACTCAAATTCTAGTAAAAAGACCAGACTTGATGGTCTGACTGAAACTGGAGGGACCCTAGAAGACATGGCCCCCAGACTCTCTGTTAGCCCAGAACTGAAACCATTACCAAAGCCAACTCTGCAGACAAAGATTAGACTGGACTATAAGACGTAAAATGATACTGGTGAAGACTGTGTTCTTGACTCAAGTATATACATGAGACTAAATGCACAGCTCCTGTCTGGAGGCGAGATGAGAAGGCAGAAGGGGACAGGAGCTGGTTGAATGGACATGGGAAATACAGGGTAGAGAGGACGAGTGTGCTGTCACATTGTAGGGAGAGCAACTAGGGTCACATAACAATGCGTGTATAAGTTTTTATATGAGAAACTGACTTGAATCATAAACTTTCACTTAAAGACAATTCAAAAAAATGAAATGGAACACATAAAGATCGATATCCTAAACATTAGTGAGCTGAAATAGACTGGTATTAGCCCTTTTGAACTGGACAATCATGGGGTCTACTGTGCTAGGAATGACAAATTGAAGAGGGACGGCATCACACTCATCATCAAAAATAACATTTCAAGATCTATCCTGAAGTACAGTTATGTCAGTCATAAGATAATACCCACACATCTACAAGGAAGACCAATTAAAATTAATGTGACTGTTATTCCAATTTATCCACCAACTATTAAGACCAAAGATGAAGAAATTGAAGATTTTTACCAACTTCTGCAGTCTGGAATTGATCAAACATACAATCAAGATGCATTGATAATTACTGGTGATTAAAATGCAAAAGCTGGAAATAAAGAAGGATCAGTAGTTGGAAAATATGGCATTGGTGATAGAAACAATCCAGAGATTGCATGATAGAATTTTGAAAGATCAACAACTTACTTATTGCAAATACCTTTCCTCAACAACATAAAAGGCAACTACACACGAGGACCTCGCTAGATGGAGTAGACAGCAATCAAATTGACTAATTCCATGGAAAGACATAATGGAGAAGCTCAACCTCATCAATCAGAACAAGGCCGGGGCTGGCTGTGGAACAGACCATCAATTGCTCATATGCAAGTTCAAGTTGAAGCTGAAAAAAATTAAAACAAGTCCACCAGGCTCAGGGAACATCTAGGTCAATTGGCATGACATACATTATAAAGAAAATGCTCTACATTCTACTTTGGTGAGTAGTGTCCTGGGTTTTAAAAGCTTGTGAGTGGCCATCTAAGATACTCCATTGATTTCACCCCATCAGGAGCAAGGGAGAATGAAGAAAAAAAAGACACAAGTGAAATATTAGTCCAAAGGACTAATGGATTAAAACTGCCTCCACCAGACTGAGTCTAGCACAACTACATAGTGCCCAGCTACCACCACCAACTGCTCTGACAGGAATCACAGTACAGGGTCCCAGACAGAGCTGGAGAAAAATGTGCAACAAAATTCTAAGTAACAAAAAAAAAATCAGACTTACTGGCCCAACAGAAACTGGAGAAACCCTGAGAATATGGCACCCGGATACCCTTTTAGCTCAGTAATGAAATAACTTCTGAGGTTCAACCTTCGGTCAAATATTAGACAGATTAGACATAAAACAAAATGAGACTAAAGGGGTACACCAGCCCAGGGGCAAGGATAAGAAGGCAAGAGGGGACAGGAAAGCTGGTAATAGGGAGCCCAAGATCAAGAAGTGATAGTGTTGACATGTCATAGGGTTGGTAACCAATGTCACAAAACAATACATATATTAATTGTTTAATGAGAAGCTAGATCGTTCTGTAAACCTTCATCTAAAGTACAATAAAAAAAAAATCCACGAGAGCCAAAGTATGACTTTGAGTATGTCTCACCTGAATTTGAAGACCATCTCAAGAACAGATTTGACTCATTAAACACTAATGACCAAAGACCAGATGAGTTGTGGGATGACATCAAGGACATTATACGTAAAGAAAGCAAGAGGTCATTAAAAAGACAGGGAAGAAAGAAAAGACCAAAATGAATGTTAAAAGAGACTCTGAAGCTTGCTCTTGAATGTACAGAAGCTAAAGCAAATGGAAGAAACAATGAAGTATAAGAGCTGAACAGAAGACATCAAAGGGTAGCTGGAGAAGACAAACTAAGTATTATAATGAAATGTGCAAAAACCTAGAGTTAGAAAACCAAAAAGAGCACACTCATCATTTCTCAATCTGAAAGAACTGAAAAAAAAAAACTCAAGCATCAAGTTGTAATGGTGAAGGATTCTATGAACAAAATATTGAACGATGCAGGAAGCATCAAAGGAAGATGGAAGGAACACACAGAGTCACTGTACCAAAAAGAATGGGTCAGTGTTCAACCATTTCAGGAGGTAGCATATGATCGAGAAACAATGGTATTGCATGAAGAAGTCCATGCTGAATTGAAAAAAAAAAAGAAAGAAGGCACTGGCAAAAAAAAAAAAAAAAGGCTGCAGGAATTGGCAGAATACCAATTGAGATGTTTCAACAAATGGATGCAGGGCTGGAGGCACTCACTTGTCTCTGCCAAGAAATTTGGAAGACAGCTTCCTGGCCAACCGACTAGAAGAGATCCGTATTTGTGCCCATTCCAAAAATGGTGATTGAACGGAATGCAGAAACTATCAAATAATAACATTAATTCCACATGCAAGTAAAATTTGGCTGAAGATAATTCAAAAGCAGTTGCAGCAGTACATTGACAGGGAACCTCCAGAGTGTCAAGCTGGATTCAGAACAGGATATGGAACAAGGAATATCACTGTTGATGTCAGATGGATCTTGGATGAAAGCACAGAATACCAGAAAGATGTGAATTATGGTGTTAGTAAAGAATATGGAATATACCATGAGCTGTCAGAAGAACAAATAAATCTGCCTTGGAAGAAGTACAGACAGAACGCTCCTTAGAAGCGAGGATGGCAAGACTTCATCTCCCATACTTTGGACATGTTATCAGGAGGGACCAATCACTGGAGAAGGATATCATGCTTTGGAGAATAAAAGGTCAGCGAGAGAGATGAAGACCCTCAAAGAGATGAATGAATTGACACAGTGGCTGTAATGATGGGCTGAACCATATCAATGATTGTGAGGATGGTAAAGGACTGGGCGGTGTTTCATTACATTGGGCATAGAGTCACTAAGAATCAGAACAAAGTCCATGGCACCTAACAACAACAACCTAATGGCAAGAAGACCTAGGCAAATCTCTCTATCTCCCTTAGGTACTTGCAGGCCTAACACTCCAGTAGGTTAAATGTTCTTTCAGACTAATAATCACAGTAATACAATGAGTGGTGTAATAAATGTACCTGTTGCTATGGAAGCACAGAGAAGAACCTAACTGTTTTTGAGTCTTCATGAAGGAGGTGATCCCTGAGTGAACTTTACAGCATGAGTAGGAGTCTTCAAAATATCTTCGGGAAAGGGAATATTACACAGAAGAAATATCACAGGCAAAGGCCTGGAGATACATGAAAGTGTTGAGTTTTCGATTCAATACAGCTAAAATAAAAGTGCATGGGGTAAAAAGATGCTGCAGCTGGAAAAGTGACATAGACTAGAGAGGTCACTGCAGGTCTTATGTACTACAGTAATAACCCAACCCTTATTTAGTTACACTTACATAGAGATTGTTATGTGTTTTAAGTGCAAATATAAACTTATTTAATCTTTGCAATATTCCTATGTTCTAAACACTATCACCATCTCCCATTTTACAGATGAAGAAACTGAGACACAGAGATGTTAAGTCATTCTGCGGGACTTTACCCATGTGTAAGTGTAAGCCTATTAAGTGGTGGAGATGGGGTTCCAACCCATGTAGTCTGGCTCTTGAGTTCCTGCTCTTGATCAAGCCTTATGCTGTAGGAGGGATGAGCCAACTAAAGGATTTTCGACTGGTGAGTAACAACATCAAAATTGCATTTTACAAAGGTCTTCTGACAGAAGTGAAAACGCTGGATTGAAGGAGGTGACACTGGGGGAAGTGGTGCTGTTGCAGTATTTCAGGTAAAAGACGACATGTGCTCAGACTAAACAGTGGGAATTTTAGAAAAGGGAGAGATTTAAGAAATACTTAGCAAGTATCCTTTTATTGGTGACCAACTGACTGTGTGAAAGTAAAAGAAGAAGAGAAATCTAAAATGATGCCAAGATTTCTGGCTTAGAACCTGGGGGAATGATAGTGGTTTTAACTGAAATCAAGAGTAGAAAAAGACAAGTTGGTTTGGGGTCAGGATTGGGATACCTATCACCATCAAGTTGATTTGGATTCATCATGACCCTATAGGGCAAAGTAGAATTGCCCCATAGAGTTTCCAAGGCTGTAATCTCTATGGGTAGGAGTCCTGGTAGCACAGTGGGTAAGTTCTTGGCTGCTAATCAAAAGATCAGTGGTTCGAACTTATCAGGTCGAGGAAGAAGTAAACATTTACAGCCTTGGAAACCCTATGGGGCAGTTCTACTCTGTCCTATAGGGTTGCTATGAGTCAGAATCAACTCGGTGACAACGGGTTTGGTTTTTTGGTTTGGAATCTTTACAGAAGCTTACTCCCACATCTTTGTCCTGCAGAGTTCAAACCTAGTAGGGTTAGCAACCTAGTGCTTAACCATTGCACCACCAGGGCTCCTTAAGGATTGGGATAAATAGTTCAATTTTGAACATCTGAGTTAGGAATATAATGTTTGTTGTTGTTAGGTGCCATCAAGTCAGTTCTGACTCATAGCAACCTTGTGTACAACAGAATGAAACACTGCCCAGTCCAGCACCATCCTCACAATCGTTGCTATGCTTAAGCCGCCCATCACCACAGCCACTGTGTCCATTCATCTCATTGAGGGTCTTCCTTTTTCACTGACCCTCTACTTTACCAAGATGATGTTCTTCTCCAGGGACTGGTCCTTCCTGATAACATGGCCAAAGTTCAGGAGACAAAGTCTTGCTATCCTTACTCCTAAGGAACATTCTGGCTGTACTTCTTCCAAGACAGATTTGCTAGTTCTTCTGGCAGTCAGTGGTATATTCAATATTCTTTGCAAACACTGTAATTCAAAGGCACCAATTCTACTTCTGTCTTCCTTATTCATTGTCCAGCTTTCGCATGTATATGAGACAATTAAAAATACCATGGTTTGGGTCAGAGGCACCCTAGTCCTCAAAGTGGCATCGTTGCTTTTGAACACTTGAAAGAGGTCTTTTGCAGTGGATTTGCCCAATGCAATAGGTCACTTGATTTCCTGACTGCTGCTTCCATGGGTGTTGATTGTGGATCCAAGTAAAATGAAATCCTTGACAACTACAATCTCTTCCCCATTTATCATGATGTTGTTTACTGGTCTAGTTGTGAAGATTTTTGTATTCTTTATGTTGAAGTGTAATCCACACTGAAGGCTGTGGTCTTCGATCTTCATCAGTAAGTGCTTTCGGCAAGCAAGGTTGTGTCATTATCTGTATATAGCAGGTAATTAATGAGTTTTCCTCTAATTTTTATGCTGCATTCTTCTTCATATAGTCCATCTTTGGAATATAATAAATTATTGGAAATATGGGATCTGGAACTCAGAAGAAAAGTATGGGTACAGACTTGGGGATTATTCAAGTGGATGGTGGTTGAAGCAATGGGAGTAAGTAGGTTCATCAGGACAGAATGGGTAAAAACAAAAGTTAAGATCAGAATCTCAAACATTGAACAAGAAGAAGAGGAAACTGGTGGTGACGTGTCCGAGAGGTAGGAAGAAGGCCAGGTAAGGGTGGTATCACTTTTTCATTATTTAATATTTTTCTGTTTCCAAGAGATCACTTAGAGTTTTGTGTTAGAATAGAGGTATAAATGAAGTGTGGCATTACATGTCTGTAACTAGCTTTATAAGCTCTTTGAGGGCAAGAATCATATCTGATTCATTTGTATATCATCACACCCAGAATAAGACATCCTCTCAATAAGTATTCGGTACACAATAAATAAGTTGTCTTTATTTGTAAACTTGGATACTCTAAAGGGCATAATTTTCCCTTACTTCTTTTTGCATACACAGAACTCTATGGCAAAAGACCTGATCTAGTTTTTCGAAACAGAAGAATAATAAACAAAAAAAAAAAAAACCACTGCCATCGAGTTGATTCTGACTCATAGCGACCCTACAGAACAGAGTAGAACTGCCCCATAGAATTTCCAAGGAGCACCTGGCAGATTTGAACTGCTGGCCTCTTGGTTAGCAGCCGTAGCACTTAACCACTATGCCACCAGGGTTTCCAGAAGAATAATAGCAGTATTTTAATGTACTTAACATTAAATCTCCCCAAACAACACACTGACCCTGGGTTGAAATTCTAGATCACCCTTCTAAAAAAAATCATAATATATCTCACTGCCCTTTGTTATGCAAAATTCAGATAGTAAGTACTGGGAATAAAGTGGCCCTGGAGTCAGACAAACATGATTTCAAACCACGGGTTCAGCAGGCCTACCCATGTGACTTTGGCAAGTCACTTCATCTTGTAAGCCTCAGTTTTCTCATCTGCAAAATGGTGATTATATTAGCTACAGCATAGGGCTGCTGGGAAGATGAGATACACTAAGTACCCGGAGTGGTTGCTGCCGTAAAGCAGGCGCTCCGCACTAAATGTTAGATCCCTTCTCCTTTGGGGCCCCATTTCATCTGTGAAAACCATTTTCACTTAAGGAATTTGCATTAACAAGACGTACTCCCTAAAAGTTAAATGCTTCTTCTGAGGCTGTGGACCTGCAGCATCATCAAGGGCCACCAGGTGGTGGTGGTGCCTATGAGGGGACCCTAGGTCGGAGGTTCTTCACATCAGGGTAAATAATTAACTGCTCAGTGCTTTTTTTCAGTGCTAAGCGCGAAGTTCTGTTTCCAGTCTGCTTCTTTCCATAGCCTTATGAAAACAATCTCTACAGATTAAACTCAAACGACCCCCACACATGCATATTAACAATAATAAATATCTATATGTCATTTGAAATGAGACTTAATGAAAATGAACTATTTAGGTACACATCACATAACTTCCTGATTCCTTTAAATTGTTTTTAATTATGTCTTAATTTAATCTTGGTTTTAATTCCCTCACGTCAACTGCACTTCATTCTTATGTTGGCAGAAGGCTAATAGCCTCTGGACTGTGCTTAACCTTAGAAGTTGGCAAAGCACGCAGGGAAAGAGCCCTCTGTCCTTTTCACCTGCTCGGGCATTTAAATCCCCCAATTAAGAGGCTTAGGCGAGCCACTCCAGCTTGTGCTTACAAAGAAATTTTGGCCCCTACCTGCCATTTCAGAGCTTGGTCCTGTTCCTGCTGTCTGTCTTTGTCCACGCTGAAATAAGAAAACACTCGCTGGATTTCCCAAACCTCGTGATTCTTGATTTCTAATCAAAATGGTTACCAGAGTTACCCTGGCTTCTGCCCGGGTGCCCTGAGGCTCTGTGTTAGCTATGGCAACCATTCTAAGCGATGATTCCGCTTGCTCCCGAGTGCTTACATAGGGTCAGGTTTTGGCTGCTTTGGGTTCAGCAGTCTGGGGCATTTTTTGTGCCCACTTAAGCCCTCTGCTTAATATAAAGGCCAAAATATAAACACCAAACATGTTCTTTTCTTCTCAAACTTTTCAACAATTTTGAACGCTATAAGCTAAGAATGTTAAAAAAAAAAAAAAAAAAAGGGGGGGGGCGTCATTATTATGGCAGTTTCTACACGGCGATGCAGGTCCGCAAGGCTCCCATGGAGAAGAAAACAGGAGGCTTCCTTTTGTGCGTATATTTATCAAATCATTATTAAGCACCCATGGCTGAGCTTTGGGGAAGAGCGCTGAGTAAGACAGACTAGGTCCCTATCCTCAGGAATTCTGCAGTTGAAAGGAAGGAGAAAACTTAAAGTCGCCCAACTAAGTATTTCATTTCACGTGGTGATACAAAGAAAGGAGCCCCGGTGGGGCAATGGTTTACGTGCTTGGCTACTAACTGAAAGGTTGGCAATTAGAACCTACCCAGCCGCTCTGCAGAAGAAATACCTGGCATCTGCTCCCCTAAAAACCCTGTGGAGCAGTTCTACTCTGTCACATGGGATCACAGTGAGTAGAAATCGACTGGAGGGCACTTAACAACAAGATGCAAAGAAGGTACTCTGAGAGTGTTTCCCACTTTCCTTCTTCAACATCCAAACACTGAGTAAACTTAGTGCGGCGTCAGTGTACCAGTACCCCAGCCTTCCCCCACCTACCTCCAATCAGGTTTAAAGGCAGGCCATAGGACCCAGATAGCTGAGTGACACTACTGTGTGCACTTCCAAGCTGACATCTTGTGCTGACCTCAGCAGGCCCCTCTGAAGAAGCAGTGCTGCATTTTAAACAGCATCCAGAGGCTTTCCAGCTCCTCTCAGTGCCCTCAGGCTCCTAGTCCACTTCCCCACAAGCTGGTAAAGGCAAACTGCGAAAGTCACACAGGTGAGGGGACCCTCTGCTCATCTGTGTCTTCAGTTTGTGCTCTGCCTTTCCTTCCCTCCTGCCTTTCCCTAAATCATTCCTTCACTTGATGTGTAACAGAGAAAGGGTGGACAGGTAGCCATAGATAAAATAATAGGATATTGTATCTGAGACGGTTTGCATTAGACACAGCAATCCTCACCTTTTTAAGAAGGCACTGACTGGTATGGGAAATGCACATGCTTGTCCTATTTTAATAGATGTCTACCTTTTAATAGAGTGATCTGCCACTTTCCAACAAAACAAAATCATCTATAACTTTAACCAAGCTATTCTACTTCTAGAACGTTTCCATAGCCATAAGGCTATCAACTGCAACGCTGACTAGTATAACGAAAAGAAATAGATAACCCAAATGTCCATCAACTGGCTAATGGTTAAATAAAGTATGATCCATCCATACGATGGAATGCTATGTACTAATCAAAACAGAATAAGGTAGAACAATGTAAGCAATGTAAAGAAGTCTATGATATAGAAAGTAAAAGTATTAAGTTGCAAGATAATATATTTAGATTAATCTCATTTTATTTAAAAACAAATTGTTCATGTATGTTTTTGTATATACATTTTTAAAAGTCTGGAAGGCCAGGCAAATAACAAAAGAGGTTACTTCTAGGAAGTGGAATTCGGGGAGAATTCTCTCTGTGAAATACTTTCATCTAGTTTGGCTATTGCTTATAGTGAGTATGTATTATTTACTAAGGAGAAAAAAAATAAAGTTTTCAAAAATTCTGGCTGCCACAGAACAGGACAGGAATAGTAGCTTCATCTTACCTTTAATATCCTTGTTTTATTATAGTTCATAGTCTGATTTCAAACAGCCCCTTCCTTTTCAAAGCCCTCTTTTCTTTTCCCGATGCTTGGCATTTTGCATGAAACACATGTCTGGGGACTATAGAGAAGGACAGGTAGAGAAGGAAGCACAGAAAGAGATAGGGAATGTGAAAGGAAATTTAAAACTTAAAAGACTTACCGAAATAAAAAGCAGCCATCAAAACTATGTTTGTGGAGAATTTATAACATGGTAAAATGTGTATAATAAATAATACAGAACTTAAAGGTATATAATTAGTCTCATTATACCTAGGTAAAAGAAAAAGTCTCCCCCAGCTTCCAACCCATGCGAAAAGGGAAAGAAAAAAGAAAAGATATCCAGAAAAGAAAAATACTAGGGGAAGGTAAACAAAAATGTTAACAATGATAATAGCCTCTGGATGGTGAAAATTTAGGAAATTTTTCATTTCCTCACATTGTGACTTCAAAAAATGAACTGATTGCTTTCACTATAGAAGAACCATACTTTTGTTTAACTAACATTTCACTCTCCCAAAACACCACAAGTACAGATTATAGCACAAGGTTATAGATGTGTCTGGTCCTAAACGCATTTCTTGATTCTAAGAAGCCCATTAAGTTTTGATCCTTTCCTTTTCTCTGGGTCAGGTTGAAGATTTCATTATTTTCATAAAGAATAAAATGCAGGGAAGTATATTTGAATGAGTTGTTTGGTCTGTGACACTGGGAAAAATTATATAAAATCTTTAAAAGTATTCAAAACCACAGTGTGAGGACCCAGGACACATCATAGAGGAACTTTATTGCTTAAATTTGATTCATTTAATTGAAGTGAGAAATTGTTCTGGATTGAATTGTGCCCCTCAAAAATGTGTGTTGTAAATCCTAGCCTCTATGCCTATGGTTATAATCCCATTTGGGAATGGGTTGTCTTTGTCATGTTAATGAGGTGGGATTAGTATAGGGTGTGTCTTGAGTCAATCTCTTTTGAGTTCTAAAGGAGATTAAACAAGCAAGTGAAAGAAGAGATGGGGTGAAATAGATGCCAACCATCTGGGGTCTTAAAAGCTTGCAAGCAGTCATCTAAGATTCATCAATTGGTCCTAACCCACTTGGAGCAAAGGAGAATAAAGAACACCAAAGACAACAGGAAAACATTAGCCCAAGAGACAAAAGGTCCACATAAACCAGAGACTCCATCCACCTGAAACCAGAAGAACTAGATGGCGCCCAACTACCACCAGTGACTGCCCTGACAGGGAAAACAACAGAGAGTCCCTAACAGAGCGGCAGAAAAGTGCAGAGCAGAACTCAAATTCACGTGAAACGACCAGACTTAATGGTCTCACAGAGATTTGAGGAATCCCTGAAACTATGGCCCCCGGACCCCCTGTTAACCCAGAACTAAAACCAATGCCAAAGCCCATTCTTCAGACATAGACTGGACTATAAAACATAAAATAACACTCATGAGGAGTATGCTTCTTAGTTCAAGCAGATACATGAGACCAAATGGGCAGTTCCTGGATGAGAAGGCAGGAAGGGACAGGAACTGGTTGAACAGATACATTAAACTCAGGGTAAAAAGGGGGAATGTGCTGTCACGTTGTAGGGATTACAACTAATGTCAAATGACAGTATGTGTATAAAATTTTGTATGAGAAATTGAGCTGTAAACTTTCACCTAAAGCACACTAAAAAAAATAAATAAATAAAGTGAATGTGGTGGCATGAAAAAAAAAAAGATACCAAGACATATGGAGATCTCCAAGGAACCAGGAAGCAGAAGCTGAAGAGACAAGGGTCTTCCTCCAGAGCAGACAGAGTGAAAAAGCTTTCCCCTAGAGCTGGCACTCTCAATTCAGACTTCCAGCCTCCTAAACTGTGAGAAAGTAAATTTCTGTTTGTTAAAGCCATCCACTCGTGGTATTTCTGTTATAGCAGCACTAGATAACTAGACAGAAACCATGGGAATTTAACCAAATTAATCTCAGTCCCTCAAACACTTTGCCCTAGATTTACTGAATTTCTTTTGGTCTGAGAGCACTCACACCCTCTGTGTTCTGGTGAGAATTCATGTTGGCTGGCTTTTCTTGATTTCGTTTGTTTGCTAACAATCACTAGCTGTGCAGCGACCCTCTATAATTTCTTCTAACATTTTTAAAAGAATAGGGCCCCAAATGCGAAGTTTAACGACAAGGCTTCAAGTTCCTTGTAAAGTGGAAAATTTTCTATACCAAGGCTTACCAAGCAGGAATTGAGCTCCTCAGTGACTCCCTTCAACCACCTAAACCTAAAAAGATGTCATTCTGTCCCTGTAAGTCAGGTGTTTCTGAAATTGTCACAGACCCAAGGGAAGAGATGCAAATTGTTTTCTAATTTTGTAATCTACATGAGTAAAACCAGGGGCCATCCTAGATTATGCGTCTTGAAATCTTATCAGAAAGGGACTTTCAATTCTTAATTATATCCTTTAATACTCACCCACTGCATTTTATAAATAATCCTCTCCACCTGTACAGTAGATCTGAAGCTCTCTGACTATGGTTTGGTTGATGCTCTTTCATCTAAGATGTGCTAATCTCTTTATTTGACCTTCACCTTCTATTATCAGAGTTCAAAGTGTTGTTATTACTGTGTTTGTCTTATTTTGTTTTTTTACTTTTAGTAACCCAAAAGAATTAGGAGAGAAAAATTTATATTGACTATGAGCCTTTTTTTTATGAGCCAAGAAAGGAGCTCTGGTGGCACAGTGGTTAAAGAGCTTGGCTGCTAACCAAAAGGTAAGTGGTTCAAACCAACCAGCAGCTCTGTGATAGATGTGACAGTCTGCTTCCATAAAGATTTACAGCTTTGGAGACCCTATGGGGTAGTTCTGCTCTGTCCTATAGAGTTGCTATGAGTCGGAATTGACTTGACGGCAGTGGGTTGAGTTTTGGTGTGAGCCAAGAGCTTCATATAGCATACTTGTTTTTCACTTAATTTTCACAGCAATCTGGCAATTTTATTTAGATGAGGAAACTGAGGTCAAAAAATATACGTAACTTGTCCAAGGTGAGGCTGTTGTCATTGCTGTTGTTAGATGCTGTACAGTCAGTTCTGACTCACAGGGACCCTGTGTACAACAGAATGAAACACTGCCTGGTCCTGCACCATCCTCACAATCATTACATGTTTGAGCCCATTGTTGCAGCCACTGTGTTAATCCATTTTGCTGAGGGTCTTCCTCTTTTTTGCTGACCCTCTACTTTACCAAGCATGATGTCCTACTCCAGGAACTGATCCCTCCTAATAACACATCCAAAGTACCTGAGACAAAGTATCACCATCCTCCCTTCTAAGGAGCATTCTGGCTGTACTTCTTCCAAGACAGATTTGTTTGTTCTTCTGGCAGTCCATGGTATATTCAATATTGTTTGCCAATATCTTAATTCAAATACATCAATTTTTCTTCAGTCTTTTCTCAGAAAACTAGAGGTAGAGCTCCCATATGACCCAGCAATTCCACTCCTAGGTATATACCCTAGGGATCTCATAGAAGAGGCATGAGCCCTGGTGGTGTAGTGGTTAAGAGCTTGGCTGCTAACCAAGAGGTGGGCAGTTCAAATCCACTAGCTGCTCCTTGGAAACCCTATGGGGCAGTTCTGCTCTGTTCTGTAGGGTTGCTGTGGGTCAGAAGTGACTCGAAGTCACCTAACAACAGCAACATGTTCACAGCAGCACTATGCACAATACTAAGAAGGTGGAAACAACTTAAGTTGTTTCCCATCAATGGATGAGTGGAAAGGTAAAATGTGGTACATACATACAATGGAATACTACTCAGGTATAAATAAAAATGAGTTCCCAAAACATCTTGGAACATAAACATGGAGGACATTACGTTGAGCAAAATAAGTCAATCATACCCACATAAAACAAATGTTTTATGTTCTCACTCTTATGAAATGATACGAATAAGTGTTCAGAAATTAATATCCGTTAATGGTTCCGTGGATGGTGGGAGGAATATTCACTCTCTAGATAGTACACAGTTGTTATTTTTGGTGATGGGAAAGGTAATACTGAATGAGAGTGAAGAGTACACAGCTTGACAAAAGTAAACATGTCACTAAAAGGTACACAAGAAAAAAAGACTCGTAGGTAATTGCTATGGCATATACAATTTTGAAACAACCAAAAAATATATGTGTGGGTATATGTGTATGTATGTAGGCATATATGTGTATAGGTATGTATATATGTGTGTGTACATAGGTATATGCATTGTAAATGCATCTGTATAACTGTATGCACATATATTCATACGTATAATAAAGCACATAGGGTGCACAGTTATGGCTACTTCTTAGATATAACCAAACACCTCAAGGGATTAGATTTCTGGGTTTGGAAGATTAGGACCATAGTTTCATGGGATATCTCAGTCAACTGGTATAAAATAATTCATAAAGTTATGTTCTACATCCTAGTTTTAAGAGCTTTCAAGAGGCCATCTAAGATACAACTATTGGTCTCTACTTGTCTGGAGCAAAAGAAAAAGTAGAAAACCAAAGACTCAAAGAAGAAACTAGCCTACAGGCCAAATAAATAGTCTACACAAACCATAGCTTCATCTACCTAGAGACCAGAAGAACTAAATAATGCCCAGCTACCACTACCAACCATTCTAATCTGGGCCACAATAGATGCATAGAACGGGAGAAAAATGTGGAACAGAACCTCAAATTCCTAGTAACAAAACAAAAACAGACCTACTAGACTGGTTGAGACTGGAGGACTCCCCGAGACTATCACCCTGAGATATTCTTCAAACCTTAAACAGAAACTAACTCCTGAGGTCACCTTGTAGCTAAACAACAAATTGGCTCCAAAAATAATGAATATCACCGTAAGTACTGTGCTCCTCTTAAAAATCACCTACATGAGACCACATGGTCAACAATGACTTTAAAACAAAGTTGAGAAGGGGTAGGCGGGGAGGGATACTAGATTAATGGAAACAGAACAAAAATAATGAAGGCTCATGCGATATGAAGATGGTAACCAATGTCATTGAACAACTTGTGTGGAAATTGTTGAATGAGAACCTACACTTCTCTCTAAACCTTCACGGAAAACACAATAAAATATTATTTAAAAAAAAACCGGCAGCCTGACTTTAGCACTCTTAACCGCTTAATGGACCATCTCCCCAGAAACACATTAAATGAATCTCTGCTGTAAGGGAAATAAAAGAGAAATTTCCATAGGTATCCCAGATACCAAAACCAAAAACCAAACCCAGCGCCATTGAGTCGATTCCAACTCATAGTGACCCTATAGGACAGAGTAAAACTGCCCCATAGAGTTTCCAAGGAGCACCTGGTAGATTCAAATTGCCACCCCTTTGGTTAGCAGCCATAGCACTTAAACACTACACCACCAGGGTTTCCTTGCAAGATGTAATTTTTAAAAGAGAAGGAAGAAGAAATGATCTGCTAAACTAAGACAGGTCATTGAAATTTCTGGCTTAAAGAATTCACAAATACTCCACAAATACTTCATATGAATTATTAGTTGATGTTCACAGAAGTGTCCGTTGGCAAGTTGTCTCATTTCCCCTTAAATGTGCATCAGGAAACCTTCCAGCTTCAGGGGAAAACGAAGAAGGTTCTGGAGTTGTATAAATAAGGAAACTGAGTAATGAACTGTGTGGGTGGTGGTAAGGCATTTAGTACCAGGCCTTCTGCATCTAGGGATGAGTGTACTCATCCTCAGTGTTCTGGGTCAGGAGAGAGCTCTGCCAAATGAAGGAATGGGTCATCCTTCACACACGAGGCCGAGGCCATTGACCCGCCAACAGGAGGGCATGGAATTGGAATTGCCAGTTCAATAGCTGTGATGGATTTGCGCACGTCTCTGTGTGCACTCACGGGCTCCTGTGGCCCATGGTGGGCAATGACAAGTACTGAGAGTGCTGGAAGAAAATGGGTCGTGATGTCATGATACATGAGACTAGCAACAGCCTACTTTGGAGCCTAAGACAAAAAAAATAAAATAAAAGAGCAGAATCCCTTAAACTTGTGTGACCCAATTTCTCTCTGGCTTTTCTGTGCAATTAAGGGAAGAGATAAAAAACTATTTACAAGAAGCTGTGTTTTTAATGTCAACTGAACAGCTCATGTTTCCAGGAATGCGGTAAAAGAGAGAGCTCAAGCAGAGTGCCCTAAGCCTAGTCTGAGACAAGTTCTTTTTATGGGTACATTTTTTTTTATTAGATTTATATGCCTCCAACTTCTGTGCTTTATAACAAGGCCATCTAGGATGAATGCCCTTCTAGTGAGACAGATGAAATATTTCCTTCTGGTAGGAGGTGAGGAGGCAGAAGGAGGGAGAGAAGACCTTATTATGCAAAGGAGTCATAACAAAGGCTGCTTTTCACCACTGCAAGTGGCCCTTTGAGAAGATGGGTAGTGAATGAGAGCATGTGGAGTCTTAGATGCCTGTTTTTCTAATAAAACCTGATTACAAGCAACAGGTGCACTAGCACATAAAACTACCTTGCAGTCATCAAGAAATTCTAAAGAAAGCTGCATCAAATTGCAAATGATATGACTTCCATCTAATGATAGATATTAATTATACAGGGAAGATTGCAATAGGCCCATAAAATGGGTGTTAGCATCCTCATTATTCAGTATTTCATGCCATGATGATAAAGCAATAATGACAGAATAATAAACAAGCTTTCTATTTATTTATTTGCCTCATGAAAAACTAGACTTTGAAAGTCAAATCACAAAGTTTGAAGGAAGTGGATGAAAGACTTCTGAAAGCATCTGCAGATGGCAAGCAGAAATGTCAGGGATGAGAAGAGGAAGGAAGAGATCAACCAAAAAATGAAAAAATCTGCATGTTTTTCTTCATGATAAAAACACCCCCAAAATTGTATTGGAGTCCTTAGGTGGAGCAAATGGTTAACATGCTCAGCTGCTAACCAAAAGGTTGGAGGTTCAAGTCCACCCATACGCACCTCAGAAGAAAGGCCTGGCGATTAACTTCCAAAAAATCAGCCACTGAAAACTCCATGTAGGGCACAGTTCTACTCTGACTCACACGGGGTCATCATGAGTCAGGGATTCCATGAGTCGGGGTTACTCAAAAAGCAACTAAAAAAAAAATTGTATCAGAATTAAAATGGCAATTTTCCCTTGCAGATGACAGTGCATTTTGTTGCTGTATTTAAAAAATGCCCAGGCCCTTTGAAAGAACCATTATTCCTTTAGGTGAAGTTGGGGTGGGGGGACAAAATTGAACGGGAGCACGTGGGGTCTGATATGCACACAGCATCACCTGTCACTTGTACGATTGCTAAAGGCTTCACCCATTCATGAGGCCCAAGAGCAGAGCAAGTCAGGCTACGGGAGATGAAGAGTGGGTGGGGAGGAGACAGAGCTGAGAGTCCTGAGATTGCCAGCAGGAGGGAAGTGAAGGCAGGAAGTGGTGGGTGGAAAGGCAGCAGGGAGTGGTACGGGGAGAATGTAGGGAGCCAACAAACCCACAACCACTCATGTGCCAAGAGGCGGCGGAGATTCTTATCATGGTAATTTATGAAATAATACCTTACAAAAATTAAGGGCAAAATGGGCAGAGGGCGGTACAGTGAACTGGGGAGAGTGAGTAGGAAATGTTGCATTGTTCCTGATCCTAAAATAACCCCTCAGAAGAAACTCTGCCCAGTGTACCCTCTTTCGTTTAAGGCAACGTAAATCTCCATCCCCTAGCCAGCCTACCTGCCTACCTTCTCAGTGTTTCTCAATGCTTCGAACCCTGCTCAGTTTGATGTTTTGATAGTTGTATTTTTCAAAACATTGGCAAGTATTGATTGCTTATGACTCAACTTTTTTTCTCCTTTCTTTTTTCCCTAATGGAGAAGATGGAGTATATTTTTTCCTCTTTCAAGGAAAAATAAAATGTGATTTATCCACTCCCAGTTTTCCTTTGAATATTGTCTCTGAAAGCAAAGGCAAAGCAGCCATATTAGGTATTTTTAAATTATATTATTTGCATACAGGTCCAAACTGGTGTAGCTCATCTGGCTAGTGAAACCAGGCTGGAAAACCAAACTGGAAAAGGAAAATGACGGATGAATATGGAAAACTCATTAAGTTAGGTTTCACTAAGTCAGAAATTGTGATAAATCTGAACTTGAGAAGATTACCTTTCATTTATCAAAAAAAAGGAGGGGTAGGCAAATTAATAATGTATAGAGTTGAAAAAAAAAAATGTTGACCTACTGACTCACATAACCCTCACCCCGCTCAGATAACAATAACTACTACACATATCTCAGTTTCAAATGGACAAATTATAGCCTATTTTTCATGAACATAGTTGTGAAATAAGTCAGGGGTAGGTGGACTTTCTTTTGTAAAATTTGAATCATCAATCTTTTATTTATAAATCAAAACAAAACTCAGATTAGAAAGAACTGTTAGTTTAGAAGCACATTCTCTATATATAATTTATATGCTGCAGTATTCTGAGATTAAATTATTTTGGTTTGCAGCTACCTCTGGGATGCTATATCCCGAGGAACAAAGTCACATTGCTTAGGAGACTCCCAAATTTCCTGACCTTCAGTTAAATGACTGTAAATTAAAAGACTAAATCATTCTCTGGAATGCTACTTTTTATATTCACATGGAGTGTTTCCACAAAAACAGGTGTCAATATGACTCAGGATGATTATATATCCTGAGTAGGAAGGGGAACAACTTAAATGAGTCCAGAGACGTGACAACTATGACATATCTTGCTCTATGTTCACCCTTTAAGTATCAAAAACAAGGGAACCGTTTCACCAAAAATACAAAAAATATATTAAAAAAAAAAAAAAAACACGGGAATGCTCCACACCATTGTTAAAACTTGCCACTCATTTTTCTCTGTCTAAATTCCCCAGTCACCATTGATCTAGGTTCTGGAAAATATGTGTGATAGGTAAGAAATGTATGGTAACTTTTATCCCAAGTTGCACCAACTATGATAACTGATATAGGAGATAATATTGGTGCCATTATTCCTTGTCTTTGAGTGTAAGGAATGTGACCCAGCTGGAGCTGGACTCACAAGAACTCACAAGAACATATCAACTGGGCCCTGAGATGTAAAGACAATAGCCAGGGCAATCTTGGAATACATCTTTTAGGGAAACTTTCACGTAAACAACTCATAAAAAGAGAACAAAAAGACCCAGATACATTCCACTCTTATCTTTTTCTATTGGCATTTAGTGAATAAAAGATTTGTTGGAGCAATGAAGACTTTCCTGACTATCCTTACTAAAACCTGTAGCAATGATTATTAAGAAAGACAATTCAAAATGTACAGTCACAGAGATTTAGCAGTTTCTAGCCAAACTGCGAGAAGGTGAAGCTTTCAATAGTTTTGCCCATTCGTAATGTTAATATATACCGATGACTTTGTAACATCCTTTGGACTCGGGCAGACATGGCTCTAGCAGCATGCTTGTCTGTCTTCCATTCTTGTCTATACCGTAATACTTCCTTGGACTCAGACATGGCTCTGGCAGCATGCGTGTCTGTTTTCCATTCTTGCCTATACCGTAATACTTCCTTGGACTGAGGCAGACATGACTCTGGCAGCATGCTTGTCCTTTTCCTCACTTTTGCTATTCTGTAATATTCCTTGGGCTCGGACAGGTATAGCTCTGGCAGCGTGCTTGTCCATTTCCTACTTTTGCCTCTTTGAACATATGCCAAATAAAAGCTTTTTTTTTTTTTTTTTTTTGCTTTACTAAGCTTGTAGCATTTTTACCCTAGAACAGAATTCAAAAATGGAAGCTGAGGTCCTATCTTTATCCGAGGAAGTTTTCCCTTGATTTACCCACCCTCGTTTTTTGATTCATTCATACTATTACAAACATAGTAACTTGTTATTAGGTGCCAAGGAGTCAGTTCTGACTCATAGTGACACTACATACCACAGAACGAAACACTGCCTAGTCCTGCACCATCCTCACAATCATTGTTATCCTTGAGCCCATTGTTCCAGCCTCTGTGTCATCCGTCTCGTTGAGGGTCTTCCTCTCCTTAGCTCACCCTCTACTTTACCAAGCATGATGTCCTTCTTCAGGGACTGATCCCTCCTGACAACATGGCCAAAGTATGTAAGACGCAGTCTCACCATCCTTGCTTCTAAGGAGCATTCTGGTTGTACTTCTTCCAAGACAGATTTGTTCATCCTTTTGGCAGTCCATGGTATATTCAATATTCTTCACCAACACCACAATTCAAAGACGTCATTTCTTCTTTGGTCTTCCTTATTCATTGTCCAGCTTTCACATGCACATGATGCGATTGAAAATGCCATGGCTTGGGTGAGGTGCACCTTAGTCTTCAAGGTGATATCTTTGCTTTTCAACATTTTAAAGAGGTCTTTTGCATCAGATCTGCTCCATGCAACGTGTCTTTTGATTTTTCAACTGCTGCTTTCATGGGTGTTGATTGTGGATTCAAGTAAAATGAAATCCTTGACAACTTCGATCTTTTCCCCGTTTATCATGGTGCTGCTTATTGGTCCAGTTGTGGGGATTTTTGTTTTCTTTATAAAGAAAACATAGTAACTACGGAATAGAAAACTTGGACTGCCCTTACCCTTAAGGCACATATACCCTATAGGTTCTGGGGTTGGAGATGGCAATTAGAGCAAGATTTGAATGGAAACAAACGTAACATAAGGCAGTATATAAAAAAGATAGAAAAATAGATATACCAATTTTTTATCTCTTTTATGGGGAAGTTAAACTGGGTAGGGAGGGAGCAAGATCACTTTTCTGTGGGAAAATTGAGAAAGTATAGGATATGGTAGTTGAAGTGAATTTACAAAATTGTTTTCAGCTTGAGATAAAAGTGAGTTCTCCAGGGGAGAGTAACATGGTGTCAGTTACCTAGTGCTGCTATAACAGAAATACCTCTAGTGCGTGGCTTTAACAAAGAGAATTTTATTTTCTCACAGTTTGGAAGGCTAGAAGTCCAAATTCAAGGTGCCAGCTCTAGGGAAAGGCTTTCTCTGTCGGTGCTGGAGGAAGGTCCTTGACTTTTTGAGCTTATGCTCTTGGGTGATCTTCATGTGGTTTGGCATCTCTTTTCCCCCATCTCTGCTTCTTTTGCTTACTTGTGTAATCCCTTTTACATATAAGAGATTGACTTAAGACACAGCCTACACTAATCCTGTCTCATTAACATAACAAAGACAACCCATTCCCAAATGGGATCATAACCATAGACATAGAGGTCAGGATTTACAACACATATTGGGGTGGGGGACACAATTCAACCCATAACACATGGTAAACGAGGGAATTGACATGGGAAACTGGAAACATGGGGTGATGTTAAGACAGTAATGTGGAATTTAGGTATATGAAGGGAAATACTAGCAGATGAGTTTCGAAAAGTAGACTAGGCTATTCATTTCATTAGACATTTGTCAAGAATCTGTTATGTACCACTCTACTAAGCACTGGGGGTAAAAAGTAGTATAAATACGTTTCTACTCATAGTGATCCCCACAGGCCTGCACCATTGGGGTCACTTGGGTATTATTAGAAGTGAATCATTTCATAAGCAAATGATTTCGGATCCCACTTCAGACCTAGTGAATGAGAACATGTTTTTCAACAAAATCCCTAGGTGATTCTTTTTTTTTTTTTAAATAATTTTTATTGTGCTTTAAGTGAAAGTTTACAAATCAACTCAGTCACATGTAAGCTTATATACACCTTACTACATACTCCTGTTTACTCTCTCCCTAATGAGTCAGCCCGCTCCCTCCTTGCAGTCTCTCCTTTCATGCCTAGGTGATTCTTATGCACATTTGAGAACCACTGATATAAGACATTGTCCATATTTAAGAAGCCAACGTTTTGTTGGAGACAAACAAGCGAAGAATAAATTTAAAGCAGTATGATAAAATCTATGAGAAAGATAAAGGCAAGGTACCATACCAAGGTAAGAAATCAGACTGGGGTAAGTGTCAAGGGAAAAATAAAGTACAGTTGTGAAAGCTTAACCAGACCCCAACCCTGGGAATCTGGTAAGACTCCGCCCTGCTGATTGTAAAAATCCTCTGGAATCCTGAGTAACTTCCTTTATGTTGTTTTTCAGAAACCAGGCCCTAAAATACAAGAAAGACACCCAGCCAGACTCGGTTCCAGCCAGTTTTGGCCCACCTGACACGTGCAGAAGGTGCCCAGCTTGTCCTCAGAGTGACCTTGTGATGTTTCCCCTAGGGAAACTCCCTGGCCGATTATGCTAACACCGCCATTTTTTTAACATGGGACATATGACTACTGTGTTGGCACCTGACTGCGCCCCAAATGAATAAACACACCTTTCCTGGAATTTATGTGAATAGGTATAGATTCCCTAAAACTAACCACCATAAAATACAGCCTCGCCCAGGCCTCAAGGAGTCAGATCTGATGAATTTTCCTCCTGGCTCCTTACACATTGCTTAACAATAAAACTACTTTCTCAAAGACCGGTGCCCAGTAATTGGAACTCTGCGCACGGGGCAGGGACTCTGGTTTGGTTTGGTAAGGAAAGTGTATCACAGGTGGTATGCAAAGGTGCTAAGGTCTAGTCTGTTTGAAGAATATCGATTGACTTAGAGTTGATTCCAACTCATGCCGACCCCAGCTGTGGGAAAATAGAAATATGCCTCATGGGGATATCAATGGCTGATTTTTTGCAATTAGATTGGCAGCCTCTTCTTGTGAATAGCCTCTGGGTGAACTCAAATATACAACCTTTTGGTTAGTAGCCGCAAGAGTTAACCGTTTGTACCACCCAGGGTTTCATTTGAAAAATACTTACCAATAAATAAAGACGAAAATTAACTCCTAATTGCCAATGTGTACAAAAAAAAAAACCCTCTCTGTCGAGTACATTCTGACTCATAGCAACCCAACAGGGCAGAGTAGAACTGCTACACAGGGTTTCCAAGAAGTGCCTGATGAACTCCCCTTGCCAGCCTGTGCCACCAGGGCTCCCCAATGTATACCAAACCACCCTCTGCCATACAGTCAATTCCGACTCATAGTGACCCTATACAGCAGAGTAGAACTGTCCTATAGGGTTTCCAAGGAGCACCTGGCAGATTCAAGCTGATGACCTTTTGGTTAGCAGCCTAGCACTTATCCACTATGCTACCAGGGTTTCCCAATGTATACCAAACCAAACCCACTGCCGTCCAGTCGATTCCAAATCATAGCAACCCTAGAGGACAGAGTAGAACTGCCCTCATAGTTTCCAAGAAGCATCTGGCGGATTTGAACTGCCCACCTCTTGGTTAGCAGCTGTAGCATTTAACCACTACACCACCAGGGTTTCCCAATGTATACCAGGCACTGTTAAATCAGTTATTTTATTTAGTCCTTCACTACCATTTTTCCACCATGAGTCTGTCAGTTTGTCGTACTGTAGGGGTTTGCATGTTGCTGTGATGCTGGAAGCTATGCTACCAGTATTCAAATACTAGCAGGGTCACCCATGGTGGACAGGTTTCAGCTGAGCTTCCAGACTAAGATAGACTAGGAAGAAGGACTCGACATCCTGCTTTTGAAAAGAATTAGCCAGTGAAAATCTTATGAATAGCAGCAAAAATATTATTTGATACAGTGCCTGAAGGTGAGCCCCTCAGGTTGAAAGGCACTCAATATAGGACTGGGGAAGAGCTGCCTCCTCAAACTAGAGTTGACCTTAATGATGTGGATGGAGTCAAGCTTTTAGGACCTTCATTTGCTGATGTGGCACAGCTCAAAACGAGAAGAAACAGCTGAAAAAACAGCCATTAATAATTGGAACATGGAATGTACAAAGTATGGATCTAGGAAAATTGGAAATTGTTAAAAATGGAATGCATAAACATTCCAGGGTTGCTATGAGTCGGAATCGACTCGATGGCACTGGGGGTGGGGTAGTGAGCTGAAATGGACTGGTAATTGGTCATTTTGAATCAGACAATCATATGGTCTACTAAGCTGAGAATGACAACTTGAACATTTCAAACACCTTACAACAAACATTACCTCTAGCTGTTAAATAAGCCAATGTGAAACTAGAAAAAAACTACTAGCTCTTCTTTAGTACCTAAAATATCACAGCATCACGCTTAGAAGTGGAAAGAAATCTTATCTTCCCCTTAGTTGTTGTTATGCTATACAGATTTTTTGAATGTTAACAAAAAGAATAAAAAAAAAGAACATTTCAAGATCTATCCTGAAGTACAACACTGTCAATGATAGGTAATATCCATACACTATCCATACGCCTATGAGGAAAACCACTTAATACAACTATTATTCCAATTTATGTACCAACCACTAAGGCCGAAGATGAAGATTTTTACCAACTTCTGCAGTCTGAAATTGATCAAACATGCAATCAGGATGCATTGATAATTACTGGGGATTGGAATGCAAACGTTGGAAACAAAGAAGGATCAGTAGTTGGAAAACATGGCCTTGGTAATAGAAATGATGCCGGAGATCGCATGATTGAATTTCACAAGACCAATGACTTCTTCATTGCAAATGCCTTTTTTCATCAACATAAATGGTGACTATACACATGGACCTCACCAGATGGAATACACAGGAATCAAATCAACTACATCTGTGGAAAGAGATGATGGAAAAGCTCAATATCATCAGTGGGAACAAGGCCAGGGGCCAACATCGGAACAGAACATCAGTTGCTCACATTCAAATTCAGTTTGAAATTGAAGAAAATTACAACAAGTCCACGAGAGCCAAAGTATGAGCTTGAGTATATCCTACCTGAATTTAGAAACCATCTCAAGAATAGATTTGACATGTTGAACACTAATAACCGAAGACCAGATGAGTTATGGATTGACATGAAGGACACCATACATGAAGAAAGCAGGAGGTCATTAAAAAGGCAGGAAAGACAGAAAAGACCAAAATAGATGTCTGAAGAGAACTCTGAAACTTGCCCTTGAAGGTAGAGTACCTAAAGCAAAAGGAAGACAGGGAAAATGTTAAATGACACAGTAAGCATCAAAAGAAGATGGAAGACTACAAGGGCGACTATACCAAAAAGAATTGGTCGACGTTCAACCATTTCAGGAGGTAGCATATGATCAGGAATCGATGGTACTGAAGGAAGAAGTCCAAGGTGCACTGAAGGCATTGGCAAAAACAAGGGTCCAGGAATTGGCAGAATACCAACTGAGATGTTTCAACAAACGGACACAGCATTGAAAGTGCTCACTCATCTACGCCAAGAAATTTGGAAGACAGCTATCTAGCCAACTGACTGGAAGAGATCCTTATTTATGCCTATTCCCAAGAAAGGTGATCCAACCAAATGTGGAAATTATCAAACAATATCATTACTGTCACATGCATGTAAAATTTTGCTGAAGATCATTCAAAAGCAGCTGCAACAGTATATCAACAGGGAACTGACACAAATTCAACCCGGATTCAGAAGATGATGTGAAACCAGGGATATCACTGCTGATGTCAGATGGATTCTGGCTGAAAGCAGAGAATACCAGAAAGATGTTTACCTGTGTTTTTTTAACTGTGCAAAGGCGTTTGACTGTGGATCATAACAAATTATGAATAACATTGTGAAGAATGGGAATTCCAGAACACTTAATTGTGCTAATGAGGAAACTGTACATAGATCAAGGGGCAGTCATTTGAACAGAGCAAAGGGATACTGCGTGGTTTAAATTCAGGAACAGTGTGTGTCAGGGTTGTATCCTTTCACCACACTTATTCAGTCTGTATGCCGAGCAAATAATCCAAGAAGCCAGACTATATGAAGAAGAACACAGCATCAGGATTGGAAGAGCCATTAACAACCTGTGTTACACAGATGACACAACCTTACTTGCTAAAAATGAAGAGGACTTGAAGCCCTTACTGACATAGATCAAAGATCACAGCCTTCAGTATGGATTACACTTCAATATAAAGAAAACAAAAATCCTCACAACTGGACCAATAAGCATCATGATAAATGGAGAAAAGATTGAAGTTGTCAAGAATTCCATTTTACTTGGATCCACAATCAACACCCATGGAAGCAGCAATCGAGAAATCAAAAGACACATTGCATGGGGCAAATTTGCTGTAAAAGACCTCTTTAAAATGTTGAAAAGCAAAGACGTCATCTTGAAGGCTAAGGTGTGCCTCATCCAAGCCATGGTGTTTTCAATCGCCTCATATGCATGGGAAAGCTGGACAATGAATAAGGAAGACTAAAGAAGATTTGATGACTTTGAAATGTGGTGTTGGCGAAGAATATTGAATATACCATGGACTGTCAAAAGAAAGAACAAATCTGTCCTGGAAGAAGCACAATCAGAATGCTCCTTAGAAGCAAGAATGGTGAGACTACATCCCACATATTTTGGCCATATTATCGGGAGTTATCAATCCCTGGTGAAGGACACCATGCTTGGTAAAGCAGAGGGTCAGCTAAGGAAAGGAAGACCTTCAACAAGATGGATTGACAGGGTGGCTGCAACAATGGTCTCAAGCATAACAATGATTGTGAGGATGGCACTGGACTGGGTAGTGTTTCGTTCTGTTGTACATAGGGTCGCTTTGAATTGGAACAGATTC
Source organism: Loxodonta africana (assembly GCF_030014295.1). Classification (NCBI taxonomy): domain Eukaryota; kingdom Metazoa; phylum Chordata; class Mammalia; order Proboscidea; family Elephantidae; genus Loxodonta; species Loxodonta africana. The sequence continues at coordinate 75,907,162 of NC_087352.1, forward strand.
CACAGCACCTAACAACAAAAAACCATTTTTGGGGGGCGAGCTACTATCTCTTGCCTGCCCTTGGTAATAGCCTCCCAGCTGGCTTTCCTGGCTATTCTGGCTCCCCTTAAATCTGTTAACAATGCAGCCAGAGCAGTTCTTTCAAAACATAAATCTGATTTTGCCACCCACCTAAAAATCTTCAATAGGTTTGCATTGTTCACTCCTAAACGTGGCTTGTAAAGCTCTGGTGATCTGGCTTGTGAGGTATCTCCCTCCTAGCACCCCCAGAGGCACCCTTTAACTCTCTCTACTCCAACCAACAGGGCTTTTTTTCAATCCCTCATACTATCTACTTGCATAGGCACTTTGAACATAGTACTCCCTTTGCTTAAACAGCCTTCCATTTTTCTCTTCACCTGGTTGATTCAGAACTCAACTTAAATGACCCACAGGAGACCACAACAGAGGGTCCCAGACAGAGCTGGAGAAAAATTTAGAACAAAATTCTAACTCACAAAAAAAAAGACTAGACTTACTGGTCTGACAGAGATTGGAGAAACCCCCAGAGCATGAACCCGAGACACCCTTTTAGCTCAGTACTGAAGTCACTCCTGAGGTTCACCATTGAGCCAAAGATTAGACAGGCCAGGCCCATAAAACAAAACTAGGCTAAAGGGGCACACCAGCCCAGGCACAAGGACAAGAAAGCAAGAGAGGACAGGAACCCAAGCTTGAGAAGGGGAGAGTGTTGACATGTTCTGGGGTTGGCAACCAATGTCACAAAACAATATGTGTACTAAGTGTTTAATAAGAAGCTAGTTTGTGCTGTAAATCTTCATCTAAAGTACAATAAAAAATAAAATAAAATGACCCACAGAAGTAGCCTTGCCTGACCTAACCTGATGATGTCGCATCTCCCTGTGAGAGGCTTTCCCTGTAGGACTTGTCACAGCTGCAATGCTATATTTGCCATCTGTGTGATGAAGTGACTCTCTCTCCTTTCTCTCTCTCCTTTTCCCCCAATTGAACTTCAGCCTCCACAAGAGCCAAGGATCTAATCTCTTTTTGCTCACCACTTTATTCTCTCTCTCTCTTTTTTTTTTTTTTAATTCTCTTATGGAGCCCTGGTGACGCAGTGGTTAAGAATTCGGCTGCTATCCCAAATGTCAGCAATTTGAGTCTCACCAGCCGCTCCTTGGAAACCCTATGAGGCAGTACTACTCTGACCTATAGGGTTGCTGAGTCGGAATCGACTGGACGGAATGGGTTTTTTTGTTTGTTTGTTCTCTTAGGATGTTGCATGTCCACAGTAACCATTCAGTAAGTATTTGTTTAATTAAGTATTTCTAGATAGAAACACTAAAGGTCATATTTTGGCAACAAGTCAGTAGGGTCAATTGCTTCAGAGAGGTTTAATGAACTGGAGATTAAGAAATTATGATTTATTTGGTGATTAGGGGCTAACTGTTGGTGGCTGAGCTCTTATGATTAAGCGCTCAGCTGCTAACCGAAAGGTCAGAGGTTTGAACCCACCAGTTGCTGCACGGGAGAAAGTACCTCGCTATCTGCTCCCATAAAGATTACAGCCCAGGAAACGCTAGGAACAGTTCTACACTGTCCCATAGCATCACTGTGAGTCAGAATCGACTCAATGGCACACAACAGCCACAAGCAATTCCAGCACACTCTTCACAAGTATTATTTTATGTTTTATAGTCCAGTCCGATCTTTGTTTGAAGAGTGGGCTTTGGGAATGGTTTTAGCTCTGGGTTAACAGAGCACCCAGGGGTCCATCTCTCTATTCTTAAGCTTTTTCTCTGAGTATTTGTTTCTAGCCTCTTCAGATTAACAGAGCCATGACTTTCCCTTGATTTAAAACTCCTTAATGGAAGCTTCCTCTTTCATTTTTCCTGTCCTATAGGAAAAGGATGTTGGTTCAGCATACTCCGCGTTCTCATTTTGGTCCGCATGTTTTTCTCTGCCTCTCTTCTTTTAAAGGGCATACTCTCTACTTATCAGCCTTGACGCCACTGTCTGCCAAGACAAAGCTAGCTCTTCTACCTTCTTAGAGTTCCAGCCTCTACAACTATGTGAGCCATTTCCTTGGTATAAATCTTTTTATATATATATACATATATATATGTATACACTTTACTGGTTTTGCTTCTCTAGTGAACCCAGCCTAAGACAGAGGCTATGACTTAAGAAAACAGTTGAGTGGTGACCAGGAAGGGAGAGAACCCCACTCATTTAGTAAACGTTTATTGAACACTTAGTATGATGGGAGCTGTGCAGTGATGATGTGGCATGAAGTCCCTCAGGTTTTAATTTGAGTAACCCTTAGCAAAACTGTGGCATAACTTAAGTTTTTCTGTTACTACTTCCCTGACTACATCATTTGCCCTCCCTATTTTTATTTGTGGAGATCTTCTACCTTACTTCCTCAGTGCCCACTGAGATTGAAGAAGTAGGTTGAGGGAAAGAAAATACAGTTGCCCAAAACCAAAACCAAACACAAACCCACTGCTGTTGAGTCGATTCTGACTCATAGCAACCCTATAGGTCAGAGTAGAACTGCCCCATAGGGTTTCCATTTTTTTTTCGCCTAGTGGCTGATGGGTTCAAACTGCCAACCTTTAGGTTACTACCCAAGCGCTTAACCACTGTGCCACCAGGGCTCAGGCTCAACTATAGGCTGCCCGAGGTATTACTAAACAAAAATGTTAGCATATATTCACGCTTTAAAAATCCATCACCACCAACAAAGCAAAGGAATGCAATAGTATTCCCATGCATTATCTTCACAAACCAGTTGCCATCAAGTCAACCCCGACCCGTGGCAACCCCATGAGTGTCAGAGAAGAGCTGTGCTCCAGAGGGCTTTCAATGGCTGATTTTTCAGAATTAGATCGCTAAGCCTTTCTTTCAAGGCACTCTGGGTGGACTTGAAACTCCAACCTTTCGGTTAGCAGCCAAGCACATTGCCGTTTGCACCACCCACGGACTTTCCAAAAAGTATCAGACTTATAATAAATAACAATAATGAAGACAACATGCTAATAAGTACAGCTAGCGCTTCTTGAACTATTAGCTGTTTCAAGCTTTCTGATAAGTGTTTTAGATGCATTATATCTGTTAATTTGCACAATAATTCTGTGATGTAAGAATCATTAACTGGATTTTACAGAAAAGGAAACTGAGCCTCATACTTCTAGTAAACGGTGCTTCAGGCTGTGCTTTTTGTGGCTTTTCTTCTTCCACGCAATCAATCAAGTCCATTTTAACTGAATTTCATATATAAATCATGCTGAAGCAGAGAACTGGCTTGGGCCTTAATTAGAAATGGCCCTCTCTAAATGTTTCTCTGCTTTCAAGATAAACTTGCTTAGATAAAGAGAGCTCAAGATATTTTAGCATAGATAGGATCTTCCCCAAACCCTAGAATAATTCCAGCTATGTCAACCCATAAATGGAACTGCCTATCCCACCTGTCCATAGGACTGACCTTGCTCCATAGTTTCAGTGACCGTAAATCTAATAGGTATAACCATCTATCTTCATTACTACTAGCCACATAAAATGTTTCATTTTTAATGGATTTTAATAGATCCTAAAGGCCTTCCTTCTGCCTAGATCTCCGTAATTGCTGCTTTTTGTTATTCCTCAAGCAATTGCTTTGCCAATCTAGAGTAATACATTCCTAAAACATGAGCTACTTGGTGTTTTATTCTATCCTAATAAATCCTGTGGTCAAAAGAATAATAGCCCCCCTCCAAAGATGTCCACATCCTAGTCCCCAGAATCTGTGAATATGTTACCTTAAACGCAAAAGGGACTTTGCAGATGTCATTAAGGATCTCCTGATGGGAAGATTATCCTGGATTATCTGGGATGTAATCACTATCACAATGTAATCACTAGGGCCCTTGTAAGTGGAAGAGGGAAGCAGGAGGGACAGAGTCAGAGAGGGCTGAAGATACTCCGCTGCTGACTCTAAGGATGGAGGAAGGGAAGTGAGCCAAGGAAAGCAGGTGGCATATGCAAGGCTCCCCTAGGGCTCTGGAAGGAGCATGGCCCTGCTGACATCTTGATTTTAGCCCAGCAGACTCATTTCCAGACTCCTGACCTACAGAACTGTAAGATAATGATAAATTTGTGCTGTTTTAAACAACTAACTTCGTGGTAATTTGTCATAACAGCAATAGGAAATGAATGCAAATACTATTTATTCTTTTCCTGATAAGTTGTTTTTGGAAATGCTATATACCACATACAATAAATTGAACAGTTAATACAGGCAGTCCCTGAATTACAACAGAGTTCTGTTCTGATGACTCCGTCATAAGTCGATTCTGACATAAGTCGGATACCCCTTTTTGTTTTGTTTTCATAGCATTGCCTTTTATTATCAGTTATCTTTATAAATCAGCATTGAACATCTGCGAGCCAATATCTGAGATTGATAACATCAGCAAATTACACGCTGAAACATTGTATGTAGTACATACTACTAATGATAAGATGTACAAAAAAAGATGACGGAAGGTCGTAAGTGCAGTTCATCATAACTCAATTACACTGTAAGTCGGGGGGCTACTTGTAGCCCCCAATTTCTTTGTCAAAAGTACTCTCCTGATACCTTTAGAATTCTGTTCTCTACTCCAGTGGCTCCCAAACTTGACAGTGCATCAGAATCACCTGGAAGGCTTGTTAAACCCCTGTTTATTGGGCCTTCTGCCCAGAGTTTCTGATCCAGCTGTTCTAGGTTGGAATCTGAGATTTTTCATGTCTAACAACTTCCCAAGTGATGCTGATGCTGCTGGTCTAGGGAGTACGCTTTAAGAACCACTGCTCTGTTCTTTACTGAGGTGTTATGGATTGAATTGTGTCCCCCCAAAATGCGTCAGCTTGGCTTGGCCATGATTTCCAGTATAGTGTGACTATTTACCACTTTTAAGACAGGGAACAGAGGGTACCCCAAATCTGCAAACAAAGTATAGGAAATGGGCCAGGGAGCAGAAACAAAGCCATTCCCCAGAACAATGGGGTAGGATATCAGAAAATAGCCCAAAAACTTCTTTAAAGTTGTCTTTCAGAAGCAGCTGGAGAAAACCAGCCCCAGTGACATGCACAGAACATCCACCTGTGACTGCTGTGTGACCTTCCACCAGTGACAGTGAGGGGCTGCAGCAGCAGCCAGGGAATCGAACCTGGGGAGAGAGAGACTGTGCAGGTGTGACATCCCATAATAAGTCCTGCTGTGAATCCCAGAGGCATCCGGGACAGGAGCCATCTTGGAAAGCTGCTGCGTGAGCACCTTAGTTAACATATCCCAGCCTGTACCTATAAATAAACATGAATCTTTTCTGCCCAAGAACTGTTAAAAACCCAGGCCCGTCTTTTGTTCTGTGAGACAGAGGTATGCTTTGCTTAGGCCCTCCTCATCTCCACTTGCAAGCCTCTTCTATAAAGCTTTACTCATGTGGAAAATTCCGCGTGCCTCACCTGCTCATTCTTGACCAGTGAGAGGCAAGAACCTTTTTCCGGTAACAATTTGCCATCTGATGTGATTTTCCGACGCGTTGTAAATCCTATCTCTATGATGTTAAGCGGGCTGGATTAGAGGTAGTTATGTTAATGAGGCAGGACTCAATCTGCAAGATTGGGGTGTGTCTTGAGTCAATCTCTCTTGAGATATAAAAGAGGGAAGCAAGAAGACAGGGGACTTCATGACACCAAGAATGAAGAAACAGGAGAAATAGTGCACCCTTTGGACCCGGGGTCCCTGCATTGAGAAGCTCATCAACTGGGGGGAGATTGATGACAAGGACCTTCCCCCAGAGCTGACAAATAGAAAAAGCATTCCTCTGGAGCTGGCACCCTGTATCCAGACTTCTAGCCTCCTAGACTGAAAAAATAAATTTCTCTTTGTTAAAGCCATCCACTTGTGGTACTTCTGTTATAGCAGCACTAGATAACTAAGACATGAGGAATGCTTTTCTATGGGAGAGAACTCTTACTGTAATACACAGTCTGACTCTACAGGTGAATAAAGTGCAATGGGACTTAGAATGGGCAGGGTAACACTAAACTGTACACTCTGTGAGGAGGGGGGCAAAACCCATCATTTAACATCGTACTCTCAGCACTAGGCTCAGTGCTTGGAATAGAACGGTGCTCAGTGAGTAGCTCTTGAATGAATTAGTGAATGTTGTGACAGCAATTCTTCATTCATTCATTCAGTTACTGTTTATGGACTGCCTCCTTTGTTCCATTGGAAACCCTTGTGGCTTAGTGGTTAAGAGCTACGGCTGCTAATCAAAAGGTCAACAGTTCGAATGCACCAGCCTCTCCTTGGAAAACCTAAGGGGCAGTTCTGTTCTGTCCTATAGGGTCTCCATGAGTTAGAATTGACTTGATGGCAATGGATTTTTTTTTTGGCTTTTCTTTGTTCCAGGGACTATTTTATGTGGTCTGGAGCAAAGACACAGCAGTGAATCAAACAAGTAAATCTCTCTCCACTTGTGTTAGACTGAGAAAAACACACATAAACTGAATAAGTAAAAGATATAGCATGTGAGAAAGTGACGAGTGCTATATGGGAATAATAATAATAATAAAGCAGAGAGGGGAATGGGGGCTGAGGGGCAAGCTCTGTGTTTTAATAGGGCGGTCAGAGTAGGCCTTTATGGACTCCCTCTTAAGCTCAACTAAACTCGTTCACAAAAAACACATTCATTGAGTTCCTGGCTGCAGAGCTTCCTGCTGAGCACCAAGATGTAGCAAATACAGAGAGGAAACATGTGGCCCTTGTACTCCAAGAGTTTACACCTGGTAGGCCCAATACAACCAGTCGCCATGGAGTCAACTCTGACTCATGGTTATCTCATGTATGTCAGAGTAGAACTGTGCTCCACTGGGTTTTCAACGGCTGATATTTCAGATGTAGGTCACCAGGCTACTTAGATGTAGTTACAGATAGCACAGAAAACATTTTTCAGGAGTAAACTCAGGGCCACTGTGGAAGCCAAGTGGAGGAAAGACATTTCCTTTCTGATCTCTAGGCTAGTTCCTGCTCATGCTTTAAAAAAAAAAAAAAAAATGTTGAGGGAAAAAGAGGTTAACAACGTTTCTTACATTTTTATTTCACATTTGAATAGCAGTGCCTTTCTCATTTTCAAAGCTCTTACAGGATCAAAAAGAGGGGAGGAGTTTAAAGAGAGCTGGTTCAACTCTTCAACTCCAGGCAGAATGCCCATTATGCTTCCAAGTGGATGAAAATTATATATATCCTTGGGGTTTTTTGAGGGAGGGAGTTAAGAAGAATATAAGAGGTAACATGCAAATGTTCTAATGTTTTGAAAAAGTTATGATGGAGGTAATGAAGCTGTTTGGGAGACCGCCCCCTCCCACTTGAGATGACCTCAAGAGTCAACATGTCTGCCCCTCCGTGCACATGGCTGGGAATACAGAGCACAGAGTGCTCTTGTTAGACTACACAATGAGTCTGACTCAGCAAAGCAATAATTGGTTCCTAGTCTAAATAGCTACAAAGCTAGAAGTACTGAAATGTCCTTTAATATACTCATGCAACATAACCACCATACTTTGAAAAGTTCTTAAGGTCAAAGCAAATTAGTCATACTTTTTTTTTTAATCTCTATTTTTCAATATGGAGCTCTAGTGGCGCAATGTTTAAGAGCTCAGCTGCTAACCGAATGGTCAGCAGTTCAAATCCACCAGTTGATCCTTGTAAACCCTATGGTGCGGTTCTACCATGCCCTATAGGATTGCTATGAGTTGGAATCAACTCGACGGCAACAAGTTTTGTTTTTGGTATCTGCTCTTTTCCCTAACCTATTTCTAAAACAATAGTTCTCAAATTTGAGCACCTGAGGGCTTGCCAGAAGCAGATTGCTAGGCTCTCCCTCAGAGATTCTGATTCAGTAAGTCTCGTAAATTCCCAGGAGACACTGATGCCACACACTTTGAGAACTACCGTTTTAACCAAAATTGAGGTAACTGAAATTGCTCTCGTTGACCAGTGTAATAACCAATAAACCTGACGAGAATAATAAGTAACCACCTTAGTTCTTCCTCCAAGAAAAACAACCCAATCAGATTTAATCTTTCAATTAATATCCCCTTAATCAATTCTAGGAGCCCTGATGGCACCGTGCGCGGCTGCTAACCGAAAGGTCAGCAGTTTGGACCCACCAGCCACTCCTTAGAAACCCTATGGGACAGTTTTGCTCTGTCCTATAGGGTAGCTTTCAGTCAGAATTAACTTGATGGCCAAGGGGCTCAGGTTAGTCAACACTAAGACTGTTTTAGAAATTCTCTGGATAAAAAAAAAGCCACCCTGGAAATACAGAAATTAAAATTGGATGCCATATGTTAATAAGAGTCAAATACACAGTGGATTGAAAATAACCGTAGAATTTCAAAATACCCAAGTATCATATTAGCTTTTTAGATTAAAGCACAATATTGCTTACAAAAGGTCTTACTGAGCTACTTTACCAAGCATTCATTGTTCAGATTTTCTGCTTCCTTAATAAATATAGCCGATTTTCCTTTTCACTTTCCTGTTATATTAGAACAACTAATTTTTTTAAGTATATGTTCCTAAGTCTCATTTTAAAATAAGGGTTAAAAAGGACAAAAGGAAAGCAAATTTATTCTTTAACTGATAAACTAAAATGAAAAAGGGTTCTACAGCAACTAATAAAGCGTATCTTTTAACATTTGTAATTCAGTAGATGCCCCTTTAATACAATGTAGCAGTGTATATTGGTCCTCAGTTCATTAGTTTTAGTATGCCCTGTTAAAATATCTAACTTGCATTTTTGTATCTGCCAAGACGTCAGTTCTGACATGACTCTCTTCAGGCGAAATGTAGTTGGCCTTTCCTCATTTTTCGCTGACACAGAAAATGAACGATTTCTTAACATCCTTTAGGATAACGCTATCTGAATCATAGCAAGTTCAAGAATAAATGAGGTGCACATGTTAAATCATCTGCCAAAAGGTACAATTTTCCCATTGGCTGAATTAGTTCAGGGTATGAAAAGTTAGCAGCCAGACTAACCAGTTCTAGAAGTACATCTGACTGTAGAAAACTTTCCAAATGTATAAAGATCACCGGCTTTTAATGTCCTCATTTCCCCTTGCATGTCCATTTGACTTTAATCTAATGTATATGCAAGCTTCTTCCTGCGATGTTAAACATTAAGTACAACGCACCCTTATCTAGAGTACATTTGATGATTTGGGTTGGTCATTAAAATATTTAAATCGAGGACATAAGTATAGTTTAGAAAATTATATTTTCTACATTTGAAATAACCATAAATTAAACTCTCTTTAAATTATTATGGGAGAATAATGCTAAGTGAAAAAAGGCAGAATTCAAAATGGAATCTACACTGTAATTGCAACTACATAAAATTGGTTATGCGTGCAAACAAGATGGGGAAAAAAACATGGAAATTATAAGTGACTGATTTGTTAAGAAACTAGATTAGAGGAGTTTCTTTTTAAAAAAAAAAAAATCCTGTGCTTTTTATAAAGTTATTCGTATAATTTTCTAAAATATTAAAACTCTTTTGGGGAAGAAATTGTGTTTTCTCCTCTTGGGTTGAATGTTTTCTTATCATTGATGGTAGCTTCAATTATTAAAAAATAGGAAAGATGGTTGTAATATTACAGAAGGAATTGCTATCTCCTTTCCTTCAAGGGAATTTATTTTTAAAACCCATGATATTATTGTATATATACTAATGAATATTCTTTACACAGACATTATTGTTGCCATTCATCACTAATATTACAATTATCAAAAATACTAGTCTTCCAACCAGAAATAATCATGGAATCATAATAAAGACAAATGAACTAAATTACTGATGGTGTTGAAAGTTGCAGTATTTTGATTAAACAGCCAGCAGGAATTATCAGACTAATTAACTCAGGGTCAAGTTGCTGCTGAACCAAATGGCAGAACTATCAAAATCCAATACAGGCTATGCCCCGTTACTCCACTAAGACTACATATTTGTACTTAAGAGTAATGATCTGATATGCTAAGAAAGTTCAGCTCAGTAAAATAACTGCTGTTGAAAACTATTTGTGTCAGGGCTGTTGTCAGCAAATCACTCAAGTTCTGATAGGCAAGCTAGATCTTCTCAGTTCTAAAAGTTAGAGATGCCTACCATCTTTATAGGTAAGGCACAAGTGAGCTTGGGGAGGGCCTGTAACCTAACATTTGTATCCTTGACCATAATAATTCTCAGGGAGAAGAAAGGATGACGTGAGGCCTCAGGAGGACCAGAGCCTCCCTTTAAGAATTCAGGATTAAGCTGATAGAATATTGGAGTGGTGCAAGAAGAAGGAAAATGGACCCCAAGGGGGGACTGCCCAAATTCCAAGCACTTTTTCCCCTCTTGCTGTGCTGATCTTGGCTGAATCCTGTTGGAGAATCAGTTTATCCATCTATATTTAGGCCTTGATTAAAAGTTTAAGCAGATTATTCCACCCCTCTTTCTCCTCGACTCCATCCAGATTGCTCTATTTTGGGCAGACGTTTCCTCCCAAGTGCTTCTTGCTGTACCAGAAGCATGGAGAATTACCAGACCAATAGCAGGGAGCTGCAGCAAGTAACCACCAAAGGGAGATAATGCAGATGGAAAGCAATCCAAAGAGGGAGCTGCCCCATGGAAGAGGAGTGTTCCAGTTGGATCTTTGATCTTGATGTAAGTATGGCTTCTACATGGGAGTAGAGTAGCACAGATGAGAGGAAGAAACTTTGCTCCTAACACTTCCGTTGTACATTGGTCCTTTTCCTGTAACCCCAGTGGACTTAACATCCTCTTCTAAGGTCAATTGCAGGTGTTGAGGTCCCTCTCAACAGAGAAGAATTGCAGAGAAAAAGGTAAGACCTGTTTGCCCCTTTCTAAGCCAATTTGCCTTTACCCTATATTTCTATCCTGGACCAATTAAATGGACTTTCAGTTCCTCAAGATCCTTACTGGCCTCTCTACTTCCAGATATCCCCCCTCCCAGTCCTCCCTTCTCACAGATGTTGATTCAACTGCTTATTTTTCTGTGCCTCTACTCTTGGGTTCTCTGTGCCTTCACTGCCCTTCTTCACCCCATTCTCTTCAACAACTGGCATGAACTTCAATGGTGTTAATTCATTCTAAAGCCATTCCTGATCCTCCGAGTCTGGGTTAGAGAACCCAAAACTTTTGTTCCCATATATTTACGTATACCATTTTCATTCTTGCCACCACATTATATTGCAAATATCTGTTTAGAAGTTGGTCCCTTCCTCCAGACTCTGAGTTATTTGAAGGCAAAAACATTCTAATAATTTTTTATCCCCTGCACTGTACCTGGCACATAGAATGCGCTCAGCAAATGTTTAACTGAATTAACTAAAGACAACATTAAAATACATGATGTTTTGATGGTGCGGTTGCACTGCTACCTATGATCATCTTTCAATCACTGGACACATATTTATTAAGTACTTACCAAGTGCTAGGTGTATAGAAAGTTATTCCATTGTATCCTTTTATTCTCTGTCGAAATGCTTTATTCGTGTAAAAAGTTTGACCTTTGCAAATATTTAGCACAAGACTATTTTATTGCAGTTAAAATAAAACCTAAAATATTCCCCTACAATCAGCTGTGCATTAGCAAGCGCCAGGCTAATTAAAAAGCAAGGACTGTAACAGGAGAAAGGAGATGGGCCATACATGGATTGCAAAGAAATAAAAAGAACTAACTTGTACAATAAAAAGGAGACATTCCATACCACAGAGGTCAAATGAAGATTGTCAAACTAGTTTTCCCACTTGGGCCTCTAGTTACAAGTTTGAAAATGTTGCATTTAAAAACCACGTATAAATATTTCTTTCTCTTTATTTTGAAAAGGAAAAAAATATATATTCTTTTTAAAATAATGAAAACCAGAGTCTGCTTACAAATTGTAGCCACCAAATAGGCAAAGACCACAAAATGTCTTATCATGACATACATCTTTGGTATAAATATGATCTTAGTATGTAGAATTAAAAAAAAAATTGTTGAATTGATTCTAACTCATGATGACCTTACGCATATCACAGCAGAACTATGATTCGTAGGATTTTCAACGGCTGATTTTTCAGAAGTAGATCTCCAGGTCTTTCTTCTGAGGTGCCTCTGGGTGGACTCGAATCAGTTAGCAGCAGAGAGCTTAACCGTCTGCACCACCCAGGGACTCTGGTACCTATGTTTGTCCAGTTGCTCTTATTCAGGATTGTTTTGTTATTTTGTTTTTTACAAATTAAGTTATTCTGGAGAACAAAAGGATTGGAACACACTTTTCAGTAAGACTGGAAAAGGAACAAGTGTCCCAGGACAAACACCTTTGTTTGAGGGTAGAACCAGAGGACTTGAAGGAACTGAAGGCTTCATTTTTGGATTAAAATATTAAATCATTATTAAATTATGAATCTATTTATGGAAAGAACCATGTCTTTTATCTCTTTGTTCCAAGAACCTAGTACAATAAAAAAAAAAAAGTACAATATTCGGCGCAAAATAAGAGCTAAATTCATATATGTTTATTTTTTAACAGATAAATTATTCTCCTTGTATTACCACCTAACTTATAAAATTTGTCTTTCTATATTAAAAGGAAACCCTGGTGGCATAGTGGTTAAGTGCTATGGCTGTTAACCAAAAGGTTGGCAGTTCAAATCTACCAAGCGCTCCTTGGAAACTCTATGGGGCAGTTCTACTCTGCCCTATAGGGTCGCTATGAGTTGGAATTGATGTGACGGCAATGGGTTATATTAAAAGGACAGTCTGGGGAAATGTTGAGGATGAAAGCCAGGTATCATCTTCTATACATTATTTTTATTCTACTCCTGAAAACTAGAGCACATACTCTTAACCTACTATTTCTATGAAAAAGGTTTTCTTTCTGGTGTATGGGTATGTGGCAGGAAGTAGCTAGTAGTAAACCTGCCCAAAGTGATACTATTATTACTCTTCCTCTAGGGGTGATAATCTGGGCAAATGATAAATCACCTCACTTCTCTCCTGCTATCCTTACTCTAATGAATCTACCGATCCTTCTCGGAGGTGGGCTGTCTTAGTTATCTACTGCTGCTGTAACAGAAATACCACAAGTGAGTGGCTTTAACAAACAAAAATTTATTTTCTCATAGTTTAGGAGGCTAGAAGTCCAAATTCAGGGTGCCAGCTCTGGAGGAAGGCTTTCTTTCTCTGTCGGCCCTGGGGGAAGGTCCTTATCCTTTGGCTCCTTGGTGATCTGGCCTGGTGTCTATCTTCTCCCATCTCTCCTCTGCTAGCTTGTTTAATCTCTTTCATGTCTCAGAAGAGGTTGACTCAAGATACACCCTACGCTAACCCTGTGTCATTAACATAACAAAGACAATCCATTCCCAAAAGAGATTATAGCCACAGGTATACCCTTTGCATTCAGGTCAATTCCAACTCATAGGGACCCTATAGGACAGTGTAGAACTGCTCCGTGGGGTTTCCAAGGAGCCCCTAGTGGATTTGAACTGCCGACCTTTTGGTTATCAGCCAAATTCTTAACCACTGCGCCATCCCGGCTCCAACCACAGGCATAACCCAGACCCATAGAGGTTGGGATTTACAGTACATATTTTGGGGGGACATAATTCAATCCCTAACATGGGCCTAGGCACTGTCTCAAACAAACTCATCAGGCCTCTCTTGGAGTAGCATAGATAAAAGTTGTCTTACGGCTTAAGCAGTCACTTTTCTACAAATCATAAAGCAGGCACTAAATTACATATCATAAATGTTTCCTAGCAAAGAAAGATTATTTTCTGATTATAGTATTTTCTGCATTTTGTCATCTATCGCCATTTATTGTGTTCCCATATCACTGCTATAGGCACCTTGATAGAGAGTTATAAAGAATTGCCAAAATACAGTTCCTGCCGTTGAAGAGCTTATGGTCCAACAAGGTATATAGAACAACACAACCAGGAATGCTAACACAAACAATGGAAACCAGTGATTCTCAAACGGTTTGATCTCAGGATCAGCCCCCTTACACTTTTAAAATTTTTTAAGCACCCCAAAGAGCATTTGTTTATAAGGGTTATAGCTATTGCAATATATATATGTACATAAAGTATTAGAATTTACTATTTAGGAATTTTAAGACACGAGCACACATTTCATTAGTGATGTTCAAGTCATGTAGCCTCTGGAAAAATCCAGTGCATGGTGATTAAAGAATGGAGTGAAAAGACCAATAACATCGCAGAATTAGTATGAAAATTGCTTTGACCTCACAGACTCTTTAAAACAACCATATAGACACTCAGGGTTTCCGGGACCACACTTGAGAATCTCTGTTATAAACATACAAGCATATCCATCATCAACTATTGCTTTGAAAGAGCTGTGGAAGAGAACAACATGGATTTCATACTAAGAATAAAGGAATCTTTAGGGGAAGAGCCAGAAGTAAGAAGCATACAGAGCAAATGCCATTTAGAATGATGCTAGGAGCCTTACGAATACGCCAATCACTTTATGGGTTGCACTGTTACATTATATAGCTTTTCTATGTGGCTTATATTTGAAACAACATCACATCTAATAAATTTCAATCTTTTTCAACAAATACTTCTTTTAAAAAAGTAACATTGGGAAGAATAATCTCATGAAAGGAGCTGGTGATAACCTATAAGCCTTTAGATACAGCCAAGGGCAGGATTTGTTTGTGTAGCCAAACGAAGTCAGTCTTATGTACCTGTTATTTGGTGAGTTTCATTCTACTTTAAATGGCAGACAAGAAGGATAAAGAAGTCTCACCAAGTCTATTCTCTCCTTCATGAATCCTTTACTATTTTTAAATTTAAGTGGAATAACAACAAAACAAAATGAAACAATTAGTCTTTGTTTTCCCATCTCTCCCTTATTTTAAGCTTCTTTTCTCTTTGTAACAACCCCTTACTCTTTGAAGGTATCCTGTCCTACTTCTGCCTGATTTGGTGTCAAAACCTAATACCAGGAAAGGAATTAGTAAATTAGTTACTCACCCAAAAGCATAAAAAGCATTTAAATCAGACATGACTTAAAGATTTATCTCATTTGCATCTTCATTGTGGAATTGCAGGTATCAGTGAGAACAATAGGGAGCTATTTTGTGAATAGAAGCTTTGGACCCTTAGTTAAAATCTCAGTGTTAGAAGAGGTTTCAGGTTTCTTCTGCCCATTCTCCCCATGATTGCTTCCCCTCTACAAGATATCCCTCAAGTAGTTGACAAGCAGCTTAAAAACTTTCAGTAATAGAAACTCGCAATTTCCCTAGGCAACAGAGTCTGACTTTGAACAGTTCTAACCTTTAGAAAGTTCATCACCACATTGAGCTGGACTCCATCTCCCTGAGGCTTCCACTGTTTTCATTCTTGATTCACTTGCCCAAAGGGGAGGGGGAAAAAACACAAGTTTCTGTTCCCTATGACAAACCTTAAAATATTTTAAGATAAATCTCCTTTCTCCCTTATATCCTCCCTGTTTCAAATTTCTGTATCTCCTGGACTATATCTGTAATTTGTTTGTTCTTTGTTGTTATTCCTTTTCTTTCTTTTTTTTTTTTTTTATCTTAACTACTCTCTTCTAAATAGTTGGGAAGGCAATGTAAGGTAGGGATGAAGCACACAGGCTTTGGAATAAGACAATCCACAGTTAAATCTCTATCCTACATGTTAACTTTGTGTCCATGTGCAAGATGTTTATCACCCTAAATCTCAAATTAGTCGTCAATGATGATCCCACTAACCTTTCACCATGCTTATTCAGTCTGGAGGCCGAGCAAATAATCTGAGAAACTGGACTAAATGAAGAACAGGTCATCAGGACTAAAGAAAGACTCATTAACAACCTGCATTATGCAGATAACACAACCTTGTTTGCTGAAAGTGAAGAGGACTTGAAGCCCTTATTGATGAAGATCAAAGACCACAGCCTTCAGTACGGATTACAACTCAACATAAAAAAAAAAAAAAACAACATAAAGAAAACAAAAATCCTCACAACTAGACTAATAAGCAACATCATAATAAATGGAGAAAAAATTGAAGTCAAGGATTTCATTTTACTTGGATCCAAAATCAATACCTACGGAAGCAGCAGTCAAGAAATCAAGCAATGAGTTGCACTGGGCAAATCTGCTGTGAAAGACCTCTTTAAAGCGATGAAAACCAAAGATGTCACCTTGAAGACTAAGGTGTGCCTGACCCAAGCCATGATGTTTTCAATTGCCTCATATGCGTGCAAAAGCTGGAAAATGAATAAGGAAGACCGAAGAAGATTTAACACCTTTAAATTGTGGTGTTGGAGTAGAACAAACAAATCTGTCTTGGAAGAAGTACAACCAGGATGCTCCTTAAAATCAAAGATGGCGAGACTACGTCTCATATACTTTGGCCATTTTATCAGGAGGTATCAGTCCCTGGAGAAGGACATCATGCTTGGTAAAGTGGAGGGTCCACGAAAAAGAGAAAGACCCTCAATGAGACGGATTGACACAGTAGCTGCAATAACGGGCTCAAGCATAACAACGATTGTGAGGATGGTGCAGGACTGAGCAGTGTTTTGTTCTGTTGTACATGGGGTCAATATGAGTCTTAACTGACTCAACAGCACCTAAAAACAAAATAAGCAAATTAGTATTTTTAATACGTCATAGATAAATGAAGAATATAGTATAGTACACTGTATTTTCAGAGGTAGTCTTTCCTGAGATGCCAATATCTCCTTCTGGGAGAAATATTTATAAAATTCTTCCATACACCTCCCCGCTCCACCAAGCTGAATCAATAAAGACCACACGGGAAGCCTGGACTTCCATATTCACTCAGTGATAATGAGATGCTTCTCCCCTCCTCAAAGGGGTGGTGTCAGAGAAGACCCAGTGGGAAGCCAGGACTTTTATTACCTTCCAATAGGAACAAGCCTCCAACTCTCTGGTTTTCGGTAAAAGCCACATGGGGAACAGTAATAAGACACCCCTGACCTTCTCAGCCAGGGTGGAATCAGTGAAGGCCTAGTGGGGAGTCTCACTACCACCTCATCCAGCAGTAGGGAGGCACCTCCTACCCACAGGTGTCAACAGAGGCTGAGTGGGAAACTTCGACCCCTTCTGACAGTAATAAGAGCACTCTCCTTCCCCTGCAAGCACAATGTCAGGAGGCCTGCTAAAGCAGATGATTTGAGTAAGGTTCAGAGTTTCACAACATAATACCCCAAATGTCCAGGATTCAATATCAATCACTTGCCACACCAAGAACTATTACTTTCCTCTGTCTTGTTTATCAGATTAGATTGTAAGTTTTTGTTGGTAAGGGTCATGTCTTAGGTTTCTTTATATTCACTTTAACACTTGGCACAGTGCCTTACCTGGAGAGGGTGGTCAGTCAATTGTTCATTTTGGCTTTATATGAGAGCTATCATTTTCAGAGAGAAAATTCAAAGGATTGACACCGAGTAGTAAAAATCTATAATATGTGATTTGAACATTAAAATGTCGGGGCTAGTTAATGCACTCTTGTTCTAAACAGGGAAATTTTTAATTGCCAATTAAGGTAATTGTCACCGTTTAGTGAAGACTTGCCATGGAGCAGGCACTGTGTTAAGAGCATTCCATGAACAGTCTTATTTAATCTTCAGAACAATGCTTTAAGAACCTATTGTTTTTATCCTCGTTTTACAGACAAGGAAACAGGTTTAGAGAAGTTAATTGCCAAATAATTAGTTAATTACATTTTTATAAATACTTTCTTTCATGGTATCATAAAGCCTATAGGTTTATTTTAGCTATAATCTTAATTTTCTTTTATAAGAACTCAAAATGCCTAAAATTATCTCATTTTATTACTCAGTGCAAATCCAAAGTAGTTACTTATTTGTTCAATACATTTATCAATGTATGGATATGGATATCAAAACAATTCTCTCTATATCAAACCCATCAAAAACCCAGTGCCGTCGAGTCGATATCAAAGCAATGATTTATTTGTATTCTAAGAATTTTTTTATGGCCAGATTTATCTTTTTGGAGATTTAGTTTCTAACAGTTTGTAGTTCATTTCCATGTGGTTGAGACTTCTCAGGAAGATTTACTCTATAGATAACGAACACATAATCTGAATAGGGTGGTAGGTTCACGGACCTATCATAATATTGAAAGGTACAGTCATTTCCTGGAAAACTTCACATCCTCCACTAAATATAATATGCTGTATGGGGAAAATGGGATTAGGATCTGAAAACTCAAAGCTTTATAATCAGAGAACTAATGGGATCAATAACAATCTTTAAAAATCACTACACAGTTAAAACACATGCTAAATTTTTAATAAACCAAGTAGTACTGCAGAAGATATAGGATTTTACCTTAAGAAAAAGTGACCATGGTAGCTTGATGGCAGTGGGTATAAGGAACAAGTGAGGCTGCTAAGTTATAGAAACAAAGGAAAATTGCACAATGATCTGAGAGAATCACTCTCAAAAAGCACTCTCAAGACTGAGTATACAGCCAAGTGAGCAAGAGGAAAGCTTAGTGTGAATACGAAAAATGGGTTCCTCTGTGGCTTGTTGCTCTCAACCCTGTTTTTTCATGTTTGCCTGCTGTTACTCGGTAGCATAAAGCATTAATATGCTTGGAAAATCAATAAATCCTTCTGACCATTAGAGTGTGTTATAGGGGAAAAACATCACAAAGTTTAGTAAAGCAAAAAGAGAGTTTTATTCAGCATATATTAAAAAAGACAAAAGTGGGAAGTGGACAAACATGCTGCCAGAGCTGATGTCTGCCCAAATCCAAGGAAATGCTACAGAGTAAGCAAGAATGGGAAAATGGAAAAGCATGTTTCACAGCCATCTCTGCCTGAGTCCAAGGAACATTACAGAATAAACAAGAATGGGAAAATGGACAAGCATGCTGCCACAGCCATGTCTGTCCCAGTCCAGAGAATATTACAGAATAGACAGAAGTGGGAACACCGACAAGGATGCTGCTAGAGCCATGTCTGCCCGAGTCCGAGTCCGAGGAAGGTTACAGAGTCATCAGTATATATTAACATTACAAATGGGCAAAACAATTGAAAGCTTCACCTATTCACAGATTGGCTAGAAACTGTCATCCTACATTTTGAATTGTCTTTCTTAAACATCATTGGTACAGGTTTCAGTAACGACAGTCAGGAGGGTCATCATTGGTCCAACAAATTTCTATTCACTATATGTTAATAGAAAAAGAGAAGAGTGGAAAGTCTCTTGTGTTCTGGCTTATGTGAAAGGTTCCCTAAAAGATATTTTCTATAATGTTCTATCTATTGTGTTTAAACCTCAAAGCCCAGTTGATGTGTTCTTGTGAGTCTTGTTGAGCTTTTATGAGTCCAGCTCCAGCTGGGTCACATTCTCTATGCTCAAGGTGCCAATATTATTTCCTAAATCTGGTGTCAACTTGGCTGGGCCATGATTCTCAGTGGTTTGGCAGTTATGATTTAGTTTGGCAATTGTATAATGATGTGATCACTTCCGTGATAAGACTCGATATAATGTGATCACCTCTGTGATAGGATCTGCTGTGAGTAGCCAATCAGTTGAAAGGGAGTTTCTTGGGCATGTGGCCTGCATCAAATGTAAGTGAACATTCTGGCAAGGATTGTGGGCTTTTGCTTGCTCTGGATCCTGCAGCTGGCTCCTTTTCGTCTGACCACCGGTTCTTGGGACTTGAGCTAGCAGCTCATCTGCAGTCTTGCCTGCTGATCTTGGGATTCTTCAGTGTTCACAGCCTGTGAGCAAGAGCCCTGCTCTTTGACCTGCCAATCTTCGGTTCACGGACTTGGGACATTCCAGCCTCTACAATCGCATGAGCCATTCCCTTGATACAAATTTCTTTTTATATTTATACACTTTCCTTGTTTTGCTTTTCTAGAGGAGAGAACCCAAACTGAGACAACCATAGAAGCCTGGGTGTTTCACAAACATCATTCAGCCATTTACCCATCCCATACCATATGAGTTAAGTCTCATTACGAAAGCACACACTGTAGCAAAACAGACTGAATCCGAAGAGATTATCTTTGTTCATCCCCACTCATCTCTAGACTAGTGAATAAATGAAACCAGTCCATAATTATTTAAGACATTTTAATTATTTTAAAATTTCTAACCAAAGATTAAAACATTATTATATGGAGCCTTAGTTTGTTTCAACCACAATGTGCTTTTTCAGATTAGTTTGGAAGAAAAGATGGCCATTAGATTGTTCCATCTTCTTGGGGTTTCCTGTGGTTATTGCTTTGAGTTATTTTTTAATATATATTTGAAAAATATATAGGCAAACGGCAATACCCCATCTTAACTGACAATTTCAAGTTTATCCAAGTAACTTTCAAAGCCTAATTAAAGTGGATTTGAAACACAAGACTTTAACATTTCATTAGTCTTTTATGTGCTACGAAAGATAGCAATCTTTATTCCACCTAAATTAAAATTTTATATGAAATAAAAATAAAATCGTCATATAGTTATTTTTAACTTTTTAATGTGTTTTCACACCTACTATTTTATCAGAAGTAAATACTCTCTAGAGGATCTCAAATACAAACCATATCTAGTTCTGCTATAATTTCCATAATAATTAGTCCTTGGATCCTCAGTATGAAAATTATTTTTTCAATGTAAAATAATATTTTATGGCAACGTTTTTTATTTAAGTAATTCTGTTCTCAGCTGATTTTCTTTTACCTTAAGTTACTTTAAAATCCAGATGTTACCTTCTTGGGCTTGGCTTCATGGTTCTTTGACCTTTTAAAGTTGTTTGTTTTTTAATCCCCCAGACAGGTATACTTCTTTTCAAGACTTTAATTTCTTCTTCTCCGGAAATCCACTTCTCTGCTTCATTAAGCCTCCCTGTAATATCCAGAATTAAATCGCATACCTCATTTATTGTTGCTGTAGTGGATTGCCTTTTTTTTTTTTTTTCTTTCCTAATGCAGCACTGGAAATTACTTTGAAAGGAATGACCTAGAGTTTTCATCATTCAATTTATTTTATTTCTTACTTCTAGATAAGAGGCTGTTGATCTTAAAAAAAAAAAAGAGGAAATCAAATCGTTGAAAGTGTTGGTTAGGGGCAAGGAGGAAGACAATGGTGATTCTCTTCCGATAGTTTAAGGGGGTGGTCATGTGAATGAAGAATGATTTTTTTCTCTATAGTTTTCAAGACAGAACCAGGACCAAGTAGTGTTAAGCTGTACAGAAACATATTTCTACTTAGACTGTTTTTGAAGCAGCGAGTTATTCCCTTCTGGAAGAATTATCCCTGGGAGGATTCCTGAAGTGAGCATGATACTTGACCAAATGCGTTTATAAATATATACCCATATCGATACTTGGGTGGGCCTTTGGCTGAAGGTTAACTACAGCAAAGCTGAATCCTATGGTGGTCAGAACAAAGACAACGAGGATGATCTGACTGCCTGCATTCAAATGCCAACTTCGCACAGGCGAGTCCCGTGACATTGGACACATTTTTAACCTCTCCTTGCCTCAGTGTCCTCATCTATAAAATGCAAATAAAAGTAGTTTTATAAGGTTTCCTGGGGATTAAATTAGTTAATGTATGTAAAGATGCCAGCAATTTGTAAGAATTACGAGTGTGCTTTAAATATTAAACTATTTTGTATGAATTTCTTCCATACTCTTTAAAATCCTTTTGAAATAGAGATTAAAATTTAAGGTAAACTATTGTTGTTAATTGCTGTAGAGTCAATTCTGATTTACGACAACCCTGCATGTGCACGGTGATTTAGAAAATAATACTGGGATCATTATTCCCTGTTCTT
The DNA here is from genome assembly GCF_030014295.1 of Loxodonta africana. Taxonomy (NCBI): domain Eukaryota; kingdom Metazoa; phylum Chordata; class Mammalia; order Proboscidea; family Elephantidae; genus Loxodonta; species Loxodonta africana. The sequence goes on from NC_087352.1 coordinate 75,929,063, forward strand.
GAGCATAGAGAATGTGACCCAGCTAGAACTGGGCTCACAAGGACTCACAAGGACACATCAACTGGGCCGTGAGATAAAGTCAATAGCTACGATAATCTTGGAAAATATCTTTTAGGGAAGAAAAATATCTTTTAGGGAAATTTTCACATAAGCCAATCAAGCAGAACACAAAAGACTATTAGCATTTAGTAAATAGCAAATTGTTGGACCAATGAAGGCCCTCCTGACTGAAACCTGTACCAATGATTATTAAGAAAGGTGATTAAAAATGTAGAATCACGTTGATCTAGCAGCTTTTAGCCAATCCATGAAAAGGTGAAGCTTTCGATGATTCTACCCATTTTGTGATGTTAATATACATTGATGATGCTATAATGTTCCTTGGATTCCAGCAGACATAGCTGTGGCAGCATGCTTGTCCGCTTCCCACTTTTGGGAATAAAAATGTGGAATAAAACTTTCTTTTTGCATTACTAAGCTTTATGTTTTTCCCTACAGCAAGAGTAGAACTGCTCCATAGGGTTTTCAAGGCTGTGACCTTTCAGAATCAGATCTCCAGACCTGTCTTCCAACATGCCTCTGGGTGGATTCAAACCACTGACCTTTTGGCTAGTAGTCTAGGGCTTAACCAAATGTACCACCTAGTAGCTGATAGGGTAATCTACGATTCTAAAGGATCCTCCTTTCAGTTAGTTGTCCATGTAGACAGAATACATCTTCATAAAAATGCATAAGGTCTCCAAGGGATCTTTGACTCCTTCACTGATAATTCCGACGCACGAAGAACACCTAGCATTATAATAGGTGCTCAATAAATATGTACTAAACAAAGGAATAAAAATGTCCAATTGCTTATTTTGAAAAACAAATAGATGCATTTAGAATGGTTTTATCAAGATAATTCTATTCAAACGTAAATGAAGTCCTTGTTTGGCATAGCCAAGACATCTGCAAGTCCTCAAAATCAAGAAATATGTCTAATTTCCTTTATTCTGTTTCTTAAAATTTGCATTGGAAATGACCCTTAATAAGGCACTAATGACCCTTTTCTATTCTTGCCATTTTAAACATTAGGATGGTTTTTCCTGGTGAAGATTGCAAGCATCTGGGGCAACAAACCAGGCCCACAGTAAGAAGCCTCAAGAAATTTTATTTAAATGGTAGCAAAAGAGATCTGTATATAATCTGAACCCTACCAACCATGTATCAATCATCAGATGGTCAAGGAGTAATCCTTTTAAATGCACTGATGACTTAGTAGATCCTGGCACAGGTCTAAGATACGTGGTTTTCTACTCTGACTTCACGATTAAACTCTGTTCTAACTGGATTATTATTACTATTGGATGCCTCCCTTCCCCCCACAAGAAATTATCTACTTCCAACTAAAAGTTAAATAATTAGATTGACTTATCAAAGGTCAATCATATAAACTGTATGGGGTTTCTCCAATTGAATCTTTCATGATTCACGCATAATACCACAAAATTCACACTGCATATTATCTTTTCTATTGTTGTGTGAACAATTATGTTAACGTAGTTAACACTCAGATGTTTGCCCTTGAGCAAGGGTCTAGATGGTGAATGGGGCATCTTAGAAAATATCAGGAAACCACTCAAAATTATTTCTAATGCTTTGGCTAAACCGTGTGAATTTCTGTAGAAACCTACCACTACTCAGCCATTATGGCATAATGGTTAAGAGAACAGGCTTTGGAATAAAAAAGACCTGGGTAATCCTATGGGGCAGTTCTACTCTGTATTGTAGGGTCACTAGGAGTCAGAATTGACTCGAAGACAATGGGTTTGGGTTTTTGGTTTGTTTTTATTTTTTGGTTTTTAGGTTTGCTCTTTCATTTACTGTGCTCTTGGACCAATTGCTTATACTCTCTAGGTTTCAGTCTACTCATCTATAAAATGAGGATATTAATCCCACCTTACAGAATTATTGGGGTGATTAAATGAAATAATATATGTAAGAAAACTACCATACAGAAAAAAAAATTAAACATGTTATTAATAATAACCATTTATGATAAAAAAATAGTCATCAATTTATTAAAAAAATTCATTGAGGACCAAAACGTGTCAGGCATTGTGCTTGACCCTGGCAATACTAAGAGGAATGTTTCTGACTCTAGAAGGAAATAAACCTTTAAATAAATGGTGCAATCAAATATGCCAGGTCTACAATGGCACAATACCACTTGAGGCGAGCCTAGAAATATGAGTGGGCATGACTCGGTTAGATGGATAGAGTGCATTTTAGGCAGATAGCACAACAAAATGGTACAGCGATGCACAAAACTTCAATTCTACCCCAGAAGGTGGTATCATAAAGAAGCTAACTGTCTTAGTTTCCCAGCAAGAGAGAGATGGCCCATTCAAAGGAGTAATGAAAAGCATTCACTGAAAGAAATATTTGCAGAGGTGTGGGCAGGATTAAAGGAACCAGCAAGGGATGGTGAAGCTCCCAAGGACTAATAATACTCGGAAGACATTAACACCCTGTCATAGATTGAATTGTGTTCCCCCAAAAATATGTGTCAACTTGGTTAGGCAATGATTCCCAGTATTGTGTGGTTGTCCTCCATTTTGTGATTGTAATTTTATGTTAAGAGGATTAGGGTGGGATTGTAACACCTCCCTTACTCAGGTCACCTCCCTGATCCAGTGTAAAGGGAGTTTCCCTGGGGTGTGGCCTGCACCGCCTTTTATCTCAAGAGATAAAAGGAAAGGGAAGCAGGCAGAGATTTGGGGACCTCATACCACCAAGAAAGCAGCACCAGGGGCAGAGCACGTCCTTTGGACCCAGGGTCCCTGTACCTGAGAAGCTCCTTGACCAGGGGAAGACTGAGGACAAGGACCTTCTTCCAGAGCCAACAGAGAGAGGAAGCTTTCCCCTGGAGCTGACACCTTGAGTTTGGACTTTAGCTTACTTTACTGTGAGAAAATAGATTTCCCTTTGTTAAAGCCATCCACCTGTGGTATTTCTGTTATAGCAGCACTAGACGACTAAGACACACCCCTAGGCTGGAAGGGACAGGGAAGGTTTTTTACTAGTACCTGTAAGAGCTGTGTCTGTGGAAGCCCTAGCCTTGGTTGGAAGAACAAAAGCCACTGCCAAACCATAGCCCAGCAGGAATGAAAGCATGGAGGGGTGGTAGGAATGAATACCCAGACCTCCCTCTTCCTGCCCTCCAGCCTCTGTTGATGCCTCTCATGGGCCAAACCCAATTAGAAGCCAGAAGTCAGCCAAGCATGGTGATGAGGAAGACGTCCAACATCAGCCCATGGGACACAGAGCAGGGTGGGAAAGGGTGAGGAGTAGAACTAGAGGGGCAAATGGAGAATATCCAACACAATACCACTTGAGATAAACCTAGAAATATGAATAGGTGTGACTCAGTTGGAGGGATGGAGGGATTTTAGGGAGATAGCACAAAGAAAACACTAAGGTGTGGAAAAAACATGGCACACTAGTGAAACCGGAGTGTGGGATGAGATGAGATAGAAGTCAGATCATGGAGGCCTAGCATGCCATGCCAAGGCATTTGGATCAGATCCTACACAACCAGTAACAGCCTGTGTCAGTTAGGTCTGTGTGTGTGCATATGCGTGAATGCATGGTTGAGAACAGAACATCACATTGGAAAAACAGTTTTTGTTCTGTTTCCCTCTTTAAGATTCTTCTGAACCACAGCTGCTAATACAAATCACATATGTTATGGAGGACACTGCGCCATTACTAATTATTTTAGGGTAATGTATTTAGTTACACACTAAATTAATGCTAATTGAACTTGGAAGAGGTTCAGAAAGCAATTAAATATTACTTGGAATAGCATAGTAGAGTAGAATATGTTGTTCTCCCAATGCGGAATTCTTGTTGAATAATTACACCAACCTAAACTGGCATTTTTATACCCGGAACTCCAGCAAGTAATTCAGCCTCCTTCACTTTTCCAAATCACATGGAAACAAGAGAAATGATGCCAATTTAGGTACATTTCAATATATTTACGTTTGTCCTTACATTAAGTATTGCTATGGATTAAATTGTGTCCCCCAAAAATGTGTATCAACTTAGCTAGGCCATAATTCCTAGTGTTGTGTGGTTGTCCACAATTTTGTGACCTGATGTGATTTTCTTATGTGTTGTATATCCTAATCTCTGCCTGTAGTTAATGAGGTAAGATTAAGTTACATTAAAGAGGATTAGAGTGGGATGCAAAACTCAGATCAGAGGCCTGATCCTCTGTAAGGGGAGTTTCCCTGGAGGTGTGGCCTGCAACATCTTTTGAGATAAGAGGAGAAAGAAGCAAGCAGAAAGAAGTGCCAGCAAAGAAGTGCCAGGAGTGCGTCCTTTGGACCCAGGGTCCCTATGCTGAGAAGCTCCTATATCAGGGAAAGACTGATGACAAGGACCTTCCCCTAGAACCAAAAGAGAGGGGAAACATTCCCTAGGAGCTGGCACTCTGAATTTGAACTTCTAGCCTCCTAGACTGTGAGAGAATAAATTTCTGTTTGTTAAAGCCATCCGCTTGTGGTATTTCTGTTATAGCAGCACTAGATAACTAAGACAGATATTTAGACAAAAAGCCAAAATTACCTTGTGGTGAAGCCTACAGACTCTAAGGCACATATATTTGTTTGGCTTCTCTCCTAAACTTGACCAAGGGAGGTATTCAAAAGCTTGTTCAAAGAGCAAACTAAAAAATAATTATTAAAAAGAGCTCCTATACGTTAGAGCCCTGGTGGTGCAACGGTTAAGAGCTTGGCTGCTAACCAAAAGTTCGGAAGTTCAAATCCACCAGCCAGTCCTTAGAAACCCTATTGTCAGTACTACTCTGTCCTATAAAGTCACTATGAGTCAGAATCAACTCGACAGCAGTGGGCTTGGATTCTTTGGTTTACACACTGTGCCTAGTCTTTTTTTAGTTCTGTTTGTGTCTTTTGTGTAAGCAAGAGATATAGAAAATATGGTAATTTTCTTTGCATCAAAAAGCTCATCTTGTAATTTGTAACAGATATTTTTGAAATTTCTGCTTAAGTTTGGGGAACAGTCTGGGGCTATAGAGCAGAATAGCCCATTCTATCCAAGTGTAGGAATTAAACCCTTAACTCTAGCTTCATTGGCTACTAAAACCTGAACTAAAAATTAAACCCATTTATGCATTTTTCTATAGGTAGATTGTGTTTTAGAGCATAAAGATTACAAAATTAAACTGACTTCCCAACTTTATTTTGGCCTAAGTCATTATTTTCAATCCAATTTAAGGTTTTAAAAGTAGCAGCATAACTTAACTCATAGGAAATAAGTGATGATGTGCAAAATTCTGTTTGTTTAGCTTATATGTATCCTGGATTTGGATAAAATTAATTTTTAATTAATCTGCTGCTTATTAAAATACGTTTGTGGTTTAAAATGCCAACCTGATAATTTATTTACTCAGAGATTTCTTAAGGGTTTGGCTGGAATCTGAGGAATAATTAAGTAACTACTGGTCTCTAATGTATAATGACAATTTGAAAGCTCAGAGGAAGACTTGCTCCTTCTCATAAGGAAGATTTTTTTATAGGGAAAAGAAGAATTAAAACTAAGAGAAAGTGACTGCATCAGAGGGGAGAAGAGAAGATTTTACCTCAAAAGAAGGATGATTTAAGCTTCTTGGATCAAGGAGACACATGAGACTATGTGGGCAGCTCCTGTCTGGAGGGGAGAAGAGAAGGCAGAAAGGGACAGAAGCCGGCTGAATGGACACAGGAACACAGGGTGGAGAGAAGGAGTGTGCTGTCTCATTAGGGGGAGAGCAACTAGGACTATACAGCAAGGTGTGTATAAATTTTTGTATGAGAGACTGACTTGTAAACTTTCACTTAAAGCACAATAAAAATAATTTTTTTTTAAAAAAGAAGGGTGATTTAGAAAAAGGCCAGCAGCTCCGAAGCCCAAGGAAAAAGTAGCCCATAGATATTAAAGAACTCACAGCTCATTTTTAAAAAAATTAAAATATTTAAGCAGTTACAAAATACTTATTGTATTTTAGACAAAAGGGATATTTCTATCCCTTCAAGGTTTTTTTCAAGGTTAATGAGTCTATTAAGACGCATCAAACAAAATGTACTAAAACAGTGTGTTAAATTTTTAAATAAAATTTATACATAGTACTATGATAACAAAGAAGAGTGTGCTAGGAGTGGTGAAAGGAAGCTTGCATACAGGAGATGACATGAGATGAGTCTGGAAAGACAAGAATTTATCTGCAACACAGAGTGAAGAGACAGCTATTTGTGGTTGGGAGGAAAACCTGTGCAAAGGCCTGGAAGCCAGGACAGCATCATTTATTTGTGGAACAGTAAGTCGTTCAGTGTTGCTGGAAGGTAGACAGCTTAGGGAGTCCCTGAGTGGTACAAACCGAAAGGTTGGAGGCTACTAACCGAAAGGTTGGAGGTTCAAGTCCACCCAGAAATACCTTGGAAGGAAGGCCTGGAGATCTACTTCCCAAAAATCAGCCATTGAAAACCCTGTGGAGCACAGTTCTACTCTGACACACCATGGGGTCGCCAGGAATCAGAAACGGCTCAAAGGGAACTGGTTAGAGTGCTTAGAGGAAAGTAATGTGTCCAGTGAGGCTGGACAGTGGTCCCTGTGTATCACACCAAGGAACTTAAACTTCATTTTGTAGGTGACAGAAAGCCATTAGGAATTTTAGTTAAGATAAGTGATTTGCTACAATTTGCCTTTCGGAAATATCACCTGGAGCAGTATGGCAGCTTGATTAAAGAGAGTGTGACTGGAAACATCCTAGTAAGTCATAAACAATATCAACTTGGAATAAAAACCCAGAGGCGGGGCCAAGATAGCACAGTAGTCAAACTCTTTCTGTTGTCCCTCTTACAACAGAGACCAAAAAAAAAAACAAATTAATTGCTTATATATGACAATCTAGTAGCCCTGAACATCAAAGACAAAGTTGAGGAGTCAGACTGAGCGACAGCAGGAGGGAGAGACAGTTCAGAAGCAGTGAGGATTTGCTGGAGCTGACTTGGCTGGCGCCAGCACCTTTCAACCTGGATTGGCTGGTGCTCATGGGCTGAGGCAAGAAGTGGCACTCAGGATGTGTTTTCCACATTGGGAGAAACCAAGTGAAAGATAAGTACAAGTGTCTAACCTACCGCGTGGATCCAAAAAAAACCTTTCCTCCATTTGGGAAGTATGTCTTTCCCATTTATCGGCCCCCTTCCTGCTCTGCTCTGGGTCCCCGTCTGGCTCCAGCAATTGCTGCATCTCCTGGGCTGGAAATAGGGCCCATCACACGCCCTGAGCCATCCTCATAGATTTGGAGAGAGAACAAATTAAAAAGAGGAAAAATAACCTGCCAGTTCCCCTAACCAGGAACTCAGGGAAAGCAGAGCCCCTTTGCCTAGGCACAGGCTTTGAATGCCCTGGATAGAACTGTGTGGGCCTGTTTCAATAGCGTAGGCCTTCATTAGCACAGTACAACCGGGTATATATACCTGAAGCCTATTTTCAACTGCATTAGCTACAAGTGGGAGTGGCAGATTCATAACATTTGACATGACCCTGCCCATTTAGCAGGGTCCTCACCTACCCACATCAGGGGCCTGAGGACTGATGGCTGCACCCACACCACCTAGCCACCCAAGACAGGGGTCCAAGATTAGTGGTGCATCCTACTCCTTAGGGCCAACAGCATTGGTGCCCATACTGCTGCTGCAAAACCCACCCACCTACACACTCTAAGAAACAGGGACACACCTTCCACCCAAACACTCAGGGGCAGACATCAGCCCCCTGCCTTGGTCAGCAAGTGACCCCTTACTGCAGCTGGATACCTGTGTCTACTTTAATCATCCTTGCCCATCTAGAACTGTAGGTGACAGCCTGCACAACACAGTTGGGGACCGACAACCTGTATACCTGAACTCAAGCCACACAAGAAAAATAAATGGACTCATGGGCCCACATACCTAGTAACAGCTCTAACCACCTGGTGTCAGGAAGTGAGACCTTCAAGGACGCCAATAATCAAACTAGCTCACATGACCAGCCCATTTGCACATATCAAAACAAAACAAGAAGCTGGGACATGGTAAATAAAAATAAACAAATATAATAATTTGTTGATGGCTTGGAGATGACAGTCAATATCAAATCACTTAAAGAAGCAGACCGTGATGGCTTCAGCAAGGGACCAAAACAAAGAATGAAGAAACCTTCTGGAGGAAGAGAACTTCTTGGAATTACCAGAGGTAGAATTCAAAAGATTAACATACAGAGCTCTTCAAGAGATCAGGAAGGACAACAGGAAAACCACAGACCAAGCCTAGGAACACACAGGCAAAGCAACAGAGGAACTTAAGAAGATTATACAAAAGCATAATGACAAATTTAACAGGCTGCAAAAATCCATAGAGAGACAGCAAACAGAAATCCAAAAGATTAACAATAAAATTTCAGAATTAGACAATTAGAAAGTCATAGGAGCAGAATTGAGGCAATGAAGGTCAGAATTAGTGCAATTGAAGATAAAGCACTTGACGTCAACCTATTTGAGGAAAAATCAGATAAAAGAATTTTCTAAAATGAGGGAACCCTAAGAACCATGTGGGACTCTATCAAGAGGAATAGCCTCCAAGTGATTGGAGTATCAGAACAAGAGGGAATAACAAAAAATACAGAGAGAATTGTTGAAGATTTGTTGGCAGAAAACTTCCCTGATATCATGAGAGATAAGAAGATATGTGTCCAAGAAGCTCATAGACCCCCACACAAGGTATATCCCAAAAGAAAGTCACCAAGACATATTATAATCAAACTTGCCAAAACCAAACACAAAGAGAATTTTAAGAGCATCTAGGAATACACGAAAAGTCATTTACAAAGAAGCGTCAATAAGGCTAAGATCTGACTAATCAGCAGAAACCACACAGGCAAGAAGACAACGGAATGACATACATAAAGCCTTGAAGGAAAAAAAAAATGCAAGCCAAAAACTACATATCTAGCAAAACTGTCTCTCAAGTATGATGATGAAATTAGGGAATTTCCAGATAAACAGAAGTTTGGGGAATTTGCGAAAACCAAACCAAAATTACAAGAATAAATATTTATACACCCAATGACAGGACTTCAAAATATATAAAACAAACTCTAACAGCATTGAAAAGAGAAATAGACAGCTCCACAATAATAGTAGGAGACTTCAACACATGACTTTCAGTGAAGTACAGAACATCCAGAAAGAAGTTCAATAAAGACATGGAGGAGCTAAATGCCACAATCAACCAACTTGACCTCATGGACATATACAGAACACTCCACCCAACAGCATCCAAGTATACTTTCTTTTCCAACACACACAGAACATTCTCTAGAATAGACCACATACTACGCCATAAAACAAGCCTTAACGGAAATATTAACATCAAAATATTACAAAGCATCTTCTCTGACCATAAAGCCATAAAAGTAGAAGTCAATAACAGAATAAAACAGGGAAAAGAAATTAAACACATGGAAACTGAACAACACTTTGCTCAAAAACGACTGAATTAAAGATGGAATAAAGAAATTCATAGAATCCAACGAGAATGAACACACTTCCTGTCAGAACCTTTGGCACACAGCAAAAGCAGTGCTCAGAGTTCAATTTATACCAATAAATGCTCACATCCAAAAAGAAGAAAGGACCAAGATCAAAGTATTAACCCTACATCTCAAACAAAAAGAGAGCAGCAAAAGGAGCCCTCAGGCACCAGAAGAAAGAAAATAGTAAAAATTAGAGCAGAATTAAATGAAATAGAGAATAGGAGAACAATTGAAAGAGTTAACAAGACCAAAAGCTGGTTCTTTAAAATGATCAAGAAAATCAATAAACCATTTGCCAAACTGACAAAATTAAAACAGGAGAGGAAGCAAATAACACAAATAAGAAATGAGATGGGTGATATTACAACAGACCGAACTGAAATTAAAAGAATCATAACAAAATACTATGAAACAAATTTTAAAATCTAGAGGAAAAGGACAAATTTCTAGAAACACACTACTACCCAAACTAACACAAACCAAGGTAGGACAACTAAATAAACATATAACAAAAGAAGAGATTGAAGAGGTAATTAAAAAACTCCCAGGGAAAAAAAAAAAAAGAAAAAGCCCTGGCCCTGACAGCTTAACTGGAGAATTCTACCAAACTTTCACAGAAGAGTTAATGCCACTATTACTAAAGGTATTTCAGAGCATAGAAAAGGATGGAATACTCCCAAACTCATTCTATGAAGCCAGCATAACGCTGATGCCAAAACCAGGTAAAGACATGGCAAAAAAAAGAAAATTACAAACCAATATCCCTCACGAACATAGACACAAAAATCCTCAACAAATTTCTAGCCAAACAGAATTTAACAACATATCCAAAAAATAATTCGCCATGACAAATTTTGATTCATACCAGGTATTCAGGGATGGTTCAACATTAGAAAAACAATCCATGTAATCCATCACGTAAATAAAATAAAAGACAAGAACCACATGATCTTATAAATTGATGCAGAAAAGGCATTTGACGAAGTCCAACACCCATTCAGGATAAAAATTCTCAGCAAAATAGGAATAGAAGGGAAATTCCTCAACATAATAAAGGGCATTTACACAAAGCCAACAGCCAACATCACCCTATATGGAGAGAGTCTGAAATCATTCCCCCTGAGAACAGGAACTAGATAAGGATGTTCTTTATCACCACTCTTATTCAACATTGTGCTGGAGATCCTAGACAGAGGAACTAGGCAAGAAAAAGAAATAAAGAGCAGCCATATTGCTCAGGAAGAAGTAAAAGTATCCCTATTTCTAGATGATATGACCTTACATACAGAAAACTCTAAAGAATCTACAAGAAAACTACTGGAACTAACAGCAGAGTTCACCAAAGTACTAGGATTCAAGACAAACATACAAAAATCAGTTGGATTCCTCAACACAAAGAGAAATTTAAAGAGGAAATCACCAAATCAATACCATTTACAATAGTCCCCAAGAAGATAAAATACTTAAGAACAAATCTAACCAGAGATGTAAAAGACTTATACAAAGAAAACTACAAGACACTACTGCAAGAAACCAAAAGAGATCTACATAAATGGAGAAATATACCTTGCTTATGGACAGGAAGACTGAACATTGTGAAAATGTCAGTTCTACCCAAAGTGATCTACAGATACAATGCAATCCCAATCCAAATTCCAATGACATTTTTTAACAAGATGGAGAAACAAATCACCAGCTTCATATGGAAAGGGAAGAGGCCCCGGATAACTAAAGCATTACTGAAGAACAACAACAAAGTAGGAGGCCTCACACTACCTGATTTTAGAACCCATTATACTGCTAAGGTAGTCAAAACAGCCTGGTACTGGTACAACTACAGATACATAGACCAGTGGAACAGAGTTGAGAATCCAGATGTAAATTCATCCACCTATGAGCAGCTGATATTTGGCAAAGGCCCAAATCCGTTAAATGGGGAAAAGACAGACTCTTTAATAAATGGTGTTGGCATAGCTGGATATCCATCTGCAAAAAAATGAAACAAGACCCATACCTCACACCACGCACAAAAACTAACTCAAAATGGATCAAAGACCTAAATATAAAATCTAAAATAACAAAGATCATGGAAGAAAAAATAGGGGCAACACTAGGAGCCCTAATACATGGCATAAACAGAATACAAAGCATTATTAACAATGTTCAAACACCAGAAGAGAAACTAGATAACTGGGAGCTCCTAAAAATCGAACACTTATGCTCATCCAAAGACTTTGCCAAAAGAGTAAAAAGATAACCTACAGACTGGGAAAAAAATTTTGGCTACAACATATCCAGTCCGGGTCTAGTCTCTAAAGTCTACAAGATACTATAAAAATTCAACAACAAACACGCAAATAACTCAATTGAAAAATGGGCAAAAGATATGAACAGACACTTCACCAAAGAAGACATTCAGGTGGCTAACAGATACATGAGGAAATGCTCACGCTCATTAGCCATTAGAGAAATGCAAATGAAGACTACAATGAGATGCCATCTCACCCCAACAAGGTTAGCATTAATCCAAAAAACACTAAATAATAAATGTTGTAGAGGTTGTGGAGAGCCTGAAACACATATGCACTGCTGGTGGGAATGTAAAATGCTTCAACCACTTTGGAAATTGATTGGCGCTTCCTTAAAAAGCTAGAAATAGAACTACCATATGAACCAGCAATCCCACTCCTAGGACTCTATCTTAGAGAAATAAGGGCCTTCTCACAAATAGATATATGCACACTCATGTTCACTGCAGCACTGTTCACAATAGCAAAAAGATGGAAACAACCCAGCTGCCCATCAACAGACAAATGGATAAACAAATTATGGCATATTTACACAGTGGAATACTACGTAACAATAAAGATCAACAATGAATCCGTGAAACGTCTCGTAACCTGGATGAATCTGGAAGGCATTATGCTGAGTGAAATTAGTCAGTCACAAAAGGACAAATATTATATAAGACCACTATTATAAGACTTCAAGAAAAGATTTAAACACAGAAGAAAACATTCATTGATGGTTACAAGGGTGGGGAGGGAGGAAGAAGGAAATTCACTAATTAGATAAACAACACACAGCAGAAAAGAATTATCTTGGGTGAAGAAGGAAAGGATAACACACAGTACAGGGTGTCATGGGCTGAATTGTGTCCCCCCAAAAAATATGTGTCAACTTGGTTAGGCCACAATTTCCAGTATTCTGTGTTTGTCCTTCATTATGTGATTGTAACTTTATGTTAAAGAGGATTAGGGTGGGATTGTAACACCACTCTTACCCAGGTCACATCCCCGATCCAATGTAAAGGTAGTTTCCCAGGGGTGTGGCCTGTACCACCTTTTATCTCTCAAGAGATAAAAAGAAAGGAAAGGAAAGCAAGCAGAGAGTGTGGGACCTCCAACCATCAGGAAAGAAGAACCAGGCGCAGAGGGCCTCCTTTAGACCCCGGCTTCCTGCGGAGAGAAGCTCCTTGTCCTGGGGAAGACTGATGAAAAAGACCCTTCTCCAGAGCTGACAGAGAGAGAAAGCCTTCCCCAGAGCTGACACCCTAAATTTGGACTTTTAGCCTACTTTACTGTGAGAAAATAAACTTCTCTTTGTCAAAGCCAGCCACCTGTGATATTTCTGTTAAAGCAATGCCAGATAACTGAGACAAAGGGGAAGTCAGCACAACTGGACTAAACCTAAAGCTCAGAAGTTTCCTAAACACAACCCAAAATTTTGAGGGACAGAGTAGCAGGGACAGGGGTCTGGGGACCACGGTTTTGGGGGACATCTAGGTCAATTGGCATAACAAAGTTTATTAAGAAAATGTTCTGGATCCCGCTTAGGTGAGCGGAGTCTGAGGTTTTAAAAGCTAGCAAATGGCCGTCTAAGGTGCATCAATTGGTCTCAACCCACATGGAGCAAAGGAGAATGAAGAAAACGAAAGATACAAGGAAAATATTAGCCCAAGAGACAAAAAGGGCCACATAAACTAGAGACTTCATCAGCCTGAGACCAGAAGAACCAGGTGGTGCCCAGCTACCACCAATGACTGTCCTGAAAGGGAACGTAACACAGAGTCCCTGACGGAGCAGGAGAAAAGTGGGGTGCAGAATTCAAATTTTAGTAAGAAGACCAGACTTAATGGTCTGACTGACTAGAGAAACCTCAGAAGACATGGCCCCCCAAATCTCTGCTTACCCAAAACCAAAACCATTCCCGAAGCCCACTCTTCAGACAAAGATTAGAACGGACTATAAGACATAAAATGATACCTGTGAAGAGTGTGTTTCTTAGTTCAAGTAGATACACGAGACTAAATGTCTGGAAGCAAGATGAGAAGACAGAAAGGGGTAGAAGCTGGTTGAATGGACACAAGAAATCCAGGGTGGGATGGGGGAGCACGCTGTCACATTATGGGAATAGCAACTATGGTCACATAACAATGTGTGTATAAATTTTTGTATGAGAAATTAACTTGAGCTCTAAGCTTTCATCTAAAGCACAATTTAAAAACAAAACAAAATAAAAAACCATTGCTGTCAAGTCAATTCTGACTCCTAGCAACCCAACAGAACACAGCAGAACTGCCCCATACGGTGTTCAAGGAGAAGGTGGTGGATTTGAACTTCTGACCTTTCGGTTAGCTGAAATCTTAACCACTGTGCCGCCAAGGCTCCCATCTTGGAATATTCACCATTAACTGATCACTGTTAAGGAAAAATGCCAAAATTTTCACACTGAAGGATACAAGGTTAAGAATAATGAAAAGGAGGGAATTTTATAAATGAGAATTCAAACAAAAAAAAAAAAAAATAGAAGGCACAAACTAATTAGGATAATTCAAGGCAGGTTTAGCAAAAGGACTATTTACAAAGTCCTGGTCAGAATGTAAGAAAACTGTAAGGGACAGTTATGTTCAGTACCCAGTGCTTCTAGCAGTATAATTGTTGCCACCCTTAGGCCTGAAGGAAGAGGGGAGAGAGCAGTTACCAGAAACCCAAGGAGAATTATTGTGCGAAGGTGACCACCTTGAGGGGAGCAGTGACCTTGGGTCAAGGGTCACAGCCAAACCTTCAGGAAGAAAGCTGAAAGAATACTTACCTTTACCTCACTTACCTTCCTTCCCCAGTCTCCTGCCTGGTCTCCTTATTGCCAAACTCAATCAGAAATCAGAAGACAAGACAGATGTTTTATGTAGTCCACACAGAACCACCTCCAGGAGCACAGAGTAGAGTGGAAAAGTATGGAAAGTGAATCTAGAGAAACAAATGAACAACTCCCAGCGTAATTCATCTTTTTTGCTCCTCAGTATCCCCTCCTCTGAAAAGTTTATGCATCCAAAGCCACAGCACACATGAAGTCCTGTCAGCTACCAAACCACAGCATGGTGGAGTTGATTCTACCCTTATTCCACCTGAACCTAAAATGTTAGCTGCTGCCAGTGTTTTTCAAACAAGGTAGCAGAGAGAAATGGAAGAAAAACAAAGAACATAAGCATAACTACTACTGTTTTGTTTTGTTTTTGTGAGGCCTAAGTCAGTGGTCATAACTGTCTTTTTCTACTACCCCTGCATGTTTCTCTTACTCTCTGCCAGCACCTCAGTTAGATGGGGTTCTTAACCTAGTAGCGGGATCCAAACTTTCGCCTCTCTAGGATATGGGTCTTTTGCAGTCTTCTCTTTATTAGGTTGTCTCAGTTTTCCATTTATAAGACTTCTGGAAAAAAGAACACTAAGCAATGTCCTCCCTGCTGTAAGGAAATCCTCTGGGTCCCAGACATTCTTCCTTGTTTCACAGTGTAGCAGCAAACCAATTTCCCCTGGCAATCAGTTATCCAGACAATACAATAACTGAAAAGTCTGGCTCTGGGCCAAAATCCTGTGCGTGATCTTTCAGGCCCAACCACAGGCAATTACAAACGCTTTGCCTAGAAGGCCTAGGGGGAATGTTGCCCTCCCCAGCCACACTTGGTGCAAGGCCTAGTGCATGGCAGTCTCTGGCGGGAACCACAGTCAAGGACTCAGAGTCCCCTGGGCTGACCACGTTCTTCTGCATGTCTGCATCCTTAGCCCAGGCATCTCCGTTACAAGACATTTTTATCAGGAGAGGCCTCAACTGAGGCACTATTCAGGTACATTTGAGGCCTTAAGGACACTTTTCTCTATTTGGACTTAGTATTCAGTGCTTTTCCACCCCTGGACCTTTTCCCTCTCCTTTTGAACTCCCCTCCACCCTCCCCCACCCTAGCCCATAAAACATCAGGAGTCTTCTGTTCAGGGCTCCCTAGGCAGTGAGACATCCCTCCTGCTCTGCTCTCCCCCGAACCCCCTCACTTCTGTGTGTACTATTACTTCTGACCCTCATCCAATGCCTTTCCATGTTATTGCAGTAAGTAAATAAAGACTTAATTGCTACTTTCAGTTTGGCTCATTGTCATAACTGGCCACCTTCACACCTGGCATCTCTCTCTGACACTAGCAACCTCCTTCTCTATCAATTTAGTAGCATGAGGAAGCTAAAGAGACCAAGGCACAGTCTCGGCTTCAAATTTATTCCCTAGCCTCTGCTAAGATAGTAAACCACAAACAATATCACATCCTAGGAAGAACAGGAGAGTTTAGGGCCACTATTGTACAGCCATTTATTTTACCAGTCTGGCCCTTGGAAAAACTGAATAGGCCATGGCAGTTGATAGTGGAGTACCACAAAGTTAACTGGGGGGGCGCAACCTCAGACTCTGGTATTGAATATTATAGTGAACACATTTTGTTCAACATCCATTACAAAGGAAGAGCAGAAGCAGCCCATATTTTCCTGGTGTAGACAACAGTCATCTTAGAGTTCTGCTGTTTATTATGATATGGTCCAAATGGAACTAGACTATTTGAACATTCCAAAGAACATCAGGTAGGTCCACTATATTTTGATATCATGTTAATCAGACCTTTCGAGCAAAAGATGATAAGTACTCTGGATGTCCTGGTAAGACACAGGTGCTCCAGAAGATAGAAGATACACCGTACAAAAATTGAGGGGCTGCCACATCAGTGACTTTTTCAGGGATCAAATGGTCTGGGACATTCCTCTAAGGTAAAAATTAAGTTATTGCACTATGAAGCACCACATGTGGTTTTGAAGGCAACATACTACACTCAGGAATACTGTTCCAAATGATTTATCATGTGATGCAGGAAGCTGCCAGTGTTAGAGAGACCCAGAATAAATCCAGGCTGCAGCACAAACGATAATGTTGCTTATACCGTATAACCTGGTACTAGAGGTATATGTAATAGATAAAGACACCACAAGGAATATTTGGCAAGCCCCAGTAGGAAGGTGTAGTACAGTTTGGCAAACCCCAACAGAAAGTCCAAGGTTCTGAATCAAGACCATGTACTTACAGCACAGAACTGTACACCATTCCAAAAGCAACTCTTGGCGTGCTACTGGGCCCTGGCACAAACCAGGCTGTGTACACATTATCAGGGTAATATGTGACTAAAGGTGCCCATCATGAACTAGAGGCTGTCAGACCCACCAAGTTATAAGATTAAGCAGGCCCACCAGCAATCTGTTATAGAATGGAAATAATACACCTTGCATTAACCCCAAACAGATCCAGAGAGCAGAAGTAAACTAAATATGTGTCCCAGAGCTGCATGCAACTCATGATGGTTGTATGTATACTTTGCCCTCAGCTTACTCCTATGGCCTCATGGGAGTTCCCTATGACTAGCTGATGAAGAAGAAAAACTCAGAGCTAGTTTGTAGATGGGATGAGTTGATATTTTGGTACGAGCCCCAAATGAACTACTATTACCCTATAGCCATGTTGCGGGGAGGGTGGTGGCCAAAAGACAGTGATAAGGGGAAATTCTGGTTGGTAGAGCTTTGTGTGGAGAAAGAAGTGACCAAGATAAGGATATTTGTGGACTATGAACCCAAGAGCAATGCTGAATGGTCAGAGGCTGAGAGTACAGGATTGAAAGACTGGGGACAAGGAGGTCTGAGGGAAGAGACACATGGAGGGTCCTATGAACCAGGGCACAAAGGGAGAGGATCTTTGTATCACACATTAGTTGAGTGCAGGTAAAGCACAAAACAACCAAGTGGACAGGTAGACTCAGCCATTAGATGTCAACCAGCCTCTGTCCTCAGCCACCCCAGTGTTTACAAAATGGATACATGTGGCAAAAAATATATGCTATACATAGGTCTAATAGTTTGGCTCCCTCTTACCAAGGCTGATCTAGCTACTTTTGCTGCTGAATGTCTTGACCTGCCAGCAATAGAGGCAATGCTGAGGCTGCCAATATTACTATGCTGTGTTCTCAGTGAAATATATGGGTCAGGGAATAAGGGAGTAAAAACAGGAGTGGCTCCATTTACCATTACTCCTAACAACCCATCGGAGAAGTTGTGTTTCCCATCGCTGCAACGTTAGGCTGTGTGGGTCTAGAGATTCTGGTTTTCAGAGGTGGGTGTGCTTTTGCTAAGTCACACATTAAGGAAACCCCGTTGCCATTGAATTGATTCTGACTCTTTGCGATCCTATAGGACAAAGTAGAACAGCCTCATAGGGTTTCCAAGGAGTGCCTGGTGGATTCAAACTGCCGACCTTTTGGTTAGCAGCCGTAGCTCTTAACCACTACACCACCAGGGTTTCCTTACACATTAAGAGTCCCACTAAATTTAAGGCTACAGGTGGCACCTGATCATTTTTGGGATGCCTGTGCCAATAGGCAAACCCTGGTGGCGTAGTGATTAAAGTGCTACATCTACTACCCAAAAGGTCGGCAGTTCGAACCACCAGGTGCTCCTTGGGAACCCTACAGGGCAGTTCTACTCTGTCTTATAGGGCCGCTATGAGTCGGAATCTACTCAATGGCAAAGGGTTTTTTGTTTTGTTTTTTTGTGCCAGTAAACTGGAAGGCACGAAAGGAATTAACATACTGACGGAGATAATTGACCTTAATCGTTATGAGGATATAGAGTTGCTACTATATAATTTTGGCAGAAAGGAATACATTTGTCACTCAAGTGATCTGCTGTGGTATCTCTTGGTAATTTCTTGTCCACTTTTAACTAATAATGGACAAGTACAGAAACCATGGCCTGATAAAGTCGTGGGTACTCTGGAAATGGCAATAGTTAAATCAACTTTGTTAAGGGTTAGACCATGCTGGTAAACCCATGCACAGCCACTATCCCTGCCACCATAGCCTATTAAGTATGCTGTCTGGAGAAAGAGGTTAAAAGACATCAAAAGGCTGAGTTATCTAGCCCACCTGATTATTGAGAGCCTCTTCCACTATGAATGGCCTCTGGTGGTCATTTACATGGGACACAAATATCTTCAGATTTTGTTTTTCCACATACCTCTCCTCCCTTCACCTTGTTTCAATATTTCAGTAGGGCTTTTTCCAGGTTCCTGAGTATAAAAACCTATTATCAACTGCTCTTGAGTGCATGTAGGTCTACTTCTCAGGACATTTCTCCTTTTACACAAAGTAGACAATCATATATATGGCTCAAAGCTTAGCCCACAAACTGCGGGACTGTGGCGCAGCAGCCATCCATGTCTTCCTGTTGCCAGCATGAAATGTAGAACTATCCAAAAATAGAGCCCATATCTTTTTCTCTTCTGCTAACTCATGATAGTATTAATGGAAATAAAGAAAAGCAGTGGGAGTCTGAGTCACTGGCTCAGCTGAAGTAGTTTGTTGTGCCTTCTGAACCTGCTTGGGAGGGGGAAGAAAGGGCCTGGTTTCATGTATACCCGGAGTTGGCAAACCATAGCCCGTGGAACAAATCCAGCCAACCACCTGTTTTGTAGCTTGCACTCTTTGCAAGCTAAAAATGCGTTTTACATTTTTAAATGGTTGGAAAAAAATCAAAAGAAAAAGGATATTTCAGGACATATGAAAATTTTATGAAATTTAAATTTTTGTGTTAATAAATAAAGTTTTATTGGAATACAGCTATACTCATTCATTGACATTATTTATGGCCACTTTTCACTAAACCCCAAACCAAACCCATTGTCGTAGAGTTGATTCTGACTCATAGCAACCCTATAGGACAGAGTAGACCTGCCCCATAGGGTTTCCAAGGGTATAAATCTTTATGAAAACTGCCACAGCTTTCTCCGGAGGAGCAGCTGGTGGGCTTGAACTGCTGACTTTTTGGTTACCAGCCAAGCACTTAACCACTGCACCGCCAGGACTCCTTACTTTTGCATTACAGCAGCAGAACGGAATAGCTGTAACAGAAGCTGTATGGCCCTCAAAGCCTAATATATTTACTATCTGGCACTTTATAGATAAAACTTGCTGACCCTTGATACATACCACTTCCATTTTACAAAAGAGTGCACTGTGGCACATCCAATTTTGTGGTTCAGTGGATCAGAAAACATAAGTTCGGCAATTTGGGTAGCCTATGGTCAAGAACTCAATCCATTCTAAGACCAGCAGCCAGTCAGATTTTCTTTTCTAATGAACAGTTGTTGGCAGAGTAGAACATAGCCTTATTCCAAAACTCCAGGGTGTCAGTGTTGTCATTCTCCTATTGGAGTCTGCCAGGTGCTCTGTGTAGCATCTCTACCTGCCACAGACAGGTAGAGTAGACCATTGGTTCTGCTTGGTCACAGGGTCCACATGGCAAGACAGTCTGGCCTGCAGCCTGAACTGTCCCAGAGATCTTTCTTGTTTCAATTTCCATTAAAAACTGTCAGCTTTATGGAGCTACCCAAAAAATGGTTTTGGCTCCAAAATCCAAAGAGGGCCACAAAGCATTGTGAGTGGTACAAGGTACAGAAGCATCTCTCTCACTTTAAAAGGGATGTCCCAACATGCCTCAGACCACAGGTCCTGTGTAAGTTTCACTGATATTACAGGCCCTTGAACTTTTTGAATTTACCTTTCACCCTCTGGCAAGCATACATATTACTAAGGAATCTAGAGTGTTATTTCCTGCTCACCAGGTCTAATTAACATAATGTTGTCAATGTAATAGAAAAGTGTAGTGTTATTTGGGATAGCAAGGAAATTAAAGCCTCTCCAAACTCTATCACGACAGAGAGCAAAAGAGCTGAAAGTGCCCTGTGTAATGGACATAGAGCTGTGGCACCCGGGCCCCCCTTCAAGAAGGGATTTGTTGCCCTCGCTGCTGGGAATGATTGCAGCAGAAAGTCTTCAGCTGTCAGCCCCTTTACAGATTGCCTTAGCTGCCAAGAGCCATCTCACCCAAGGTTGCTGTCTTGCCAGAGCAGCCCACATCCAATGACAAATCAAGAGAGGAGCAAAAAAAGCCTGGCCATGGGACTTTGACTGGTCATTTTTGCTCCAGAATTCACCATGGGGTCAACTGAGGTTATTGTCAGATCTTCCCAATCCTGATTCTCCCTCCTTTGCACCGTTGTTGATCCCTAGGAAACATATTGAACAGTAAACCCCTTCTCAGAGGGTGCTGCCCAGAGAACCCGACTTGTGACCTCCCTGGAGCAAGAATGTAAGGGCATACTGTTGTCCCTGTTATGTAAATGCAAGCTGTTTCTGATTTCACTTACTGATGAAAATAGGAAAGAGTGCATTTTCTTGTCAGGTACCAGGGGTTCTGCTGATTTGCTTCAATAGAGATGCCATACCAAGAACCTCAGCTATGCAGGTATCGCCATGTAATTGAGTTTACAATTTACTGCCATTCACTGTGACCTACCTTGCCTTTGCACCATCTAACAGGTAAGATAAATGAAACGCAGTAGGAATAACAACCTCTGCATCTCTCAAGTCTTTGATGATGGCACTAATCTCTGGAGTTTATTAGGGTTGCAGTATTGCTTTAGGTTTACTATCTTGAGAAAAAAGTTGTAAGTCCTCCACTCTTCCTAACATAAAAGCCCTCACTCCATGGGTCGGGAAATCAATGTCAAGATTCTATCATTTATGAAGTATATCTATTGCTACTGTATATTCTGAGACTTGGGGGTGTGATGGTTAATTTTATCCATTAACTTGGCCTGGCCAGGCTATGATTCTTGGTGCTTTAGCAGACACTGGACTGGTTGCTGTTCTGTAATGTAACGTGATATAATGTAATCATCTTCCATTATGTGATCTGATGTAATCAACCAATCAGTTAAAAGGGGAGGTTCCTTGGGATCTGATGTAATCAACCAATCAGTTGAAAGGGGAGATTCCTTGGGGGTGTGATCTGCCTCCAGAATATAAATGGATGTTCTGGCAGAGTTTGCTGTCTCTCTCTACCCTACACTCTTCTCTTTGCCTGACCTGTGGATCTTGGGATGTAGGTTTGCAGAAGTCTCTGCCCTACCCACTGCAGATTTGGATTTTATAACCCCATGCAATCTCATTAGCCAGCAGAGGTCTCCAGCCTGCCATCTGACCTACAGATTTGGGACTAGCCAGCTCTGACAATTGTGTGAGCCATTTCCTTGAAGTTAATCAGTCTGTGTGTGTGCTTGTGTGTGTGTGTGTATATATATACACACACACACACACAGAGTCATGTGTAATGTTGGTTCGGCAGGACCCATGTGTTCATGCAATGTCCAAATCACATTACATCTTATTTCACAGAATATATGATGAACATTAAGTGATGCGAGATTCTGTGCGTGTGTGTGTGTGTGTGTATATATATACATACACATACCCATTGTCATCGAGTCAATTCCAACATATAGCAACCCTATAGGACTGAGTAGAACTGCCCTGTCTTAGTTATCTAGTGCTGCCATAACAGAAATACCACAAGTGGATGGCTTTAACAAAGAGAAATTTATTCTCTCACAGTCTAGTAGGTTACAAGTCCAAATTCAGGGTGTCAGCTCCAGGGGAAGGCTTTCTCTCTCTGTCAGCTCTGGAGGAAGATTCCTTGTCAACAACTTTCCCCTGGTCAAGGAGCTTCTCAGGCACAGGGGCCCCAGGTCCAAAGGATGTGCTCTGCTCCTGGTGCTGCTTTCTTGGGGGTATGACGTCCCCAACTCTCTGATTGCTTCCCTTTCCTTTTATCTCTTGGGAAATAAAATGTGGTGCAAGCCACACTCCAGGGAAACTCCATTTACCTTGGATTAGGGAAGTGACCTGAGTTAGGGTGGTGTTACAACCCCACCCTAATCCTCACAACGTAAAATTACAATCACAAAATGGAGGACAACCACACAATACTGGGAATCATTGCCTAAACCAAGTTGATTCGCACATTTTTTGGAGGGTCATAATTCAGTCCATGACATGCCCTACAGGGTTTCCAAGGAGTGGCTGGTGGATTTGAATTGCCAAACTGCTGACCTTTTGGTTAGCAGCCATAGCTTTTAACCACTGGATCACCAGGGCTCTCTCTCTCTGTCTCACTGGTTTCTCTCCTCTAGAGAACCCAAACTAAGACAGGGGGAAAACCACAGGATGGGTCCACAGTTCCACTGGACCCACTATTAGACAAATTTGAGCCAAGACTCTGTCACTTAAATTCCATTAGTTCACGTCTGATTGATGGACTGTGGTTGCATTTTAGGTCTTCAGGAATTAGTGATTAAGTTCAAATTTCTCAGCTACGTCTCCCCCAAATGCTTCCTTCTCTTTTCTGAAGATCTCATTTCTTCCCTACCATAAAATTCGACTGCAAGTTCTGTCATCTTGGCCACAATTCCCTCTGAGTAAGGCTTGAGAGAACATTCATGATACATAGCTGTGGCCACATGATAGGGATCTTCTCTTAAAGAAACCTGGGCTCTTCTCAGATAACTAGATGTGGTTATATGAACTTGGTTAGGTCTATACTTTAAACGCATCATCAAGAAAGACCAACCCAGAAGAGGACATAATGTTTGGTGAAGTAGAAAACCAACGAAAACTAGGAAAACCCTCAATGAGATAGATTGACATAATAGCCGCAGCAATGGACTCAAACATAGTGTGGGACAAAGAACTCAATTTGGCCTTTTGTCTCTAGTTTCTGAAAATAACCCTTAGCAATCAAGGTGCTTTTTGTTTTGGTTTTTGTAGAACAGCTAGGCAACATTTAAACGTGTGCAAAGTTGGGAATCCCAAACTCATCACCTAGCGCCAGGCCTCAGGAAGGGAGGCGGCATGATATAGTAGGCCTTAGAACATATGGAAGCATGCGTAGCAGAGTTTTCAGCCATCTACCTAGTCTACCTAGCCAAGGGGAGTGGGGATCAGCTAAAGGAAGGCCTGCTGAGTCCCTCACCTTTGGTACAAAGTAAAGTACACATGAAGGAGTCATCATCTCCTCTTGGACAGCGTTTTTGAGTCACAGGGGGGACTGACTCAAAAATGGATCCACATTTGTTCAGGAATGCTCTCTGCTTCTTTTTGTAAGTACTAAAAGTTACTTTTTATATGCTAATGTTCTGGGAGAATCTTCTGTGTTCAGGCTCTGATTGGATGAATGTAGTGGATGCATGGAGTGGTTGATGCCACTAGATGAATTTCTCATTCTAGCAGACTTATTGCTGCTTAAAATTTTGAGGCCAATTTTGTCTTTATCACGGATACCAATGATTGTAAAGATGGCACAGGACTGGGCAACATTTCTATTTTATATAAGATCACCATGAGTCAGAGCCAACTTGATGACAACTAACAACTACAGGTCTAGGGAATTGGTGACTGTGAATATCTATAACAGTGACTCAAGGTAGGTTTATGACTAGCAATCTTAGAATTTTCTGCCTAAGTTAAACAGCGCCTGCCTATTTATTTCTTTTCTAGGGATACTCCCTGATCAGTTAGCCACTGTACCAAATCTCCGTTGTTCAAAACACTCTAAATACCATTCTTTTCCTGTAGCTTATTGTGATAATTGTGCCTACCTTGTCTCTGACAGTTAAGCCTGACCATCTGGCCTCTACTAACCCAGGATCCCATTAACTCCAGTGATATCAGAGAGCCTAATCTGTGTAAGCTCCCACCCTTAACAATCTTCTCTGGCCTACAGAGAACAGTCTCCACAGAAATCTTCAAAGACAGTGATATTTCTTCAAGAATGTATGTCTTAATACACCAAATAAAGGGAATGTCCTCTGGGTCCACCCAAGGGATATGGTTAGGGAGTGGCTGAGGAGCTCTGTGTCAACACTCTAAGTTTCCCAAGCCTTTGGATTCCTTCCTCAGTAGTATGCCAGAGAAGTTCTGGTATTTTGACCTCATTAACTATAGGGTATGGTTGAGTCCCCGCCTCGATAAACCAACCTAGTTGATTATTAAAACCACTTTCAGGTGTTCAAGCTACATTAAGTCTAAAATTCTGGGTAAATGCATCCATGAATTCATGTCCCTCAGTCTAGCGGTTCTATATATCTTACCCAAGCTCCTACTGATTAGAAAGTTCTTGTGGCTCTTTCAGTGTGTCCTCTTTGAACAGGTATTTTACCTTTCCCTTCAGGTTACGTTTTGGATGAATTCTCCTTATGGGTTTAGAAGCAATGAAAGAATGCTGAAAATTGGCATCAATTTGAAAGACTCAGGGAAATTTTGAAGTTCAAAGTCCCCAGACTCTGCTAATATGCCACTATTATTTTTTTCAGGGTCCTGTTTCTTCCTCAACAGTGCCGTAATTATAATTGTACCCCAGGATTGGTCCTCAGCTGTATATTCCTGTAACTAGGGGAAATAAGAGCCTGCTTCAAAGATGTCACAGTGGATTTCTGGTTCTCTATACATACTCTTAATTGAATGTTCAAAGCTTTTAACTTCTCTTTTTCTCTATGTATGCTCTATAGGGCCATAAGAAGCCAGGCAACTCCACAATCCTTATAATCACTATTGTTGCCATAGTGACTAAGTGCCACAGCCATTTGTTCTTTTATAGCTCTTGTCCTCCACTGCACTCTATCCTGTGCTACCACCTGTGATAACTTGAAAAAATCATGAAAGCATTACATACTGTTGCTTACCCATATTCCATTTCTCCCTGGAAGAAAGTTTATTCTCACACTCTTCAGATATGTGAGAAACCAACCCCAGAATACTATTTGGAGGGTTTGTTTTCTTTGGTCAATTATGGGACAAATTACAGTATCAGTCAAGGTCCCAGTAGGAAACTGAAGGCATACAAAAATTAGAATAATTCTAGGAGAGTTTAATAAAGGAATTATTCACGAAGGTGTGGGCAAGGTGAAGGAAAACTGTAACGGATAGTAACCAAAAAACTGATAACAATCTCTGGACCCAAAGGGAAGAGAGGAGGGAGTAGTTCCTGGAGCCCAGAAAGAAAGAGTCACATAGAGGCTTGCCTTGAGAGGAGTAAAAAAAAAGACCTTCAATTAAGAGATACAGCCAGCCCACGAGAACCCTGAAGAGGAGAGTTAGGGGTATAAATATGCACTTTCTTCCACTCCTCTGATCTCTCACTAGGGCTTTCCATTGGCTCAGTGCACCAAAAAGCCTCAGAGAAAAAGAGCCCATTGGTATGATAAATGCACCCCTTAAGTAATAAATACAGTCCCTGAGCCCTGGTGGCCCAGTGGTTAAGAGCTAGAGTGCTAACCAAAAGGCCAGCAGTTCAGATCCACCAGCTGCTCCTTAGAAATCCTATGGTGCAGTTCTACCCTGCCGTAAAAGATTGCTATGAGTCAGAATCGACTTGACAACAACGGGTTTGGTTTTTTTTTTTTTTTTTTTTTGGTCTGAAGGCATAGAGCAGAATGAAGAAGAGTGAAAAGTATATTCAGAGGGGCAAATGGAATATACCTAGTACAGGGATTAATAGAAACCTAAATGATAGGACTCCAGCCTCCTTCCTCAGTCACAGATCTAGAACACTGATATGATTCTTCTTAAAATTGAATACCCCCAGAGGAAAGATCTACAAATAACGACTTTGAAAATCTCACAGTGAAAAAGTAGGCTTATTGTCCAGTTACTCTACAACAAACTCATTGGTGAAAAGCCTTTTCCCTGTAGGGACAATGTCAGATCGATTTTTTAGTGTCTTTATCTTAAATATGAAAGTATAGTAATGAAAACTTATTACGTGGATGATGGATCAAACAATCACACAGGGTAAAAAAAGAACTAGGAGATTTAGAGACAAAACAGGGAGCATAAGAAAACTTCCAGATATTATCAGTATCCTTAGAGGGCCAAGAAGAAAAATGTATCCATGAAATAATAAATAGCCATTTAAAAAAAAGTGAGAAAGAAAAAAAGATCAAAATTTAAAGTTCATTGGAAAGGTTGGAAGATAAAAGACAAAAAATATATATATGGACAAGAAAAGAGATAAGAAAATTTTAAAAGGAATTCAGAGAATTCAACAGGTTACTGATAGGTGTTCCTGGGGCAGGGTTGGGGTGGGGGGGAGACTGAATAAAATTATCAAAGAAACAATATGAATTATGAGACAATTTCCCAGCACTGAAATTCTTGAATCTCAGTGCTGAAAGGGACCCCATTTTCCACATAATGATTGGGGGGGAAATCATTCCCAAGGCACATCATTGCAAAGTTTCAATACATTAGTAATCAGTAGATCCTTTCAGAGCATAAAAGTAGACCACATGCATAGTTTCTGAAATCATCATGGCATAGGACTTCTCACCTGCAACACTGGAAGCTAGAAGACATTGGAGCAATATCTTTAAAATCAACTGTGATGGTGTAATAAATATTTCAAACATAAAAAGCATCTGATTTATTTCATTTGCACCCTTACTCAAGAAAGGATGGACAGAACATATGTGTTAAAAAAAATAATATAAGGAAGAACTAAACAAGAAGCAAGACATAGGATTCAGAAGACAGGGAATCCAACACTGGAAAGCAATACAGGGATTTCTCAGAATAATAGCTATAGCAGACCCAGAGAGCAACTAGTCCAAACTGGAGTTGGAGAATAAAGGTGTCTAGAAGAAATGGATTCAGGAAAAATAAAGGGATCTAACAGACCATTTGCTACCTTTGACTATACGGAAAATTATACTGAGAGCTGTTTTACAAATCTGTTGAATTCGGGAAGAATTAGTTACAAGTCCATTGAAAACAAAGCAAAAAAATTAGTCAACAATTAACTCTTGGAAATACAAAAAGTTGTTCATGTGAGGGAATGTAATTGTCATACTCTACTTAGCTCAGCTGTGCACCGTATTTACATAGTCAAAATAATGTGAACACTGAAAATGGATTTAACAATATTGGGAGAATGTAGGGGAGGGAATGAGGGCATTAGGTAACTAAATCTTTGACTAACATAAGAAGTTCATTGATAAGATCTAAAATTAATCAAGCAAAAAATAATGGTGCAATTAAATTATTTGTAGCTTCCTGAGACCTTGCCAAACCAGCCCAGACTCTATTCCTCACACTGTCTTAGTGCCGGCCCAGGGCAATATTATCATCTCAGAGTAGGGGACATGAGGCTGTGGAGTACAGGTAAACATTTAACAATCAGCTCTCTAGGAGCTGATTTGTAATATTTGCCCATTTGCATGATGTAAATACTCTCATCACAGCCAATTTTAAGCTACCAACATGATGGCAATGAACATAGAGTTGGGAAGAGACACGCACAATAGACTCTCACAAGCTGATCTGAGCCAGCTCCAGCACACCACTGTATGGGGGGTAGGGCTCATCCTTCCTCACCTGGGATCCTTTCAATCTTCTCAACAACTGTCCCTCTTCTGATTATAAGCTCCAAAAGCACATTTCCTCATCCCAGTCTAATATCTTCACACATCTCCCCAAATCCTTCTCTACAAGAAAAACCGAAGATATAATCTTGCTACTGTAATATGTCATTTTGTTATCAAATCTTATGATTATCTTGTCTTAAAGCATGTTTAGGCTGATAGGCCTGAAGGGGAAGTTCCACGCAAGGAATCTTCTTCTCTGGTATTCCCTAGTGAAATGGAGTAAGATCTAAAACAAGATTTTACAGCAGTCTAGCTGGAAATCATCAGAAACCTTTGCTTACAACCAGATGGCTATTTTATTTATTATACTCTTTATATTTATTCTCCTGCTTCCTCTTTTAGTAAAGTCTTTTTGTAAGTTTTAGCTTCATTCACGTAATGAAATACTAGAATCGACTCGATGGCACAGGATTTGGTTTTGTTTTTTAAGATTTTTTTTTAAATGTATTTTTTTTAAATAAAAAGATAGTCACAATCATTTACTAAGTAAAATATAGCAAGTTGCCAAAGAGCACACAGTGAATGACCTCTCTTTTTGAAAGTATATAAGCATAGAAAGATAGAGGTAGCTTTGGGACCATTGAGATGCAGCAGCCTACCTATGGACATAAATATTCTCTTCATGATAGTCACTCCTAGCATCATCCTTTTAAATCATCATTGCAATATCAACAGAGAGGCACCCTGGAAGTGTACTGGGAGGCAAGAACTTTTTTGAGGAGGAACATAAGCAGAAGAGGGAAACCATGTGGATGCCACAGAATGACGCAGGTACGATTTCAACTTTTTATTGTAGAAAATTTCAAACATATGAAAAATAGACAGAGTAGTATAATGAACCTTCATGTGTTTAACTTAACATTTATCAACTTGTGCCCAATCAATCTATCAATCTTGTTTCATCTATAGCCACATCTGCTACCTCTTCTCAGTGCTGGATTATTTTAAAATAAGTCCCAGATATTATGTAATTTCATTGTAAAATGTTCATTATGTATCTCTAAAAGCTAAGGAATTTCTTAAAATATATATCTTCAGTATAGTATCATACCTAAAAATTAACAATAATTACCTAATATCAAAAAATATCCCAGACAACCTTTCAGCTCAGGAATGAGGCCACTCCTGGGTTCACCCTTCAGCCAAAGATTGAACAGGCCCATGGAACAAAACAAGACTAAAGGGGCACACCATCCCTGGGGCAGGGACTAGAAGGCAGGAGGGAACGGAAAAGCTGGTAATAGGAACCCAGGGCTAAGAAGGGAGAGTGTTGACATGTTGTGGGGTTGTTAACCAATGTCATAAAACAATGGGTGTACTAACTGATGAGAAACTAGTTTGTTCTGTAAACCTTCATCTAAAGTTCAAAGAAAAAAAAAATCAAGTCGTTGTTCCAATTTTCCCAACTATCTCTTGATATATATATATTTTTTATTTGGTTAAATTAGGATCAAAATAAAGCGTAGCCATTGGGTGATTCACTTTGCTTTGCATCTCTTTGTCTCTTTAGGTTTCCAACTTTTTTGTTTTTTCTTGAAATGTATTTATTGAAGAAGGCAGGTCCCACTATCTAGACTGATTGTAACCTCATGGTGTCATTAAACGTGTTCTTCTTTCTTCTTCCTGAAAAGTGTTAGCTAGATCTAGAGTCTTGATCAGATTCAGGTTCACTTATTTTGTCTAGACTGTTGCATAGGTGATGTTCGTTACTTCCATCAGTGCAAACATAATGACTGATCTCTTTTTTGTGATGTTAGCAGATATTTGTGATCATTGCCTAGCTCCACTAATTTATTAGGGGTTGCACAACAGTGCTATTATAAGTCTCTGTTCACAATACTTGGAATACTTTTATTAAGGTAAACTTTCCCTCATCAACTATTTGGTTTACCCTAAAGCTTTTTTTAAAGCATAGTTTATATTAAAAAATGCAGAATAATACTTGATTTTTTCCCTTCATTTACCAATTTTCAAAGTATTTAATTGATTCTGTCATCTTCTAATGTTGACCAATGAGTTTGTCCATAAATTTATTTGATATATTTCAATTCATTTCAGATACTGAAAATCAAACTGGCCAGTGAAAACCTACCAGGCTGGATTCTGAGTCCTTTTGACCCATCCCTAGGAGTCTTTGATTGCTTCCTCACTTTCTGTTACGACAAGATGTTCCAGGCTCATATTGTACAGTGCCTGCCCCAGTCCTGTAGTCAGTCATTTCTTCAAAGAGATGTGGCTCCTTCTAGTGGGAAATGGTGTTTTGAGACCACAATCTGAATGCTAACGGTGCTTATTCCAACTATGATTACCACTGTTTCTCAGCCTTTTCAGAGGAGAGAGCTAAAAAAAATATGTTTTTTAAAGTTCACATTGACGCTTCTATGAAAATCAAGACTATAGGGTTTTTAATTTAACCTTTGATCTTCTATATTTCCTTTTCCCATGCTGAAAAATTCAAGCAATTAAAATAAGCCAGAATAACTTATTTGATTTATCCCATGATATGCATCAATAGAACCAGAATAGCAATATCAACATCTCATGGGAACGTTTAAAGGATCTCTTGAGGACTCACAGAAATAATTTTTCACAAGGGTCTTTAGGGGGCTGAATATCCTGTCTGAAGGCAAGAAAAGGCTATAGCAGTTGTCACAGTGGTTGTGCCACTATTTATACCCAAAATATGGTGAGCCCCAGGATGAACAGGTTACATATACATTAGACATATTGTGGACCAAGAGCCTTAGCTGCAAATGATGCAAAATAGTGTCTATGAAAACAGGCAAGTTCTAAATAAGCCCTTTTCAAACACTTTTAAAGAGAAAAACTAATCAATTGAGGATTTACTATAATTTTTCTTTTCCTTATATTACTGATTAAACAAATCAGCTATACGCTAATTTCAAAAATACTAACATTAGTCTGATATTTATTTCAGGTTCCTAATTACATAATTCTAAGCCCCGAAGTTAAGCTATTGGGAGGATGAGCAATATCAGTTTACTGGGTGGCAGGGGAAAACTAGAGGGAGAACTAAACAGTGCTTTAGGTTGTACCCCCAAAGTTTAATGGTGCCAGTGATGTCAAAGTGGATGATGATCAAGAAAAAAAGGCAAAAATACCACCCAAGCAGCCCCTGTTTGACAGGATACCCACAAGAGACAGAATTCCTTTCTACTGAAGGGTTCTTTCTTCCCCAGTGAATACTGAGAGGGCTAAGTCAGAATTTACTCTTATTTTTATCCCAGGATTTAGAGGAATTTTTATGTTACCTTACAAGCTGATGTCCAGTATGTGTGATTTACAAATATCCATGTCTGTCGTTTAAGCAACTAGCTCATTTCATTTCTTTCAGAACTCTTCCTACAGGACTGAATGTTCAGAGGTAATTTCTGAAGGAAAACACTGACAGACTGAAAGGTTACCTTCAAAATATTTGTCTTCATTAATCTTCCTGAAAGGCCATGTTGCCTTAACTTTATATCACACTCTTTCCTCCACTCACTAAATTTGGCCTGAGTCTGTATTAAAGCCCACATTATTGTCTGCTGACTTCCAGGGAAACTGTTAAGCACCAAGAAAGAAAGCACTTAGCTGCTTTTAGTCATGACCAATGGTTTGCTCCTAAGAGCCTAAAAGGATCAGAAGGGGGTAGGGCAAGGATACAGAAAACCTTTAATAGATCACCACAGGACTTCTGATCTTGCTTATAGGGAGACCACCAGTAATACTGACAGTTAATGCTCATAATTGATGTTGCTGTAATTCTAGATGGAGTGTAATAGTATGTATATTTAATGTATGATATCTTTATAAAACTTATGTCGCTTCCTGCTCCAATGCCTCTATAAACTGCTGCAAAGAAATAGAAGGAAATGGCACCCATGTTCTCCTTAGTCTCTCCCTGGAGCATTAACCTCTTCCTGGAGGACTTTTCCACCGCTTTTTCTCTGTAGCGGTTTGGGAGAAGCCCTGAGATCAATTTAAAAAAAAAAAACCAAACCTGTTGCCGTTGAGTGGATTCTGACTCATAGCGACCCTATAGGACAGAGTAGAATTGCCCAATGTTACCGCAAAACACGGATTCATGCTGCCTGCCACAAAGCCAACACTGAGACAGGAGTGAGGTAAGCAGCAAAAAAGAGGGCTTTATTATATACACGGATACAAGAGACAGAGGGGAACGGATTCCTCCAAAGTCTGTGTCTGCTGGAGACTGACCAGAGGGTTTTGTAGGGCTAGGGTTTAGGCTTAAAGAATCCGGAGAATGGCAGTTCCCCTTTGCGGGGGGAGGGGGCATGTTGATCACATTTCAGACATGTTGACCTTCTGTGGGTATTCTTTAGAGGTCCTCTGATGCCATCCTGGTTTTAGTCACAAGATGGGGCCCCCATTGTTTGGTTGTCTCATCCCAGATCTTATTGATTGTTGTTCTGCTTGTTCAGGAGGAACATAGGTTAATTTTAAACTTTATTGAATCATAGAGAAAGGGAGAGGGAAGGGAGGAAACAAACCGCAAATCACAAAATCAGCAGGGTATGTAAAAGCTAACTATGCAAGCCATGCAGAAACAATGCTACAATACCCAGGACGTTAGGACCCTACAATCTCTTTCTCACGCTGCCCGCCCCTTTCACATACAGTTTCCAAGGAGCACCTGGTGGATTCGAATTGCTGACCTTTTGGTTAGCAGCACTAGCATTTAACCACCACACCACCAGGGTTTCCCTGAGAACAATCCATAAACCAAACCCACTGCCGTCAAGTCGATTCCGACTGATAGCGACCCTATAGGACAGAGTAGAACTGCCCCATAGATTTTCCAAGGAGCACTGGCAGATTTGAACTGCCAACCTCCTGGTTAACAGGTGTAGCACTTAACCACTACACCACCAGGGTTTCCCTGAGAATAAAAAAAAGGGTTTCCCTGAGAATAGGTGGTATTAAATAAATAGATATTGTATAGAGACACTTAACCCATACAGATAAATCTAACTTGCTCACTGTTTTTGGAGTGCAAACAATAATGAGTACCATTTATAGGATTTGCCCTAGTTTACTTACTCTACAACGTGTCTTCCACCCAGTGTTACAGTGGAGGAAACTGACCTGGGGAGATTAAGTAACCTATTCAAGTTCACTCAGCTGGTAAGGAATTAGAACTATGATTAAAGCCCATATCTACCTGACCACAAAGCCAAAAGATATAATGTTCTTTATTTTCATCATCAGAAGCAGCCTTCACCAAGTACCTTAATGTCACAATCAGCCTTGAAATTCTCTCATAAATTGTAAGCATCTAGACAGCAGATTTATAGCCCAAATACCACATCGAAAAATGTTCTGGACAACTGATTTGGTGATAATTTAGTATAAACAGGCATAATCCTTACTTTCTAGTGTTTGGACTCCAGACAAAAATCTTTTTTAGAGGTATATCTCAAGTAAAAACAATGTTGTACATTCTGAGGTAAATAGTTGTTGCTATATGCAGGCCAGTCAATTCTGCCTCATAGCAACCCTATATGACAGTAGAACTGCCCCATAGGGTTTCTTAGACTGTAATCTTTATGGGAACAGATCAGCAGGTCTTTTCTTCAGCGGAACTGCTGGTGGGTTTGAACTCCTGACCTTTTGGGCAGCAGCCAAGTACTTAACCATTGCTCCACTAGGGATCCTTTGAGGTAAACAGTATGACCCTTAAAAGACTTCAGCAACAAATAATATCCCATTTTCAATATGATGTGCTTTCAGGGACTGTTGGTGGATGAAGAAAAACATGTGTAGACTTCATTATGGGCTCAGTTTAGTCTGGGAGTAAGCTAAGGGTTAACAGGTAGAAAGAATACATGGGTTAGTCTCACCTCCTACACTAACTGGCCCTTAGTTTTACCATATGTTAAAAGGGATTAACAATATGTACTTTACAGGGTTATTATGAGAACCAAAAAAAATGTCTTTTTCTTTGAACAGGGTCTAAAACATACTAGATGCTCAACTAGTACTGGCATTTAATTTTTACTCTTTTAAAACCCAACTCAAGAAAATTTTGCTGAGGCTTCTACCATATATCATGCAGCAACTGCAAAAACAGATTTAAAAAGTGTTTAAGACACAATCCCCAATAAACTATATGTGGAACTAGCTAACTCAATGCGATTAAAAAAACTGCTATCTTAATAATGGACAAAGTGGGGACACAAAAAAGAGAAAGGCTAATTCTTTCTTTGAGACATCAGAAATCTTTTGCAAAAACAGTAGAACTTCAATTTGTATTTGAAGGTAAGGAAAGAAATTATATGAACTTGGAAAGTTTCTAGTACAGACAAGGTTATGTAATAGACATCTCCATACCTTTCATCCACCCATTCACTCAAACATTTATTGAAAACTTAGTACGTTCCAGGCACAGCACAACATGCTAGGATCACTTTAAAATGATCGTAGTAGTAGAACCTGTCTAACTTCAGGGGGGATAATGTGAATTAACATCAGCCCATGACTGATCCCTATGAAGTGGAGGTCAGACATACCTCCGTCCTATGATCCTTTTTACCAATTCTGACACCAGCACTCTCTACTTCTACTTGCATTTGATAATCCACTGCAATGGCCACACAGAACTCACAGACCATACCTAAGTGGTTTATTAAGGATGCAACAGGTTACACCTCAGGGTCAGGACCAACAGGCTATACCTCAGGGTCAGGACAAACAGGCTATAGCTCAGGGTCAGGACCAACAGGCTATAGCTCAGGGTCAGGACCAACAGGCTATAGCTCAGGGTCAGGACCAACAGGCTATAGCTCAGGGTCAGGACCAACAGGCTATAGCTCAGGGTCAGGACCAACAGGCTATACCTCAGGGTCAGGACCAACAGGCTATACCTCAGGGTCAGGACCAACAGGCTATACCTCAGGGTCAGGACCAACAGGCTATACCTCAGGGTCAGGACCAACAGGCTATACCTCAGGGTCAGGACCAACAGGCTATACCTCAGGGTCAGGACCAACAGGCTATACCTCAGGGTCAGGACCAACAGGCTATACCTCAGGGTCAGGACCAACAGGCTATACCTCAGGGTCAGGACCAACAGGCTATACCTCAGGGTCAGGACCAACAGGCTATAGCTCAGGGTCAGGACCAACAGGCTATACCTCAGGGTCAGGACCAACAGGCTATACCTCAGGGTCAGGACCAACAGGCTATACCTCAGGGTCAGGATCAACACGCTATAACTCTGGATCAGGATCAACACACTATAACTCTGGATCAGGATCAGGAAGCATGTAAGCAAAATCTCCCTTCCTCGGCGCAGGACAGCTCTCTCAGGTTCTCTCTGCCACGGAGGACTCTGCTTGAACCCCTCGGGACAGGCTCCTCTTCGTGCTGCCATCTGTAACCACCAACTTTGCTGCTGGGCTTCTTCCAGGCCTATCACTGGCCGGCTCTGCTGCTGAGCCCCTTCTGGGCTTCTTGCTGTCTTTAGATTTACAGCCCTGACCCATGCTAGAACTCTTTTAAGAGGCTCCTTGCCTCCTCTCTCTCTCTCTCTCCCTATGCTTCTTCCCTCTTCTTTCTGCTTCTTGTCCTCTTCCATTTTTCTGTCTGAAGCCTCTGGGGTAGGCTGCTTATATCTACAACTTGTCAATATCAAGGCATGGCCCTCCCAACAGGGCCATGAACTGACCAATCCCCTCTTGGTAGGCCACAGGCAGTTCATTTGCATAGGAGGCTAGTTACTTCACTTGCATAGTCTATTGACCAATCCCTGCAAGGTGCATATCAATCACAGGGCAGGCTGCAGACTCCTGGCTGGACAAAAAGTATCAAACCTCAAGTTGTTTACAACTTGCCCAGGAAATGTCAATCAACCTGGACAAAAGTAACAGACCCTTTGGGGTAGAAACCTAGGACAAAGGTAATTCCTCAGGGCTTAGGGGGAAAATTTCTCAAGCTATTTTTCCAAAGAACCAAGGCAAAAGGCCACATAAAGGAACCCATTTTACCAAGAAAACCAACCAACAAAACCCATTGCCATCGAGTCGATTCCAATTCATAGTGACCCTGTAGAACAGAATAGAACTGCCCCATAAGGTTTCCAGGAAGAGGCTGGAGGATTCAAACTGCCAATCTTTTTATTTTTTTTAATTTAATTTTTTTTTTCGAACTGCCGATCTTTTGGTTAGCAGCCATAGCTCTTAACCACTATGCCACCAGGGCTCCCATTTCACCACAGTCACAAAAATTGAAATGACTTGGTACTTACTTCAAGGAGCTTGTTGTTGTTAGGTGTCATAGAGTCGATTCCAACTCATAGTGACCCTATATGCAACAGAACTTAACACTGCCCACTCCTGTGCCATCTTCACAATCATTGCTATTTTTCAGCCTGTTGTTGAAGTCACTGAGTCAATCAATCTCATTGAAGGTCTTCCTCTTTTTCTCTGACCCTCTGTTTTACCAAGCGTAATGTCATTCTCCAGGGACTGGTCCCTCCTAATAACATGTTCAAAGTAAGTATAACAAAGCTGTGCCATCATTACTTCGAAGGAACATTCCAGTTGTGCTTCTTCTGAGACAGATTTGTTCTTTCTTCTGGCAGACTATGGTATAATCAATATTCTCCGCCAACACCATAATTCAAATGCATCAATTTGTCTTTGGTCTTCCTTATTTTTGTTTACATTTTGCATGTATATGAGGCAAGTGAAAATACCATGGCTTGGGTCAGGTGCACCTTAGTCCTCAAAGTGACATCTTTGCTTTTCCACACTTTAAAGAGGTCTTTTGCAGCAGATTCGCCCAATGCAATATGTCATTAGATTTCTTGACTACCATTTCCATGGGCATTGATTGTGAATTCAAGTAAAATGAATTCGTTGGCAATTTCAGTATTTTCTCTCTTCATCATGATGTTGATTTTCGGTCCAGTTGTGAGGATTTTTGTTTTCTTCATGTTGAGGTGTAATCCATACTGAAGGCTATAGTCTTTGATCTTCATCAGTAAGTGCTTCCTCTTCACTTTCAGCAAGAAAGTTGTGTCATCTGCATATTGCAAGTTGTTAGTGAGTCTTCCTCCAATCCTCATGCTGCACTCTTCTTCATATAGTCCAGCTTTTTGGATTATTTGCTCAGCATATGGACTGAATAAGTATGGGGGACTTACAGTGTAGTAATTTATATAGGGGGACACTTTGCATTTTTATACTGAAATCTCTTATCACTTATATTTTTTAAAGTTATTAATAAAATACTTTGACATATTTGGGCAAATGGGTATTAAGTACATAATTCAGACCAATAATAAAGTAAAATAGAAATTCTAGCACCATTTTCATGCTCTCACAGTAATTTATGTCACACAGAAAAAATAATCATCTTATAAAATTTCACTTTCTTTTTCCCTCCTATCTTCATAAAATTAAGATTTCAGTTCAAGTCAACTTTTGAGCTTCAGCTGCATACAGTAGATATACAAAAAGGAACAAGACACATCTGCCTTTTAAGAGTGTACAATTTTAGTGAGGGTATGAAATCATCTATCTGCATTGGTTATGGAAAAATTCCTTCCCAAGACTTATCTTCAATGAGAACTTTAAGAGAAAAATAATAGAAAGCAAAGAGAATTTATCAAACTGTTTTTTAGTGCACCCACAGACTCATTTCTATCCTAATTTCCTCAGGCACACAAGAAAACCAAATTAAGTCTTGGTTTTATTGCCTGCTTTGGGCATCTTGACATGTTTCTGTGTAAACTTAAGTCTCTGTTTCCTTGGAACTGTCAGACAGCGGCATCTTGTATTTCTCACTAAGAAATTTTATAACAAAGAGGCAAAGGACATCAAGGCAATAAATAAATTGGAATGGCTTAAATAGACCTGGCACCCTTCCACAATAAGAGAGCTCTTCTGTTTCTCAGACCAGATTTTATTTTTTTTAAATCCAGCTCTACATAATTTTTAAGAGACATACCTAAAACACAGTGACAGAAATATAAAGGAAAACAATGGAAAAGATATATTAGGCATATACTATCCAAAACAAAGCTAGTGGAAAATAAATGTCAGACAAAATAGAAAGTAAGACAAGTAAAAATAAAGATGGACAGCATTATAGTAAAACAAATAATCTACCCAAAAGATACAGCAATCATAAATTTTTATGGGCCCAACAACAAAACAAAATAAAGCACCAATACTGTTACAAGTGTTGTTTTTGTTCTTAGGTGTCACCAAGTCAGTTCCGACTCATAGTGACCTTATGTACAACAGAGCGAAACACTGCCTGGTCCTGCGTCATCCTCATAACTGTTGTTACGTTTAAGTCCATCGTTACAGCCACTCAGTCAATCCATCTCATTGACAGGCTTCCTCTTTTTTGCTGACCCTCTACTGTTACAAGAAGAAATCGACAAATTTACAATCTTAGTAGGTGATTTTAACAAATCTTTATCAGACACAAACATACCAACGAAATAAAAAAGTGAGTAGGCTAGAGAAGATTTGAACAATAACATTAATGAACTTATACTTATGGATGGGTATGGCACCCTGCACTGAACAAATAGAAAACACACACACTGTGAAGTGTTCATGAGACATTTACAGAAATTGATCACAAATAAGTTACAAAACAAGTCCAACAAATTTTGAAAAATTATCTATTGAACATGTTACCTAACTCTAAAGCAACAAAGTTAGAAATCAATAATGGTGGAAAAAAGCAACTCAGACATTTACAAAGTTTTAAAGACATTCCTAATGACTCATCAGTTGATGAGGTACTCACAATAAAAAAAAAAAAAAAAAAACAGACATTACAAAATCTTCAGAACTGAATGATAATTAAGTTGTTGTTGTTAGGTGCTGTCGAGTCAGTTCCAACTCCTAGTGACTATATGTACAACAGAACAAAACACTGCCAGTCCTGCGCCATTTACACAATGGTTGCTAAATTTCAGCCCATTTTTTGCAGTCACTATGTCAATCCATCTTGTTGAGGGTTTCCCTCTTTTTCGCTGACCCTCTGCTTTACCAAACTTGATGTCCTTCTCCAGGGACCGGGCCCTCCTAATAACACGTCCAAAGTACAGTAGATGAAGTCTCGCCATCCTTTTGTCTAAGGAGCATTCTGGCTGCACTTCTTCCAAGACAGATTTGTTTATTCTTATGGCAGCCCGTGGTATATTTGATATTCTTTGCCAATGTCATAATTCAAATGTATGAATTCTTCTTATTCATTGTCCAGCTTTCACATGCATATGACGTGACTGAAAATACCATGACTTGGATCAGGTGCACCTTAGTCCTCAAAGCAACGTATTTGCTTTTTAACACTTTTAAAGTGGACTTTTGCAGCAGATTTGCCCCATGCAATATGTTGCTTCATTTCTTGACTGCTGCTTCCATGGGCATTGATTGTGGCTAATTCAGTAAAAAAAAAAAAAATTTTTTTTTTTTATTTCTCAAGAGCCGTAACAATGGGCTGAAACATCAATGATCATGTAGATGGTACAGGACCCGACGATGTTTCATTCTTTTATAAACTAGGTCACCAAGAGTTGGGGCCAACTTGATGGCTCCTAGCAACAATAATATATCAAAACATGTGGGACGCAGGCAAAGTGGATCTTAGAGGGAAATTTAGAGCCTGCATACCTGTTCATTTCTTTTTTTTCTTTTTAATTGAACTTTAGATGAAGGTTTACAGAACAAATTAGTTTCTCATCAAACAGTTAGTACACACATTGTTATATGACATTGGTTAACAACCCCACGACATGTCAACACTTTCCCTTTTCAACCCTGGGTTCCCTATTACCAGTTTTCCTGTTCCTTCCTGCCTTCCAGTCCCTGCCCCAGGGCTAGTGCACCCCTTTAG
Organism: Loxodonta africana; assembly: GCF_030014295.1. Lineage (NCBI taxonomy): Eukaryota > Metazoa > Chordata > Mammalia > Proboscidea > Elephantidae > Loxodonta > Loxodonta africana. Next base: position 75,969,237 of record NC_087352.1, read on the forward strand.
TCTAGTTTTGTTCCATAGGCCTGTTCAATCTTTGGCTGAAGGGCAAACCCCAGGAGTGGCCTCGTTACTGAACTGAAAGGGTATCCCGGGGCCATACTCTCAAGGTTTCTCCAGTCTCTGTCAGGCCAGCAAGTCTGGTCTTTCTTTTTGAGATACAATTTTGTTGTATATTTTTCTCCAGTTGTGTCTTGGACCCGCTATTGTGATCCCTATCAGAGCAGTCAGTGGTGGTAGCCAGGCACCATCTAGTTGTACTGTACTCAGTCTGGTGGAGGCCATGGTAGATGTGGTCCATTAGTCCTTTGGACTGATCTTACCCTTGTGACTTTAGTTTTCTTCATTCTTCCTTGCTCCCAAAGGAGTGAGACCAGTGGAATATCTTAGATGGCCGCTCACAGGCTTTTGAGACCCCAGGCACCACTCATCAAAGTAGAATGTAGAACATTTTCTTTATAAACTCTGTTATGCCAATTGATCTAGATATTCCCTGAGACCATGGTTCCCACAGCCTTTAGCCCAGCAATTCAGTCCCTCAAGGAGTCTGGATATGTCTATGAAGCTACCATGGCCTTGCCTTTTACAGGTTGTGCTGGCTTCCCCAGTATTGTGTACTGTCTTACCCTTCACCAAAGTTACCACTTATCTATTGTCTATTAAGTGCTTTTCTATCCCCACACCCCTTTCCTCCCTTGTAACTATCAAATATTGTTTCTTTTTGTATGTAAACCTTTTCATGAGTTTTTACAGTAGTGGTCTTATACAATATTTGCCTTTTGTGATTGACTTATTTCACTCAGCGTAATGTCCTGCAGATGCATGCATGTTATGAGATGCTTCACAGATTCATCGTTGTTCTTTAGCATTGTGTAATACTCCATTTTGTGTTTTTTTACCACAGTTTATCCATTCAACTGTTGAAGGGCATCTAGGTTGTTTCCATCTTTTTGCTATTGTGAACAATGCTGCAATGAACATGGGTGTACATGTATCTATTCATGTGACGATTCATTTCTCTAGAATATATTACTAGGAGTGGGATTGTTGGATCATATGGTATTTCTATTTCTAGCTTTCTAAGGAGGTGCCATATCATTTTCCAAAATGGTTCTATCATTTTGCTTTCCCATCAGCAGTGCATAAGAGTTCCAATCTCTCTGCAGCTTCTCCAATATTTGTTATTTTCTGTTTTATTGATTTGTGCCAGTAATGCTGGAGTGAGATGGTATCTCATTGTGGTTTTGATTTGCACTTTTCCGATGGCTAGAGATCGTGAGGATTTCCTCATGTGTCTGTTGGCCACTTGAATGTCTTCTTTTGTGAAGTGTCTGTTCGTTTCTTTTGCCCATTTTTTAATTGGATTTTTGGTCTTTTTGTTGTAGAGGTGTTGGATTTTCTTGTAGATTTTAGAGATTAGGCCTTGGTCTGATTTGTAGCCAAAATTTTTTTCCCAGTCTATAGATTCTCTTTTTGCTGTTTTAGTGAGGTCTTTTGATGAGCATAAGTGTGTAATTTTTAGAAGATTCCAGTTATCTAGCTTATCCTTTGGAGCTTGTATGTTGTTGATTGTGATCTAATGCTGTGCATTAGGGCCTCTAGCATTGATCCTAGTTTTTCTTCTATAAACTTTATAGTTTTGGGCTTTATATTTAGGTCTTTGATCCATTTTCAGTTAGTTTTTGTACATGGTGTGAGGTATGGGTCCTGTTTCATTTTTTTGCAGATGGACATCCAGTTTTGCCAGCACTATTTGTTAAAAAGACTGTCTTTTCCCCATTTGATGGACCTGGGGCCCTTGTCAAAGATCAGGTGACCATAGGTGGATGGATTTACATCTGGGTTCTCAATTCTGTTCCATTGGTCAATGTATCTGTGGTTGTACCAGTACCAGGCTGTTTTGACTACTGTAGCTGTATAGAAGGTTCTGAGGTCAGGTAGTGCGAGTTCTCCTACTTTCTTCTTCTTCTTCAGTAGTGCTTTACTTATCTGGGGCCTCTTTCCTTTCCATATCAAGTTAATGATAAGTTCTTCCATCACCTTAAAGAATGTTGCGGTATTTGAATTGGTATTGCATTGTATTTGTAAATCACTTTGGGTAGAATTGTCATTTTCACAATGTTGAGTCTACCTATCCATGAGCATGGCATTTTTTTCTGTTTATGTAGATCTCATTTGGCTTCCTGCAGTAGTGCTTTGTAGTTTCCTTTGTATAGGTCTTTTACATCCTTGGTGAGATTTATTCCCAAGTATTTTATTTTATTTTTTATTATAAATGGTATCGTTTTCTTGATTTCCTTTTCATCGTTCTCTTTATTGGTGTATAGGAATGCAACTGATTTTTGTATGTTTACCTTGTATCCTGCTGCTCTCCTGAATCTATTAGTTCCAGTAGTTTTCTCGTGGAGTCTTTTGGATTTTCTTAGTATCATATTATCCACAAATAGGGACAGTTTATCTTCTTTGTTACCAAGTGGATGCCCTCTATTTCTGTTTCTTGCCTTAATGCTCTAGCTAAGACTTCCAACACAATGTTAAATAGTACTAGGGATAAAGGGCATCCTTGTCTTGTTCTTGTTCTCAGGGAGAATGATTTCAGCCTCTCTCCATTGAGAACAATGTTGGCCGTTGGTTTTGCATAGATGCCCTTTATTATGTTGAGAAATTTCCCTTCTATACCTATTTTATTGAGAGTTTTTATCAGGAATGGGTGTTCGACTTTTGTTGAATGCCTTTTCTGCGTCAATTGAGATCATCATGTGAGTCTTTTCTTTCCCTTTGTTTATGTGGTGGATTATGTTGATTAATTTTCTAATGTTGAACCATCCTTGCATACCTGGTATGAATCCTACTTGGTAATGGTATTTTTTTGTTTTTATGTGATGCTAGAATTCTATTGGCTAGAGTTTTGCTGAGAATTTTTGCCTCTATATTCATGAGAGCTATTGGTCCATAACTTCCTTTTTTTGTAGTCTCTTTGCCTGGTTTTGGTATCAGGTTATGCTGGCTTCATAGGATGAATTTGGAAGTATCGCTTCCTTTTCTACGTTCTGAAACAGTTTGAGTAGTACCGGTGTAAGCCCTTCTTTGAATGTTTGGTAGAATTCTTCGCTGAAGCCATCTGGGCCAGGGCTTTTTTTTGGTTGGGCGTTTTTTTTTTTTTTATTATTACCTTTTCAATCTCTTGTTATGGTCTGTTCAGATTTTCAACATCACTTTGTGTTAGTTTGGGTAGGTAGTGTGTCTCTAGAAATTTGTCCATTTCCTCTAGGTTTTCAAATTTGTTGGAGTATAGTTTTTCGTAATACTCTGTTATGATCCTTTTTATTTCAGTTGGGTCTGTTGTAATGTCCCCCATTTCATTTCTTATTTGGGCTATCTGCATTCTCTCCTGTTTTTCCTTTGTCAATTTGGCCAGCCGTTTGTCGATTTTGTTGATCCTTTCAAAGAACCAACTTTTGGTTTCATTGGTTCTATTGTTTTTCTGTTCTCTATTTCATTTATTTCTGCTCTGATCTTTATTATTTCCTTTCTTCTGGTGGCTGTGGGCTTCTTTTGTTGTTCTCTTTCTATTTGTTCAAGTTGTGTAACTAATGTTTTGATTTTGTCCCTTTCTTCTTTTTTGATGCGTGCACCTATTGCTATAAATTGACCTCTGAGGACTGCCTTTGCTGTGTTCCAAAGGTTTTGTTATGATGTGTTTTTTCATTCTTGTTTGATTCTAGGAAACTTTTGATTCCATCTTTGATTTCTTCTATTACCCACTGGTTTTTAAGCAGGGTGTTATCCAGTTCCCATGCAACTGACTTTTTTTCCTTACTCTTCTTGTTGTTAATTTCTACTTTGACAGCATACGGTCAGAGAAGATACTTTATATTATCTCAATGTTTTGGATTTGTTGAGGGTTGCTCTGTGGCCTAAGATGTGGTCTATTCTGAAGAACATTCCATGTGTGTTGGAAAAGGTAGCTGTTGGGTGGAGTGTTTTATATACGTCTGTGAGATCAAGGGAAACCATGGTGGCATAGTGGTTAAGCGCTATGGCTGCTAACCAAGAGTTCAGCAGTTCAAATCCACCAGGCGCTCCTTGGAAATTCTGTGGGGCAGTTCTACTCTGTTCTGCAAGGTTTTTATGAGTCGGAATCGACTCGAAGGCAGTGGGTTTGGGTTTTTTTGGTTTATGAGATCAAGTTAGCTGATTGTGCTGTTTAACTCTCCTGTATCTTTGTCGAGTTTCTTTCTAGATGTTCTGTTCTTTACTGAGAGTGGTGTGTTGAATCTTCTACTATTATTGCGGAACTGTCCATTTCTGTTTTCAGTGCTGTTAGAGTTTGTTTTATGTATTTTGGAGCCCCGTCATTGGGTGGGTCGCTGTTTATTATGGTTAAGTCTTCATGATGGATCATCCCTTTAATCATTATATAGTGCTCTTCTTTGTCCTTTACGGCGGATTTTGTTTTAAAGTATCTTATCTGAGATTAGTATTGCCACTCCTGCTCTTTTTTGATAGTTATTTGCTTGACATATTTTTTTTCCATCCTTTGATTTTTAATAAATTTACGTCTTTGTTTCTAAGGTGTGTCTCTTGTAGACAAAATATTGATGGATCCCGTTTTTTTAATCCATTCTGTCACTCTGTTTCTCTTTATGGGTGCATTTAGACCATTTACATTCAGTGTAATTATTGATAGGTGTGAGTTTATTGCTGTCATTTTGTAGTGCTTTTTGTTTATGGTGCTAATATTTTCTTTGTTCCTCTTACTCTCCTGTGCTGAGTTCCTTTTGTTTATGGATTTCTTTCTTTTTTTTTTTTTTTTGTAGATTTTGTTTTTATTGAGACTTTATGTTTTTCTTCTTTATTTTGATGAGTAGGTTTGTTAACTTTCTTTGTGGTTACCTTGAAATTTATCCTTTTCTTCCTAGGTTTGAACCAGCCTATTATTATTTGGTATCACCTTGCATTCCTCTCCATTATAAAGTTCTATACCTATACCATTTATTCCCTCTTTTATTGTTCTGATGTTGTCATTTACAGATTAACCTCTCCAGTTCCCTGTTGCAGTTGTTTTGGTTTTGGATAGTCCTTGAGAGTTCATTTCCTAGGTTGGTATCTGGCTGGTACAATCTTACATCCTAGATTCAGGCTGTGGTCTGATGTTTGTTCTCAGACCGAAGGACTCCCTTTAATAACTCTTTTAAGCTTGGTTTGGTTTTTACATATTCCCTTAATTTCTGTTTATCTGGAAATGTTCTAACTTCACCATCATATTTGAATGAAAGTTTTGCAGGATATATTATTCTTGGTTGGCAATTTTTTTCTTTCAAGGTTTTATATATGTCATCCCATTGCCTTCTTGCCTGCATAGTTTCTGCTGAATAATCAGAGCTTAGTCTTATTGTTTCTCCTCTGTATGTGACTTTTTGTTTTTCTCGAGCTGCTCGCAGAATTTTTTCTTTGTCTTTGGTTTTAGCAAGTGTGATTATGATATGTCTTGGTGTTTTTCTTTTGGGGTCTATCTTATATGGGGTTCGTTGAGCTTCCTGGATGGTCACCTTTTCATCATTCATGATATTAGGGAAGTTTTCTGCCAGCAATTCTTCAATGATCCTCTCAGTGTTTTCCGTTTTCTCTCCCTGTTCTGGAACTCCGATCACTCGCACATTTTTGCTTTTGATTGTATTCCACATAATTCTCAGGGTTTCTTCATTTTTCTTTGTCCTTTTTTCTGATTTTTCCTCAAACAGAGTTGTATCCAAGTGTTTATCTTCAGTTTCGCTGATTCTGTCTCCCATCATTTCAAACCTTCTCCTCAGCCCTTCTATGACACTATCCATTTCTGAAATCTTGTTGTTTACTGTTTGGATTTCTAATTGTTGTTTTTGTATGATTTCTAGTTGTGAATTTACTTTGGCATGTTGTTCCTGTATTACTTTCCTGAATTGTTCGATTTTTCTGTCTGTATTTTCCATGAATTTCTCTGCCTTTTCCATAAATTTGTCTATTTTTTCCTCATTTTTGTCTGCTTTTTGCTTCAACTCTAGGATTGCTCTGAATATTAGAGATTTGAATTCCCTGTCAGGTAGTTCTAGTGCCTTTTCTTCTACCAGAAGGTCATCTGGTGTTTTATTTTGGATGCCTACTGGATCCATCCTGTCCTGTTTTTTAATATGTTTTGATGTTGTCTGCTGTCTTCGGGACATTCAGTAGTTTTCGTTGTTTCTTGATAGTAGATTTGTTTGTTTCGTCCCTCTTTTTTTGTTTTATTTGGTTATGTCTGAGCAGGCGGGCTGTGCGTTCTTTGTTGTTTGCTCGTCTGTAGTCACGATATTTTTCACTTCCTTGTCCAATGGGCAGGGCCAGTTATTCAGCTATGCTGCAGCAGGGTAGGTCCAGCTGAAGGGGAGGGGCTGGGATGAGTTGGTTGTGACACGTACTAGGGCTGACAGGGCGGGACAGGAATCAGTGCTGGGAAGGTTCCAGTAGGCTGTGCCTGTGCTGCTCGGGTGTGCGATATTCGGTGCACGGTACGAGTAGGCAGGGAAGAGGGGGAAGGCTGTGATGTGTGGAGCTAATAGCTGTAAGAGAGAGGAGAGAGAAACAGGAGCTAAAAACAAACAAGCAAATAAATAGAGTGCTAAGGGAGTTTGCCGTTGGTTGGAGGGATGAGAAACTGAGAAACGGGGAAAAGCAAAAAGAAAAAGGGAAAAAGAAAGAAAAAAATAACTAGATAAAATTTTGGAAGAGAAAAGCCCCCAGGAGACCTGGAGTCCCACCGGTGGGGCTGCTAAGATGGGGGACGTGGCTCCCAGGCCACGCAGTATAGCCTAGCTAGAGGGGGTATAGATGTCACACTGTACCAGGTATTCAGGAAACAGGAAAAGAAGGTAAGTGTAGAGTGACGAGAACTGAGAAGTAAAGACAGACAGAAAGGGAAAAAGAGAGAGAAAAGAAAAAAAAAAAAAAATGACCCCAAGGATCCCACCTACACGGCTGTGCAGACTGGGGGAGTGGCTCCTAAGCTGTGCAGTACAGCCTGGCTAGAAGGGGCTCCCAAACTGCGAAAGAAAAATAAAACAAAGAAACAAAACAAAACAGAACAAAGCAAAACAAGGGGAAAAAAGCCCCAGGGATCCCACCAGCGTGGTTGTCGCAGGCCAGGGGAGTGGTTCCCCAGTCCAGCGTGCTTCACAGCCTTTCAGGAAGAAGCAAAGATGGCACACGGAGCCAGGTGTTTCAGAGAAAGGAAGGGGAGGTGGTAGTAGGCACAGAAGAAACCAAAATAGACAGGAAGAACCAGCACCAGCTCAGGGCCCAGCCAGTGTGGGCAGGGCAAATCCAAGCAGCCTAAGGCCAAAGCAGTTGCCTCCCAGCCAAGAGACTGCAGCTGCTGGGAAGCAGAAGAGGTGAAAGGATGGGGGGAGAAGGGAGGTGTTAGGAAATGGTAAATCGTGTGTTACTGGGTGCTCTTGTCTCCTGCTGGGACTCTCGTGAAGCTGCTTTCCTGTGCTCCCTGTCCACCAATCTCCAACATGGGTGGGGCAAATCCAAGCAGCATGGATGTTGCACTTCCCAGTTGGCTAAGCCACCACAGCCAGCCAGGAAACTCAGAGGTAGAGCAGTGGGGAAAGGATTGGGGGTGGGAAAGCGTTTATCACTGGTTACCGGGTACTCTGTCTCCTGCTGGGAGTTCCGTGAAGCTGCTTTCCTGTGTTCCCTGTCTGCAGATCCCTGACAGGAGTCCAAGAGGGTAGATCTGTGCTGCGTTAACTGATGGGGCCCTCTGCACGTATCTCGCCTTGCTCTTTGTCCTCTGTCAGTTTCTTATTCCATTCGGTGTTTGGCTGAGTTCTTTATCTCTTCATTTGAAACTTCAGGTTCCAGGAATGACGTTTGTCTCTGTTTTACTTCGTTTTTCAGGTCTTTGCTGTGAAGGGACAGTGTAGTGCTTCTGTCTATGGTGCCATGTTGGCCAGAAGTCCCAAGCATTCATTTAAAAAAAAAAAAAGATTGAAAATAAATGAGTTAAGAATTCAACTCAAGAAGTTAGAAAAAGCACAACAGAGTAAACTTAGAGACTGAAATATAAAAAACGTATCAGGAATTAATAAAATAGAAAATAAAGAAAAAGTAGAATATCAACCAAGCCAAAAGCTAGTTCTCTCAAAGATATATATTTTATATATACATACACACACACACACATATATATATATTTAAAAAAAACCTGTTGCCGTCAAGTCGATTCCAATTCACAGGAACCCTATAGGACAGAGTAGAACTGCTCCATATGGTTTCCAAAGAACACCTGGTGGATTGAAACTACTGACCTTTTGGTTAGCAGCTGTAGCTCTTAACCACTATGGCACCAGCGTTTCTATGCATGCACACACACACACACAATAAAAAACACTAAAAAATTCATAACTCTATAGCAAGACATCAAAAACAAAAGAGAAAAAGACTACTAACCTGTGTTAGTAATTAAAAAGAGGACAAAACTCTTGATAGAGCATATATTATCATAACGAGACAGAATTAATAATGGCTACAGTTTTTTTTTTACCAAAGAATTAGGAAAAACTTAAAATGTCTATCGGAGGAGAACCATGGACTACTCATGCAATGAAATATATAACAGAAAAAAATATATAGAGCTCAATGATCAACATGAGTAAATATTAAAAACAATGTCTGGCCAAAAAAGCAAGCTGTGGAATATATATGTATGTATTTAATATGTAAATATTAAAAGTATGCAACACAGGGCTTTACATTGTTTATAGGCACATACAAATGTAGTAAAAATATGGAAACTTTCATGGGGATAATAAATACCAAATTCAGGATAAATGTTACCTTGAGGGAAAGACGGAAGAAGGGAGTAGAATTGGGAATGGGTACAGAGAAGCTTTGTCTGTATTTGTAATTTTGTTTTTTTGCTAAATTCATCTGAAGTAAATAAAGCAGCAAGTTAGTATTTGTTTAAGCTGGGTTGTGGGTACATAGGTACTCATTACACCAGTCTCCATACTTTTTTATACACTTGAAATAGTTCATTAAAATTTTTTAAAACAAAAAATTATTTCAATTATTTAATCTCTTATTTCTTTTAAACACCCTCTTCATCCTTTCGTGCCTGTCCTATCCCACAGCTGTAACTCAAAGGTCCTATATTTACTAGGCTATGTACTCATGAGGTTACACACATAGGAATATATTTCACCCTTACCTGCACGCCTGAAAAACCTCAAATTCCTTTCAGGTTTTGCAGGAACATCCAAGGGTGGGGGGCTCCCTCCTTGTTCAAGTCACAGCCACGAGACTTTTGAGGGAGGCTCAGCCAGAACACCAGCTGTATAGATAACAGAAAGCGGGGGACATGAAGGCTTGAAAGCTACCTTAGGAAAGAGGAATTTCAGACTGTGAGAAACAAACAGCAACTGCAAGTACCTTCCACTTCAACTACCAAGGCCATGATCTTTTCCTTTTTACCCACCTTACTCAAGGAATGGAGAGCAGTGGGGTTCAGTGGTCAAATTCTTGCCCTCCATATGGGAGATGTACGTTCTATTCCCAGCCAGTGTGTGCCTCAGTGGCAGCCACCACCATCTGTCGGTGGAGGCTTGTGTGTTGCTGTGATGCTGAACAGGTTTCAGTGGAACTTCTAGACTAAAACAGATCTACCTCCAAAAATCAGCCAATGAAACCCTATCGATCACAATGGTCTGATCGTGTTGTGCAGGGGGTTGCCATGAGCCCGGGGCCAACTCCATGGTAGCTAACAATAACAACACTCAAGGAATAGATTTCCCCTATCATTGGCATTAATTCCGCTTTCGCCCAGGCTGCTCTTCCCCACCTCCCCCCACTTTCTACATCTCTCTGAGGCAGATGTTCCATCTTCTGACCCACAGCCTACAGCTCCTCTGTCCAACCCATGCCCAATTCAGCCTCACAGATAGGTGAGAAAGGTAGAAGATGCTCTTACCCCACAGTCTGCATGAAACAGGTTTTTCTTCTGAGACAAATGTTGTTTCAATCCAGTTGGATGCAAGTCACCAAAACGGTTAATCACTTTCCTGAAAAATAAAATATGAAAGATATTTTATTAGTAAATAGTTATCTGTACTGAACAGTTTATTGCACGTAGTTTAAATAAAACTCTCATATTTTTAAAATACTTATAGAACCGTTCATGTCGAAAGTTGAGATCGCTTTATGCTGTTTTATAAAGTAGGTACTTAACAGCTACATTAATACACTCAATGACAATAAAACCAAAAGCAAACCAAACCTGTTGCTGTCAAGTTGATTCCGACTTATAGCAACCCTATACCTTTTTTATACCTTGGAGACTACTTTTCACTCCATTCTTGAATGTATGCTAAAACATTAAACAAAGCAAAAAAGGACAGCGGGGGATTTGTGTGTAAGCTACCATAAAAAGCTTACTTTTAATAACTATTTTAAGGTAACAGCATATTCAGGATATTTTAAAGTACAAAGAGATAACAGATTGATAGGCATATCACCTGGGTACAAAAAGACTATATAGGCTAAATAATATCACACCGGTGAACATTTAGCTTGTTATTTTATCAAGTCCTAAATAAACTGCATTTCTGGAATTTCGCCATTAAAAAAAAAAAATGCTGGGGGAATAGCTGTTTTTAAGATGACTTTTACAGTCATCTTGCAAACTCTTAACAATGTTTTCTAATGAAATGCTGAGCCAACCTTTTTCTGAATTGTCAGGTGGTGTATAATGTAGTCTATGTTGTTTAATAAAGTTCTGGTGGATACCAAAGGGAAAAAAGGAAATCTCTGTACTCAAGTAATTAAAATGGAACATTTGTTGGCTTAAATTAGCGTCTACATGTTTGAAGCAATATTTCCACAGGTGTATATTACATATGATTGAAGTAAATTTGGTGGGGGGGGGGATCTCAGAAACCAATAATGGATTTCTAAGAATAGAGGGAAATTCTGCATCCCACTTTCACACCAGGAAAAGAAAACAATTACTGGCACAAATTTGATTGGTTCTTATGGCTTCCCCTCCCCCTCTTCCCTTTCCTTCCTCCTCTCCTCTCACAAAACCTCCTCCCTCATTGTTTTCTCCTGATATTTTCTACTTCTGCCTTACTGTCCCCTTCATCCCCAGTAACACATTTCTTTCCCTTTTCCAGAGCTCAATCACTTTCCATAGGCTTTTTCCTCAGGAATCCCACAGCTTTCCATCTCCTTTGTTCCACCTTTATTTTTCCTTATCATTTTACCACCTCTAGGTTTTCTCTCCAAAGAAGAATTGACACCTTTGAATTGCAGTATTGGTGAAGAATATTGAATATACCACGGACTGCCAAAAGAACAAACAAATCTGTCTTTGAAGAAGTACAACGAGAATGCACCTGAGAAGCAAGGATCTGACATACTTTGGACATGCTGTCAGGAGGGATCAGTCCCTGGAAAAGGACGTCATGCTTGGTAAAGTGGAGAGGCAGCGGAAGAGAGGAAGACTCTCAATGAGATGGATTGACACAGTGGCTGCAACAATGGCCTCAAGCATGACAACGATTATGAGCATGGGGCAAGATCCGGCAGTGTTTCATTCTGTGGTACCCAGGTCGCTATGAGTCGGAACTGACTCGACAGCACCTAACAACAACAGGTTTTCTCTCAGTGCCTACACTTTCTTTTACATTCTCTATCACTCTAGTCAGAAACAAAATAGAGGGGACAATGATCATCTTTCCTTTGTGGAGAGCCTGAGGTGAATTCAATCCAGAAGACAGTAACTCTATTTCCTTTGTGAATGTTTCATTTTATACCTTGATGACACAAACATAATGAAAGCAGTGAAACTCACATTGACTGCGCTCCTGTATGTGCTTCTTTAATTCCGAGAAAGGTGGTAAACTGCTTACTGAGAGGGTTTCCTGAAAATTAAAGGTTCTAAAGCCCACATGTGTATCAACGAGACCCAAGAGCACTTACTTCAAATAAAAGTAAATTAAATATGCCAATGTATATCTTGGCATCAAAGAGATTTACTAATAAAAAGAACTCTATTAACTTTTTTTTCTGGCTGGACTATGACTATGACTAATATGAAAAGGTCAAGTGCTTTATTAAATTACTGGCATTTTCCCTCCAGATGTGGGATCTGCTTTTAACATTGCACAAACCCACTGGCAAAGTTTAACAAAATTCTGAAAGCACCAAATGGATTTCATTAGGATTTTATATTTTTACATGAAATAAGCCTTACGTAAGTATTCTTGTCCTCTGCCTCACACTTCTTGATTTGATCTGACCTGCTGATACTTTTTTTGGCAGAGTATTATGATATAACTTGATGGGGTCCCATTTGATTTCCTCAACGTCTTTGAATTCTAAGATAAAATTTAAGAAACAACTTTCTGGGCACTGAAACAATTTTGAAGTGAATACTTTCATACTGTATTAGAAAAGTAAAATATTATCATATTCAATATGCATCCCCCAGAGAGTTTGCGTTGAGTGTCACTGCGCTAGATGATCAATCCCCAAATAAGAACAAGAAGCAACTGAGGACTGTATTATCTTTGCTTATAAACAAGTATGGAATATATAAAAAAAATTAAAAGAAATGGAAGAAACCTTGGAAAGACATGACACCAATATTTAAATTGTCTACATATTATTGCTGTTGTTAGTTGCCATTGAGTTGGCTCTAACTCGTGGTGACCTTAGGTACAACATCATTGAAACATTGCCTGGTCCTACACTGTCTTCATGATTATCCAACTGTTTCAGTTCACTGTTGCAGATATTGTGTAGTGCCTTCAGATTCAGCCATGTTGTGAGATGTTTCATGGATTCATCATTGATCTTTTATGGTTGAATAGTATTCCACTGTATGTATGTACCACAATTTGTTTATCCATTCATCCGCTGATGGACACTTAGGTCGTTTCCATCTTTTTGGTATTGCAAATAATGCTGCAAAGACCATGAGTGTGCACGTGTCTATTTGTTTGACGGCTCTTATTTTTCTAGGATATATTTCCAGGACTGAGATTGCTGGATTGTAAGGTTATTTCTATCTCTAGCTTTTTAAGGAGGTGCCATACCTTTTTCCATAGTGGTTGTACCATTTTAGATTCCCACTCGCAGTGCCTAAGAGTTCCGATCTCCCTGCAACCTCTCCAATATTTGTTATTTTCTGTTCTTTGGATCCGTGCCAGTAGTGTTGGTATGAGATGGTTTCTCATTGTAGCTTTGATTTGCATTTCTCTAACGGCAAATAATCTCGAGCATTTCCTTATGTGTCTGTTAGCCACCCCAATGTCTTCTTTGCTGAAGCACCTGTTCATATCCTTTGCCCATTTTTTGATTGGATCATTTGTCTTTTTGTTCTTGGTGTGTTTAAGTATTCTATACATCTTAAAGATTAGGCCCTTGCCGGGTATGTCCTAGCCAAAATTTTTTTCCCAGTTTGTAGTTTCTCTTTTTACTTTTTTGGTGAAGTCTTTTGATGACCTTAACTGTTTAATTTTTAGGAATTCCCAGTTATCTAGTTTATCTTTTGGTGTTTGTGAATTGTTAGTGATGGTTTGTATTGTATTTATGCATGTATTAGGGCCCATAGTATTGTCCCTATTTTTTCTCCCATAATCTTTATCATTTTACGTTTTATATTTAAGTCTTTGATCATTTTGAGTTAGTTTTTGCGTATGGTGTGAGGTATGGGATCTGTTTCATTTTTTTACAGATGGACATCCAGTTTGGCCACAGCTAATCATGGGTAGCTGGATTTACATCTGGGTTCTTGATTAGGTTCCATTGGTCTGTGTGTATGTTGCTGTACCAGTAATAGGCTGTTTTGACTACTGTGGCTGTATGGCAGGTTCTGAGATTAGGTAGTGTGAGGCCTCTTACTTTATTCTTTTTCTTCGACAATGTTTTGCTTATCTTTTCTTTCCATATAAAGCTGGTGATTAGTTTGTCCATTTCTTTAAAGAATACTATTAGTATTTGGATAAGGATTGCATTATACCTGTAGATCGCTTTGAGTAGAACTGACATTTTTACAATGTGGAGTCTTCCTATCCATGAGCATGGTATATTTTTCCATTTATGTAGGTCTCCTTTGGTTTCTTGCAATAGTGTTTTGTAGTTTTCTTTGTATAGGTCTTTCATGTCTCTGGCTAGACTTATTCCTAAGTATTTTATCTTTCTAGGGGTCGTTATAAATGGTGTTGTTTTCCTGACTGATTTCTTTTCCCAAGTTCTCTTTGTTGGTGCATAGGAATCTAACTAATTTCTGTATGTTGATCTTATATCCTGCTACTCTGCTGAATCTTTGTATTAGCTGCAGTAGTTTTCTTGTGGAATCTTTGGGATTCCCTATGTATCCCTAGAGAAGAACACCATGCTTGGCAAAGTTGAAGGTCAGCGAAAAAGAGGAAGACCCTCAATGAGATGGATTGATACAGTGGCTGCAACAATGGGCTCAAGCATAAAAACGATCATGAGGATTGCAGAACTGAGCAGTGTGTTGTTCTGTTTTACGTTGGGTCACTATGCATCGGAACCAACTCAACAGCACCTAAAACACAACAACAACATGTATGGTATCATATCATCTGTAAATAGGGATAGTTTTACTTCTTTCCTTTCCAATTTGGATGTCCTCTATTTCTTCTTCCTGCCTTACTGCTCTAGCTAGTACTTCCGGCACAATGTTAAATAGGAGTGCTGATACAGGGCATCCTTGTCTTGTTCCTGTTCTCCATGAGAATGCTTTCAGCCTCTCTCCACTGAGGATGATATTAGCTGTTGGTTTTGTATAGGTGCCCTTTATTATGTTGAGAAATTTCCCCTCCATTCCTATTTTATTGAGCGTTTTTATCAGGAATGTGTGTTGGGCTTTATCAAATGCCTTTTCTGTGTCGATTGAGACGATCATGTGATTCTTTTCTTTTGTTCTGTTTATGTGGTGGATTATGTAGATTGATTTTCTAATGTCTAACCATCCTTGCATGCCTGGTATGAATCCCACTTGATCATGGTATATTATTTTTTTATATGATGCTGAATTCTATTGGCTAGAATTTTGCCAGCTTCATAAAATGAATTTGGGAGTATTCCTTCCTTTTCTATGCTCTGAAATAGTTTGAGTAGCACTGATGTGAGCTCTTCTCCGGATGTCTGTTAAAAACCTTCAGTGAAGCCAGCTGGGCCAGGGTTTTTTTTTGTTGGCGGTGTTGTTGGGAGTTTTTCTTATTACCTTTTCAATCTCTTCTCTTGTTGTGGGCCTATTCGGATCTTCTCTCTCAGTTTGTGTTAGTTTAGGTAGGTATTGTGTTTCTAGAAATTTGTCTTTTTCCTGTAGGTTCTCAAACTTGTTGGAGTACAATTTTTCATAATATTCTGTCATGATCCTTTTTATTTCAGTTGGGTCTATTGTAAGGTCCCTTGTCTGACTTCTTTTTCTTTCTTTCTTTTTTATTGTACTTTAGATGAAGGTTTACAGAACTAGTTTCTTATCAAACAGTTGGTACACACATTGTTCTATGACATTGGTTAACAATCGCACAACATGTCAACACTCTCCCTTCTCAAACTTGGGTTCCCTATTACCAGCTTTCCTGTTCCCTCCTGTCTTCCAGTCCCTGCCCCAGGGCTGGTGCACCCCTTTAGTCTTGTTTGGTTCCACAGGCATGTTCAATCTTTGGCTGAAGGGTGACCCTCAGGAGTGACCTCACTACTGAGCTGAAAGGGTGTCCAGGGGTCATAGTCTCAGGGTTTCTCCAGTCTCTGTCAGGCCATCAAGTCTGGTCTATCTTTTTGAGTTAGAATTTTGTTCTACATTTTTCTCCAGCCTTGTCCAGGGTGCTCTATTGTGATCCCTATCAGAGCAGTCAGTGGTGGTAGCGAGGCACTATCTAGTTTTACTGGACTCTGTCTGGTGGAGGCTGTGGTAGATGTGGTCCATTAATCCTTTGGAATAATCTTTCCCTTGTATCTTTAGTTTTCTTCATTCTTCCTTGCTTCCAGAGGGGTGACCTCATCTTATTTCTTATTTGGGTTATTCACTTCCTCTCTGTTTTTCTTTTGTCAGTTTGGCCCATGGTTTGTCGATTTTGTTGATCTTTTTAAAGAAGCAGTTTTTGGTGGTATTGAGGCTTTCTATTGTCTTTCTGTTCCCTATTTCATTTGTTTCTGCTCTAATCTTTATTATTTCCTGTCTTCTGGTGCCTGTGGGCTTCTTGTGCTGTTCTCTTTCTATTTGTTCTAGTTGTAGGGTTAACATTTTTATTTTGGTCTCTTCTTTTTTTGATATGTGTGTTTCATGTGATTTCTCGACTGCTGCTTCCATGGGTATTGATTGTGGATCCAAGTAAAATAAAACCTTTGACAACTTCAATATTTTCACCATATTGAAAGCTTTCATTGAGTGATCCTTGGAAGTAAATTGCCAGGCCTTTTTTCCTAGTCTGTCTTAGTCTGGAAGCACTGCTGAAACCTGTCCACCATGGGTGATCATTCTGGTGTTTGTGAAATACCAATGACACAGTTTTATGCAACCACTACAGTACGACAAACTGACAAAGAAGTGGTGGTGTCTACTGAAAGGAATAATTTATTCTTCCTAAGACCTCCAGGGAGGAAAACTTGGCAACTTTTTTCCAAGGTCTCTGCAGTGATCTAAGGAGCTCTGGTGGCATGATGGTTAAGCACTAGGCTGTTAACCAAAAGTTTGGCTGTTAGAACCCACCCAGTGACTCCATGGGAGAAAAGACCTGGCAATCTCTTCCCATAGAGATTACAGCCTAGAAAACCCTACAGGGGCAGTTCTACTCTGTAACATGGGGTCACCATGAGTTGAAAATAGACTCAACAGTACCTAACAACAACAACAAAATGCAGTGATTCGTCACTTCATAGTAGAACTCCTTCTTAAGTTCAATAGGAATTTTCACATTTTACACTATTGCACATAATTGCTGGGTTTAACATCTGTGCATAAAACTTCTTTTCTGTAGTTAACTACTTTACAGCTATTTCTTTAAAATTGAATTACTGGGTAATTCAATGAGGCATTTACAGCCTCATTGAAACTAGCCAAATGCATACATAAAGATATTAATTTATATTTCCACCAGCAAGGTATGAGAAAGTCCATTTCATCCTATCTTTGACATCCAGCCTGCTCTTCATGTTTAAAAAAAGGTGGGGGTGAGGGGGGTGGGGATGGGGGTGGGAGGGCTTTTTGCAGGAATAATCCACAACATTACCACCATTTAGCAGGAATTGGTGTTTCTATCTTCCTTTCTTCAGGTGGTTCTGTAGAAGGGCAAAAAATCCTCTTTATAATTCTGGCCAGGAGACATTTTTACGTAGAAAGTTCAAGATGAGCCTTGAAGCACGACAGGATTTTCATGGTATAGGTAAGGAACTTGTATAGGAAAAGGAAAGCATAGAAAATTATAGTTCTACTCCTATTTCTCTGGCCATTCTTTCTCAGAATCTTCTGTAAACACTTAATAACTTGGTTGTTTTCCCACTTCTCTATGAAATCCATGTCTTTTCTTGGGAAATTTTGTCCATTTCTATGATCCCAGTTATGAAAGATGCATCTCTGTCCTTAATTCCCAAGTTCCAGCTCCAATTGTCTGCTTTACATCTGAATAATTCACAGTTGGCTCAAATCTGACGTGCCCAAAATTGAACCCATCCTCCCTCTTCCCTTGACAAACTCACTAGTCTCTTCCTCTCCTTAAATGTTAATTGGGTAATCATTTCCAGGGGCCCCGGCAATAAATCCACAAGGAATTCTCATTGCTAGGCAGGCATGTCAGCAGAAGAAAAAAAGTTAGCTTAATAGTATCAGCCTCACATAAACTACCCTGCTATGCTAGAGTTTTTGGTCCAAGGAACCAATTTGGATGGAGACTCTTGATACTGGCTCTTGGATTCTCCATTTTCCAAGTGTCTCTGATGATCTCTCCTCCCCTCTGCTGCCCCATTTGTTTGTTTTTAAGTATTTTGAACATCTTTCCCCCTAGCATTTTAGTATGAAAATTTCTCACTTCCACCGTTCTGATATTCTTATTTTGATATTTTCAATACCTTTCACCCAACATTTTATTATAGAAAAATTTCAAACATACAGCTACATTACATGAAATTTACAGTGAACACCCATTTATATGCCACCTAGATTCTCCATTAACACGTAACTATACTTGTTTTATCACGTAATTATCCATCTATCCATCCCTCTAACCATCCATTAATCCATTTCAAGGTAAACTGTAACACCTGATATTCTACTGTCTGGAAAAGCTTGATACTGTCAGTGAATACCTCTATTGATCTAGGAGCTGTCCTGACC
The DNA here is from genome assembly GCF_030014295.1 of Loxodonta africana. Classification (NCBI taxonomy): domain Eukaryota; kingdom Metazoa; phylum Chordata; class Mammalia; order Proboscidea; family Elephantidae; genus Loxodonta; species Loxodonta africana. Next base: position 75,987,616 of record NC_087352.1, read on the forward strand.
ATTCAAGGTGACTTTGCTTTACACTTCTGCTCTGATCCATTATGGGTTGACTTGATAGTTCATAATTATTGTTCTTATTTTCAAATTCCTATTGGCTCTTAGTAATTTTCCATATGCACTAACTACATTCCTATCTGTATTGGATTCCACACAGTTAAATCTACTTGATGTCTAATGAATTCATACACATTTTTTAATATGTGCTTCACCTAATATAAAAGTTCTCAGGATTTTACCTCCTTAATAAATATCTTATATCAATCCCCCTTATTTCCACCCCTAGGAATATACTCTCCTGGTCACTCCTTGAATGTCTGACACAGTTTCTTCTACCGCCTCCAAATTGTTCTCTCTCTTTTCAGTCTTAATCCTTTCAAATCTATCTTCTACATTCTTTCTAGAATATTCTTTTCAAAATTCAAACCTGGTCTTACTAATTCCCTGATTAAAACCTCCCTATACCTCCCCATCACCAACACCATGGGTCAACTATTACAGGTCTTTAAGATAAAGTCCAAGCTCTTTCATATGACAAATCTTTTTATCATCTGAATCCTGTCTAACTCTTCAGCCTCATCTCGGCCATTCCCTCCCTTAAATCTCAAGACACAGCTAAATCAAACAGATTATAGTTCTTCTCAAATAACATGCTGCTTCTTGCCTCAATGCTAGTTCTCAAGCTGTCCATTTTACTTATTGCACCCTCCCAGTCCTCTCCTCACTCCCTGTCTTGACCTGGAAAACTTCTACTCTAGCACGTTTCTTCAGTTGGTCTTCTCAAGGAAACTTACATTGCTCCCCTTCAATTCCTTGCCAGGTAAGAGGGTCCATTGGTAGTCTCAAAATACCACTACATAACTCTAACTCTTACCGTATAGGATTGTGATTATAATTATTTACTGTGTTTCAAGCTCTTCTATTATATTAAGACACTTGAAAGCAAGAACTCATCTCTCTAGCCCTACTGGCTTGAATGGTGCCTGACATGTAAGTATTCAATTAACATTAGATAGATGGATAGATGAATGGGTGAAGAGTGGGATGGATATGAGCTATGAACATTTACATAGCAATTTAAACAAACTACATTTAAAAATTTAAGGGGAGGAAAAATGGACATACTATAGTATGTTTATCTTTTGAAAGGACATTAGTTACTGTGATAAACATATCTACACAGGACAGGTTTGGCTGCTGTTGTGATACTATAAATATTTTTCTTCTGTCAAACTCCTGGTAAGACAAATAATTGATAGATGCATAAAAAGTTAAACTGTAACATATTCAATATTTTCAAATTGGCATATTTGGCTAATACTTATTAGTTAAATGGTAAGTTTTAACACTAGAATATACAAAGTCAAAGATTTTAAACTAATATTGCATAATTTTGCTTTCTTCATTTTTTTTTTTTTTTTTTTTTAGTAAATTCATTCCCATTTATATCAACTCAGAAAGATTGAGAAAATACTAGAGTCCTTGGAAAAGACTTATGGTACCAAGTTCAGGTGTGACTCTGAAGTACGTGGTAGGGAAGAAAAAAAGAAACTACAAAGCAAAGATGATAATATATAATGATAAATATTTGGAAAACAGTAGGTAAGCCTTAGGTTGTCACTATAAATTAAAAAAAGGATATGTTAATCATCAGAGATTGAAAATAATACTAGATAAAAGTATTTCAAAATAGAATCTGGGTGGGAGCTTGGGGAGAAAAGAAGAAATGTTTCTTAAAAGTTTACCTCTGATGGGACCTACAAAGAGCTGACATGACCATTCTAATGATGCTATCTTCCACTACATTAGCTTGAATAGTTCACAGCAAAGTAGAGCTCAATGGTCTCCGCCCCCTCCCATGGCTCCCCATTGGCTATTTAAATGTAATGTGACTTCAAGTGTAGATCAACTTAAACTAGATTATTTTCTTATAAGCATGTTTATCTTTCCCTTAGATCCAATAGTGAGAATAAAATTAAAAAAAAAAATTAAGGGCATTTATCTATAATAACAAAGTCAAGAAATAGAAAAAAGTTACAAACTCAGGATTATGTTGTAGAGAAAATACACATGTAGGGCTGGAATAGACATAGAAAAATAACTTCATTATCATTAACGTATGTACAAAAATATTTCCCTACTCTTTCTTATCTTGACATTCAATGGCCTCTTACTCTACTTCAATATTTTTTTCGGTACTTTTCTTGTTAAATTTGGCTTCCCAAATATCTTCAAAATGTCTTCTTAATTCTTCTACTTAAAAGTGTTCTTATTAACTTAAAGAAGAATATTTTATCTAGGAAATGCCTCCATTATTAAATATTCTTCCCTGTTCATAGCATCACATGAACTAATTGCTAACTATACTCATTTTTTTTAATTTCTTAATATTTGTTCCATTTTTTTTAAAAAAAGCTTCTGCTTAATTGTGTAAAAATAAAAAATAATGTAGAATCTTCAGTTTCCAAGCAGTGGAAGTGAAAAATCAACACACTTCTGGAAGGTAAATTGGCAATATGTATCAAAGGCCTTAAAAAAATATTCATACCGTCTAACACAGTAAGTCCCCACACAAGAAAAAAATCATGAGTATGCCCAAAGATTTACCTACAGGGATAGTCATGAAGGCATTATCAATAATAGAAAAATTATAAACAATAAAAATGCCCAATCACAGAGTACTGGCTAAATCCTTATATGTTCATATGGTTAAATACTACAATTTCATTAAAAATCACATTTTGCAATGCATTTCAACATGGGAAAATGTTCAAAACACATTGTTCAGTGAGAAAATTGTAATATAGCTGGATCCAAATTATACAGAAACACACATACACATATGTACACACAGAAACTACAATATACACTAAATGTGAATTCACATTAATTTTCATTGAATTTTCCTACATTTTAAAAATTTTAAGACAATTTGAATGCCATTTTTCAATGAAAATTTAATTCGTTTCTGAGATGAGGAAGAGCATTAACTCTTTAAGAAGCAGTCTTGGGAGTGAGTAGAAATTCTACTAGAGGAGTCAAACTATGATCTCAAGCAATTCTAATTAACGTGACACTCTCCAGCCTTCACAGACCGGGAACCTAAACAATGAGAGCAGTCAGGGAGGAAAAACTCATCCAGTTTGGACAAGGACAGTCATGTGTCCAGCAGAGGTCCCTAGTATAACCACAATCTTCCTTTTCTTTCTCTTTTCACTGCTTGCTACAAGAGAGGGGCTAAGAATGTTCAACTTAGGGAAACACGTTCAGTGGCTGTTCTTTAGAGGATATGTCAGCAGGGAACTAAAATCTCATTATCTTTCTGGGGAGAGGGTTAAAAATGGAAGCTATCTGTAACTGCCTCTGACTCTCAAACTCTTTTGAAGCCCAAACCATCAGAATAACAACAGCAGCCACCATAAGAAAAACTTGCACACAATCTGGGAAGATTTTTGGCACTAATAAATATTCAATGACATTAATTATTATTTTGGAATTAACAAAAACAAAAATGAAAAGTTGTCTACTTCAACTTTGTCACATTAAATAAATAAATTCACTGAGAAAAAATCTACATTATGTCATGAATTATAGATTCTTCCAGGTGGCAAGAACCTGAGCTTATCTAATTCATAAAAAACATAGTGAATTAAGATATATACTTCTATTACCAATACTTTAAGTGTGTTATTAAAAACAATCAATTTATTAATGTAGACAAAATGAATCATTAGTGATTAATTCATAATTGTGCTTTATTTTAGTAAAGGGTTTCTTGAAAGTGCATAATTATATAGATAACCTGGTGACTCATTTAACCATCCCTTTGGGAAACCCTGAACATAATTCACAATATCACACCAGACCCAAGACCACCCCTCACTACTGGCAGCTTTTAAAACTGAAGTCATGCTTGGGAGAAAAAGCACCATCCACAGAGAACTAGCTTTAACTTCTTCATAAAACTGAACCTATAAGGTCATACATATACAAGAGAATACCCTGATATGTATGTTTGCGTTTGTGTTATATGTGTCTGTGTGTTATATGTATGTATGTGTTGTGTGCACATGTGTGTATCTCCATAAAAAAAAGTTAAATTAAATAATTAAATTCTTATTTACTTTTTTATTTCTGATTATTCTTGAATCGTAGAAGCTCTAACAACTTCAACCATAATGCTGTTTTGATGACCTGTAAACACTTAATGTACAAAAGGAACTGTTTTTAAAAGTTTTTAAACTGTAGGTTGTGACCCATTATGAACCGTGAGATAAAGTTAGTGCATCATGACTAGTGTTAAAAAGATTAAAAGATCAGAATGCATTATGAATATACAAAATGAGTATTATTTTGCAAAACTTCCAATTCTGTTATATATGCATGAGTGTACTGGATCACAAGGTAATATGTATTATTTAATGGGGATTTGTTGTGTATTGTTTTGAAAAGCAAACATGCCCAGGAAATCCAATTTGCAACTTGGGATATTTTCCCTCAATGTTCCTATATTGGCAATGTAATATTTGTATTATTTGGTGATCTCATTAAGAAAGGTATGTCCTATATCAAAACAGAAAGTTCCTGGACAGTGTAAATGGTTAATGTTCTTGGCTGTGAACAAAAAGACTGGCAGTTTGAGTACACCCAGTGGTGCCTGGGAAGAAAGGCCTGAGGATCTACCTCCGAAAAACTCAGTCACTGAAAACCCAATGGACATGTGTGGTTTACTATGTGCCAGGTGCTGGGAAAGTGAGATGCAAAGATAGTAAAACAAGCCCCTCTGAGGGGCAAAGTCCCAGTCAGGGAGTCCACAAATAAGCTAACAACAATAAACTAACAAATACGCCAGCAGTGTTAACAAGTGTAGCAACTACTAGTTTAGAGATATAACCTCCAGTTGGGTGACAAAGTGCAGACTCGATTTCAATTAAATTCGGATTTACAGATGAATGAAAAAAACTGGGGACCAGTCTGACAGGAAATGTTGTCTGACAGGAAATTTCAAGTCTTAAAATCTTGAAAATGGCTGGACTTGATGTATATGAATTAAGTTTATAATCAAGAGATGCAGTGACCTACCAAATAATGTAGAGTGAGAGGACGACTCAGTCCATTGATCGCTCAGTTCAACAAACACTCATTGAGCACTTTCCATAAGCCAGGTATGGAACAGAAGCTGGAGCAACAAAGGTGAACAAGATACACTGGCAGTGGTCACAGTTAATTGTTGTAGTGAATGTTAACATAAAACAGATAATTAAATCACAGTGTGACTAGCACAATTAAAAGAGGGTATTGCTAGGTACAATGGTAACACAAAAAAAAGTGATCAGCTCCTTAGAGTAAGAGACAAAATATTTTATAATGGGGGATGCAAGTAGCTGGAGCCAGAATAGGAGTTTCACAGGAAGAGAAAGAGGGGGAAAAAAAGGGGGAAAGTCATCCCAAATTGAGAGAACAGACTCTGCAAGGGCATGCAGCTGGACAGCACACACTTGGGCAACCACAAGAAAATACTAAGATTAGATTGTAGGGTGTCAGGAAGCAGAAACGAGGCTGAGGAGGCAGGCCACAGGAGGAGCTCTACACTTTATTCCATTGACAGTGAGGATACGGATAGGTGGTTTTAGCCAGGGGCTGACTTTTATGTTAACTCTGGAGATAGAGTGGACATAAATTGAAAGGGGAAAGAGCATGGGGACCTAGAAAACAATCAGGCTGCGAACTTGGATATCACACTTGACCACTAGCATATTATGTGACCCAGGATGCTCTGATATGAGGAAAACCAACGTGTAATATTTTTATCTTGCGAAGCTGATAACACAGACAATTAACAAGTTAAGTATGTATAAACAGCAGACTCAGAGTTAGGAAGCTGTGAAGAGTCTTTCATATGAGTCTTATAGTATCCTATGCCTGATCCGCTCTTGGGTTTTGGACACCATTAGATCAGCATATCAGGAGTCATCCTCACTGCTGCCTGCATTTGTTGGGTAGCAGGACTGGTTCACATGCCGGTGGCTATGGAGTAAGTCAACCCTACAGGCTCTAGATTTCGGGAGTGGTCTCACAGCTGCGTGCAGGCACCTGGGTTTCCGTTTTGAGGAGTATTCCTCCACTCCTTACTTGATATAACTAATGGTCTAAAATCTAATAATTTTCTTACATCTGTATCTGTCTTATCTTTTCTCCAAAAGTTGCTCCTCCAAAGCCAATGCTTCTTTTAATAATAATAGCAAATGTTCCCATAGTACTTCCTATGTGTTGCACACTTATTTATCTAGTGCTTCTAGAGTAGAAACACCACATGTGGATGGCTTTAACAAACGGAAATTTATTCTTTCACAGTCTTGGAGGCTAGATGTCTGAATTCAGGGCCCCAACTCCAGAAGAAGGCTTTCTTTCTCAGTGGGCTCTAGGGGAAGGCCCTTATCATCAATCCTCCCATGGTCTAGGAACTTCTCAGTGCAGGGACCCTGGGTCCAAAGAACACACTCTGCTCCTAGCTCCTTTTACTTGGTGGTAATGAGGTCCCTATCCTCTCTGTTCGATGCTCTAGTTTATATCTCAAAAGAGATTGACTCAAAATACAACCTAATCCTATAGGCTGTGTCCTGCTTCATTAGCATAATTGCCTCTAATCCTGCCTCATTCACATCATAGGGGTTAGGATTTACAACACATAGGATAATCACATCAGATCACAAAACACAGGACAACCATACAATACTGGGAATCACGGCCTAGACAAGTTGACACACATTTTCAGAGGACCTAATTCGATCCACAACACACTATTTTAAGTACTCAACACATAGTGATTTAATCCTCATGTCAACCCTATGAGGTCAGTACTTGATTATCCTCATTTTTCAGAAGAATAAACTGTGAGTTGGTCAAGATCCTAAATAGAGGCAGAGCCACAAGTCAAACGCAAGCCATCCAGTTTTGGAGTCCATGGTTATAACCGCCATGATATCCTGCCTCCCTCAAGTCTGTTTATCAAGGTAGCTATTAGGAACATGGGGATCAATATAGGGATATCATATGTTCCTTTTTCATAAACTGCAAAGTCCTATAGGTTTTTGTCCCTGTCCACAGCTGTGCACTTGAATACATGGTTTGCATTGGTCCAACAGTGTTAAGATGTGTATCTCCTGATACCTTGTATGGAAGTACAGTTGAGGGAGACTGAAAGATTACCCTTCTCAGCTGATGCTTTTTACAGTTTATGCCCCACCTTTGTCATTAAAAGAGAAACTAGGAATCCCACTTAAATAAACACTAACCAAACTCTCTCCATCTTACAAATAAAATCTTTCTGTAAAATTTCACTTAGGATGTGTGACTTACTAAGAGTTTGTAGTTCAATAAAGTGTCTTCCCTTTAATAGTCAAGATTGAAATGAAACCTCTTCTGCAAGGTCAGCAACAAGAGCAAGTCTAAAGGATGTCCTTTACTGATAGAAAAAAAAAAAGTTGATTGCATTAATCTGTTTACTTTTTATCTTGCCTTTAGGTCTTAAGTCACCAAACCTTTTGTGAGCGGGAACTACTTCCCATATTCCCTGAAGCTTTTAAAGTGGATATAATATTAGCAGAGAGTTATTCTTTTTAAATCAATCTACCATATAAGGATTTAGGATTGACTTACTGATGGAAGGACCCCTACCTAACCACTCTTAAATGTTTCCTATGCTGTTTTTGGAGTCTGAGCTTTATTTCTATCTAAATGATTAATTATTTAGATAGAAAAAAAAAATTAGCTGTCACTTAGCTCCTTAAGATTTTTAAAAATTCTTCTATTATGTGAGCAAATCTTAGGATTTTATGGACCTCTGATTCTGATAAAAAGATATATTAAATATTACCCACTTTTTCTTCAAGACTTTTTAATTAATGTACTAACTTTGAGACACAAAGGCCAGGATTTTCTGCTGAAATATTTTGTAAAAAATTTTCCAATGCTTCAAAATGAGAGGATAAGGAAGGCAAGTATATTTGTGTAGTTTTTTCTTCAAATGTTAATAGGGTGGTTTATTCACTGGCACAGAACTTTTAAGCCATCCCACTAAATGGCAGAGAAGAATGTTTTCAAGTCCCCTTGGGCAGTACCTTAGCCATTTAGTGCTGCTGTAACAGAAATACCACAAGTCAAAGCCTTTAACAAACAGAAGTTTATTCTCTCACAGTCTAGTAGGCTAGAAGTCTGAATTCAGGGTGTCAGCTTCATGGGAAGGCTTTCTCTCACTATCGGCTCTGGAGGAAGGTCCTTATCATCAATCTTCCCCCAGCCGAGGAGCTTCTCAGGCACAGAGACCCTGGGTCCAAAGGACGTGCTCTTGTTCCAGTGCTGCTTTCTTGGTGGCATGAGGTCCACCTGTCTCTCTGCTTGCTTCTCTCTTTCATATCTCAAAAGAGATTGTCTTAAGACACAATCCAATCTTGTAGATCTTGTCAACCTAAGTGCCGATAATCCATCTCTTTAACATCATAGTAATAGGATTCACAGCACATAGGAAAATCTCATCAGATGACAAAATGGTAGACAATCACAATACTGGGAATCATGGCCTAGCCAAGTTGACAGATATTTTAGGGGGGACACAATTCAAGAAATTCCACCGTTTGGCCCCCCAAAATTCATTTCCTTCCCACACGTAAAACACATTTACTCCATTATATCACGGCGAGTCTTAATTCAACTGCAAGTCCAAAATCCAAAAATTCCTTTTCGTCTGTGAAATCTAAAATACAAGTTATCTGCTTCCAAAGTACAATGGTGAAACAGGCACAAGCTAGACATTTCTATTACCAACGAGAAAACTGGAGGGAAAGAAGGGGTAACAGGCACCAAGCAAGTCAGTAGAACACATTACATTAGCTCTCAAGTCTTGAAAATAATTTTCTGTTCTCTGAGACCATTTACACAATGGCCCTGCCCTCCAGACTGTAGGTATTAGCCACACTCTCTGGATTCTGAGTGGAGGCCCCTCCGTCCTGGGCTTCAGCTCTGCCTTCCAGGATCACTGGGACGGCAACTCTGTTTCCTCAGCTTTAGGAACACTATTCTCCTAGTCCATCTGAATGACAGCTCCAGCCTTAGAAACACGAGAGGCCATGGTTTTGCCTTCTGAAACCCCAGAGGTTGTGGCCATACCCTTTAAGACTGAGGCAGCTCAACTTTCTGTGTTTCTTGTCTCCTTAGCTTTTGCTTCCTGGTTCCTTGGCCTCTCAGCCCCTCAGGTTTCACAACCACATCTGCCCTGCTGGGGCAAGTGTTCCAAACCTCTGTAGTTCCACTGGTAAGTGCCTGGAGGCACCACACTCTGCCAGCAAACTTCAGCCAGAAGGCACTCAGCTCTCTTGCTCTGTGGGTGGGCAAGCCTAGCTCTACTCTGCCAGGAAGCCTCCTGTGCAAAGGCACGCAGCTCTCGCGCTCTGTGGGTCAGCTCCAGCGCCATCTTGCATTGTTCTCCTGATTCTGCCGCTGCTGCTTCTCTGCCACTTCTTGCAGCCTACGCCACCTCCAGTGTAACAGATATTCTCACGTCCTTCTGAGTCCTCTATCCACTCGGTTTCAAAAGTCCTTCCACATTTTAGGTATCTGTTAGAGGAGTACCCCACTCCTCGTACCAAATTCTGTCTTGGTTATCTAGTGCTGCTGTAACAGAAATACCACAAGTGGATGGTTTTAACAAACAGAAGTTTATTCTCTCACAGTCTAGTAGGCTAGAAGTCCAAATTCAGGGTGTCAGCTCCATAGGAAAGCTTTCTCTCTCTGTCGGCTCTGGAGGAAGGCCCTTGTCATCAATCTTCCCCTAGTGAGGAGCTTCTCAGGTGCAGGGACCCCAGATCCAAAGGATGTGCTCTGCTCCTGGTGCAGCTTTCTTGGTAGTATGAGGTCCACCTGTCTGCTTGCTTCTTTTATATCTCAAGAGAGATTGCCTTAAGACACAACCCAATCTTGCAGATCCCACCAACCTAACTACTGCTAATCCATCTCACTAACATCATAGTGATAGGATTTATAACACATAGGAAAATCTCAACAGATGACAAATTGATAGAAAATCACAATACTGGGAATCATGGCCTAGCCAAGCTGGCAGATGTATTTGGGGGACACAATTCAATCCATGACAGACGGGGAAGCAGGATGCTTGCTCTGCCTTATCCTGCACTGAATACCAAGTATGTGGTTGTCATGGATTGAATTACGTCCCCCCCAAAATGTGTGTATCAACTTGGTTAGGCAATTGTATTGTATTGTATGGTTGTCCTCCATTCTGTGATTGTAATTTTATGTTGAGAGGATTAGTGTGGGATTGTAACAGTACTCTTACTCAGATCACCTCCCTGATCCAAGGTAAAGGGAGTTTCCCTGGGGTATGGCCTGCACCACCTTTTATCTCTCAAGAGATAAAAGGGAAGCAAGCAGAGAGTTGGGGACCTCATACCACCATGAAAGCAGCATCAGGAACAGAGTGCGTCCCTTGGACACGGGGTTCCTGCACCTGAGAAGCTCCTCAACCAGGGGAAGTTTGAGGACAAGGACCTTCCTCCAGAGCTGACAAGAGAGAAAGCCTTACCCTAGAGCTGACGCCCTGAATTTGAACTTGTAACCTACTAGACTGTGAGAAAATAAATTTCTCTTTGTTAAAGCCATCCACCTGTGGTATTTCTGTTATGGCAGCACTAGATGACTAAGACAGTGGCAAAGCCAGGAAAGAGTCGACATGTAACCTTTTCACCTCAGCAACCACTCACCTCTGATAGTGTAATGTTTATTCTATTTAAAGGGGGGGGGGATGATTTATCGTGGAAAGCAAACTGTGGGTTTAAGCCTTATCACAGTCATCTACAAGTTTGTATAATCTTGCCAAATTAGTTAATGTCTTCGTACACATATCTGTAAAACACAAATTATTACACCCTTCCAGTTTTGGAAGAGAGTTGAGTGTGGCAAGTACATGAAAACACCCTAGTAGACTCTCAATTTTTACTTGGATACACAATTAACAGCCATGGAAGCAGCAGTCAAGAAATCAAATAAGTATTGCATTGGGCAAATCTGCTACAAAAGACCTTTTTAATGTGTCAAAAAGCAAAGATGTCATTTTGAGGACTAAGGTTCTCCTGAGCCAAGCCATGCTATTTTCAATTGCCTCATATGCATGCGAAAGCTGTACAGTGAATAAGGAAAATCGATGCCTTTGAATTACAGTGCTGGTGAAGAATATTGAATATGCCATGCCATAGACTGCCAGAAGAAGGAACAAATCTGTCTTGGAAGAAGTACAGCCAGAATGCTCCTTAGAAGTGAGGATGGTGTACTTTGGACATGCTATCAGGAGGGATCTGGAGAAAGACATCACGCTTGGTAGAGAGTCTGGGACAAAAAGGAATACCCTCAAGGAGATGGATTGACATAGTGGCTGCAATGATGGGCTGAAATGTAGCAACCCTGTGAGGATGGTTCAGGACTGTGCAGCGTTTCATTCTGCTGTACATAGGGTCGCTGTGAGTCGGAATCCACTATAGGAAGCCTAACAACATACTGTCAATAACGTAGTTTGCCCCTTCCCTCGGTGTGTCTATGAAGGTCGCCAGCTGTTTATACAACCATGTACTAAATAGAACCACCACCTTCCCTTTTGAGTACTGATCATCCCTCAGCTTTTTGCTGCTCAGTTGTCCAGTCTTTTTCATTCTTCCTAGCAGCCAGTGTCCAGAATGGGGGGAGTCACTTCTGCCTCCGTTTGCTGAGTTGCAGGGTTTGGAGTGGGCTTGAGCGGTGGTTGGAATGCCGAGTAGTTGTCAACTCCTGCCTTTTCCACCCTCCTCTGTGGAACTCTCCTGGTCTAGATACTTAAAGTTTAGGCTACTCAGCATGACGTGAGCACCAAATCGGTCTCTTTCCAACCCTTATTAGAGATTTTAGTGCCATGGTGGGAAGTGGGGGGAGGGTACCGACTCCACGACTAAGAGAAAGAGGCATGAGCTCACACTGCAACTTTGGGTCTCCAGGAAGGGCCCTGAGCAAGGACGGAGTCTGAGCGCCCGGCGAGGCTGCAGGGCGCGCAAGCGGTCGGACGGGGGAGCGAGAGCTAAAGCTTGCAGAGCGCGCCAAGCCCGCGCGCCCGCCGCCCGGGCCTGGCAGATGACGCCGCGCCGAGCCCGCCCGCCGGCCGGGCTGCAGGGCCGGAGCCCGGCGAGGCCGAGGCGGAGCGGAGGGAGGAGCGGGCGGCGCCGGGGAGGCGGGGGAGGGGGCGGTGTCTCCCTGAGCTGCGCAGGCGTTGCTCGCACCTTGTTGATTAGTCAGTGCTGGGAGCGCTGCTATGGCGTTTCTCAGACCCGCAGCTCCTCCTCAAACGCTCGAGGCAGAGGGAAGGAGGGATAAGAGGAGGAGGCGAGCGGGCAGCCGCCGCAGCTGCAGACCCAGGGCCAGAGGGGGAGGCAGAGCGGGAGCCACCGCAGCCTCTCCGACCGCCGCCGTCCGCTTCAGCCGGGCTGCTTCGAGTCCTCCCCGGGTTTGAGTGCACTGGGGCGTCTAGCCATGCCCCGCAGCAGCAGCTGAGCCGGAGCGGGCCCCATCCCTCCAGGTCCGCTCAGCCGCGGCGCCCCCGGGCTGCCCGCGGCCGGAGCTTCCCGGCGTCTCACGCGCGCCCCAGACCGCGAGCGCAAACAGCGGCGGCCGCCGAGGCGCGGTGGTGCCGGCGGCTGCGGAGGGAGCGTGGGGCAGGAGGAGGCGGGGAAGATGGACCCGGCGCTTTCGCTGGGTTGCAGCCTTAAGGATGTGAAGTGGAGCTCGGTGGCCGTTCCGCTCGACTTTCTGGTCAGCACTTACCGGCTGCCCCAGATCGCGCGGCTGGACAGCGGTAAGTCCCGGCTGCCCCGACGCGCAGGGGAGACGGGCGGGGACCGCAATCTGGGCGCGGGTGTGTGCACGTGTGCCCGAGAGGGTGGGACCGGGTGGGGGAGTGGGCTGCCAGCTCCCTGGAGTTGGCCCGAGCGGCCACCGCAGCCCTGGCGCGTTGCTCTCAACTCCCCCCAGCAGCCAGAGATGTGGAAATCAGAGCCCTCGCAGTATAATTGAAAAGGACGCTTAAAAATCAACATAGGGGAAACCTCTGCAGATAGTAATCTTGGAGGCGAGCTGTCCATCCCCACCCGCCTGCAAGAATTACACAACCCGGGAAACCCTAAAGAGTTATCTTAGGCAACTTTCTTACGAAAATAATTGTGCTCTGGGTGGTATCTTTATTTTGGGTGCAGCCGCAGATTTAAGAGGAAAAGCTCCTGGGTGACCAATGAAAGGGATCATATTTCTCAGAGACCTTTTATTACAGCTTGTCTTTTTTGTTTAACCGAACTGAAAGTAATTTAAGGCTGTGTGTAGAAAATGTTTGGAGCAGAAGTGATGGTATGCTTCAGGTTAATTATTAGCTTAGCGCATTTCCAGCCTGGAAAAAAAAAATTAAGTCACCAAAAAATTCATTGGAACCTGAGCTCAGAACTAAGACGCTCTGGTATTTCCTGAAATTGACCACCAGAAACCAACCAAACATCCCGTTTGTTCTGCAGTGTGACATCTGCAAACAAGTAGATAGATGTGTATACTGTCAAACAAGTAGACACCTTTCAGTTTGAGAGTTATGAAATGTAAGGTGGCAATTTAGGCGTGTTTTGCCTTCTCCTGTGTTTTCAGAATAACTTCAGTTGATTTTGGCTTCATTGGATTCCAGGCTGTTGGCAGAAAGAAGCCTCCTCTCCAGTGGGGCAGCTGGAAACACCTGGGCCCAGGCAGGCAGGCAGGCTGATAGAGCTGTGGCCACGCAGGCCAAGTCAGAAGTGCACTACTGTTTCAATCACAGGGACTTGGGTTCCTCTTTGTTTTCTGGAGTAAGAGTGTGTAACGTGAGATGTAATAGATGCCCAAAGGAATTGCTAGTCTCGTTCAGTTGGTGGTGGTTGTGGTGGGCACTGGGAATGAACTAAGATTTCTAAAACCTGTGATGAAGTGGGGATGACAGTAGCCATTGAATGGATGAGGATTGGGGAGACAGGTGTTCTGTTGAGGCATTTCTGCTTAGAATGGGGGTGGAAAAGTGTTTCCTACCTTAAATATGTATATGGAAACCTGACCCTGGTGTGCGTGTGTGTGTGTGTGTGTGTAAAATCACAGTATTTCATTTCCTCCTCCGCTGTGCAAAACTGTGTATATTGGAAGGTTGTGAGTCCTTGCCTTTTCCAGCCTTCTCTCAACGTTGCATACTCTGCCAACCCATTAGCTAGGCAGAGAGCACTGGTGCAAGTGGTGTGAAAGCCACCCCAAAGCTTCATTAAACTGGAAGTTTAAGAAGGCTGAATAGCAGTTCCAGATAAAACTTTAGTTTTATTGTGCACATTCCTGTCCCTGCCATTCATAAAAAGGATCTGACTCAGCAGAGTACTTATCCCACAGCTCTTTTTAAAATTAGGATATGGGCAGGAGGTCTTAACACTGCGTCCTTTCACATCATGTACTGGATTTTGAGCTGTGTATAAGTCTGATTCTTTATTGTAAATTTCTCTTATTTTTCTTATGACCACTTGAGAAGCACAGTGCCACACAAGGATTTAGAATCATAGCCAAGGACTACTTTCTATCTTGCTCCTTTCACTTGACAATCCCATGCTGTTTTAGTATCTTTTGCTAATATGATTTTTAGTAGAAATCAGTTTCCATCAAGTCGGTTCTGACTTGAGTCAGAGTAGAGCTGTTTTTTTTTTCAGGAGTAGACTGATGGGCCTTTCTTCTGAGGTGCCTCTGGGTGGATTCGAGCCTCCATTTAGGTTAACAGCGCTTTTCCATTCGTACCACTTAGAGACTTCGTGATTTTTAACAGCTGCATAATATGCCACAGAACAGCAATACTGTATAATCTAGCCCCCTTTTGTAGACGTTATGGCACAAAATGGCTAGGTGCTCGGCTACTAACTGAAAGGTTGGTGCTTTGAACCCACCCTGAGGCACCTCAGAAGACAGGCCTGGTAATCTGCTTCAGAAAAAAAAAAAAAAAGCCATTGAAAACCTATGGAGCACAGCTCTACTCTGAAACACACAGGGTAGCCATGAATCAGAACTGACTTGATGGCAACTAGCTTGTTTTTTTGTATTGTACACATTAGTTTGCTTCAGCTTTTTGCAATTATAAGTAATGATACGATGAACATGCTTGTATATAATGCTATTTATTTTGATTAAGATATATTCCTAACTTGCTGAGTAGAACATGTGAATCCTTTTCATATCCTTGATACACACTGTCAAATTGCTTTAATAAAAGGTCAAGCTCATTTACACTTCCAAGAACACACCTTTACAATATTGAGTATCCCTCTCTCTCTCTTTTTTAATCTTTGCTAATTTGATGGGATAGAGTGTTACCTAACCATTTTAATTTGGGTAGGTTTTAAAAGAATCAACCACAGATTCCGTACATCTCTTTAAACATGTTTCACAGCAATGATTCCAAACCAAAACCAAGCCCAGTACCGTCGAGTCGATTCCAACTCATAGCGACCCTATAGGACAGAGTAGAACTGCCTCATAGAGTTGCCAAGGAGCGTCTGGTGGATTTGAACTGCCGACCTTTTGGTTAGCAGCCGTAGCACTTAACCACTACGCCACCAGGGTTTCCCAGCAATAATTAAAAAGACATATGAAAATGCTGACATATTTATAAATGTGATATATGAAAACTCAAGTTTCATGCAGCCCTGTCCATGTGTGTGTCCTCTGCCAGTTTTAGTACTCACTGCAGGTACGTTTTACACAACAGGCAGTGCACACTATACTTAGACATGAAAGGTAGTCATTTTTCAAATCACTTGTTTTAAAAGAGACGAGAAAGAAATTGGAAAAAATGTCATAAGCTGACATTATGCTAAGAGAAAATCGTTGGCTATTTTTTTTTGACAACCATTAAACCCACTGCCCTAGAGTCGATTCTCATTCATAGCGACCCCATAGGACAGCCCCATAAGGTTTACAAGGAGCAGCTGGTGGATTCGAACTGTTACTTTCTCATACAAAATGGGGGTAGGTTTAGAGTAGGTTTAACGTCTTCTAAGTAGTCGTGCTGTCTCTCTCTCAACTTGAGAACTGGAAAGTCAATGTTTTTAAAACAGTGTAGACACTGAATTAAGTGCTCCACCATATTTAGACGACTTTATCCTTCCCAAAGGAGTGGGTCATCCGGAGGGTGAGGGGCAGAATCAGAGAAAGAAGGAAAAAAGTGGTGGTGGGGGGGGCGTTTAGGCTATGTGGATGCGTCTGTTGAGATTACTCAATACAGTGGCCGTATTTAAGATACTACCTTTTGATACAAAAAGAACTCAATTCTTTGCATTTTGCATGTCACTCACAAAATGGCCATCTGACAGGTACATTCACTGTTACATCCCCAATGGTGAGCTTTGTCTTTGTATGATAAGATGAAATAAATACAAAGTTAGAGAACCTTTCATGGTATTGGCACACGAGTCTTTCTGGAAGGCTGAAAGGAAAACACTCCAGCGATTCTCCTTGGTAGCGGGCTAAATCTCAACAGTGAAAGTCTAACCTCGGTCAGCAATGAAATCAGGATGAGATATTTAAAATGATCGTCAGTTTTATAAATCGTTAGCTCTATAGGGTCGCTATGAGTTGGAATCGACTCAACAGCAACGGGTTTGGTTTGTTTTGGTTTTTGGTCTAGAACTAAGTTCAAGCGTTTAGGACCAAAGAGAGGATGTAGAGGTTACGAATCCCACTCCACCCCCTGTTTATCCTCACTCAAAACTGGGTAGGTAGGCAGTTGTTTGGTCTGTCTCATTTCTTCCTGGAAAGGCTCTGAAGGTTTGGCCTAGAGCAGCATTCTTCCAATTTTTTGCTCCTTTTTAGTTCTTCAAAGATTCTGTAAAACTGTATACGTACATTTTATACCTACAACTTTTTTTCCTAAACTT
This sequence comes from Loxodonta africana, assembly GCF_030014295.1. Classification (NCBI taxonomy): domain Eukaryota; kingdom Metazoa; phylum Chordata; class Mammalia; order Proboscidea; family Elephantidae; genus Loxodonta; species Loxodonta africana. The sequence continues at coordinate 76,004,613 of NC_087352.1, forward strand.
AAATGGTTACATAGGATGTAATTTTCAATTTATTGTAAATATTGACGTTTTAAATTAAATCATTACATCATGAAAAAAACTCTGGTAGCATCTATAATTAATTCCCGATATCATTCATTTAAAAATGAACTAAAAATATCTTCTTTAATGTTTCGAAATTTTCTCTTTCTCCTCAAATTTATATTTCATTTCCCTTCCCCTACAGAATGTTATTCTAATTTATCCTATTTTTATGCTTGAAAGTATTTTCTTGATCACTTTATCTTACTTTCTGTAAGAGAACATACCTATACAAATTGAAATCTAATATTTTTTATTTGACCATAAGCTCTTCATATTTAAACATTTCAGGTAGTTTAAAACAAATATTGGAAATTGACTGATTTATAAAAGGATTTGTTACCCAAATTTTGGAGGCTTTCATCTCTCAACCTGCATCAGCATTTTTATTTGTCCCTTTGTTTGTAACCCCGAGGTCTTTACAGCTTAAAGGGTCTAGGGTTCAAAAAGCGAATACATTACTTAAGTGGGAGCAGGGTGATTGTGAACAGGAGGTGGGGGAGGTGGTGAAGCACACATCCCTGTTCCTCCCTCACTATTACAATCCCAGGCTCTTCAGTTTTTACACAAGAGTACCTTTGGAAGTTCGGGATTCCTTACAACTGTGATGGTGATCCCCTGGGAAGTCCTAGCTTTGCTTCAGACGTGTACTCCAGTTTGAAGATGGCTGGTCTAGAGCAGTAGAAGTTGAGTCAGTGGCTCTGTCTGATGAAAGGAAAAGGAAGGTCCAGGTGGCATAGACTGATGGGGAAAACAAAAAAACCAAACCCAGTGCTGTTGAGTCGATTCCGACTCATAGCGACCCTAAAGGACAGAGTAGAACTGCCCCACAGAGTTTCCAAGGAGCACATGGCAGATTTGAACTGCCGACCCTTTGGTTACGCCGCCAGGGTTTCCTGAGGAAAAAAAAGGTAGGAATTGGAGGCAGCAAAGTAGATTATAGGAAACCCTGGTGGCGTAGTGGTTCAGAGCTACAGCTGCTAACCAAAAGGTCAGCAGTTCAGATCCACCTGGCACTCCTTGGAAACCCTATGGGGCAGTTCTGCAATGTCCTGTAGGGTTGGTATGAGTCAGAATTGACTCCACGGCAGCCAGTTCGACTTTTTTATTAAGTAGATATACTTAGTAACTGGTAAGTAGATAAAGGGTGCATTGGGGTTCAGTAGTAGAATTCTTGCCTTCCATGCAGGAGACTTGGGTTTGATGATGGCATGTACCTACACACAGCCACCACCAGTCTTTCAGCGGAGGCTTGGGTGTCACTATGATGCTGAACAGGTTTCAGCAGAGCGTCTGGATTAAGATGGTCTAGGATGAAAGGCCCGATGGTCTACTTCTAAAGATTAACCACTGAAAACCTTGTGAATCACAATGATCTAATCCGCATCCAATCATGGGGATGGCACAGGACCAGGCTGCACTTCATTCTGTTGGGGATGATCAGGGGCCCAACTTGATGTCAGCTAACAACAGTAATGACAGGTAGATACACAGATGGGAATCTCTAATTCTTCTGACCTATGAAGAAAAATCACATCTGATTTTAAGCCCTAGCTGTGTTTTTGGGCTCTGGGAACCTTGGTTCTTACTTTGTGCTTAGGTGCCTTGACAAGCTGAAGGACCAAAAGCTTGCATACTTCAGAGATGCCCAGGGACATTCCAAGTGGCTGATTACAATTGTCAGAAGTCTTTCTAGATCCATGTTAGATCTTTGAAGTTAATGTAATTTCTCAGAATCTACTCTGTGGTTGATGTTATTTTAATAATGTGCATGTTTGCTTTTTTTTTTTCCCTAAAATAACGTAGTATGACTCCTGTTCCAGGAAGATGTGCCTTGCTTATCTTGTGGCTTCATTTCATTTCCTCCTGGTATTTTATGTTGCAAGAGGATATAGTGTCCCAGAAGGGAGAAATGGTAGTTTAAAGGATACTGGATTTGGAGCCAAGAGACTACCATTCAGTTATGTGCACTGCCATTGAGTAGCCAAGTGATCTTGGCCAAGTCTTTTAAAACTTTTGATTTGTAGTTTTCTCATGTAGAAAAAAAATGGACATAATACTTGCCCATTCATCTAATAGTTATTCATTGATCTGACTGTTCAGTCAACTAGTATTTATTAACTCCCTACTAAGTGCAAAGCCTTCTTCTAGGTACTAGGACCACAGCACTACACAAATCAGACAAAAATCTGTCCTTATAGAGCTTACGGTCTAGTGCAGTTACTCACTATGAGAATTAAATGCATACACATACTGATGTGGTAGAGTTGCAGTCCAACTGAGAGGGATGCTTGAGAGTATATCATCTCATTTTGGCACTGCAATTAAACCGAATAATAAATAGATTTTAATACCCTTTCATGGATAAAGAAACTCCCGGAAATGTTCTTGATAACTTTTGTCTATTTCCCTTTGTGGATTCCAGGTCATTGATCCTAGTAATCAATAAAACCAATAGGTAATAAAAAGGTGGTATAAGGCCTTTAGAAAGTGCTATGAACTTACTAACCCAAGATTGGCTTGGGAGAGGTCAGAGTAGGAAGTTAGGAAAGGAACTTTTAAGCTGTCCGCAAATCCAGAATCACATATGAGTCTGACCAAATCGTCCCAAAACAATGGGTTTGGACACTTGATTTTTCTTTTTTTTTAGCATGAACTCATCACTATTTTTACTGGAGAAAATTTTTTAACAGCTATAGTTATGTAACTGTTAGCAGAAAAGGAGTGCCTAGTAGAATGTTTTACGCAAAGTGGGTGATAAGGAAGGTCTCTTTAATCTTTCATATACTGTATGCATTTACTTTCCTCTAGTTGTCACCTATTCTGACTAATTGGCCATGTCTAAAAATTATGAAAAAGAATAGGAGAGGACCTTGTAGCGGGCATTGAACAGTGATGAACATTTAACAAGGCTTGGACCTAGCTTCTGCAGTGGCCTTGCTCTTCAAGTAAGACAGCTCTTTTGAAAGTCTTAAGTGAAAATTAGTATCCACGTTGCCAGTAAAAATACTACAAGTGGATGGCTTTAACAAAGAGAAATTTATTCTTTTACAGTCTTGGAAACTAGAAGTCTGAATTCAGGGTGCCAGCTCCAGGGGAAGGATTTCTCTATCAGCTCTGGGGGAAGGTCCTTATTATCAATCTTCCCCTGGTCTAGGAGCTTCTCAGTGCAGTGACCCCAGGTCCAAACGGTGCACTCCTCTCCCTGCTCTCCTTTATAGGGGGTAGGAGGTCTCTCTCCACCCTGCTTAGTTCTCTCTTTTATATCTCAGAAGAGATTGACTCAAGATACAACCTAATCCTGTAGATTGTGTCCTGCTTCATTAACATAACTGCCTCTAATCCTGCCTCATTCACATAGTACAGGTTAGGATTTATAACACGTAGGATAATCACATCAGATCACAAAATAGTGGACAACCACACAGTACTAGGAATCATGGCCTAGCCAAGTTGACACACATTTTTGGGGGACACAATTCAAAACAATCTGTAAAAGGAAAACTGGCTGGACCATTGTGACCTACTGTATCATAGTTGAAAGAGGGAGTATTTTCGTCTCTCTTGCTTGTTTGGCTGCCTCGTTGAAATAGCAGGTTCTCGTAGACCAGGTTGTAAACTCATTTGTTTTCGTTTAAGATTCCCGAGGTATCTGTCTTTTCACTTACTGAGCTGCATTTCTAAGACGACTCAGAAACTCCCCTCTTGTCTTCTGCAGGACATCAATCTTAACAGCACCAGCTATTCTATGCAAGTTGAGAAATAAGGTTTATTGCCACTTTATATATTATTTTGTCATAGTTGACAAAAAAATCTGTTAAAATATTTAAATTTCATTGGATTAATTCCTCTTTTAGAAGACATTTCCACCTGAATGCTCCTCCCCTACCTCTCTGCCCCCACCCCAATTCCTAATTTCACAAGAACGTTTACTTGAATTTCAGGTTAAAGGTGTATAAGTTTATTTTTTCCTGTTCTTAGTACAATGCCTGGCATGCAGGAGGCACTTGATAAGCATTAATAAATGAATGAGCAAATCTCAGTATTAAAAATTTAAGGTCCAAATTATCTGTTTACCAAAACTATGAGCTCTGCAAGTCTGAAATAGAATTCCACTTTTGTTTCAATTGACTTAGGTTATATCACCTGAAACTAAGATGACACCAAAAACCAAACTCCTTGCTGTCAAGTAGATTCCAACTCATAGTGACCCTACAGAAGAGAGTAGAACTGCCCTATATGGAGCAGCTGGTGGATTCGAACTGGCAACCTTTTGGTTAGGTGCCAAGCTCTTAACCACTGTGCCACCAGGGCTGCATCTAAGATGATAGGTTCTAATATTAGCGACAGTAAAAATAAAGACTAGTAAGCCATCATGATTTTTAAAATAATGATCCTTAGGGTTAGTTATTACCAATATTTTAAATTATTTCTAGAAATTAGAACTCATTTTTAATTTTTAGTTCTGTTGCTAGTTTTTTCATTCTAAAATTGATTAAGAAGCCTGCTCTACATATTACTCTTGCTGTGTCATTAAATTCTTTATCGTTGGCATCATCACGCTGTTCATATGACTCCTGAGTATATGGACCTTTGATGTTAGTTGTTGCCAAGTTGATTCAGACTCATGGTGACCCAGCGTGTGTCAGAGTAGAACTGTGTTTTGTAGGGTTTTCAATGGCTGAGTATTTTGGGAGGTAGATCATCAGGCCATTCTTCCAAGGCACCTCTGGGTGGACTGGAATCTCCAACCTTTCGGTTCGCAGCCCAGCATGTTATCCATTGTATCACCCAGGGACTACAGTATGTGGATTGGAACACCACAGTTCTTAGAAACTAGTCAACTCTATTACAGTAAAGGAAAAGGCTGACTGGAGAGTCAGCTAACCATCCAACTACCCGTTGTCTCATCTTCTCTGGGCACCAGTGATTATACTTCTAAGCAAAGCAAGCCATTTAGTTCAAATGGTGTTACAAAACTACAACTGCTAATTTGGTACAGTTGTCATCTTCCTAGAATAGCCCCAAGATTGACTGGAAACCATAGTGTCTTAATTCCAGACAATGAGCTTCCTTTTATGCCATTGTGTAAGTATTTCAGGGTGATAAAAGAAGAGGGAATAGAACAATGCTCCCAACCCTTTTTCCAATTCTGTGGATGACTTACAAGTTATTTTAATTGATTCTGCTAATTCTTAACCTAGTTTGACATATGTAAATACCACTTGGGCATTGGTGACTTAATGGTTGTTTTAAGAAATGCCGAGTTACTGAATTTAAATGCAGTATGAAGCCTTTAAAGTACTGAAGATATCTGTTATTCAAGTTAATATGTAACATGTATAGTAAGCTGTTATAATTAGGCCTGTTTATAGCTTAGAGGGGAATATAATTGACTGTGAGCAGTGCTTATGTGTGTATCCCTGTGAAGATTTAAAATAAGTTATGTTCTGGGCTTTTTTTCCTCCACTCAGTAGGGAGAAATTTCCTTAGCCAGATACTTTTTTTTAAGACGACAGTTTTCTCAATACCAGACTTTAACATGTTGGAAATGAACATTTGCCCCGGATAATGAGTTCACATTGACAGTGTCTTTGTCCTAGCAGGGAACTGCATTCAGATATCTAAAAGTAACAGAAAAGGAGTGTTTACTTTTTCTTCTTTTAACGAACCTGTCTGTGCAGAGGTCCTGGAGTTACTCAAGTGGCCTTTTTCACGTACCTCATTACTCTTTCTTTTTTTAATAGGCTACATAATCTGTTATAACCGGTGCTTCCTAATTACCTACTAGGTAAGGGATATGTTCCATGATTCATACTCACTTTGGATTGTCACCCTCTTCCTTTAGCAGTGGTGGGCAAGTAAGGGATGAACAGAATTAAAGAGCTAACATAGATCTCATTGTCATTCCTGGTCTTTAGTAGCAGACGCTCCTAGAGCATCAGTGTTAATCTGTTGCAGGTTGTCAATATTTAAAATAAGATTGAGGATTCATTTTTACCTTGGGACCACTGACCCAAAGTTAGTCAAGACCAGACCCAAGTTAAAAATAATCTCATTAGTCTAGAGAGAGAGCTCTAGAAGGCTCACATTGCCTACTGAAAATACATGATATTAAATAAGTAAATAACAAGTGACATTCAGCTTCATTAGGACATTATGCTATTGTTTTCCTAGTTATTTGGTCCCATCTTTTGACCAGTTAAGACGGAGGCACTGAGAGTAGACAGGATCAGAAGAAAGCGTCACATCATGGCCACGTGCATCATTAAGGTTAATTTCAGTTGTGCCTGACTGACCACCCCCCCCCCAAAAAAATGTAGTGGCTTATCCAAAATGAAAATGTCTTTCTTGTTTAAAAGAAATCTGAAGGCATATATAGTTCAGGACTGGTATAGCAGTCCACAGAGTCAGGGACCCAGGCTCCTTCTGTCTTTCTGCTCTGTCATCCTCAGCTGGGAATTTTCACTCTCAGAGTCACCTCATATGGACCTGGATAGCTGCTGGAGCTCTAGCTCTCAAGTCAGCATCCCAACAGGAGGAAAGGCGAAAGAGTATCTCTTACCACTAGTCCCACATAGGACTTCACTTCTGTCTCACTGGTCAGGGAGTGTGTATAGTCACTTGTGTGCGGCTGCACGGGAGGCAGGGAATTGAAGTCTTTTAACTCGTCACAATGCCCTGCAGTTCCTACCCAGGGGGATTGGATATTGAGAACCACCTAGCAGCTTTGTTGCTTTTTCCTAACTTTTTTCTCCTACTCAGTTGTTAGCTGCCACCAAGTCAGCTCCCAACTCATGGCAACCCCACGCACAACCGAGCAAGACACTGACCTCCTGCACCACCACAGTGATCAGGTGCAGATCAGACCCTTGAGATCCATGGGGTTTTCATGGGCCAGTTTTTGGAAGGAGATCACCAGGCCTTTCTTCCTAATCCTTCTTAGTCTGGAAGCTCCTCTGAAACCTGTTCAGCATGCAGGCAACATGCAGGCCTCCACTGACAGACAGGTAGCAACTACATCTGAGGTGTACTGACCAGTAATTGAACGCAGGTCTCTCTCATGGAAGGTGAGAAGTCTACCACCGAACCACCAGTGCCCCTTCTCTCCCACTCAGGAGCGTATCAAAATAGCCACGCCTTTAGCCCTAGCTCCTTGAAATCTCCTTAGTTCTGGTTCTTCCTCAGCTGAGGTAGTATGAACTTCTTGCCCCAACTTCCCATTCTTTTTTCATCCTGGAGCATGAGCTAAAACCATAAAAGCCATTCTACTTAAGAAACCCATTGTTAGAGGTGAAAGTGCTCTATGAGCCATGACGAGTTGTGTACTTGCAAGGAACTGTATTTATAGGACACCCCTCAGATTCTTTTTTTGGCTTGTGTGTTTTCAGATTTTCTCTCTGACCCGATACATACAATGGGCATAGTTGTCCAGCTTTTTAAAGGTTCCTTTTTTTGCTATTCTATTGCTTTTTGCCAAAGAGGCTTTGTGATTGTATTCTAAAAAACAGTATTTGCTGTATTTTACAAATACCATTTTCATAGAGGGTTTGGGAAATACAGACAGGAAAAAAGACAAAAATGAATATTATCTGTAATTCCAGAGGTTATGTAACTGCTTATATAAGTGTAATTAACTTCTTGCTATTATGCAGACATGGGATGTAATTGGGAGAAAATCGTAGAAACAATAGATTTTACATTTTCCTTCATTATTAATATTCTTTGAAGATAAAATTTTCAGGACTGAATGGGATTCTGTTTTTTACCAATATAACAGTATTTATTTGACCATTTTCTGGTTGTTAGACATTTAATTGTTTTGCATGCCATGTTTCTGAGGGTATTTTTGTACTTCAGTTTGTGAGTTTTACATATAATTTCATTATTTTGGACTCCTGGAGGCGGTATTACTATTCAAAATTATTTTTAGATTGTTGATCTGAATTACTAAATTGCGTTCAGGAAAGTCTGTAGCATCAGTAGTGAATACGTGAGCCCATCTCTTTTTGTATCACTGAATATCATAGATGTTTAGTAGTCTGCTAATTTAGATTTAAAAATCGGTACTTTTTCTAATTTGTATTTCTTGATTTTTAGTAGAATCACTTTAATAATTTTGTCATATTTCTTTTCTGATTTTTCTGTATCCTTTGTTCATTTCTTAGTAGGGTCCCTCCCGCACCGCCAAAACTTCTGTAATTTAAAAAAGTCTTAGTATACTTTTATTCTTAGTTTTCTGCAGGATGTTCTTTAATCTCCAAGGTTTGTGTGAGTCAGTCACTTAAGCTTCCTTCCAGATTTTGTGTAATTAATGTCCATATGTAGGCATTACCTCTGTTTCTGAAATTATGATTAGTTTACTTTTCTTTATCAGCCTGGAAACCCTGGTGGCATAGTGGTTAAGTTCTACAATTGCTAACCAAAAGGTCAGCAGTTTGAATCCACCAGGTGCTCCTTGGAAACTCCATGGGGCAGTTCTACTCTGTCCTATAGGGTCGCTATGAGTTGGAATTGACTCCACAGCAATTGGTTTTTTTGGTTTGGTTTTATCAACCTGGATATTGGATTTAAATGTTCTGTGTTCACTGCTGGAAACCCTGGTGGCATAGTGGTTAAGTGCTACGGCTGCTAACCAAAGCGTCAGCAGTTCAAATACGCCAGGCGCTCCCTGGAAACTCTATGGGGCAGTTCTACTCTGCTCTGTAGGGTCGCTATGAGTTGGAATCAACTTGATGGCACTGGGTTTGGCTTTTTGGTTTATGTTCACTGTTGCATTGTGGCTGGTTCTCTGAAAAAAAGAGCCCCCTCCTAATGTGTGAAATCATCTTCTTGTGAAAATATTGGTAAAATGTGTGTATTCACAACTACAATTACATTTGAGTTTAAGTCATGGAGAGTTACCTACTCAGTTGTTGATAAATTCTTGGGTGTTACAAGAAACTATGCTGACAAACTAGGCTTGTCACTACACCAGCTTAAAGACTACAAATTAAATTGACAAGTTGATAAAACGATTTCATTCTTACTACATGTAATCCATAACAAACTCTGAAGTGCTACATCTTGGGCGGTTAGAGTTTCCTATGGTAGCTCTTCTTCTCCCTCTTGAAGAGATGGCTACAGTGACCTGAAAATCTGTTAATGCTTAGAATCTGAGTACTGACACTAGAGGAGAAAGAAGAGGCAATTTCAAGACACCGAGAGAAGCAAATGTGACCGAATTTCATTTCATGTCTTCTATTGAATATCTGCAAAATTTCCGACTTCATGGTAACGACTAAGGAAGGGAAACAGGTAAGAGAAGGAAAAGCCCAGCTTCACTCCCTCTGTACATACAGCCAGTGATCGATGGAAAATGAAATACAACAGTCTGCCAGTTTAGCACCTGAGGGCTCTATAAGTAAGTGTATTTATCAACAGAGTTGAGGTGACAAGTGCTAAAAGCGAAGTAGGAGGTAATTTGAAGATTTTCTAATGCCAAAGGAAAAGCCTCAAAGTAAATTTAAAGCATGTTATGTAGCTTGTGAATTGTGCTAACTCTGACCTCTCTGCTGCATCTTCATTTTTTCCCCTGGATTTAATTGGGAAGATACCAATCTGAGCAGATCAGATGCAACTGAATACTGCTTGATGTAAGAGGCGGGTTTCATGTTAAGTGAAGATGAGAGAGGAGGGGCGATGGACATGTATGAACTAAGTATAAATACCATTTATAGTCTATTTGAGCCCTGGTGGCACAGTGGTTAAGTGTTTGGCTGCTAACCAAAAGGTCAGCAGTTCGACTCCACCAGCTGCTCCTTGGAAACCCTATGGGGCAATTCTGTTCTGTCCTGTAGGGTCACTATGAGTTGGAATTGACTCAACAGCAACAAGTTTTGATTATTAGTGATTTTGTGCATATATATACATATATATACACACACACACACAGTCATAAACTACATAAGGTCTACAATCTCTGAATATATGTCCATGGTCCCATAAGATTATAACTGCCCAACAGTGTTTCCAAGGAGCTGCTGACCTTTTGGTTAGCAGCCAAACTTTTAACCAGTATGCCACCAGGGTTTCCAAGGTTATAATAGAGTTCAGAAATCCTGATCAGAGAATGGGACTCAGGAAACACAACAGCTTCCTGCATGCAACATGTGTGTCTGTTGTATACAAAGCAATTGCTCTGCCAGGTGTATAGTGGTGCAGTACATACATAACCTACAGTACATGTCTCGATAGTCATAATAAGTGCGTATTACTGGCTTACATATGTGCTGTAATGTACTGTCTATTCTTATTTTAATGTGAACTTTCCCAACTTACAAATAAGAAGTTTACTGTATAACAGTGTATGCTTCGACTCATAAGCTGCGACATCCAAGTGCATCATGGCTCCCAAACACAGCAAAACCAGTGCTAGCGATAGGAGCAGCGAGAGCAAAGGAGGAATGTCAATTTAGAAGTGAAAAAAAAGATTTTTAAACAATGAGAAGGTGAAAAATCAGTGAACGCTATTGCTCCAAATTTAGGCATGTTCACACAAGGTCCTTATCGCATCATGTCCTATTTCACAGAACGTATCGTGGATATTAAGCAACACATGACTATATGTATGACTGTATATATATATATACACACATATACACACACACACATATTTATCATGTGTACTTGCTCTTCTGTGAATTGAAATCATGCCTTTTGCTGATTTTTCTACTGCTGGCTTATTTTGTCTATTGACTTTGTTATATTTATCCATTTAAGAGTTTTTAATTTTTACAAGGTCAAACAAGTCTCTTTTCCCTGTGTTTTCAAGCTAAGAAAAGACTTCCTGACCCCTAGATTGTACACGCAGTCTCCTAGATTTTCTAGAAAGATTTTTAACTTTCTTAATTTGCGTTTAATCCATTCGGAATTAATTTTTGTATACGGTGTAAGAGTTTTGTTTTCTTCCAGACTGCTCTTGTGCCAGCCAACCCACTTATTCAAAATTCTTTTTGTTTACTAGTGAATTGGACTATCTTTTTCACATTTTTTTTTTGCCCTTTAAACCAAAAGCACCAAACCCACTGCCGTGAGTCGACTGCAACTCATGGTGACCCTATAGGACACAGCAGAACTGCCCTATAGGGTTTCTAAGGCTGTAATGCTTACAGAAGCTGGAAGTGGACTGCCACATCTTACTTCAGTGGAGCGACTGGTGGGTTTGAACCGCTGACCATTTGGTTAGCAGCTGAGCGCTTTAACCACTGTGCCACCAGGGCTCCTTTATTTTGCTCTTTAACTGTGGAAAAATACACCTTAGCCACACCTGTCTTTTAGGGAAGACCTTGGGCTATGGTCCGAGAACACATAAGGTTAACAAAATCTGAGAAGAATCCTTTTGTTCCCCCCAAAAAGAGGACTTGTGGCTAGACCTGCCCCTAAACTTACTCTCCTTTTCCAATGCTGTGGGAGGCCTGAGATTTGTTTTCCTGAAGAAAATTCTACTTCATTTAAAAGCCAGGGCTACCCTGGTGAGTCTGGGAAATGATAGTAACTGGTTAAATGCCGCCTGGAAGCACAGCCCAGATGCTTTGGCAATAAGTTTTCTCCAGGGAAGAATCTGTTTTAAAATGATACTTGACTAAGCCGCTATTCGGAGTGTGTGTGTGTGTTTATGAAAGACAGAGTGTGTATTTTAGAATTTAAGAATTAGACAATTAGTTGAAAGTGTATTTCCCCGCTATCTTTTGTATAAAGGGGGACATTACCACACGTTATTCTTAATGTCTACGTTCGTCTGTTTCTTAAAAATCCCATAATGCCTCACATCTACCATTTTTAAAGACTAAAGTAAATTTCTTATATTTCACTCTCCTTAAAAGCCCCACAAAAAGCTCCCCCCCGCAAGCAAAAAAACTTTGATAGTATTGTCTTCCTGATTCTTCTTAATCTCACATACAAGGAACAATATTAAGTCTTTTTAGAAAAAAAAAAAATGTAAGGCAACTCAATGTCAAAACCCAGACTGCATAAATAAGAGAGAAATAAGTGTGAGAAGAGAAGTTTTAACATAAATTATCCTCTATGATTTTATCTAGTCTATGCCTGTTGTGTACAAATATAACAAAGCCTCAATTCTGGATTCCGTGAGGAACTTGATTAACTTGGAGTTGCGTATTTCTAAGACTTGGATCCCTTCTCTTTTTAGACATGTTTTTCTAAACTGTCCAAGTGCAGGAATCCTGCCTTCTCTGTCTGTTGTACGTTTCACAGAATCTACTGTGATGCCCCACCAGATGGACCAGAACTCTTGTCCAAATGATTCTGTCACGGTTTTCAGGATACTCAGACTTATCCCTAAAGTTTCTAGAAACACAGATGTAAAATTTTCTCACATCATGCATCGGTTATAAAATAGCCTTATGAATATATGATGAAGCAGCATAAAGTCATGATTTTGCCTAGTGCACGCAATTGAGGATGAGTTAATGAAGTTTAAGGTATGAATTCCCAATAAGTATCATGGCTATCGACATTCATAGAGCCCGCCATTCCTTATCAAGTATCTATGCATCCACTGTCTTCATTGAACCTTCTTTTCTCCTGTTGAGTAGAGGTGGCATAATTCTGACTGTATAGGGATGATAACTGGATTTGGAGAGGTTGAGTGGCAGCAGCCAGGGCTTCTTTCTTGACACTAGCCTAAGTGTGGTTTTTTTTACAGAGAGTCTATATATATAGCCTACTGCAAAGCTATAAGTGTGGTCAATCTTTTTTTTTTTTAATATTAGAAAAAACAAATTATTTCAAAAATGCCAAAAATTATTGTGTTTTTGGTGAAGGTTTACACAGCAGTTTAAGCTTCCATTCAACGGTTTTTACACAAGCTGTTCAGTGACATTGGTTACATTCTTTACAGTGCATGAATATTCTCATTATTTCTGTTCTAGATGTTTCCATTAGTCTTGTTTCCCCGCCCCTTTATATTCTCATCTTTGTTTTAAAGTAACTGTTGACCGTTTGATCTCATATAGGTGCCTCTCAAGAAATCATGCTAGAATATGAGTTTGAGTCACATGTTCATAAGGAAATGAGAATCCCCTCCAGCTTATATTTTAAGAATAAATTATTTCACCAATTATTATTTTACTCTACGTTAGTATTGAATTAGCTATGTCAGCACAGCACAGTTGAAAACCAGTATGTTGGAAAATGGCTCCTCTTTGTTTCTGTAGTGCCTAGGGCAGTGCCCCTTGCCAGAGTGCCTCACAGGCATTTATAATGTCAATAGTGGGAAAATGGTAAAGGTTTTTAAATATGGAGGAGAACCAGTCAAATTTTAGTTTTTAGAAAGGCTATTCTAGGGTCACTATGAGTCGAAATCGACTCAACGGCACTGGGTTTTGTTTTTTTATTCTGGTCACTGTGGAGGGTCATTTAGAACAGGAGAAATTTGGAATTAGAGGGAGAGTATTTGGAAGCTGTAAAGTTATAATCAAGGGCAACTATGCCAAAACGAGGTAAAAGGGAATGTAGAGGAGAATGTGAATTAGAATTATTTTGAAGGTAAGATTTCCAGGACGTATGGTTGGATATGGGATATGAGGAAGAGGGAAGCTTTAAGTAGTCCTGAGGTTACTTAGTGGAGCCCTGGTGGTGCAGTGGTTAAGAGTTTGGCTGCTAATGGCAGTGGGTTTGGTTTTTGGTTTTGACGTTACTTACTGGCTTGGGTGCTGGTTTTCTTATCAAAGATAAGTATACAGCTGGAGAAGCAGATTGCAGACGAGAGTATAGTCATAGTCAACGTAGGCTAAGTTGACTCTAAAATGTTAGTTGTTTATAACAGCAAAGGTTTATTTCTCACTCACGCCACATGTTTATCACGAGTTGGCTGGGAGGCCCTGCTTTTTCATCATCCTCATTTTGGGACCCAGAACGACAGTCCCTATCTTTGTGCTTCCACAGTTGTTGAGGCAGGAGAGAGAGTAGGGCAAATGGTGCACTGACTCCACTGCTCAGAAGTGCCATCCCTCATTTCTTTCTCATGTTTCATTGTTAGTATAGTGACAAGTCTCATGGCCACACCTAACTTTCAAGACACTTGTTGTCTACCTTGGTGTCGATTCCGACTCATAGCTACCCTATTTGGTCAGAGTAGAACTGCCCCGTAGGGTTTTCCAGGCTGTAATCTTTACTGGAGCAGATTGCCAAGTCTTTTCTCCTGCTGAGTGGCTGGGTGGGTTGACCTTTCAGTTAGCAGCCTAGAGTTTAACCACTGCGCCACCAGGGCTCAGGATGAACAATCCTTCCGTATGCCGGAAATATGACTCTAATGACTCTTACGTGGTGGGCGTGGGAAGGCAGCACGATCATTTGTAGATATGTTGAGTTTGAGTTATTTCAGGGAAATTCAGTTCGGATGGAGTTAGAAATCTGGATTTGCATCTAGAGAGAGTTCAGAGGTAGAAAAATCATATTGGGAGATTTCACTGTAATGAATCAAGCCATGAGAGTGAGTAACATTGATCAGGAGAGAATAGAGCCAGTACTAATGATGGAAAAAGATCAAGGTTAATAAGTTTGTGGTTACAAATGTTGCAACCCCTAAGCTGTAATTTTTTTTTAGCTTGTTATAACTTTTAAATAATTTTAAGTAACTGTTGGCATAGGGACTGAATTAATCACTTAAACAGAATTTAGCTTTTTTAGGCTGCAGGATTGCTGACTTGCATTTAGTATTTTAAAAGGTGCCTTTAGATTTTGCAGTAGGATTTCAGCCAATTTTCTAACCCAGCAGGGAAGAAAAAGTATTGCAAAGGCTAGTCACTGTAGTTTGAACTGAAGGTCAGTTATTAGCTGATTGATGATAACATTGCTGAGTACTCAGAAAATCAGAATACCTTTAAAATTTTTCTGACTGGTTGTGCCTCAGACAGTAAGATACTGGCTTAACCTTGCTGTAATGATACTCTTTTTATAGCTCCAATTATTGCCATGGAGAGGTATTTAATTGCACTTTTCCCCACTGGCCAGTATATGTATATAAGGAGACTTGCACTTTCTGTTCACCAACCTCTTAAAGATTCTTATGCTTTTTTCCACCCGACATGCATAGTAGCCTACACCTAAATGATGCATTTTTTAAACATTGGATGTAGACTTAGGTGATCAACCAAAATAAACTCTCCTTCTTTCAGAACTGTGTATTTGTCAAGGAAACAAACAAAAAGCTGAACCTTACTTTATGTGTCTCCATTATCTCTTTGAAGGAAAATTTAAAGAACTATAGTAGCAATATTGGTAAAAACAATAATTCTCGTCTTCATACTCCAAGTGAACAAGTATTCATTCAACTTCTACTTTTTGGTAGCACTAGAAAGACCTACAGGAGCCCTGGAGGCACAGTGTGGTAAGAGCTTGGCTGCTAACCAAAAGGTCAGCAGTTTGAATCTACCAGGCACTCCTTGGAAACCCTAGGGGACAGTTCTCTATTCTGTACGGTTGCTGTGAGTCGGAATCAACTTGATGGCAATGGAATGGGCAAGAAAGACCTATCAGCTTCTGTGAAGCTTACATCCAAGAAAACCCTACGGGCAGTTATACCCTGTCATGTGGGGTTGTTATTAGGCGAAATTGATGGCACCCAACAACAATACATGAATGATAAAAAAATAAAAAAAGAAGGAAAGCTATAGCTTTTACCTTCTTGACGCAGACACATAAAACCATGAAAACTAACTTTTGTGCCTCCCAAACGAGTAAAACCATCGGTATTTACTCCTGGCTGGTAACTAGTTAATATTTATTGAGGACTTAACTTAGTAAGGTCCAGTGCCATCCTCCTGATGTTGTTACACTTGAGTCTGTTGTTGCAACCAGTGTGTCAGTCCATCTCGTTGAGGGTCTTCCCTTTTTTCGCTGACCCTTTACCAAGCATGATGTCCTTCTCCAGGGACTGGTCCCTCCTGATGTGTCCAAAGTATGTGAGATATAGTCTCACCATCCGTGCTTCCAAGGAACATTCTGGTTGTACTTCTTTCAAGACAGATTTGTTCATTCTTCTGGAGTCCACTGTATATTTAATATTAAATTCAGCCAGGAAAAAAATTTGGCTTAAATTTGGTAATTGTTTACTCAGAGATTCTTTAGCTTAAAGCTTGGAGAAATCATTTGTATATTAACTTTAAATGAATTAACAGAAGCCCACTCACAGCTTCCTACTATATGTAAATTAGATGGTGACTGCTGCTGTTAATCACTTAACCACTGCGCCATCAGGCCTCCTTAGTAAGGTACTGCAGTTGGAGGTTGTGCCTGATGACACCAGGGCTGGATTTTTCTGTTTTCCATTCTGTACTCAGAGTGTCACCTCTAGTAAAAAAGTGTCTTAACTAAAAGTTTAATTCTCACATTTATTCACCTAACAATTACAGGAGTTAGAAAGGGATTTGAGAAAGTGTTGGTGGAAGCTGTAAGAATCATCTCAGGAAACCTTGTTAAAATTGTATGGATGAGGTGATGATTATAGCAAAATAGGAAATATAAAATCGAGAAACATTGGTACTACATTTGTCAACTTTCTCTTGTTTTCATGTTTTTGGTCTTGCTGTTCTTTTAAACCACAGAACTTCTCTTGTCCCTGTGGGTGAACCTGACAAACTGTATTGATGAGCATTTACCTCAACATTACATTTCCTGAAATAACAAAGTTTTGCTATTAAAATAATAATTTCTGAGAATCATTTCTATGATGCTGCTTTTGTCTAATGTGTATATATTTTTTTGTTAGAAAAATTAATTTAGCTTATACCCTATGATTTGATCATGGGGTTCTTGTATTTGCTTATTAAATGTTTGGTGTTTACCGTAGGGATTTTAAACTACTTTGAAGAGGAGGAAATAATTTGTCACACAATAGAAAGACGATTAATTGAACACAGTTATTGCCATTAGGTGCTGCTGAGTCGATTCCACCTCATGGTAACCCCGTGTGTGCAGAGCAGAACTGCTCCATAGGGTTTTCAAGACTGTGACTTTTCAGATCGCCGGACCTGTCTTCATGTGCCACCAGGGACTCCTAATTGAGCATTTGAATCCTATAAAACAAACTGAACCATATTTATACATAGAACTTTGAGTATTTAAACTAGGAATCTTTAGTGTCAGCCTTTCAGCTTAACTTAATCATCTTTCATCAGAAAATTTCTGGCTTATATTCAAAAGCAAAAAATAATATTAATTTATGAATTCTAAATATTACTATATGCAGTAATTCTTACAAGCCTTTTTATTTATATTTTTCATTTTCCTTCAGATAACAACGTGAATGATGCTGGGAGACTATGTACCCCCACTTTAGGGAGCACATTGCTGTTAAGCATTACAGGTGAATTGTTTCATGCACAGATTATGGGTATGCCAGTTATAAATAAATTCTTTTCTGTTCATGAAAGCTCCTCCAAAAGATCTATAAGAGTTCTTTGGCCTTTTTTTTTTTTTTTTTGAAGAGGGGTGGGATCCTGAATGAAAGCTAATTTTTTAAAAATTCTATAATTTGCCCTTTTTACTAATGCATGTAGATTTTTCCACCTACATCCATTTGTCTGTGTGTCTCCCAAATGAGGAATAAAAGAATAGGCTTGGGGCTGGGTAGTGGAGAGCCAGGACGATGAGGAGAGACTTGGATGATGTACTGAGTTTGGCATGTCAGTGGGACTCCAGATGATGTTTCTCAGGCAGCTGTTTCCTCCCACATCCATCTGTGCACATCCATTGGCCCAGGTGTTCTAGGATCTCATAGAGGCAACAGATCCACACTGATGACTGGGAAGAGAGGCAGGGTAGGCTTCCTGTTCGAAGTGTTGCCTGTGCTGAGTCTTGAAGGACAGGTAGGAGTTAACCAGATGAAGGGGGCCTGCTCTGTTTTCTTCTATCTGTCCAACACTTTGTACCCACATGTAGCCTTCTGTTTATTAACTTTAAAAGTCATGCCCATTTAAATCTTTGTGCCATAAAAACATTTGCAGTAAATATAGAATTTTTGGCACCAGCCCATCTAGGAAAAGGGATGTAGAGAGTTTTTTACTTGGTTCACAGGAGTTATTTGGCACTGCTTGGTTAATGCACCACAGCAGACTGGAAAAAATCAGGGTGGGATCTGGCACTGTTGGGGTGGTTGCGAGTATCAGGGATTCCTTACCGGAGCTGATTTTACTGTGATCCCCTTTATTTTTGGAAGTTGTTGACTATCTCAGCGAGTGTCCTTTGTGTGATGACTGTCCCCAAAGTAGGATAGAGAGTGAAATTTGTGGTGACTCCCAAATATGCAGTGGAACTGTCAAGGTGTTTTCGATCTCCCAGCATGATTGTAGAATCACTGCACTGGAGTTAGAGAAGACCTTCCATTCTACAGTCCAAGTCAATTATTTGACATACGTAGAAACTAGGGTCCAAAGAGCCATTGGCATTTAGCAAGCCTCTGGTCATGAGGAGCCCTGGTGGTGCAGTGGTTAAGCACTTGGCTTCTAACCAAAAGGTCGGCAGTTCAAACCCACCAGTCGCCCTGTGGGAGAAAGATGTGGCAGTCTACTTCCATAAAGACTACAGCCTAGGAAACCCTATGGGGCAGTCTGTCCTGGAGAGTCGATTATGAATCAGAATCAACTCGTTGGCAATGGACAACAGGTATGGGTGGTCATAAGCAGAGGGGCAGGACTTGAGGCCCCTAACTCTGAACCCCGTGTTCTTCACACATACTATATTATTTACTATCAGCTTTATTGAAGTATGGAAACCCTGGTGGTATAGTGGTTAAGTGCTAGGGCTGCGAACCAAAGGGTTGGCAGTTTAAATCCGCCAGCACTCCTTGGAAACTCTATGGGGCAGTTCTACTCTGTCCTGTAGGGTCCGCTATGAGTCGGAATCAACTCGATGGCACTGGGTTTGGTTGGTTTTGGTTTTATTGAAGTATAATTCACATATCATACTAGTCACCATTTTAAAGCATACAGCTCAATGATATTGAGTATGTTCAGAGAATTGTACAACCATCACCGCTAATTCCAGGACATTTTTATCACCACACACACACACATATTCACAAATAATGGCCATTAGTAATTGCTTTCCATTTCCACTGCCCCTCAACACCTAGGGACCACCAATCTATATTTTGTTTGTATGGATTTGCCTATTCTGAGCATTTCATATAAATGGGATCATTTATATGGACTTTTGTGACTGACTTCTTTCACTTAGCATGTTTTCAGGGGTCATTCATGTTGTAGCATGTATCAGTACTTCATTCCTTTTTTATGGCTGAATAATATTCCAATGTAAGGATACAGTATATTTTGTTTATATCAATTGATGGACATTTGGATTGTTTCCACCTTTTAGCTGTTGTCAATAGTGTTGCTATGATCATTTGTGTACAAATTTTTGTTTGAACACCTGTTTTCAATTCTTTTGGGGTCTGTAAGCAGGAGTGGAACAGCTGAGTCATATGGTAATTCCATGTTTAACTTACTGAGAAACTACCAAAGTGTTTTCCACAGTAGCTACATCATTTTACATTCCCGCCTATGATGTATGAGGGTTCCATTTTCTCCACAACCTTGCCAACACTTGTTACTGACTGTCTTTTTAATTATAGTCATTCTAGTGTGAAATGGTATCTCATTGTGGTTCTGCATTGCATTTCTCTAATGATTTAATGATGTTAAGCATCTTTTCATGTGTTTAGTGGCTATTTGTGTATCTTCTTTGGAGGAATGTCTATTCAAATCCTTTGTCTATTTTTTAATTGGGTTATTTGCCTTTTTATTGTTGAGTGTAGAAGTTGCTTATGTATTCTGGATACAAATCCTTTATCAGGTATATGATTTGCAAATATTTTCTCCATTCTGTAGGTTCTTTTCACTTTCTTGATAATGTTCTTTGAAACAGTTTTTATTTTAATGAAGTCTAATTTATCTATTTTTTGTTATTGCTTGTGTTTTCAGTGCCATATCTAAGAAACCATTGCCAAATTCAAGGTCACAAAAATTTACTCCTGTGTTTTCTTCTAAGAGTTATAGAATTTTAGCTCTTAAAACATTTTTGTATAGATTAGTTTTTAATCTTTGATTATGTTTTTTTTTTTTTTTTCCCAGCTGTTTTATCTTTAAAGCAGTTCTGGTGTTTGAGTCACATGAAGTTTTAAGGAAAAACTCCATTTTCTACTCTTCTATGTGTTGTGGTTGGTCATTGGGGGGGGGAGTGTACTTACACACAGTTATTAATCTCAATTTTTCTTTTTTAACCTAATGCTATTATGAGTTGAAGAATACACGTTCTCTTTTACAGCAGCAAATGCAAGTCAGTGTAGTACTGAAGGCTCTTGCTCTGTTAACCTGAACAGTTGGTCTCTGTTCTAGAACAATATCTTCATTTTTCTAAGAACGTTTGTTTGGGATCTTTCAGTGAAAGCATCTCTCTTCCATCAGCCTCTTATCTGCACAATGAACAAAGCTACTGAGTAGAGGGCAAAAGCTTAAGACACTGCAGGTGACTTGGAAACTGCCACATCCCATATGCTGCAAATTCTGAAAATTAACATCCATACCAAAGTTGACCTTGGGAAACGTCACAGTATATTCTACTTCTCATACAGTGTGCTATAAAGTTTTATTATGAAGTCACCTATTATTTTTTCCTCATTACAACAAAATGTTTTTCTAGTCCTTTAACACACTTAGTTCAGCATTCAGTGATCTTACTCCTTTTGTAAATAGCGTATTTAAATTTAAGGGTGTATCACTTAAAATGTGCCTTATATTTCAAAGAGTTGCAGCTATCCCAGAATATCACACATGGAATAAAAAGCTGAAGAGAAATGTATGCATTAAATTCCACATAAATTGGTTTTTACTCTTTAGCTGTTATTGTATACTTAACTTTTCAAGTTTTTTGGAAACTACTTTTTAAATAGCTTCATTTCATATTGTATGGTAACAAATGTAAAAAATGACAGTTATCTGCTTAGTACTGTCATAATGCATAAACGGGCATTGTGTAGGCCGTGTAATAGATTATCAGCATTAAATAAATTAGAACAATAGATTTTCCATAGTGATTTTTGTGCTTAAATGATAAATAATGATTTTCATGTAGCGACTCAGTCATTTAGGTTAGTATTTGGCAAAGCAGTTTTTGGCCACTTCGGGGGGATTTCTCCTGAAAAAGAAACTGTGATCTGCACCTGCCCTCCAGTAATATGTACAGAAGGAACGTTAGGCTGCACGGGCTTGCGTTCTGGGCCATTTGTGAATGGCTTGGAGTGCTTTGCCGTGACCTTCCTGTGGAACCTAGTGGGCTGTACCAGGGACAGGAAGTTTACTGTATTTTGGAATGCAAGAAAAATATTGGCACATTGTTTCTCCAGATGACTTTAAGAGCACTTTTCTTTCTGGGTGGGGTTGGGAGGGTGGGCTGTGTAGGGAGAGATTTGCCGTGTGGGTTGGCCTATCTTCCAAAGAAGGAGCCCTTTCAGATACGGGTCTGATTACAGAAACAGAGGGAAATAAAACTGCAGTAGGGGCTGCTTTTGTTTCTGGATATAAGAGAAGTCTTCTGTCTGTTCAAAACATGCTTGTGTCTGGGTGAAAGTCATTAAATAGAGACCATGAGCATGGAAGAAATCTAAATACTGTGCTTGAGTAAAACAGGTAGCAGCTGTACTGTCCGTTTCTTTACTTTTTTTCAAAAGCCATGCTTCCTTGATTTTTGGTTGCTCTGATAGCCAGCTTTCATTGAGTATTTACTCTGTACCCAACAGTGTGCTTTCTTTACATGGGTTGTTTAATCCTGAGAAAAGGAGCCCTGTGGCGCAATGATGAAACTCTCAGCTGCTAACCAAAAGGTTGGTGGTTCGAACCCACCAGCTGTTCCACAGGAGAAAAGACCTGGCGATCTGTTCCTGTAAAGGTGACAGCATAGGAAACCCTATGGTACAGTTCTACTCCGTCACATGGGGTCACTATGAGTTGAAATCGACTGGACGGCACCTAACAAAAACAACAACAATTTAATCCTTACAACCACTGCAGCTGAGTTAAGCACCGTTATCCGCATCTTACACAGGGAAATCTAACGGTTGATGGAGTCAGGCTGCCAGTCCACATGGAACCCAAATCTTACTTAAATGTTGTGGGAAAAAAGTGCTTATTCTTAGTTTAAATATATACTAAGTTTTCCTCATTATCTGAGAACTTGGCTTTGTACCGCTAGGCTTCCTCAGGGTCTTTTTCCCTCTCAGAAAACCTAAGAACTGGAATTCTGACATCTCTTCAGTCTCAGACAGCTAGTTATGATAATTTCTGTATCTTATTAAATCTAAGAAAGCATCATGTGTAAGGTGCCCTATCACTTTATATACAGTTAAGGGGGAAAAAAAAAAAGATGCCAAGTAAACTCACATAGTGTTCTCTATCACCTAAAATTTTATTTTATATTTGATAAATAACTTCTTTGAGACTTGTTTAGACATAGATTTTTAATTCTTAGGCAAGAAAATATATGTGAAATAAATTAAGGTATTTCTGTGTCAGAGGTTCAAATTCATCCAGAAGTACCTTGGAAGAAAGGCCTGGCAATCTATTTCAGAAAACCTATGGAGCACAGTTCTTTTCTGACACACATGCCTCCTTTGCCATGAGACCAGAAGAACTGCATGGTGCCTGGATACTACTACTGCACATTTTGATCAAACATTCTGTAGAAGAATCCTGATCAAAAGAGGGAATATACATAACAGAATTTCATGGACCCATGAAGACGGGATGAATGCCTGAAACTACTGTAGTGAGATAATCCTTAAACCAAAAATATCCCCTGAAACCTTCTTAAAACCAAACAATAGTTTAGCTTAACTAATAAAAAATGTCTGCCTTGAGCATTATGCTCTTTTGAGAACTATCTACCTCATGGATGGGATCAAACTGATAACAGCAACTTGAAAAATCAGATAGGAAAGTTAGGGGGCAGTGAGTTTATATTAATGGAGGAGGAACAACTCAGAAAAGGAGGGTGAGAACGGTTGCACAACTCAAAGAATGTAATCAGTGTCATTGAATTGTATATACAGAAACTGTTGAATTGGAATATGTTCTGCTATGTACATTCCCAACAACAAGAAAGTAAATAAAAAAGTCATTACTGAGATGAGCCATCATTACTTATTGAAATATGTACTGCCTCTCTATATCCTCATCCTCCTTCAACCCTGAAACTCTGCTTGGAGACAACCACGCCTCCAAATTAGTCACCTTGAGAGGCCAAACATTTATTTCAGTGATAATTGCTTTAAAACATTTATTGGCCGTCATATATATCTTGAAAGCAATCTTGGAAGGTACTGTCATTAAAGTTTTCATTTTACAGACAAGAAAATCTGAGATTCAGCAGTTGGGTAATTGCCCAAAGGTAAAAGTAAAAGATAAATTCCATCATAAACTTATAAACCAGCCCAAGTCATTTCTTTGTTTTCGATTTGTAAGTGCAGTTTATCAGGATGCAAATTTGACACTCTTTTGTTCTTGACAGTCTTTTGTTACAGGGTCAGGAAAGAATGAAGGACTGTCATGTGGGTCATGTGATTCACAGCTGCATGAGGGGAAAAGTCATTTTGATAACTAGGGTTCCACTGCCTTTAGGGCAGAAGGGGCTGTGTGGAGGAGCGCTAGCTGTCATCACAGGAGCCAGGCAAGCGGCCAAGGTGAGGATAGTGTGAGGGCTTAGCAAAACCTCATGGAAGGAAGTTCGTGGAGTTAAGCCATAAATTCACAGAGCTAGTGATGATCCCAAGACTGCTAGCTTGCAAGTGAACCGAGGTTTAGACTAGGGCAAACAGACTTCCTCTACCAGATAAAGTGCATTTATTTTTGTCTTTTGTTTAATTATATATTGTAGCCTGTCTTAGTTATCTAGTGCTGCTATAACAGAAATACCACAAGTGGATGGCTTTAATAAACAGATATTTATTTTCTCACAGATTAGGGACTGGAAGTCTGAATTCAGGGTGCTGGCTCTAGGGAAGGCATTCTCTTTCTATGGGCTCTAGAGGAAGGTCCTTGTCTCTTTAGCTTCAGCTTCCTGGTGCCTTGGAGATCTCCATGTGTCTTGCAATCTATTTTACCCCATCTCTGCCCTCCTCTCTTGTTTAATGTCTTTTTTATCTCAAAACAAATTGACTGAAGATATACCCTACACAAATCCTGCCTTATGAACATAACAAAGACAACTCATTCCCAAATGGGATTATAACCACAGGCATAGAGGACAGGACTTAGAACACATATTTTGGGGGAACATAATTTAATCCATAACTTGGCCCTTCTCCCTTATTTTTTGCTGAGTGTAGACATAGCAGCTGTAGTTCATTCTTTTCCAAATAAGAAATAAAAAACAAAAAAAGCCATTGCCGTTGAGTCAGTTCCTACTCACAGTGACACTACAGGACAGCAAAGAAGTACCCTATAGGGTTTCCAAGAAGTGGCTGGTGGATTTGAACTCCTGACCTTTTGGTTAGCAACTAAACTCTTAACACTGCGCCACAGGACTCCAGTAAGAAAGAATATGGAAATTGTGGGGCAGGAGCTGTACTTCTTTAGTACCTCATACTTTTGGTGGGAGCAGTAGTTCAATAAATTGTTTTTATCCTAGGCTTCTATACTGCTGGGTTTTGGTTATTAGAAACTATTAGACATTTGTTTGCCATTTTAAAGAGACTAGTCCAACAATTTTTAGAAAAAAATATCATGAAGGTTTTTTAGTCCAACAATTTTTAGAAAAAATATGATGAAGGTAATAAACACTGCACTTACTGATGAAGATCAAAGAATACAGCCTTCAGCATGGATAAAAGTTCTATAAATGAAACAAATCCTCACAACTGCACCAATAACCAACATCATGATAGAGAAAATACTGAGTTGTCAAGGATTTCATTTTACTTTGATCCGCAATCAACGGCCATTGGAAGCAACCGTCAAGAAATCAAATGACGTATTGCATTGGACAAATCTCCTGCAAGAGGTTTCCTTAAAATTTTCAAAAGCAAATATGTCACTTTGAGGACTAATGTGCGCCTGACCCAAACCATAGTATTTTCAATTGCCTCATACGTACGTGAAAGCTGGACAGTGAATAAGGAAGACCAAAGAAGAAGTGATGCCTTTGAATTATGGTGCTGCCAAAGAATACTGGACCGCCAGAACAAATCTGTCTTGGAGAAAGTGCAGCCAGAATGCTCCTTAGAAGTGAGAATGGTAAGAATTTGTATCACTTACTTTGGACATGTTATCAGGAGGGACCAATCTCTTGAGAACATCGCACTTGGTAAATTAGAGGGTCAGCAAAAAAGAGGAAACCCCCCAATGAGATAGATTGACACAGTGGCTGCAGGAATGGGCTCAAACATACCTACTATTGTGAGGATGGGGCAGGACTGGCAACATTTTGTTCTGTTATACATAGGGCGCTATGAGTCGGGGCCAACTCGATGGCACCTAATAACAACAAAGCTAAGCTTAATTTGCCCAGTTTAAGATCATGAAGAACACAAGAACTAAACAAAAGCACATTTTCTAAATAGTTCAAAACAAGCATTCTTTGAAACATCTTTTTGGGTTATGTGCATTGGATTTTTAAGAAGGAAGTAGAGTGATAAAGTATTCCTTTTCCCGTTTTCTTATGTTTTAAAGCCCTTTAGTTTGTTGACTGTAGGTAAATTTGTACCACAGAGATGGGACTTCATGGACCTTTTCAGGGACTTTAAGCCAGGCAGCCTGTTTGAAAATTTAACATCATCCTTGATGCTCATCCTCCCTGATACTCACCTTCTTCCTTATATCTGACCCCTCCAGAAACTCCATCTCTACCGCATCTCTAATCATGGAGTTTTAGACACCAAAGAGCTTGTGGTAACTCATCAAATGCTTGCAGACAGGCAAGGTGCCTTCTCCCTCTTCCTTTCCACATAGAACTCATTCCAATCACAGCTCTTTTCCCTTTATAGTTTTTCTCATTCAACTTTTTCTCAGTCACCTAGTATAGCCTCACATCTTGGGCTCTCAGAACTTTGGAGGTGGAAGGAAGCACTTAGCCAGTCTTACTCTGAAAGAGGCACCAGAAGGAAGCAAGCTGGAAGAGGCTGGGCATTTGAGATCACTGGCTTGGTAACAGTCAAGATGTAGCTAAAGCCTTGTCTCTGGGCTGTGTGATGCTGTTTTCCCTATAACACATTGCTGTGAATGTTAAACTTGTTTGTTGCCCACCAGTCAGACTTATCACTTTAGTGATTATACATCATTATAAAGATTTAAAATCCAAGTCTGAAATAAAGAACCATATGATATGCTTACTTTCCCTCCACCCATGTATAAAAGGCTCACTATGTGCAGATGCTGGGTTAGAAGCTGTACATGTAATTTCTCATTTAATTCCATAATAACCTTTCAAGTAGATTTTTACATCTGCTAGCTCAAAAAATAAGGCTTATTTAAGGTCTCCTGCCTAGTAAAGAAGGGAGCTAGAATTTGAAATTGTTTCTTTGTGGTCAAAATCTCCAGCCTTTTCAGTACCTTACATTTACATATTCAGAGTTAATAAAGCTCTAACACCTGAAATTTTATCAAGTATAAAATGGAATGTGTCTAATCAGAATAATGTGTTTTCTTAAACTACTGCACTGCTTTACTTCTTAAAAATAAAATTTGAGGGAAGCTGTTGGAATGGATAGAGCAATGCATTTAAACATAATAATGAAGTTTTTAAAGTTACAAAATTGCCATTTGACTAGATGCTTCATCAGGCTAATTGGGTAAGAAAGAACATTGATATCTGGCTGCAAAAGGGGTCTTGTTTTTAATTTTGTCATTTTTTACTCAGAATTTGTTTCAGCTGTTAATTTGAAGTGTTTTCTTTTAGGTTAGATAAATACAGTTAAATATATGTCTTTTTATTGTGGTTTTTTTTTTTTAACCTGTGAATTACTAAAAACATTGCAAGTCACTTTATATGTGTGCGTGTATATGTATGTGTATGTGTGTGTATAGAGTGTATGTGTATATGTGTGTGTGTGTGTATATATACACGAGTAAAAGGCATCAAAAGGGATGAATGTAAGCTTAAAGATGGCGTAAAGTGGAACTAAGTTACTGAATAGTAAGAGAAAGATGTTGGTGAAAGCGGTTTTAGATGAGCATTCTCCACACGAGAATTTCAGGGCTGAGACAATGTAAGAGAAGCAGCACAGGATCAACTCGTATAAGAGAGTTCTCCTATAGACAGCCTCTGGAGGTCAAGTAAGTTGGGCAGAACTACATAGAGCCATTACGGCTTTACACTCTTGGGATTACTGAAGCTCTGCTGTACAAGTCAACTAAACATATATATAAAATATATATTATATATATATTTCATGATCCTGAGGCCCTATTGTTTTTCAGTATTGTTCTTTGTTAATATTGGATAGTTTCTATTCACCTATCTTCAAATGAATGACATTTTCTTCTGTCATCTCCATTCTACTATAGAGCCTATCAGTTAAGATTTTAAATCGTCATTGTAATATTTAATTCTAAAATTTCCATTTGGTCCTTCTTGATATTTTCTATTTCTCTCCAGAAACTCTGTATCTTTCTGTGTGTTTCATGACTGTTCACCGTTACTTTTGCTTTAAAGTCTTTGTTTTGTAATTACAGTATCTGTGTCATGTTTGGATTGGCGTCCGTTGATTGTCATTTCCTTGAAAGTTGAGATTTTCCTGGTTGTTCGTATGCCGTGTAATTCTAGATTTTAACCTGGACATTTCGAATATGTTATTATGAGTCTCTGGATCTTGTTGAGATTCTAAGGAGGATGTTGATTTTGTCTGGTTTATGTTGTGTTCGAATGCAATCAAACAAGTTAGGTTCAGGCCACAGGTTTTGACCTGCCTTTTGCAAGCTGTGATTCCAGGGGCAGATCAGTTTTCAAAGCCTTTGCAGTGCTAATCAGATCTGACCCCTATACGTACCACAGAGTGGCCAGTCTGGGTCCTGGGCAGTGACCTACAGGAGTTCAGTTTTCAAAGCATTCGTAGGTTGTTTAAGGTCAGATTAATGCATGTACAGTTCGGAGGTGAGCACAACAGCTTATACACAATTTCATAGCATCACTCTCTTGAGCTCCCTGTTCATTGTGGTCTCCCTGATAAATTTTCTGGACCCCAGGAGTTGGGGGGCTCCCAATGTTCTGACCGAAAAGTCAAAGCTTTAGTTTTCCCAGTTTGCCATATATTCCCTTTGATTGTGTCTACATCTAGGGCCAAGTGGCAGGAGGATACAGAGAGATAGAAAGCAATAGTGATTCACCCTACGTTCTTGGAACCACCACTCCTCTGGTCGGAGAGGATTCCCCTTCTGCACAGTTTTAGGCACCTGCCCAGCTGCTGCTGCCACCACCACCATTGCCACCGCATTGCCTGGGGGTTCGGATGCAGTGCTACTTCAAATTCTTACCACCTTCCCAGTCTGCCTGCTACCACTTACTGTTCAGAGTCCTCAGAATGCTGCTCTGTGCCTTCTGTCCAAGATTTATAATTGCTTTCAGTGGAGAGACAGGGTGGGGTGCATTTACTCCATCTTGACTGAAACCTCGGGAGAATCCTGGAAAGGCTTGGCTCTCCTGAGAGTCTCAGCAGGCTGAGGCCTCCTTGGCTTTATCTATAATGTATTTACTTATTTGCTCGACCCTAGTGTGTGTGTGTGTGTGTGTGTGTGTGTGTGTGTTGTAAGTTTAGCAACTAGACTAAATCAAAACACTGTTTTCTAAAAGCACTTGTGTCAGCTCCTTTCTTCCCCATCCTTTTCAGTGTGATTGTGCTATTCATTTGTAACACAGTCATGTTCATTTGGCAGAATAAACTTTTAAAGGTTTGGTTTGATATTTCTAAGATGTTCTGAAGCATCAGCATGTTCTACCATGGCTCTGCTTTTGGACTGTTTTCTGGGTCTGGAAGCATGTTAAGCTGTATTTCAGTGTTAATTGTTTCTTCCGCTTACCAGCTCTCACTCTGACCCCACTCAGCAACAACTGTTGTCAGTTCTCATTACAGTACTCCAGTACTGGTATGTAAGCAATATTCTAGGACTTGATTGGTGATTATGTCATGTCATTTCACATAAAATGAGCTTACTAACTGGAAAGGACAAGGCTTTTCGAAAATTCAAATGATAATCCATTGCATTTCAGAGTCCAACTGAAGATGTAATACCATGACATGGTGTTTAACACCAAATTGTTTCCATATCATATTCCTCAGTTTCTGTACATAGCGTCTTTTTCATTACTACGTAATTATGTTATTGGATTGTCCGTGACAAACCATGATTTCTAGTCCTTTTGAGCATGTTAACCTATCTTTGGTGTGCAGAATGTGGTCAAGTATTTATCAGTTTTTGCTATTTTACCTGCATACTCCAATTAAACAACAGTTAAAATGAAACAATGCCATTCCTCTCCCTGCATCAGGAAGGAGTGAGCTGGAAGGACTGTTTAGAATTAGAGTTCACCTCTAGTTGCTTTTCATTAAAGAAGTAAAGTGTCCTTTATCTACACAGATTTAAATGTTATCAAGAACCTAAGGCAGAAACACAGCCAATAGACTGAAGCACTCTCTGGCTTTTCTCAACTCGTATCTTCACAGCTTGAATTCACTTTTAGAATTTGACAGTACTGCGGTGTAGACTCAAAAATATCGTGGCAGCACTACAATTCAGGATGGCATGCATCCTCTCCTTTGAGGTGACTCTATAGTTACCTTTGAAGAGAGAAAATGTTTTGTTAGAGGAGAGGAAAGATTTAGGCTTGGTTATTGGGTGTCCGAGACAGTGCTTCTCGGAGGTGGACGTTATCCAGAATGTTAAAGCTGTTTTATCAACTATTTGTATTTGATGCTCATGACAGAAATAATTCTAAGTGATAGATCATTGGCTCCAAAGGCACTAAAACGATTTAGAATAATACTGGGGAGACCTAACAGAAACAATTTTCTACTAGCTAGTATATAATGATAAAAAATATATAGGTTTATTTAAGTTGATTGTTATTGATATATAAGAAGCCTAACAATGAACACAAATTAGAAATACTTCATGTCCTCTCATTCTTTGATGTCAAAAGTAAAAGGTAATATGGGCCATAGATAAGAGATCTCTAAAATTGACCCATTTCTTGTGTACTACTCCCTCCCCCCAAAAAACCAAACCCACTGCAGTTGAGTCGATTCCGACTCACAGCGACCCTACAGGACAGAGTAGAACTGCCCCATAGAGTTTCCAAGGAGTGGCTGGAGGATTTGAACTACCAACCTCTTGGTTTCCTCCCCCCAAATACAACCTTCTAAAAATGAAGACTGCAATGATAACTTCCTTCTTTGTTGTAGTATACATACAACAATACAACATTTCATAAATTCCTACGTGTACACTATAGTGACACTGATTATATTCTTCAAGTTATACAACCATTTTTGCTCTCTTTTTCCAAACTATCCCACTACCATTACAAACCTTCAGTGCACTTTAAGCAAAAGCCCTCTCCCCCCCTCAACCTTCCACCCCTGGTAACTACTCATTACTTTTGGTTTCTGTATGTTTGCTTATTTCATATAAGTGGATATCATATAGTATTTGTCCTTTCTGTGTCTGGCTTATTTTGCTCAGCATAATGTCCTCGATAACTTCCTTTTACTTATTTACCTTTTTTTTTTTGAGTAAGTTATCGTTGTAGTCTTCATTCTTGGGGGTTCTTTGAGGGGAGGGAGTAGTACACAAAAAAACATAAAATTCAATCTATAAATGCTTTTGAAAATGTAAACTTTTGCTAGGGCTTTGGCAGATAATAAAAACTAAGTTGTAATGCTTAATTGGAAAAGGACAATACGGGAATATCATGGAATCCAAGGGCAAGAATGTAGCAAAGGACTAAAACAAGGAACTGAAAAGATGGAAGACAGTCATGACACCAATCTATACTGAACAAAGACATAGTTCAAATTCTGGTAGAGAAAATTCTAACTGGCATATCTTGGGTCATGTAGCCACCCTTCGGCCATTCATCTTTGTCCAAAAAGTTGGGGCATATAGTGCAAATATTGTATCTGTGGTTCCCTCTCTGTGGGGGAAGACAGACATTTAATGATTAAGGGTTAAACCAGACAGAACCCCATAAAAATTATCTGTTGCAAGTCTATGCTTAAATCACCCAGTGTACTGTGATAAAGCCTCTAATGGTGTGTGGCCTTTAGGAAGGTTATAGAATTCATCAAACTTTCCAATACAGTCGTCCATCAGAATCTTTGGGGGATTGGTTCCAGGACTCCAGCTCCAGATACCAAAATCCTTGGACACTCAAGACCCTTATATAAAATGACATAGTATTTGCATATAGCCTACGCACCTCCTCCAGTATACTTTAAATCATCTCTAGATTACTTATAATAGCTAATACAATGTAAATGCTATGTAAATAGTGGTTTGATCACAACTGAAGACTTGCTCTGGAAGGCAGCCTTTCTCTTCTCTGAGTTTCTTGGGCTTTTCTCAGAATACCCATGCTTCCTGGGCATCAGCCGATGCCCACCTCCCTGATCTTGAAATTCTTGAGGGTGTAGGGCATTGCACAGCTAGCCAGCCAGCCCTTACTTGCCTGAAACTCCTTCCTCTGCTCTCCTCAACTTCCTCACACTTAGCCTTTGAGGGACTGTTTTGACACTTCACTGCTTTTCAGGAGCTATTTTTGCACAGAAACAAAGGGCGCACACAACACAAGTAGCGAACGAACGAGACATGAGGCGAACAGTGCTCAAACAATGAGTGCTGGAGAGAGACCAGGGGAGGGTCTGTGAAATGACGGGAGGCTACAGCAGGGGCTGCTACACATCACTTCATTCACATGCATTTAGTGCAGTGCTCGGCATGTGGCAAGTTCAAGATTTGCTTTTTGGAACTCTCCCCACCCCAATATTTTCATTCAGCAATTGGTTGAATCCACCAGTGTGAAACCCGCAGATATGGAGGGCCAACTTTTCATTCAAAAGCTTTCAGACTGTTCTAAACAGTTTCCTCCAGGAGGCTGCTCTATATCTCAAAGATCATGGTATTTTTTTTTTTTTGAGAGGTGATTTCTTTTCCTTCTTACATAATCTTTCACCATTTTTTAGAACTGTCTACATAAAAACATTCCTCCATATATAGTCGTATCTTCCATGAAATTTTATTTGACTTGCACTGGTCCCCTCTCCTTCCCTTTACTCATGGTATTTGTGTGTTAGAAGTTTCTTGAGACCTAAGAAATTTAACTTTCAAATTAAAAAAATATAGCTTTAATATAGTCAGTAAATGATGTGGCATTTTTGAAAGGTCACATTTTTTATGCTTGGAAGGAAAATCAGAAATATTTGTGAGTCATTTGGAAGCCCTATGGGGCAGCTGTACTCTGTCCTATAGGGTCACTATGAGTCAGAACCGACTCGACGGCAGTGGGTCTGGTCTGGGTCTGGCCTTGCCCATTTTGGACCACATCATTAGTAGAACGTTTTATTTTCTTTCTCTTTTGGATTCTAGACTTAAAGAAAATTGAAAAGGGTTTAGAGAAGAGCAATGGAAATAATCAAAGGATTATTAAAAAAAAAAAATAGGGCCCAAGAGGAAAGGGTAAGAGTTGCAAGCCTTTAGGTTGAAGAGTCAAAGAGGCAACTTAATAACTATCTTCAAATATGTAAAGGGCTGTCATGAAAAGGATGCTGAGCAGTTGTTTCCTTTCTCATTAAGAACTGAAGAAAGGGAAAGAGGTTCAACAGAGTCTTGTTGCTAGCTGCCGTTAAGTTGTTCCCCAGCTCCTCGTGACCCCATGCACAGTGGAA
This sequence comes from Loxodonta africana, assembly GCF_030014295.1. Taxonomy (NCBI): domain Eukaryota; kingdom Metazoa; phylum Chordata; class Mammalia; order Proboscidea; family Elephantidae; genus Loxodonta; species Loxodonta africana. The sequence goes on from NC_087352.1 coordinate 76,037,602, forward strand.
TGAAATATCTCCTGGTCTTGCACCATTCCACGATCAGTTGTGGACTGGACTGTCATGATCCATAGTCTTTTCATTGGCTGCTTTTTGGAAGTAGATCACCAGGCCTTTCTTCCTAGTCCGTCTTAGTCTGGAAGCTCCACTGAAACCTCTTCAGAGTCATAGCAACTCAGAAGCCTCCACTGATAGACAAGTGGTGGCTGTGCGTGAGGTGCACTGGCCAGGACTTGAACCCAAGCCGCCCGCGTAGAAAGCTAGAATGCCACTGAACCACCAATGCCTTCTCGGTTAGATAAAAAGAAAGAGAGAAGTATGAAATGCAGTAAGACAGCTCCACAGATCTTTGACTGCATAGACGGTCAGGGGTCCTTCGCTATATGCATATGATCTTACGAGGTAGGCTACCCACCTTCACTGAGTATCTGTTGGCTTACAGTCTGGGCCATAACATTAGCACTTTATATTATCTTGTAACTCTTGGTTCTTTCATGCTTCTCCTATTCCCCTCCTTCGCTGCTCTGAATTAGACAGTATGGATCACAAAATGGATTCTTGCAGCCACCAGAAGAGACTTTCCTAGGTTTGATTGATTACATTTTATTGAGGCAGATCTTCCCCTACAGCGTTTACCAGTATACTTGGAATTACTGTTTACCTCAAATGAGGGTAAATTACATTTAAAAATCAAAACACTTTTCCTAGGGAAATTTTTCATTTTAATGGGAAAGGTCTTCATATAAAATTTTCTGATACAATGATATATTAGCAAATTGGTTAAGTAACTGTTTTATATCAGTAAGTATGGAAAAGTTTTTTGCTTTTTTTTTTTTTAAGTGGTAGCAATTGAGTTTGCAGAGTTTAGAAGCTAAACATAAAGAAAACACTAAGCACATTTATAGTGTAGTATATAAGTGAGTGGTAATTAATTCATGTATGCCAGCCCATTGGGGTAAAAATAGTGGAGGGGCGGAGCCGAGTGATCATTTGGTTGACACTTTTATACAATCACAAGCACTAAATTGGGACTGGTACAGAATTTTAAGTGCCTTTTTCTTGGGCCTTACTGTTGTGATCTTTCTTTAGAACAGTTCTGATATACCCTTCGGAGGGCTGGCCTCAGTGGACGGAGTCTGTGCCAAATTACAACACAGAACAAGGAACTGCTCTGTTTTAGTTACTGAGAATAGTGCTTAATAAGTACTGTTTGACAACATGCTGAATTAAGAGAATGTTATAAGGATGCTTCACAAAGGAAAGTGGATAAAACATCTGATGTTTACCAGTTCTATTTTACAGCATATAAAGCCACACTTAGAGCTTTATTTTTATAATTTTATTCTACACCTCTGAATATGCTGAGAGAAGATGATTGCATCTGGTTCCAAATATATACCACGTCACAATACAGTTAGCCCTGTTTCAGAACCAGGTTTTTTGCCTTGTTGTTTTGAAATATTTCAGGCCCTGGTGAATGGATTTTTATTAACCAAACTTCACCTTTGACTTTCATCTTATCCTTGTATCTTATCTTAGTTTAGAATTGTAAGTAACTGAAAATGGAACCCCAAATAGGAATTATACTGTGTATTCATATATTTATGTGTCTGTGTATAATTAAGTCCAGTGAGACTAAATATCCAAAGGGAGAAATAACTGTCAATTTTTTATTATACTTCTATTTATATAAGCTAAACATTTATCCTGAGTTTAATTCATCATAGATTTTAGCATATGAAAGTACTCCTGCAGGTCATTTAAAAGTCCTTTTATTAATAGACATCTATAACAGTCAGGTAAAACCTATGAAATAATCGACTTGGGTGTTGAAGTATACAATAGTATAACTTGTGATTTTTTTTCTACTTATTCTTCTCATTTAAATATGCTTTAGTGAAAGAAAGATATAGATGATCCCCTAATGCCTCTTGCAATGTGGAGATTCTGTGCTTCACTGACATTAAGCTTGTGTGAGACCTGTAATCTGTATGAGTAATACAGTCAGTAACAATCTGTGTTACACAGTCATTATATAATACTTCAGGAAACGTGGGTTTAATTCTTGGCCTCAAGCGCACCCAAGTCAGCGGAGGCTTGGTGTTGCTCTGATGCTAAACAGTTTCAACAGAGCTTCCAGACTAAGATGAACCAGAAGAAAGGCCTGTGATCTTCCTCTGAAAATCAGCCAGTGAAAACCCGATGGATCACAACAGTCTGATCCCATTGTACATGGGATCACCAGGAGTTGGGGGCTGACTTCATGACAGTTAACAACAGCATGATAATATACTAGCAACCTTATTTTAAAGAGATATGTATGTATCGTCACTGGTAGCAGAACCTACAGCAAACCTGAATGATCGCATAATCAAATAATACCTACCTTCCTTTTCCTCACTGAGGAGGCTAGTGCAATTCTCAGGAGCAGAACAAGTGCCAGAGTCAAAAAAAGAGAAGGGCATAGGATAAACAAAACAATCAACTAGTGACTAGCTTTCAGTATAAAAAAAAAGCCAGCATAAACTAAAACCTACCTTCTATTTCTTTGTATTAATAGCTGACACTTGTGTGGCATTTATAATTCACAGAATGCACTCATCAGCATTCTCATTGAATCATCACAGCCATTTATGAAAGAGGTACTATTCTGCTCACATTTCAGATCAGAAAACTGCCTCCGAGATCTGATGATTTAATGAGGATCGTGCAGTGAGTGTCAAGCAGGGATTCAGATTCTGCACTCAGACTTCAAAGCCAGTTGTCTTTGAAACTTCTAGAGCTAATGGAGGAATTTAACAAAGTTGCAGGGTATAAGGTCAACAAACAAAAATCAGCTGGGTTTGTAAACACCAGCAATGAAAAATCTGAAAAGGAAATCAGGGAAACAATTCCATTTACAATAATATTTAAGAGGATAAAATACCTAGGATAAATCTAACCAGGGGCGTGAAGGACTTACACAATATAAACTATAAAACACTATTGAAAGAGACTAAAGAATACTTAAGTAAATGGAATTATGTTCCATTTTCATGAATTGGAAGATAGTGTTGCAACTTACAGATTCAGTGCAATTCCAATGAAAATTTCACAGCCTTCTTTACAGAAATAGAAAAATGAATAGCTAAAGCAATTCTAAAAGGGAAGAACAAAGTAGGAGGACTCACGTTTCCTGATTTTAAAACATACTGTACAGCTACAGTAGTCAATACAGCCTGCTACTGGTATAACAAAAGACACAGGCCAATGGAATACAATTGAGACTCCAGAAATAAACCCACACATCTGTGGTCAACTGATTTTGGAAAGGGTGCTAAGTCCACTTGATGGGAAAGAAGAGTCTCTTCAATAAATGGTGCTGGGAAAATTGAATTTCCACATGAGAAAAATGACACAAGAGCCATGCCTTACGCCACACAGAAAAACAAATTGGAAATAGATTAAGGACCTAAATGTGCAAACTAAAACCATAAAATTCTTAGGAAAAAAAGCAGGGGCAACGCTATCAGGCCTAGCTTTTAACAATGGAATATCTAATATAATAAAAGTACAAATAGCAAAAGACAAAATAAATAATACCCATGCTGTTGAGTCGATTCCGACTCATAGCAACCCTATAGAACAGAACAGAACTGCCTCATAGAGTTTCCAAGGAGCACCTGGTGGATTATAACTGCTGACCTCTTCGTTAGCCATAGCACTTAACCGCTACATCACCAGGGTTTCCAAAAATAAATAATAGAACCTCATTAAAATTAAAAACTTTCATTTATCAAAAGAGTTTACCAAGAAGGTGAAAAGACAAGCTACCGACTAATAGAATATCTTTGGAAACTACATATCTGACAAGAACCTAATAACCAATATATATATATAACTTTGACAAATGAGCAACAGAAAGGCATATAACCCAATCGTAAAATGGGCAAAGGACTTGAACAGACATTTCACCAAACAGGACATTCAAATGGACACCAAACACCTGAAAAGATGGTCAGAGTCATTAGCCATCAGAGAGATGCAAATCAAAACCACAACGAGACACCATTTCACCCCCTCCCCCACTAACATGACTAAGATTTAAAAAAAAAAAAACATAATGTTGCCAAGGCTGCAGGGAAAATGGAACCCTCATCTGCTGCTGGTAGGAATGCAAAATGTAACCGCCATTGTGGGAAACAGTGTGGTAGTTCTTCAAAAAACTAAAATAGAACTACTCTACCCAAAAACTATGACCCAGCAATTCCACTCCTAGGTATACACCCAAAAGATTTGAAAGCAGAGGCTTGTATACCAGTGTTCACTGCAGCACTCTTCATGATAGCCAAAAGGTGGAAACAACCTAAATGTTCATCGACAAAAGAATGGAACCCACCAACTATTCCATGGGAGAAAGATGTGGCAGTCTGCTTCTGTGAAAGATTTACAGCTTTGGAAGCCCTATGGAGCAATCACTATAGGGTCCTGTAGGGCCTCTGTGAGCAGGAATCCACTCAATGGCAGTGGGTTTGGCTGGTTTGGTTCTATCTCCTAGTTTGTTCCGTAGTGCCTGGGGCCTTAAAAGCTTACAAGTGGCCATCAGGGCATAATAATTGGTCACTATTTACCTGGAACAACAGAGGAAGAAGGAGAGCCAGGAAAAGGAAGAGGATATGGAATGTGTAGCTAATTGCCTCCACTAGCAACTGCCTCCTTTGTCATGAGACCAGAAGAACTGGTTGGTGCCTGGCTACCATTACTGAACATTTTGATCAAAGATTCCATAGAAGCCTGGGGATGGTAGTTTTGGAGGACAACCAGGTCAACTGGCATAACAAAGTTTATTTTTAAAAAAGTTCTACGTCTCACTTTGGTGAGTGGTGTCTGGTGTCTTAAAAGCTTGTGAGCAGCCATATAAGATATGTCAATTGGTTCCATCCCACTTGGAGCAAAGGAGAATGAATAAAACCAAGGACACAAGGAAAATATTAGCCCAAAGGACTAAAGGACCACGTGAGCCAGAGCTCTACCAGCCTGAGACGAGAAGAACTAAATGGTGCCTGGCTACCACCAGTGACCGCCCTAACAGGGAACACAACGGAAGAGTCCCGGGCAGAGCAGGAGAAAAATGTAGAGCAGAACTCAAATTCATGCAAAAAGACTCAGACTTAATGGTCTGACAGAGACTAGAGGAACCCTGAAACTATGGCCCCTGGATGAACTGTTAACACAGAACTGAAAACATTCCTGAAGCCCACTCTTCAAACAAAAATTAGACAGGACTATAAAACAAAAAATAATACAGGTGAGGAATGTGCTTCTTAGTTTGGTCAGATATACCAGACCGAATGAGTAGCTCCTGTCGAAAAGCAGGATGAGAAGGCAGGAAGGGACAGGAACTGGTTGAATGGACACAGGGAACCCGGGGTGGAAAGGGGGACTATGGTGTCACACTATGGGGATTACAACTAATGTCACAAAACAGTATTGTACAAATTTTTGTATGAGAAATTAAACTTTCACCTAATGCAAAAAAAAAAAAGTTAAAATCACCATTTAGCTAACCACCTAAAGGAAAAACAAAAACAAAATGGAGCCATAGGTAGAAGGATCAGCATGTGATCCTCAGGAGATAGCCTAAGGGAAATATTGCATTTTGGAGGAATTTATGTGTCTATACTTATAATTAAGAAAATATGTGGGAGAAAGTATGTACAGATTCATCCTAGATAAATAAATCATACCTTCAGTTCTTCTACTGAAAAAAAAAAAAATCCACAGAAGAATCCTGATCAAAAGGGGAGATTGCAGAATAGAATTTTAAATTCTCATGGAATCCAGACTTCATGGAGCAATGAAGGCTGAATGAACGCTGAAACTATTGTCCTGAGATTATCTTTAAACCTTAAAGCAAAAATACCCCCTGAAGTCTTCTTAAAACCAAACAATAGTTTAACTTAAGTAACAAAAAATGTCTGCCTTGAGCATTATGCTCTTTTAAGAACTATCCACCTCGTGTGTGGGATCAAACTGATAACAGCAGCTTGAAAGATTAGATAGGAACCTTAAGGGGCAGTGAATTTATGTTAAAGGAGGAGGAACAATTCAGAACAGGTGCACAACTCAAAGAATGTAAGCAGTGTCATTAAATGGTACACACAGAAACTTGAATTGGTGTATGTTTTGCTGTGTGTATTCTCAACAACAAAATAAAATTAGCTAACATTTATTGAGTGGTTGCTGTATACCAGGGTCCAGTGCTTTATATTTACTAACTCATATAATCCTACAACAGCCATATGAAGTAGACATTATTATCTATGTTTTTAAAATGAGGAAATTGAGGCGTACAGACACTAAGTAAATTACTGTAGTTACATGGTAAGTGGCAGCTTTGGAATATGAATTGAGGCAGTCTGTTTCCAGAGTGCATGGCCTTAATGACTACATTCTATTTTCTTCAAGTCAATAGGAGTTTGTAAGACTTGGTGAGTCACTGGATGTTGGCCATGAGGGACGAAGAGCAGTTGGAGGTGACTCTTTTCAGTCTTTGTTGATCAGGTGGGTGGTGAGATCATCCATCTGCTGAATTAGGAGGAAAAGGGACTTCTAGAGGAAAGATATTAGGTCTTTTTGGGATACATCACATTTTCTGGTGCTTATGGGACATTAATTCGGCTGGCGATAATGCAGAAGGCAACTGGATAATATAGACCTGGAGCTCAGGATAGGTCTGCTTGATCATTATGTATAACTCTAAGTACAACTTGCTATCAGGGCAAACCAGTGAATTGGGGAAACTGAGTATAATTTTGGTGACTCATGTCTGTTCTCCACCTGGATGGAACTTTACTTTAGGCCCTTTCTGCATCTATGAGTCAGAACTGACTTGACCGCAATGGGTTTGGTTTTTTTGGTTTGGTGTCTGCCCAGATGTATTTATAAATGTTTCTCTAAAGAGGTAGATGCTGCTCAAATACTGGGGAAGGAACTACACTCCAGCATACGTGAGAACCGTCTAGGGAACAAGGTACCCCGAGGTTACTAGACTCTCTGTAATACATATAACCCCACAGCAGAAAGGTTCGTTTTTATGAAAGCAATTCATATGAATTATTACATAGATCTCTTGAGCCCAGCTTTGGATTCTGTTCTTTACCATTTAAATGGAAATGTTTTTTACAAACCTCCCCACATGTGTATTGATTTCCTCGTGGTCCTGAGGATGGATGAGTGCCACGGGGAGACTCAGAGCCTCCCCTGCAACCAAGTTGGTGGGCTTAATCCCAGCTTGGGCTGTAGTCCAGAGTCAGGGGGGTAAACTGCAAGGAGTAGGGGAGCGATATGTTAGACTCCTACATGGATCCCAGGAGGCAGCGTTACCTAAGAGTTTAAAAAGTAGTGTACATTTCCTCTTCCCATGTCAATAGCCAGCACTTTGTCTGGTTCTTTTTTATTCTCTGGGCCCTAAATAGTTCTTTTGGGGAAAAAAAAAAGACTCCCCCCTCTTGTGATCCCCTTCAATCTGGGGTTGAAAAGTATAGTCATAGTAGCATAGCAAAGAAGTCTTGAGTCCTGGGCATGATATAGAGAGTAATACTTTCGGAACTGTTTAAAGCTATGGTAATTATGCACAATTAACTTTAAAATCCAAGTGAAATTGTTGAAAAATTATTTAAAACTTTATTCTTAAATATAGACTAAGAAGTTTGGGCCACATTGATTTCTCAATTAAGTTTTTCTGATTATAAGATTCTGTTTTTCTCCAGAGTCTTAAGTAAACTCTATCTGTGTGACCCAGTCACACTGTTAAAAATGAAGAAGAGTTGCACTCTTATCTGGCTCTCCACTCACTTTAGGCAAGGTATTAACATTTTTAATACCGTAATTTCTAAAAATGTAAAATGATTTTGATTGCTTTTACCTATAAAGTCTCTTTCAGATTATATAAATGCAAAGTTTATCCATAATACTGGACTCAGATTCTTTATCTGCTCTATACTGGAACGACTGGCCTCCTTCCTGTAGTAGGCAGTAAATGTCTGAGGCGGCCTCCACCATCTTCGTACCCTAGTGTTAAGCCTGATTATATTATGTTATTTGGCAAAAGGGATTTTGCAGATGTAATCAAGGTAGCTAATCAGTTGACTTAAAGATACGGGTATTATTATTGGGAGACCTACCAAATCAGGTGAGCCCTTTAACAGCAGAGTGTTTTCTCTGGCCAGTCATGGAAGAGAAAGTCAGAGAGATTCACAGCATGAGAGGAATTCAGCATGTGGTGGGTCCTTCATTACTGAAATGGAGGGGGCCACAGGGCAAGGTGCTAAGAGCAGCCTTTAAGAGTTGAGAATAGTTCCCAGTCAACAGCTAGCAAAAAATACAGAGACTTCAGTCTTATTACCTCAAGGAACTGAATTCTGCCAACAACATGAATGAGCTTAGAGATGACCTGGAGTTCCAGATGAGAAACCAATGTGTGGGCACCTTAATTTCAGCCTGAGCAGAGAACCCAGCCCTGCTGTACCAGGTTTCTAACCTAAGGAACTATAAGATAATAAATGGGTGTTGTTTAAGCCACTAAATTTGTGACAAATTATTACACCATCTTTCCATTTCCTTCTACTAATTCTGACTACTGGTCTTCAGAGTTATAGTGTTAGCATCTTTCAGGATTAGTTTGTTTTTCATCTATTGCCTTAACAGCTGCTATCGCCTTGCATTAAAGAAAATTCCATTTTATCGTTTCTGTCTTGCTGTGATGCTTAGAATAAGTTCCAACGTCTGGGGGAAAGAAGGGTAGCCCTTGACCTCTGCAAGTACTGTTAAACTATTATCATGCTTAAACTGAATTGAGGATGTAGTTTTCTGATCTTTTTCACTTTACCAACTTAATTCTTGGTGATGTTATATCATGCTGTACAAGATGTTTCTTACATTATCCATTGCAGCGGATCTGTGATTCTCATTTCACATGTAGAACAGAAATAAAAGGGCAGTACATGGCTATCCCAGGGTAGACGTGGGATTGGGACCTAGAACAGGGAAATAATGTGTGGGATGGGACTGAAGGGTGTTTACAGTACACAGCAACAAAGAGCAGTTGATCTTTCATGGACCCCATGCACGTCTGAGTCCGCCAGTGAAATCTGTAAACGTGCCAAGAAAGTATCTAATTTTGACTGCTTCATTTGAGGGAAAAGAGCATAGGTTGTTATTTCTATAATATGTATGATTGTTTTAAGTTTTGGGGTTTTATTTCAGATCTTCTAAACAGTATTTCTCTTGCACCTAGGAGAAAAAAAGTATTGAAATGGCAGAAAAGATTCACTTTCTTTTTTTTAATGAAATAACATTCTGGGTATGAGTCCATTGGCTATTTTGTAAAATGATTTCTGTATTTGCCAGGAGGAGCCCTGATGGTGCAATGGTTAAGCACTTGCTTGCTAACCTTAAGGTTGGTGGTTCAAACCCACTAGCCGCTCTTTGGGAGAAAAGACCTGGCAATCTGCTCCCATAAAGATTTTCAGCTTTGGAAACTTTATGAGGCAGTTCTACTCTGTCCTATAGGATCACTGTGAGTTGGATTTGACTCAAAGGCACACAACAGCATAGTTACTAGACGTGGAAGGGAGTTGAGAGTTTTCTGTATTTATTTCGAAGGTAGCCACATTATCCAGGTGAACTTCCTTAGTTAGGTTTGCCGTTATCTGTGATACGTGCATGCATCCTGCAAGCCAAATGCATCATCTTTAGGTCTGCCCAACACTGGAGGAAAAACTGGGTGTATGAAACTTATTGAGAGAGCAGTGTCTAATACTGTCCTTTAACAGAGTTTCCAAGTTATTTCCCTGTGTGAACCTGAGCTTCCTCCTCCACCTGCATGAAATGTGAGTCCGTGATATGTTGGAGGGACTGTGCTAGGAGATTTAGAATATCTTGAATGCTTACAGAAGTGCTAATACTACAATTGCTCACCTGTTTTCCTAAAAATCATCTGGCATAGAATTCTTATCTTTTAAATGTTAGGTACAGGCAAGTATTTCAAAATATAAAATTTCAGATCTGATTTAAGGAGACATACTTCTGTTTCATATGGTAGGGATCGATTACATATAATCCCTGGTAAAGCTACTGTTGAAAAACGCAGCCCTTTGTCCAGGGGTCATTTGAAGAGGTGGTAGTATATCCCTAGTTCCCCCGCCCCCTCCCTCTCCTTTTTTTAAATCTTTCTCTTTTGTTTCATGCATTCCTTTTTGCTTAGATTTCACCATGAATGAAGTTCTTTGGATTCATTACCACTCGATGCTTTGTCTAAATTAATCTCTGTGTCCTTCTTTTCGTGTCAGAATTTCACAGTAAACCATTACACATCAAAACAAAACAACTCTTTTCACTTGGTTAGAACCCAAGATTAAAGTTAGGTACAGGCCTTTGGGCCTTTGAATAAAGTAGTCATCCAAAAATGGGATCTTAGACAGTATAGAATTGTTGATGTTTATTTAGGATAGAGAGGGAAAAAGATACTTGAAAACAGCCTTTCCTAAATATCTGCTTTCCTCGAAGGACTTAAATGTTAAATAAGACTTGAGTGCTTAATTTATACTTACACTTATGTGATGTGACTCCCCCCACGCCCCTTGGGAAAGAACCCAAGACTGTTCTTTCAGATGCATAAATCTCACATGTACTCTCTTCAGAGCAGTCTCGTGGAGCGCAGACAAAGCAGAACAAGTGCTGATGCTGGGCCTCAAGAGCTGATATTCTAGTTGGGGAGACCAGAGAGTGTCTAGTGGTTTCACATGTGTGCAGTTCAAAGTAAAGCTAGGTGCTAGGTGGACTGAACTACTTCTGTAGCATTTAGTTTATCTTTCTAAACTGTTGATACTTTTAGTCAGTAAGGGAACTGAAAATCACTTTTGGGTTAGTCAGCTACTATGCCAGCGGATATTTAGCCTTCCTTAATAAGCATACTTTCTAAGAATAAAAGTGCTCCTTATTTGGTTGTCATATTCTTATAGATTCTACTCCAGATAACTAAATTGATTTCTTTTAAATTTTTGCAGGTTTTCAGAAAATAGTGTAACCCTAGCCATAGGTCACACTAGAATCAGGGAAGGCGTTGAGAGTTAGTTACAGTGTCTTTATCCTTACTAATGGCCAGATGGATGCTTTAGCTCACTCCTGTGCTGGGAAATGACTTTCTTTCTGTGGAACTCACTATGTGATGTCACTGAGGTACTTAATTAACTCTGCTATTAAATTCTCCTGTTGGCGGTGAACGCTGGGAAAGTTGTTTCATCTATATTCCTCATTTTTTTTTTTTTTTTTTGCCACGAATATAAAAACAGTTTTTGTCTCTGCATCAGGGATACTTGACATCACTGGATTTAGAGCCATGCCTGTGACAGAGTTTCATAAATAACTTGGATTCAAAGCTTTGAATATAGATGAATTTAACCATGGAAATTGTGAATTAACAGATAACAGTTATCTGTAATTAGGTACAAATAAATAGTTTTATTAAATGTGTGGCAGGAAGTTTTAATGATTTTAGGGTAATATTCTGGCCTTTATGAAATAAACTTTAGTTGGTCAAAGATAGATTAGTGCTAAGGCTCAGCTGCTTCCTCAAAGTAGAGTCGACCTTAATGAAACAGAGTAAAGCTTTCCTGACCTTCATTTGCTGATCTGACAGGATTCAAAATGAGAAGAAACAGCTGCAAACATTCATTGATAATCCGAATGTGGAATGTACAAAGTATAAATCTAGGAAAATTGGGAGCTGTCAAAAATTATGTGAACCACATAAAGATCGATATCCTAGGTATTAATGAGCTGCAATGGTCTGGTATTGGCCATTCTGAATCAGAAAATTATATGGTCTACTATGCTGGGAATGACAAATTGAAGAGCAATGGCATCGCATTCATTGTGAAAAAGAACATTTCAAGATCTATCCTGAAGTACAGTGCTGTCAGTGACAGGATAATATCCATACACCTACAAGGAAAACCAGTTAATATGACTGTTATTCTAATTTACGTGCCAACCACTAATACCAAAGATGAGGAAATTGAAGATTTTTACCAACTTCTGCAGTCTAAAATTGATCAAACGTGCAATCAAAATGCATTGACAATTACTGATGATTGGAATATGAAACTCGGAAACACAGAAGGATTGGTAGTTGGAAAATATGGTCTTGATAATAGAAACGATGCCAGAGATCACATGATAGAATTTTATAAGTCCAACGACTTCTTCATTTTAAATACCTTTTGTCATCAACATAAATGGCAATTATACGTGTGGACCTCGCCAGAAGAAAAACACAGGAATCAAATCAACTACCTCTGTGGAAAGAGACGATGGAGAAGCTAAATATCATCAGTCAGAACAAAGCCAGGGATCGACTGTGAAACAGACCATCAATTGCTCATATGCAAGTTCAGGTTGAAGTGAAGAAAATTAGAGCAAGTCTGTGAGAGCCAAAATATGACCTTAAGCATATCTCTCCTAAATTTTAGAGACATCTCAAGAATAGATTTGACACATTGAACACTAATGACCAAAGACCAGATGAGTTGTGGAAAGACATCAAGGACATCATACATGAAGAAAGCAAAAGGTCATTAAAAAGACAAGAAATAAAGAAAAGACCAAAGTGGATGTCAGAAGAGCCTCTGAAACTTGCTCTTGAATGTAGAGTAGCTAAAGCAAATGGAAGAAATGTTGAAGTAAAAGAGCTGAACAGATTTCAGAGGGTGGCTTGAGAAAACAAAGTATTGTAACGAAATGTGCAAAGACTTGGAATTAGAAAACCAAAAGGGAAGAACATGCTTAGCGTTTCTAAAGTTGAAAGAACTGACGAAAAAATTCAGTCCTCAAGTTGCAGTATTGAAGGATTCTGTGAGCAAAATATTGAATGATACAGGAAGCAGAATCACTGTACCAAAAAGAACTGGTTGACATTCAGCCATTTCAGGAGGTAACCTGATCAAGAGCTGATGGTACTGAAGGAGGAAGTCCAAGCTGCACTGTAGGAATGGCAAAAAACAAGGATCCAGGAATTGATGGAATACCAATTGAGATGTTTTGACAAATGGATACAGCACTGGAGGTGCTTACTCATCTATGCCAAGAAATTTGGACAACAACTACCTGGTCAACTCACTGGAAGAGATCCATATATGTGTCTGTTCCAAAGAAAGTCGATCCAACAGAATGTGGTATTACCGAACAATGTCATTAATATCACACACAAGTAAAATTTTGCTAAAGATTATTCAAAAGTGGTTGTAGCAGTACATCTACGGGGAACTGCTAGTAAGCACAAGCTGGAACAAGGGATGTCATTACCAATGTCAGATGGATCCTATCAGAAAGCAGAGAATACCAGAAGGACATGTGCCTGTGTTTTATTGACTATGCAAAGGAATTTGACTGTACGGATCATAACAAATTATGGATAACATTGTGAAGAATGTGAATTCCAGAACACTTAATCGTGCTCATGAGAAACCTGTACATAGACCAAGAGGCAGTCATTCAAACAGAACAAGGGGATACTGTGTGGTTTAAAGTCAGGAAAGGCGCGCATCAGGGTTGTATCCTTTCACCACACTTACTCAATCTGTGTGGTGAGCAAATACTGTGAGAAGCTGGAATATATGAAGAAGAACGTGGCATCAGGATTGTAGGAAGACATTAACAACCTACGATATGCAGATGACACAGCTTTGCTTGCTGAAAGTGAAGAGGACTTGAAGCACTTACTGATGAAGATCAAAGACTATAGCCTTCAGTATGGATTGCACCTCAACATAAAGAAAACAAAAATCATCACAACTGGGCCAATAAGTAACATGATGATAAATAGAGAAAAAATTGAAGTTGTCAAGGATTTCGTTTTACTTGGATCCACAATCAACACCCATGGAAGCAGCAGTCAGGAAATCAAAAGATGTATTGCATTGCGCAAATCTGCTGCAAAAGACCTCTTCAAAGTGTTGAAAAGCAGAGATGTCACTTTGAGGACTAAGGTGCACCTGTCTGAAGCATGGTATGTTCAATTGCCTTATACGCATGGGAAACCTGGATAATGAATAAGGAAAACCGAAGAATTGACCCCTTGCAATTATGGTGTTGGCGAAGAATATTGAATATACCATGGATTGCCAGAAGAATTAACAAATGTGTCTTGGAACAAGTACAGCCATAATGCTCCTTAGAAGCAAGGATGGCGAGACTTCATCTCACATACTTTGACATGTTATCAGATCAGTCCCTGGAGAAGGACATAATGCTTATTAGAGGGTCAGCAAAGAAGAGGATGATCCTCAACGAGATGGACTGACACAGTGGCTGCAACTGAATCAACAGCACCTAACAACAGCAAGGCTCAGGGTGGGAATAGGGAATGCCGTCTAAAGGGTTCAAGGTTTCTTTTTGGAATGATAAAAACGTTCTAAAATTAGGCTGTGTCGGTAATTATACATTTCTGTAACTATACTAAAAACCATTACTTCATACATTTTAATTAGTAAATTTGTGGTATATTAAAGATGTTTTTTAAAAAAACACATCTTGGATGTTCTACACACCACTTTCACTACATCCCACTGGATAAAACTAAGAGATACTGTTACACGTAATTGCTGTGGGGCTGGGGATAGTGCTCTGTATTGTCTCTATTCTGGGGGGAGGGGGCACGTGCCCAGCTGATACTTAAGGGGACTGATACTGAGAACAAAGGATGAATAGGATATTGGTGGTTGACTAGTAATCTCTTGTACTCTTCTAGTTTAAAGTGAATCATAACAAAAACTGATAGTACTGTAGTTGTGGTTAAGTGTGCAGTCATCCTTGATGAAAAGCTTCCTGTCACCCTGAACTAATCTGTTCAGAGAAAAGGCTTAAATACAAAGAGTTTGGAGAAAATAGAATTGCTTTTTTTTAATTGCATAAGCAAAAAGGAGGAAAATGCCTTTAATTTCACCTGACAGTTATCTGTGCCAATTTTTGGTAGCTGAAGAGTAAAAACGGACTATGCCAATTCATTGTCATCAGTGGTTTACTGACAGCAGCTGTGTGATTGACATTGGTTTGGAAAGAAGACATGAAAAGTCTGTGTCCAAGAATCCCATAGTCTTAATGGTGAAGATCTAAAGTACATTCATAAAATGTTAAATAACACAGGGTAACTTAGAACTACTATAAAATGAATAAAGCAGACAGGAAATGCTACAGATATTCAGTAGTCTGAGAGAATCCTGTGACCCAAGATATTTGGGGACAATATTTATAGTAATAATGCTTTGGAAGTGCTTAAACAGTTGCCATTGAATCGACTCTGACGTATTGTGACCCTCTGTGTGGAGAGTAGAACTGTGCTACGTAAGGTTTTCAATGGATGATTTTTCAGAAGTAGATTGCCCGGCCTTTCTTCCAAGGTTCCTGAGTGGACTTGGACCTTCAACCTTTTGATTGGGTGCTGAGTGCATTAACCTTTTGTACAACCCGAAGACCCCTTTACTATGCCGCAAGTCCTTTATAGGCATCTGATAGGTACGATCTCACCACCTTCTCATAACAGGTATAAGAACTGAGTTAGCCAGTGAAGGGGGCTGGGGGCGGGGTGGGGGGTGAAGTCTCCAGCTTTCCTGCTCTTAATGCTTTGGTCCTGCTCTGAACCCTGGCTGCACATGAGAAGAGCTGAGATTTCAAAAGATGCAAGTTCCTGGGTCCCACTCCCAAGATCCTGATTTGACTCCCCCCTCCTCCGCCACCACTACCCAGGTGATTGCAATGAATATGCAGTCAAGGGTGAGAACCACTGCCCTCCTCAGGCTGTGAGTGCCTCTCATTCACACAAGGATGGATGATCCAGGGCTTCCAACCTGTTTGTTCTGGTTCAAACCCCTGCTGAGAATTTGCACTTCCACCCCAGATATACTGAATCAGAATCCACATTTGAACAAGATCCCCAAGTGATTCTTATGTATAATAAATTTTGAGAATCACTGCTCCACGGTTGGTTTCCAGAATTGGTCCCTGACCAGCAACATTAGCATTGCCTGGGAACTTCTTAGAAATGCAAATTATCAGCAGGGGCTCAGACTGGAACAAACCAGTTAGAAGCCCTGGGTTGAACTGACTTTGAAGGAAGGATAGGACTTGAAACAAGTAGACAGGTCCTCATTTTAAAAAGTGATTAGAACAGGAGCAAGTAGCTAAGTAATGCCCTTATTTGTACTTTTTTCTTTTTTTCTGAAGCCCTTTCTCTAAACCACAAGATATGCCTTAGTGTTCACAATGTGTCAAAAAAAAAACAAAAAACCAGCTCCTAGAAATGTACTGGATTCTTGAACTGGATGCACAGTGAAGTGCGGGGGCATGTACGTAACTGTAGGATCATTCTACTGTTTGGCACTTGGGGTAACAGAATGCTATAGGTGACTTAAATATTAAAATATTTGCCTACCCAGATTTAGGACACTCACTTTTTCTGTGCTCTCTTGCTATCTGTCCCCAAAAGTTTTATTGTTTTTACCCATACTGCGCTTCTCAGGAGAGTCTTATGATCAAGTAGCTTCAGATGCCTTTATCTGATTGATACCTTTATTTCTGGAGCTTCCCTCCTTGACGGTCCTACACCTTCTTATAACACCTCAACCATTTCCCATTAGGTTAAAAGCATTTTCTTCTCTTATTCTTAGAACTCTCTTTTCCACTAAAGAAATTTTGGATTCTTCAGTCTCCACTGATTTCAAAATTATTACCTGTGCTTCAGTGATTTCCCGTAACCACATCCTGATTGCTGTATAATTTCTCCCTCTTAATTAGTTAGTTGCCAATTAGCTATTCTTCCAGGATTTTCCTCCCCTTCTATGACTTCCTTTTTGGAATACCTTACAGCCTTTTCATTACAGACAACATTTTAATTTTGTGATTTCATGATTATTCTTTTCATTGCTTTACAGAAATTTGCTATGGTATCTCTTTCTTCCTGCCCTTCCCTTTCCCTCACCCCCGATACATACTTTCTTTCCTCACCATGTAATTTAGATTATAATCAGTTGGGACAGTAGAAGTTATTATCACAATGCCCTGTTATGTTGTTCCAGTAAATATTTGTTGTTTGTTCAGGAGACAGTAAAACAGCTAGGACCTTGTTCACTGAAAATGTCTGAGGGTGGTAATTAAATAACATGATTATACCCCTCAGTTTATAGGTTGAAACATAACTAAGAGAATGAGGAAAGGAATTTTTAGTCTATACTTTTTTTTTTTTACTACCTTACTTTGCTAGGTTAAGGTAAATTTGTAAGCGAAGGTAGCTTTTTCATGTATGAGGAGTACTTGGAAAGAATAGCCTCTGTCACAAAAGCTCCGTAACCACTATAATAAGGAGACTGCTGGTGTCCAAGATCATGCATATGGATATTTTCGTTAAGGTAGGCAAACACATACTGTAACAAAGGAAAAGCACAACAGGTCACTGGCCTTACATCACAGGAGAAGTTTATGTTTAGGTCATGGGCAGGCAGGTAGCTGGCAGCTGTGCTATCATCAGCTTGTTCCAAGGTCTTCCTAGGAGTTAATAGTCAACTCTTGGCTGAGGAAAGAGCAGAGAGGATGGCTTGTGGGCAGTTTTCATGGTAGAGCCAGGCCAGGAAGTAGATAGTGTCCGTTCTGCTCACACCTCATTTGGCTAGAACTCTGTGACATGGCAACACCTAACTGCAAAGACAGCAACATAGTCTACCGTGCACCCAGAAAGAAGAGGGAACACGTTTGGTAATCAGCCCCTGCCACTGGACATGTTAAAAAAAATTTTTTTAAGTTGTAAGAAAAATGCAGTGGTTTGAGTATTTAACTGAATTTTCTTTCTACGTGAAAAGGATTGTAAAGTCTAGTAAATACAAAAATTAAAATTAAGTAACATTATTTATTACCAAGGAGTCCCTGGGTGGTGCAAACAGTTAACACGTTTGGCTGCCAACTGAAAGGTTGGCGATTTGAGTCCACCTCGAGGTGCCACAAAAGAAAGGCCTCGCAACCTGCTTCCAAAAAAATCAGCCATTTTCTGACATACGTGTGATCGCCATGAATCAGAATCAACTCAACAACAACTTTTTAACGAATTTATTACCAATGAGGAAGTAAAAGTACAGTGTCATCACGTGACCAGCTTTACTTTAACATTGGTAAAATAAAAAAGTGCACAGTTGTTGAGTTAGATTTGTACTAAGTGGCAACAGAAATCACAAAAGCTATTAATTTACCCATTGTTGATAAATTTAGCTATGTAACATAAGAATAACTTATGGCGATAACAGAGAAAAACAATACCAAGTTCAGTAAATCTGACTCTTAAACACAAACCCACTGCCATTGAGTTGACTCCAACTGTCCCACAGGGTCATAGTGACCCTGTGGGACAGAGGAGAATTGCCCCGTAGGATTTGTAAGGCTATTTATGGAAGCAGACTGCCACATCTTTGTCCCGCAGAGCTGCTGGTGGGTTCGAACTGCTGAGCTTTCAGTTAGCAGCTTAGCAGCGGAATACTTAACCACTGCACCACCAGGGTTTCTTATTTATAAACATATCAAACTATTTCAATGGAGTCTTATCAGTCAGTCAGCAAATACCTGAGTATCCACAGTAGATAGGACTCTATTTAGGTGCTGAGAAGAAACCAAGCCTCTCAGAGATAAAAGCTTATTGTAAAAAGAAAAGTCAACGATAATCAGATTATACATTTGAGATTTTTTTATATGCAAAATCCAAAGTCATATTCTAGGAGTTGAAAAGAGTAAAAGCACATGCCTTCTGTAGAGATACAGTCCCGTGATGTCGACTGAGCCTGTTACTCCTGTGAAATTCAACACCGAGAACAAGGACACACAAATGTGGAAAATCAAATACACTTTAATTCACTACCTGCCAAAATCATCACACAACTTAAAGAGAATCATGTAAAATCACATATAATCAGCTGTTTCTTTTCTTGATTTTGTTGCTCTATGTGATATGAGAATGGCAGGGGGAAAAAAAGGGTATGTATCTGTTTTATTTTCTGTATTCACCCCAAATTTAATAGGAAGCTCAGCAGTCTTAGTATCAAAACATTTTAAGTTGGTATCTAGTACACTTACAATTGGTCTTCATTTTTTCTTTTTTAAAAGCACTTAGTAGAAACTTGGATTCTACTGTGGTAGATGTTATGTAACTACTTGAACTCTTTTAGACATACCAAGTGCTACCTTATACAGAATTACTTAGGGATACATCTCATCAATGAGAATGTAAACTTCTTGAATATATGGACCAAATTTTACATATATTGTTGCCCACTTTTCCATTGCTTTGTGCATAAAAAATACACAATAAATGTTGGTTGGATAAGTGAATGAGGAATAGTTTATAGGTAGGTATAAACATAAAAAATGTCAACCTAAGTTCCTTGCACTCAGCTCTAAAACAAATTTACAAATTAAGCAAAGAATATGAACAAAGCTACAAAATCCAATACAGTTTAAATGAAAGGATTAGGATCATAAAATTTGCATGAAGATGACATTTGAGCTGGTATTTCAAGAATTAGTAGGATTAGGACCTGAGGAATAAAAACAATGGTGCTATTTTGGTTTTGTCTTTTAGGTTTTGTGTCTGTGTGTGTGTGTATATATATATATATAAAATATTGTGTTTTTTGGTGAAGGTTTACATAGCAGTTTTAAGTTCACATTCAACAATTTCTGTATGAGTTGTTTGATGACATTGTTACATTCTTCACAACATGTGAACATTCTCATTTTTTCCACTCTGGTTGTTCAGTTTGCCATGCTGTATTTTCTAAAGATTTTTCTAGCAGCAGTATTTAAAGAGGCTGAAGAATGAAAATCAGCTAAGAGGTCATCTCCATGAGGGCAGGTACTTGTTTTCCTCTTATATTACCAGGTCCTAGGACATTGTTGAACCTCGGTAAGTGTTTGTCAAATGAATGTATGATACCATAACGAATGGCTGAGGACCACCCATGTAGAAATGTATAGAAGGCAGAAGTCCGGAATCAGAGCTCAAAACAGAAGTTAGCAACTGGTAGCAAGAATTTGGGAGTTTATACCTAATTGAAGCTTTGAGAACTGTATAAGATTATAAAGGATAGAGGAAAGGTATACAGACTAAAGGTGGAATCTTGATTAACTCCTGGAATTATGGCTAACATAAAGGGGGAAAGCTGAAAGAAGGTAACAGGAGAGATCAGAAAGGTGACTCCAGAAAATATACTGGCACAAAAGCCAAGGAAGCAGAAAGAAGAGTTGTGGCAGAATTTCAGGATAACACTAACATATTTTGGAATTTAACACAGTTTTTTTTTTTTTTTTTTTAAGACTTCTTGTAACTACACCATTGAGCTAAGCATATAAATCTTAGTATGTTCTACATAGTATTAAGCAACCGGATAATTTTATCACAAAAAAATTGTCTATGAATTCATTTACAATAGTATCTTTACTAGTGGCCTACCTTAGGGTATTTTAAATGATTATGCTAAGTTTTATTTCTAGACAATTTTTGTGATGCTCACATTTTGTCTAAAGCAGGCACATGGTTCGGTTGTTTAAAAAAAAAAACATGCTCAAAAATAGGCACTGGTTTCTTACTACTTTGTGGCTTTGAAAATAATTCTGAATCCTCTTGTTAGAATGTTTACTACACCAGCTAGCAGTAAGATTTAACAGTAAAATTTTCATTTGGATTTGCTTGGCTGCAATTGTTTCTCAGATGCCTCTTTAGAACCCACTGTGGAATAAAATTAAAATCGTTTTTATGATACAACAATTTAGTTGCAGAAAACTAAATTTTCCCTTTTTCCCTGAATGACAGTGTGTTTTATCTCTGAGTTTCCTGCATATACCTCATGGCTGTTTTCTCCCTCCTCTGATCCGTCGGGGTACTGCGAATTAATTTCCCTAAAGTAGAGCTTCAGGCATTCTTTTATCCAAAATCTGTCACTGGCTCCCACTGCCTCCCTTTCACTGAGACCTAACTCGTCCATCAAGGAATGACCGTATTATATATTCCAGTTTTTTTCCTGATCTTCTCTGTTGGAAATTCCTACCTCCAACCTAGGTTCCCTGTTCCTCTTATACAGCAACAGTCATGTCCTACTTTATGCAAAATTACTTATGAACCCAGCTCACCAAGGAGAATGTCAGCTTCTTGAATACAGGGCCCAAATCTTCTTTATGTTTTTGCCCACTCACCCATTGCCTTCTGTATGGAAGATACTCAATAATAGTTGGATAAATGAATGAGAAATAGTTTAAAATTACAAACATGCAAATTACCCCACTTCCACTTTGACTCATGACAACCTCAAGCACAATGGAATGAAATGCTACCCCCACACGATTGGTTATGGATCTGACCATTATGATCCACGGGGTTTTCACTGTGAGTTTTTTTTGGAAGTAAATCCACCAGGTCTTTCTTCCTAGTTTGTCTTAGTCTGGAAGCTCCCTTGAAACCTGTCAAGCATCATAGCAGTATACAAGACAGATTGGTGGTGGCTGCACGAGATGCCTTGACTGGGAATCAAACCCTGGTCTCCCACATGGAGGGTGAGAATTTTACCACTAAGCCACCAATGCTCTCATTTGGCAGTTACAGTATAATGATTAAAAGCATGAGTTTTGGAATCAGCCTGACCTAAGTTTGAATCGCCACTTTTTGGCTTAGTAAGTCTGTAAGCTTAGACAAGTTACTTAACATCCTGGACCTTGCTGTTTCTCATTTGAAAAGAAGGAAAAATACCTCATAAAGTTACTACATTACATGAAATAATACAGGTTTCCCATGCTATCTAAAAATTTAGCGTTCCTATGAAACCTTTTTTTTTTTTTTTTATGAAACCTTCCAGAAGCCAAAATGGCGTACAGCGAAGAAGCAATTACCACTGATTCATATGGGAAAATTTTTTGAGCATTCCCAGATCTGAAAAATAACCTTACCAAATCATACGAAATAACACATAAAACCTAAAATAACACTTCCATACAATAAAAGCAGGAATGATGTGATACACAGCCTACATAAAGTAGAAATAAAACATGGACAGCGTACTTTGACTTACCAGAATCGGGAAGACAGCGAGCTCACTGGAAGGTGAGAGGTGGTGGTGATGATGGCAGCCCCGGTAGCCTAGCTGGCAGTGGCAACTAGGGCTGGGTCGAAGGGCAGGGGTTCACATCCACGGGAGAGCAGGATGTGTATCACCCGTCCGCGACGAAGCCTGAGACCTGAGCTGCGCGGGGGCAATAAGTCCAGGTTGGGATCACGCGAGGCGTGGTGCGTTTATACGTCACCAGGCGTTTGATTGGATATGACTGGGTCGGTCGATAAAAGCAAAGGAATTTGAAAGGAGGAGCTTGGTCAAGCCGCCATGTAGAACGGCGGCGGATGCAGGTACGCAGATGTTTTACCAAGTAGAGAAAACCTGGTGGCCTAGTGGTTAAGAGTTTAAAATCTAACCAAAAGGGTCAGGAGTTCGAATCCACCAGGCACTCCTTGGTAACCCTATGGGGCAGTTCTACTCTGTCCTGTAAGTTGGCTATGAATCGGAATGAATTTGATGGCAACGGGTTTGGTTTTGGTTTTACCAAGTGTCCATAAAGCAAACATCAAAAGCCAGGGATACCTGTATATTCAAAGCATCTAGTATATTGCCTAATAAATACATTGTAGGCCCCCAATAAGTAGTCGTTTTACTGTCATTGAAATTAAACATTTAGATACAACGAGGTATTTAAAAATTTGTTTGCAAATAAGTAGAAAACATTTTTATGAAATCCTGCGTACATTGGCACGTTGGTGTGGAATACTTTTAATTGCCAATTCAGAGGTGAACTTTACTTCAGCTTGGGATGAATACTTCTGCCTTAGTGAAGTTTTAACAAAGGGAACTTAACGGCAGAGTATGTAGTAAGCGGATATGAATTCTAAGTTTCTCATGTAAAAATTACATTTTCTAGGCGAAGGCATAGAAGGGCTACGGGAAAACGACTACCTTCTGATTCATTCATGCCGTCAGTGGACGACCATCACTGCCCATAGCTTGGAGGAGGGTCATTATGTCATTGGGCCAAAGATCGAGATTCCGGTACATTACGCAGGTAAGACTCTTCTTAAGGGACAAGAAAAGTTGGAGAGAGGAAGAGGACTGGATATGCTCATTTTTTTCTTCAGTAGTGGGAAAATAGGAGTTGTTCATTTTATTTACCAGTGAAATCTCAGATTAATTTTGTCATAGGTATTTGTAAGTAATGCATGTCCTTAAACTCAAATTCTTATTAGATATTTATAAGATAAAAATTTTACAAACAGCGAGCTTCTCTGGTCTTGGAATTAAAATCAATACCTGTAGCCAACCCCTAAGCTTCCAAGTGGCTATATCTATGAATAACCAATGTGCACAGCCTGGAAGGTCTTGTGGTGAATGACTTTGAGGCAGTGTTTTCACAAGAGACTATAAATGGGCATTGCAGTGTGGTTTTAAAAGTATTGGATTGGAAGTTCAGATAACTTGGATCCGTCCATCTTTTCATCTAGGCCTTTTGAGCCCAGGCAGCTGAAATGGCCTCACTGCCTTGAGGTTCCTCCTTTAGCTAATTGAGGACAATACCTGCCTTCTCACCTCACTTTGAACTCCATTATGTTAAACAAATGCAGTTTTTGAAAAAGCTGATGTTACCTTACAATTTCTTCTGCTGCTTATAGTGTATTTTATAAAGGGTCTTGACCTTTTCCCTGCTAATTTTCACTGTTTAAAAAGTCTGTAGCTGAATGGTTTCACAACTCGAAGAATATAATCAGTGTCACCGGATTGTACATGTAGAAAGTGTTTAATTGCTGTACGTTCTGCTGTGTATGTTCTCAACAACAACAACAAAAATAAAATAATTTTTTTAAGAGTCTGTAGTTGTATACTTTAATCAGCTAGCTATAAATGGCATAGCCTTAGGCTTCTGCTGTGTTTTTGAGTGAGACCTCTACAATGCCCAGAGAGTTGTCCGTTTGGAAAAGGCTCCTTGCTATAGTCCCACTGCCTAGAACAGTAGCAAATGATAGGTCTTCAATAAATATTTATTGAATGAATAGTTGAATGCCCTTTTTGATTCCTACAAGTCTTTACCAATCGCCCATATGACCAGGGATCACTCAGGTTCTCAAAAATTCTACTTTTTCAAAAAATTTTTTAAAGAAAGAATCCGTGTGTCCTGAGGCACTCTGTTCTGGAATATGTTCCCTAGCCCTAAGAGTTCTTTCATGGAAAAAATGAACACATACCTGCAGAAAGTACACCTGCTCCTTACCTGTCCACTATCTTGGTATGCTACAGTTTGCATTTAAGACAATAGTAAAAAATCTACTGTTCAACTCTTTTGAATGTCAACAAGGGTGCAGGCATGGTGTCTATGGGCATGGTGGCTGAGGGCATGGTGGCTGAGGGCATGGTGGCTGAGGGCATGGTGGCCACAGCCTCTGGGTAGAAACACTGGCCCCTGTTCTGGGTTCCCAGCTCCTATGCGGGCTGAGGCCCTGCAGCTCAAACTGGCCGTGGACTGGGAAAGAAAGAGGCATCAGAGAGGGAGTTTGGAAGAAATGCATGCGAGTTTAATGATATCCCAAAGTGAGCCGAACTGGGTCTGAAGCCTCCACCTCAGTGGCGCCTGGCCTCGGTGGCACCTGGCCTTGGTGGCACCTGGCATGCAGTCTCCCAGTACCCTCACAGGAGGCCCCAAACCTTAGTGTCCACAGGGCAGGGGGCTTGCAGGGATGGGAGTGGAGCCCTGGAGGCCACTCCGCAAGGTAAGCTCTGACCCAGCACAGGAGGAAGGTTAAGTAGGTAAGCTGTGGGCCCTCCAGTCACACAGCCCAGCTTTATCCAGCTTTGGTCTTTTCCAAGCCTCCTTCTCTGCAGAGAAATAATACATAACTGAACTCCTCACAGTGTTGAATGAGCGCATCAGTAAATCTTAGCTGTTATTATTTCTGTGATCCTATTTTCTAAATAAAAAAATTTGGACAAATAGATGGTTTGAAAACAGGAAAAAAAAGAAAAGTCCTCTATTTTGGCATGAGGAACTGGTCTTTAGAACCTAACCATGTGGATAAGTGAGGAGTGGTGTATTAGAACTGTGAGTTTGGGAGCCAAGCAAAAGGGACAGTTCTCATAGGGGCAGAGAATAAGACTAGCTCTTCAGGCTGCTCTGTCTCTCCTGTGAGTGGTTCCTACAACTGGTAAGATCTGTGCATTTTTAGCAGACCCAACTGAAAAGAAAAGTGTAAAGCTGTACTTCATCATGTATACAGTTTTGCCTAATCTGTTCATAGATTGAGTTTTAGTCTTTCCCCCAAAACTGCTGTGAATAGCTCTGTCAAATCAGTCTTCCTAAAGAATACTTTCATTTTATCATTTCTTGAAATTCTTTCAGAGATGCCATACTGTCCCTGGCTTCTTTGACTTATTGTCAAAGGCCCTCGAAGCACAGGCCAGTTCTAGCCTACTTCTCCAAACCTGTTTTCTCTACTCTGAGAGGTGAACCTTCCACTCTAGGTAGGTTAGTCATCTCTCTGTATGCTCACTGAACATACTAACATACTAGGTACTTTTATTGAATATGCCGGGTGTTTCTCCATTTGTGCTATCCCCCGGCTGAAGTTGCCTTCCACAGCCATGCTGCTTATCAGAGCCTGTCCTTGCATCAGAAGGGTGCAGGTGTCCCGTCCCATCCCAGCATGATCTCCATTGTTGACTGTATACCACATTCGTTTGGCACACATCCTCCATCTTCTGTTCAGTTATCTTTACCTATATATTCACATATCTTCACTCTCTAGTTGGGGTATACATCCTTACTAAGAAAGACCAATTCTAAAATATCTCTGTCAATCCCTTGGGTCTGTACACAAAATATATAATTTTTTTTTCTTTTTATTGTACTTTAGATGAAGGTTTAGAGAACAAACTAGCTTCTCATTAAACAGTACACATATTGTTTTATGACATTGGTTAATAACCCCAAGATGCGTCAGCAGTCTCCCTTCTCTACTTTGGTTTCCCATTTGGAATCACCTAAGAAGCTTTCAAAATGACTGATGCCGGCGTCCCAAACCTAGAAGTTCTATTTTAATTGTTCTGGAGTGTAGGCTGGGCTCAGGATTTTAGAAGCTTCCCCAGTGGTTCAAGTATGCAGCCAAGGTTAGAAACTCATCCTTCTGAAATGGACATCCATGGTGTCAGGTGATTAGAAGGTATATAAAATTTCCTCAAACACCTGCAAATGCCTATAAATGTTTTAATGTTTGGAATGTATTTTTTTTTTTATTAACGGCCACTCAGCTTTCACTGGGAATATAGATAGATGTTTAGCAGCTTACTCTTTGTCTGTATGGACAATCATAGTATATTTAAGCAGGTATCATATTGCAAATTAAATATGAACATATATTAAAGTGAAATTGAGGTTCTAAGACTAAAGGGAAACATGGGCATTATGATCACACCACTTGACATAAAATGTGAGAGAAAATATATTGAAGGAAGACAAACTTGAAACAGAATCAAATGGGTTTTACAAGATCATTTAATGTTTGGTAAAATAAAATAGATGGTCATAAATGTCAGTCTCTTTTCTAAGCAGGCTTCCTAAATTGTTTCAGCAAGAAGCTTAGGTGGAAATTTTAACTTACAAATAGATATAGTGTTTTGGGCTTCACATACTAAGATAACACCAAGAAACTTGCTTTATAAACACAGACCAGTTTAGTGCTACACTAATCTTTAAAAAAAATCTATAGGCTAATAACAGAAATACAAGAAGATAATGCATTTTGATTACAGTGTAAAACTGAGACTTGTGAATCCTGATAAGGACCTTGTTTGTAAGAACATATTTAGTACCAAAGTCAACCTTGAAAGACAGCATAAATTGTAGAGACCAAAAATATCAGTTATGTCTCTTTAGTAATATTTTACTAATTTGTCAGAATTTTATTTGGGTTGAGATTAAGCTCTGGCACTCTGAGGAAAATTAATAAGCAATTAATAATGTAAATTAGTTTAACTTAGTGGTACAGCCTATCAGCCTTGGAATCAAGCGACCACATTTGATTTCTCCTGCTATTTATTGTCTGACCTTTGGACAAGTTGTTGCAGAATCTCTCTACATCTTAACTTCCTCATCTATAAAGTGAGGATAATTATGGTGACTTTCTCTTAGGGTAGTTGTGAAGATTAAAAGAAATAACGCAAGTGAAACATCTGTCAGAGTGCTTGCCACTCAGCGACGTGCTTCAAAAATGTTCACAGTGATGATTATGAGAATGATAGCAACAAAGCCCTTCTAAGGATTTAACTTCGTTTTGCAGGACAGATTGCAAGCTGAATTACTTTTACGCTCATGAAAGTAGTCTGAACTCACAAAATTGTTTTGGCAGCCTTTTTTGGGTCTTGTTTTTCAACTTTTTTGCTTTGAGATTGCAGTAGTGTAATATACTATTTTTCATAGCAACTCTATAGGACAGAGTAGAACAGCCCCACAGAGGTTCCAAGGAGCATCTGGTGGATTCAGACCACTGACCTTTTACCAAGTTTATCCATTTTTAACACTTTGCCACATTTGTTTTATCATTTCTTTTCTCCTCTCTTATACACACACACACACACACATTTATTTTTTCTGAACCATTGGGAGTGGGCAGCATATATCCCCCTAATACTTCACCATGTATTTCCTAAGAACCAAGATATGTAACCACAGTACTCTCGGCAACAGTGATAACAACACTTTAATCTACAGTCCACATTCCAATTTTGTCAGTTGCCCAATGATGCCCTTTCTTGCGTTTTTTTCCCTTCAGAGTACCATCCACGTATTGTATTACGTTGTTAAGTCTCTTTATTCTCCTTTAATCTGGAAGCCTTTCGTGTATTTCATGTTCTAGACATTTTTGAAGAATATAGGCAAGTTTTATAGAATGGCCCTTAATTTGAATTTCTTCATCTCCTTGTGATTAGGTTGGGTTTACTACGTAGGTGATGGTATGTCTCTCTCTTAGGAATTGCATCTGGAGGCAAGAGATGTCCGCTTGGCCTTTATTAATGATGTTAATTTTGGTCACTTAAGGTGTTGTCTGACCCTCTGCTGTATAATTACCATTTTTTAAATTTTGTTTTTAATGAAAATGTACACAGCAAAACCCACTCCCATTCCACAGTTTCTAGACATAATAATCAGTGACATTGGTTACATTCTTCACATTTTGTCAGCATTCTCGTTATTTCTGTTCTAGTTGTTTCACTTCTGTTTACTTATTAATCTCCCTGCCTCTCCCCCCAACCTTCTCATCATCTAATATAGAATGGATGGGCATGAGTGTCAATCTGTTTTCTATACTGAAAATAATAGGTTTATAAGTAAATATTAAATGTCTGTTGACCCTTTGGTCTTAAATATGATTTTATATGATATAAATAATTATAAAATTATACATATATATGGATATTTATATAGATAACTATTTATATATGTATAATTTCCATTTATTTTTGTGATTAATAGGAACTTGAGATAACTTCGAGACTCTGTAAGTATCCTATTCCTTCTCTAATACTCCCCCACCCCATCCCCACCCCAGTTGAGCAGCCATTAATGATTTCTGTCTGATTCAGTTTTTGCTAGGAAGTTGGCAAAATGGTATTATGCTAACTTAACTCTATTTTTTCTTTTACTTCTTAGTTGTCATTCTACTGTAAGGAAGAGCTTTTCCTTCTCTCCCATTTATTTACGTATTGACTTACATACCCACTTTTATTAGTATGGACTTATAGATTCTAATTTTATCAAATGGGTTTAATATATTACTATCCTTATTGATTTTGTTGCTCAAATTTTCCTAAATCGGAACATTTGGGTACATGCTGGCACATGTATCTCTTTGGCTTGTTCACTTCTTTTGTTTTTTTGAGTGTGTCTTTATTTTCTGGCACTGGTGGCAACCATTCTTTTCAGTCAATATACTATTTTCAGTCAGGGCGGTTCTAAGCAACATCCCTCAATTTGTTGTCTCTGTAAATGGTATCCCTTGGAGTTGGGCAGCTGTACACAGCTCTACTCAGGCATATTCCAGAAAGTAGTAAAACTGAGCATTTTTAAGAAATCACTATTCAGAGTGCTTTTCCCAGATTCTATATCAGGGATTTTCACGTAGTTCCTCACGTGAAAAGAAATCATTTCAAAGAATTTTGAAAAAAGATAAAGGCGACTCAAAGTTCTTACCAGAACTATACCCTCAAATAGGGGTTAAGAGACACCTTAATCTGAATTCTGAAATTATGAGGTGTGTTCTGGGAGGAAAAAATAAAAACTTGATTCATTCTGGCAAATAACTTTCAAATCTTGGATAAAAAGGGTTTTCTTGGTATAGCAAATAATAGATTCCAAGAGAAAGTATGTGTTCAGTCAGCACCACTTATTTTTGTTAACAGCAGAAAAACCACTCAAGAAAAATTGGCATAATGTTTAGAAAAGTGATTGCTGCTTTCCCACAAGCTTTATTCAAAGCATATCACAAACAAATTTTATCTAAACTCCCCAACTTCCCATTGCTACCAAAAGGGCAAAGATTTCCTAAGAAAGTACAATACAGACCTCAGAATGTCTCTGCCTTCTGCATCTTCAGAACATCTATATTACTGTCTGGCACTTTATCTGATACTGCTAACTCAGCTTGCTTTCCCAGTTATTAAATAAGAAACATTTATTTAAAATAAAAGTAAAAAACTAATACAACTTAATTATAGCCAAGAGTTTCTGTAAATGAATGATTTTTAAGTTACAATTCACATATCTATTCATCAAGTTCTTTTTGTCTCTGTGGCCCAGAGTGGGTCAAACACTTAGAATGGTTGTCCTCTGTTTTGTGATCTGATAATCCTGTGTTGTAAATCCTAACCTCTATGATGTTAATGAGGCAGGACACAATCTATAGGGTTAGGTTGTATCTTGAGTGAATGTCTTTTGAGAGATAAAATAGAGAAGCAAGCAGAGAGGAGAGCAACCACATACCACCAAGAAAACAGAGCCAGGAGCAGAGTGTGTCCTTTGAAGCCAGGGTCTCTATACTGAGAAAGCTCCTAGACCAAGGAAAGATTGATGACAATGACCTTCCCCCAGAATCACGATAGAGAGAGAAAGCCTTCCGCTGCAGCTGGTGCCCTGAATTTGGACTTCTAGTCCCCTAGACTGTGAGAGAATAAACTTCTGTTTGTTAAAGCCATCCACTTGTGGTATTTCTGTTACAGCAGCACTAGATAACTAACATACCTCTTATACCCCAAGTTTCTAATCTATAAAATGGAGATTTACCTTATGAAATTTTGTGTGGGTTCTATGAGATAGCACTTGTGTAAATAACAGAACACCATGCTGGCACATGGGTACCAAATAAATGTTAGCTCCTCATTCTCACCTCTCTCATAAAAACCAGTTAGCCAGCAAAAAACCCTCCATAGGGACAAAGTATTGATAAACCAAGTAGATAATAACATGAGGGGATCCACCAATTTGAGAAATAATGGAATTCTGAGTGGGTTTATGAAAATTTAAATCATTCAGTGGCAAGCAGCTTGGTATCATCATGGATGAGCAGATTGCCGCAACATAAGTATCTGAGGTAAACTCCAGCCACGTTTGGCATCTATTTTTAAAGTCTCTTCATCCTGCAAATCCAGCGAATCTCTACCAAGCTGAAATGATTTCAGTACTTTCCCTCCAGGTTGCAGTATGTACTGAAATCAGTGACTCTTGAGCACAGTGTTGGTAAGAACTGCTTATGCAGTCTGCATGACCCTCGTTCAGCAAGCACCTGGATTTATATTGGCAGTGCCTGTTTTTAGTGGGATGTACAGTGTCTGTCTCTCGGGCAAAGTTATCGTAATGTGGTATCTTAACATAACCTGGAATTGTAATTACTGAACAAAAGGAAATGTTGAAACAAGCTAATTTTATTCTCCTGGGTCGTGTGTTTAATTAGCATGAATCATCCATTTACCAAAGTAACTACTAGTATTGAATAACGCTTTGAGTGCTTTCTCTGCTACATGGGATAAAGTTAATATGATAAAATGGAAAATAACAAAACTTTCTTTTAAAAAGCCCTAAGAACTAATATACTATGCCAAGGAACGTTATCCCAGCCAGTTTTGCCACTAATAAATATTAGATATCTAACAAATAATATCTAATTCCATTTTTATGATGGAATTTTTAGGTCACAGTGGTTCTTCACTTTTACAGCAAACTTATGAGGTGCGTTCTATTATTACCTGCATTTTGCAGAAGGGGGAACTGAGATTCAGAGATCTCCCCCCCACCCCAATTGTTTCTTGGAAAGTGCTAGACACCTGGAAGGCATTCTAACCATCCTAGGGAAGAGAGATTGTTAGATTAACTGGTAAGCTGAGTAAAGCTTCGGCTTTTCTTTCCTTTCAAACACAGCTGCCCACTTGTATTCTGATAACCCTATGAGATGAAGTAGGCATATAAACCTTGACCTTTCCAGATTTACAAGTCACCTGCCTAGAGGTGACATTCCTATCTCTGTGTAAATTACCAAGAAGACAACAGAGACGGTGAAGGTGATTGTCCAGGAGAGTGCCATGAGTGGGGACCCTCAGGATGGAAAGTCATCAGTGTCAAAGGCTGGAGGTCTGGGAAAAGGGTCTTTCCTGTGGTGCTTAAGGGGAAATTGGTGATTTTCATACAAGCAGTCTCCATGAATGAAAGGGAGGAAAATTAGATTACAAAGGGCATTAAAAATGAGTGGGAGGTGAGACAGAAGGCAAAGATCAACTATTTTGTCAAGACTTTTCATATTACAGGGAAGCCACAAGAGAGAACAGAAGAGTAAAAGTTTTTTTTTAATATATCATGTTTAAAAATAATGGAGTTGGAGGCATCTTTCTAGGCTAAGGGGAATGATTCAGAAGGGAAAAAAAGCAGAAACTAATTGAGCGGTATAGTAGCCTGGTATCTGGAAGATTGTGTCTGCCATTTTTTTCCTTTAGAGGCATTTGATGCTCTCTCCTTCTCCACTTATTAATGATTGAATTATTATGTCCTATTGTTGGTTTGGAAACCCTGGTGGCGTAGTGGTTAAGCACAATAGCTGCTAACCAAAAAAAGGGTCAGCAGTTCGAATCTGCCAGGCGCTCCTTGGAAACTCTATGGGGCAGTTCTACTATGTCCTGTAGGGTCGCTATGAGTGGAATCGACTCGATGGCACCAGGTTTGGTTTTATGATTGGTTTGAGGGTTGTAGATTATTGTTAAAACTCTTTAGGATTGTCTCCTCCCTGCCCCAACCACATTTGACTAGCTTTGCTTTCAGATTCCCTAAAAAAAACAAAAAACAACAAAAAACCCAGTGGTACCTTGGAAGTAAGACCTGGTGATCTGTTTCCAAAAGGTCACAGCTTTGTAAACCCCTATGGAACAATTCTACTCTGCACGTATGGGATCTTGTGAGTCAGAATCGACATGATGGCAGCTAACAACAACATCACAGTTTTGGGGTCAGTTATAAGGTGGATGTATCTTTCACACGTGATACTCATCCTGATGTGTTAAAGCAAGGATAAAGAAATCATGTAAGGATCTACCATTGGTAGAAGAATGAATTGAGGCTTGTCACCAATCTTTGGTATAGCTTTCTGGTCTCAGTTCTAATTGTTTAAGAACAACATCCCAAGGAAATTTGAATATAAATGATATCCATGAAGAGATGATATTAGGGGATTATTTTGATTTTGTTAAGGGTAATTTAAAAAAAAAAAAAAAGTTTACCATCGAGTTGATTCCAACTCATAGTGACCCTACAGGACAGAGTAGAACTCCCCATAGGGTTCCCAAGGAGCAGCTGGTGGATTCGAACTGCCAACCTTTTGATTAGCAGCCGAGCTCTTGGCCACTGTTCACCAGGGCTCCTTGTTAAATGTGGTAATAGTTTAATTAGAGTTATGAAGGAAAGTACTCTTTTTTTAGATGCATACTGAATTATTTATAGAGCTGAAACGTGATTATAATTTATTATAAAATATGTGAGGAAAAGCAAGCAGATAAAAATGAATGAAATATGGTAATATGTTAAAGTTGTTAATGCTAGGTGAAGGGTTTATGTGTGTTCATTACACCCTTCTCTACTTTCTATATGTTTGAACATTTTTGTAATAAAAAGGAAGAAAATTGTCTGTATGACATAGCAACCAGCAGCAAAGTTAATTGTATTGTAGAACTCTGAAGTGGTATTCTTCTTATCAAAGCTACTCAGCCTCCATTCTTGAATCCTATTTATATTCTGAAACGGGGCTGTAAATTCTGTAGGGGTGAAAGTTCACCTTTCACTTGGTTGTTTCCTTCTATTGTTAAGTGTTTGTGGCAACAACCCAGTGAAGGGTGAGCTCAGGAAGAAATGATCCTATTTTCACAACGTAGTGGAACCGTCTCAACTAGTGGCTTCCTTTGGTGGCTTGATTGTTCACAGACAGCTGTAGCAAATTTTTCTGGGCTGGCCCAGTGGGTGATAATGATTTAAGGGAAAGGTAGAAGTGTGTGTGTGTAAGACTTGAGGAGAAAAAAAAAAAATTTGTTTTTAATTTTCTTCTTAAAACAAGAGTTTTATGAGAGATATGGAACGGGGCAATATGAGCAAATACAGTTGAAAGTTATTTGGTGCCACACTGTGTGGCTTTTCTTGATTGTTCTAGAAAAGCTAGTAAAATACATTTTCTAAAACTTAAAATTCCTTGATGGCAGTTTTCACATTTTGCCATATTTGCTGTTAGAATACTTGCAAATCATGTGCTGAATATACAAACAGAAAATCTAGGATCAAAACAAAACTAAAACAAACAAGCAAACAAAAAACCCAACCTGGCACAAAACAGGAATGACACTTGGGGTTCAAAACTCCTTGGCTGCTGTCTTCTGTCCTTTCTACTAAGATGTAGGTAAAACGCAGTGGGAAATTGGCACTTGAAAGGGCTAACCCCGAAAAAAACACAAGTATAATTTAGCCTAGGAGATAGCGTGGTTAACACCAGGTGGAAAGTTCAAACAGGCTGCCTGTGACCACACTGTTAATGGAGTGTTTATAGCATGGATAGAAATGAGTTTGTCTCACTTCATACTTTGATTTCCATATTGGATTTATACCTCCAAGAAGTAGTGTGATATTTTAAAAGGTTCCCTTTTAGCTTGTAGAAATTGATTTGGGCTTTTTCTTCTTTGCAGAAACGGACTTAATAATGAGTCCCAAAACTAATTGCAATGCTAGTAAAACTTCGGAACTCACTCCATTCCATTTCTTAGGGTTCGAATCACTTGCCTTTATGACTCATTATCCAGCAAAGGAAACCCTGGTGGCATAGTGGTTAAGTGCTACGGCTGCTAACCAAAGGGTTGGCAGTTCAGATTCACCAGGTGCTCCTTGGAAACTCTATGGGGCAGTTCTGCTCTGTCCTATAGGGTAGCTATGAGTTAGAATTGACTCAACGACAGCAGGTTTGGTGTTTTCTTTTGGTATCCAGCAAAATTGTGTGGTGGCTTTCTGTTAAACTGCTTACCAATCTAGGTAGTTACCTGCTATCCTCATACACAGAAAAACAACAAACCACATGCGACATGTGAACTTCTATGACATTAGGGACAAGAGGAGAGAAGAGTCAGGCACTTCCATGCTGATTTTTAGTAAGATGTACATTATACAGTAGCTCCAACTTGTCAGAACTAGTTTACAGGAAATCATGAGGTTTGCCCCCAATAGCAAATCAAGCTGATGATTGAGCAGGAGACAAGCAGAATAGCACAGAGTTTTTCTTTTCCAGACATTACAAACTGTTGTAGGTAAATTAACGGCAGTGGGCACATATGTATTTGAAATATTCAATTTCTCCTTTCATGTCTTTTATATCCCATAAATTTAATATGCAGTGATAGTTGTCTTTCCTTACCACCTTTACTATTTCATCATCCTGGCTTACTTACTTTCATTAAATCAGTTGTATGGGAATCACAGTCCTTTCTTGATCTGGAGCCCTTTTCTTCCTTGCCCCCTGTTGAATAGTTACCCCGCCGAATCTATGCATGCCTGCTCTGAAAATGTGGCTTTATTTGGAAATAGGGTCTTGTAGATGTCATCAAGTTAACATGAGGTCATACTGAATTAGGGTGGGCCCTAATCCAATGATTGATGTCCTTATAAAAAGAGGGAACTTTAGACACAGGGACAAAGGGGAAAATGCTATGTGAAGACAGAGATACAAACACAGGGGGAAAATGCCATGTGACCATGCAGGCAGAGACTAGAGTGAGGCAGCCACAAACCAAGGATGGCTGGCAACCATCAGAAGCTAGAAGGAGGCAAGAAAGGATCTTCCCTGGAGCCTTCAGAGGGAGCGTGGCCCAGCTGGCATGTTGATATTGGGCTTCTAGCCTCCAGAACTGTCAGAAAACTAATTTCTGTTGTTTTAAGCCACTCAGCTTGTAGTACTTTGTTATGGCAGCCTTAGGAAACTAACACAACCCCAAACTAATTGTGTTTCTACCTCACAATCCCTGTCAAAGCTGCTCCTACTTTCCAGTCGACCTTCACCCTGTCTCACCTGGTCTGAAGACCCAGCTGTACAACTGGCTTCCCTTCCTCCTCTGATCAGTCTCCTAGGTTATTGTCAGATTATTTGTCCTCAGTACGGTTATTATTTTGCCACTGGCCAGAATTTCTCAGGGTGTTCCCTCATGAGTGAAGACTTTGTCTAATGCTGGGGTCCTTCTAGGCCTGGCATCCATTTGGGCCCCAGCACCAGGAGCCCTGCTCTCCTGCCACAGGTAGCCTGGTGAGGCAACACCAGGCTGCTTGTTCCTCACACAGGCCCAGTCCCGCCCTGCCTTACTCCATGCTCTGTGTATGGAGGACTCACATAGCATAACAGCAACAACCAACTGCTGCAGAGTCAACTCTGACTCACGGTGACTTCATGTGTCAGAGTAGAACTGTGCTCCGTGGGTTTTTCAAAGGCTGAGTTTTCAGAAGTAGATCACCAGGCCTCTCTTCACAGGCACCTCTGCGTGGACTAGGCTCTCCAGCCTTTTGGTTAGCAGCCAAGCACGTTTGTACTGCCAGGGACCCCATACATTATTTAAAAAAAAAAAAAAAAATTTTTTTTTTTTTTTAGATATCACCTAATTGTGAAATCCTACCTCAAATACCACTTTTACTGGGAAGCTTTTCCTAATCATCCATACAGGGCTTCAAACAGATTTGTTCTGCTTCGAACCCCTGATGAAAACATACTTGCAAGTCTAGAAGTCCAGCATCTGAGACCATGGGGAGCTTCTACTAGAAGAACTGAAGTATCCCAATAGATCACAGAGGATATTTAAAAGAAAATCTCTACTTGCTTAGTCTAGGTATAGGGAGAATTTGGAAGATCCTACTTTGTTGACAAAATTTATTTTAAGGGAAGAAAACACTGTAGCAACAAAGAAAATGAGAGAAATAAATTAAAGCCATTAAAAAAATATGCATGAGCCTGGGAGATTTAGCAAAAGAAATCTGTTTTCCTCGAAAACTGG
Source organism: Loxodonta africana (assembly GCF_030014295.1). Classification (NCBI taxonomy): domain Eukaryota; kingdom Metazoa; phylum Chordata; class Mammalia; order Proboscidea; family Elephantidae; genus Loxodonta; species Loxodonta africana. The sequence goes on from NC_087352.1 coordinate 76,074,282, forward strand.
ACAAGAAATAAAGAAATAAAAGCTAAATGGAAAAAAAAAAAATCTCAGATTTATCTTTTACTCTTTCCTCATCATCTCCCTGGGCCTAGTTCATATCCGTACTGTCTCCCACAGGGTTTATTTCAACAGCTCCTAACTGATTTCCCTACCTCCAGTTTTTCCTACCCTCTTCTCTCTCCCAACAATGGAATCTTCTTAAAACACAGAGTGTGTGTGGGACTCCTTAGGGCATAGAGATTACAGTTCCCATTATTCATCCTGGAATTCAAATCCCTTCATCTTTTGCTCCAAAGGAGGTTTTTAGCCTTATCTCCTAAATAGTTCTTTCTCTGTATTCTACAAACCATTTATCTTCACTGTTGCCTCAACCCAAACCTGGGTTCAAGCCTGATTTAGGAGATAATATTGAAGCCATTGTTCCCTGTCCTTGAGCATAAAGAATGTGACCGGGTTGGAGCTGGACTCACAAGGACATATCAGCTGGGCCCTGAGATATAAAGACACTAGTTAGGACAAAAGTTCAAAATGTGGAACCCCTCATTTTTACCCTTTTAATTCTTAGGGCGACCAGGTCAGGGACAGGAGTTTCACAGACAAGTGTGTCTGGAGTAATGGAACAAGTGATATAAAAAAAAAGTTGCATGCAAATCTCAGGCTCTAAAAGGTTGGTATCACGAAGATCTGAGTTTCACCTATAATTTGGCAATTACTTATTCCCTACATCCAGCAGATTTAGCAGTTTTTAGCCAGTCGATGAAAAGGTGATGCTTTCAGTGATTTTACCCATTTGTGATATTAATGTCTACTGGTGATTCTGTAACATTCCTTAGACTCGGACATTAGCTCTTGGCAGCATTTTTGTCCTCTTCCCACTTTTGCCTTTTTGAATATATGTCGAATAAAACTCTTTTTGCTTTACTAAACTTTGTGATGTTTTTACCCTACAGCAAGCTGATACTTGGCCTAGAACACCCTTCCCTTCCATGTTCACTTGAAGGTCCAGTTTATATCTCATCACCTGCTCCTAGATAGAATTCATCACTTCGTATTCAACAATCCCACGCCATTTTGTTTGCGCCTCTATTAGAGCAGTCACAGCGCTCATATCCTTAATGTAGGTGACTATAGTTATGTCTCCCTGCTTCAAGAGATTAAAAAACCAGACTTGTCCTCCAGGGAGTTCTCAGGCATCTTTGTAAACCCACTAAAAAAAATGCTTGTAACTAAAATTATACCTCTTTTAAAGATGAAAAATTCAGTCAAAAGTATTTACTGAGACCTGAAACTATTCAAGTCTGTGCTAGATGCTGTGAGAGATAGAAGGACTGCCCTCAAGGGGACTTTAACAGTGGGAAGATAAAGAGCAAAACACAAACACCCTGGGGTACAAAGTGTTACAGGGATTTCAGAAGTGGAAGGACTGCATCTAAATACTATGGAAGGAGAGCTTCAAACCAGTTCATTCTGGTTGGAACCCATGGTTTTCAACCTTTTAATTCCTAGGCCTGCCAGTTCCCTCAGGAACAGGAGGTTCACTGGGGCATGTGGGTGGAGTAACGGATCAGGTCATAGGAAAAAATTGATGCATACAAATCTCAGGCTCTAAAATGTTGATACCATAAGATTTGGGTTTCCCCTATAATTTGTCTATTTTTCCCCACATCCAGTAGGAATTCTTTGTTCTAGGTGTCGAAACCTGGGAAAATTTGGCGAATTGAATAAAATGCCGTTCTGGTCATATATTTTCAATCCTGTGATAAATAAATTCATCTGTAAAGAAGGATGTGTATGATGTAGGTTGATTTCTTATAATCAAAATGTGTATTACGGAATTTGTCTACAATTCTTAATAACTGTTACTTCCTTAAGAAAAAAAAATTGTTTTCTTTCTGTAAACATAGATCCACCCATTGCCATCGAGTCAATTCCAACTCACAGCAGCTCTATAGGACAGAGCAGAACTGCCCCATAGGGTTTCCAAGGAGCAGCTGGTGTATTCAAACTGCCCACCTTTTGGTTAGCAGCTGAGTTCTTAACCACTGTGCCACCAGGGCTCCAAACACAGACCAGTGGTTCTCAATTAGGGTGATTTTGCCCTCTCCCCTCCCCTGAGACATTTGACAATGCCTGGAGACAGTTTTGGGTACCCAGCTGGGGATGGGAAATCCAGGTGATATAGTGGTTAAGTGCTACTGCTGCTAACCAAAAGGTGGGCAGTTCGAATCCACCAAGTGCACCTTGGAAACTCTGTGAGGCAGTTCTACCCTGTCCTGTAGGGTAGCTATGAGTCGGATTGTCTGCTACATTATTAGAAATTCTTACTTTTTGGACAGAGGCTGCCAGACAGACATTGTTTAGAAACATCAGTGTCAGAGTTACTTTCTAAAACATAACAGGCTGTTGCCCCGGCTGAAAAAATGTGAAACAGGTTGTGAATCAACACTGCTTTCTGCACACACTGCATGAGACTGACAGCAACCGTCTGTGTCACAGCAGAAAAATTCAGGAGGCAGCAAGGAAGCTCTCCCTGTGAGGGTAAAGCTTTGTTCATGTCCCAGCTCTTGTCTTCTCCCTTTATATTAAAAAAGGGTATGTCTTTAGATGCCTAAAATGAACAGATTTTAAAAGAATTAAAACAGCTTTGAGAACCTCCTGTTTCAGATTGCAATGTGTATCTACATAATAAATGATTCTCAAAATGCCAATGAAATTAAGAATTTTAATACATTGCCTATGTGTGAGGTCAAGTTTATATTCCCTACCCCCTCCCAAAAATAATAGATGCATGTGACAATTTCTCTTCTACTGCTAACTCTTCTCCCTTCCCAATATTTTAACAACAGCTTTGTTTTTTAAAGTTCGGGCAACTGTGTAGAGAGTCCTGTTCCAGGAAGGAGAGAGAGAATACGTTGAAGGGGTGTTGCTGTAGGTCTGAGAATATATTCGGATATTAATTGACAACCTACTAGATGCTGGGCAGTAAACGAGAGGATGGGGGCAACCAGAGAGGATGGATTGGTGGCAGTTAAGGTCCAGAATAGTGAGTAGTCAAGTACTCATGGAGCATCTGCTCAGTGGTGGCTCATACATAGCCATGGCCTCATTTAATCATAAAACCTGTCTTTTTCTGGGACTCCCTGGGTGACACTAACACTTAAACACTTGGCTGCTGACTGAAAGATTGGAGGTTCAAACCTACCCAGAGGTGCTTTGGAAGAAAGGCCTGGTGATCTGCTTCTGAAAGGTTATAGCCACGAAAACCCTATGGAGTAGTTCTACTTGGCAACACATGGGGTCACCATGAGTTAGAATCAACTCGATGGAAACTGGCTTGGTTTTTCACCTTTTCTAGATGAGGAAGCCAAGGCTTTAGGAATCTTAACCAAGATCCTACGATCAATAAATGGTGAGGTTGAGGTTCAAATCCAGAACTGCCCAACTGTGAAGCCTAAGCACTCATCTCTAGCCTGCCCACTGGCGAGATCACAAAGCTCTTACAAGCCTCTGGGTTTGGATTTTATCCTTTAGGCAGTGAGCTCACTACCAAGACATAATATTTGTGTTTTAGAGATAACCCTTTGGCAGAAGGTGAGGATGGCCTTTGGTGACTAGTGAATTGTGCAAGTAAGATGAAAGTAGGAAATAATATATCCCATTGTTCCTTCAAGTGCTCCAGTCTCTCACAGGGCGGCTATATGAATCATGAAAAGAAGGCTGTAATCTTAGGTATGAGAAAGCATTTCCATTAAGGTTGTATTGTTCTTTTTGTTTTCCCATCTTTATCTATAACCCTTTTGTCAGCCAATATGCATATGTAGTGTTCTTAATGAGAGTTCTTCTGGCAGGAAAAGCTCACAAGTTGTGGAGGTTTTTTGTCTCTTCTTTCCTGTTGGATTTTATCTGGAAAGGCCTTTTATGTGTTCCCAAGGTGTAAACTGGCTTGGTAAAGAGCAGAGCTCTTATTTGATTGGAAACCTCACTACTGGACTCACTACTGGACTAACCCCAAACAAGTCACCCCAGCAAGCAGCTATAGCACTGAAGGAATAAAGACATTTAATCTGAACGACAGAATTCCTGGCGTATGTAACATCAGCTTACCTCAACCCCGCTCCCCTCCTGAAAACACCCACACATTCACACATTGCTATATAGCCAGTGAGAAATCTTCTGTGAGGTGGTAGAAGTGAAATTAGATGATATATTTTACCCATCACAGGAACCATTAAAAATTATCTTCTCTCTTATATTGTGGTGCCAGTGAGTTCCCACGTGGTGACAGCTGACTCATAAGCAAGTTGCCATTTAGAAGGACATCCACCAAAGTCACTGCTGGTTGCCCATTCTTGAGCCACTGTCTTCATGCTTGACCAGCCAGGCATGCCACCCACACTGGCCCATCAGTACCTCTGGATCTTGAATGACACAGGCTCTAAAACATGGCAGTGGCTGGAACCACCTTGCGATTCCTGGCAAAGACCGAAGTTCCTTCTCTTCCTATGGTAAAAAATGAACAGCCACAACAACAGTAACAAACAGAATAGTGCTGATCGCATTAGCGTTGGGACAAGATAAGGGTTCTCACTTTTTGACCTCCTGTGTTCTGTGATCTAACAATTTGAATTTTTTCTCCCCAACTAGAGGAAGTACTTTACCAAAATGACGGTATAGGGAGCTGCTTTATTGTCTTGCTTAACCTTTAGTGACTGATTTTATGTAAATTTCTTGCCTCAATTTCACCATCTATAAAAGGGAGATAATAATACCTATATCGTATACTTGTTGAGGATTAAATGAGTTTATATGCATTGCATTTAGAAGAGTATCTCGGATATGCTGAGCACCGTGCAAGTGTTCCCTGCTGCTGTTGCTGTCATTTTTCAGATGATACAGTAAGATGAAAAAGGAAATGAGAGCTTTAAACATTGGAAAGGAAGAAAAAATGATTACTTCAGATTGTGTGATTGTCTCACTGGAAAGCCACGTGAATCAACTGAAAAATATTATAGCTCATATCAGAATTTAGTCACTAGGTGAAGATATAAAAATCGATAATGTTTCTAATATATTAGACATAACCATAAATGGAGAATGTAATTGTTAAAAAATAATACAGTCAGAGCAGTGTTGAGAACACATTCTTGTTTACTTTGTAAAATCCTCTCTTCCATCTAAATGGAGGCAGTTAAGTCTTGAAATACCAATTCATTGATTATTCAGTAAGACAAGTGATAGTTGGCATGTGAAAACATGTTAAATTATATGTATAGGTTTTTAGAAAATATTTAACAGTGCTCCTCCTACCCTTAAATAGAGGATCTTATTAACAGCTTTCCTGCAAAATTCTGTGATGAGATCCTCTGATAATCTGTACCATACTTCAGTTCAACCATTTGTCTGAACGTGGTGAGATATGATGAGACATAAGATTGTTGTTCATAAGATTGTTGTTCAGTTTGTTTTCAAATTGAACTAGGTAAATGCAGACACCCCGTTAGAAATTAAGGTGGCTGGCAAACCACATGTGGCTGCACAGTGTGGCAGTGGAGATTAGAGAAGGAGTAATATTCAAGCCCTTTATGAAGGCCCCTTCTCCAATCAGGTTCTTGCTATGGTTTGGTCATACACAATCAGTTATGAATCTTAACACAATCTCTTTGATCATTCACCATACAGAGTACATGTAGATTAGATTGAGGGTGTACCATGGACTTTTATAACCTGTTGAATATTAGGTTCAATTCCAAGTCACTGGACCCAGCTTCGTACCACGGCCTATAATAAAATGATTTCCAGTTTAGTTGGGTATGTTGTTGTTAAGTGCGATTGAGTCAGTTCCAACTCAATAGCAACCCTGTGCAGAACAGAACAAAACATTGCCCGATCCTGTGCCATCCTCACAATCGTTGCTATGCTTGAGCCAATTGTTGCTGCCACTGCGTCAGTCCATCTCGTTGAGGGTCTGCCTCTTTTTCGGTGACCCTCTACTTTACCAAGCATGATGTTCTTCTCCAGGGACTGATCCCTCCTGGTGACATGTCCAAAGTATGTGAGACGTAGTCTCGCCATTCTTGCTTCTAAGGAGCATTCTGGTTGTACTTCTTCCAAGACAGATTTGTTCGTTCTCCTTGAAGTCCACGGTATAGTTAATATTCTTCGCCGGCACCATAATTCAAAAGGCATCAATTCTTCTTTGGTCTTCCTTTTTCATTGCCCAGGTTTCGCATTCATATGAGGTGAAGGTACCATGGCTTCGGTCAGGCACACCTTAGTCCTCAACGTGACATGGTTGCTTTTTAACACTTTAAAGAGGTCTTTGGCAACAGATATGCCTGATGCAACACATCATTTGATTTCCTGACTGCTGCTTCTGTGGGAGTTGATTGTGGATCCAAGTAAATTGAAATCTATGACAGCTTCAATATTTTCTCCATTTATCGTGATGTTGCTTATTGGTCCAGTTGTGAGGATTTTGTTTTCTTTATGTTAAGGTGTAATACATGCTGAAGGCTGTGGTCTTTGGTCCTCATCAGTAAGTGCTTCAAGTCCTCTTCACTTTCAGCAAGCAAGGTTTTGTCATCTGCATAATGCGGGTTGTTAATGAGTCTTCCTCCAATCCTGGTGCTGTGTTCTTTTTCATATAGTCTAGAAATTATTATTTGCTAAGCATACAAAGTATGGTTAAAGGATACAACCCTGATGCACACCTTTCCTGATTTTAAACCATGCAGTATCCCATCATTCTGTTGGAACAACTGTCTCTTGGTGTATGTACAGATTCCACATGAGCACGATTAAGTGTTCTGAAATTCCCATTCTTCACAATGTTATCTATAGTTTGTTATGATCCACCAGGTCGAATATCCTTGCCTAATCAATAAAACAGAGGTAAACACCTTTCTGTATTCTCTGCTTTCAGCCAAAATCCATCTGACATCTGCAATTTTATCCCTCATTCCAGTTCTTCTCACCCCAGCTTGAATTTCTGGCGGTCTTCTCTGACATCCATTTTAGTCTTTCCTTTCTTTTTTAATGACGTTTTGCTTTTTTCATGTACGATGTCCTTGACCTCATCCCACAACTCGTCTGGTCTTCGGTCATTAGCATTCAATGCGTCAAATCTGTTCTTGAGATGATTCCTAAACTCAGGTAGGATATATTCAAGGTTATACTTTGGCTCTCATGGGCTTGTCCTAATTTTCTTCAGCTTCAGCCTGGGCTTGCATATGAGCAATTGATGGTCTGTTTCGTAGTTGACCCCTAGCCTTGTCCTGACTGATGATATTGAGCTTCTCCATCATCTCTTTCCCCAGGTGTAGTTAATTTGATGTGCATCAGTGGATCATGTGTATAGTTGCCATTTATGTTGTCAAAAAAGTATTTCCAATGAATAGGTCATTGGTCTTGCAGAATTCTGTCATGCAATCTACGGCATCATTTCTATCACCAGTACCGTATTTTCCGACTACCCATCCTTCTTCTTTGTTTCTAACTTTCGCAGTAATTATCAATGCATCTCGATTGCGTATTTGATGAATTTCAGACTGCAAAAGTTGGTAAAAAATCTTCAATTTCTTCATCCTTGGCATTTGTGGTTGGTGTGTAGATTTGAATAATAGTTACATTAACTTGTCTTCCTTGTAAAAAAAAGTAGGCATATGGATATTATCTTATCACTGACAATGTTATATTTCAGGATAGATTTTGAGATGTTCTTTTTGATGATGAATGCAACGTCATTCCTATTCAATTTGTCCTTCTCGGCATAGTACACCGTATGATTGTCCAGTTCAAAATGGCCAATACCAGTCCATTTCAGCTCACTAATGGCTAGGATATTGATCTCCGAGCATTCCATTTCATTTTTGACAGCTTCTGTTTTCCTCAATTCATACTTCTTACATTCCACATTCTGATTATTAGTGAATGTTTGCAACTGTTTCTTCTTATTTTGAGTCATGCTACGTGAGCAAATGAAGGTCCCAAGAGCTTTACCCCATTCACGTCGTTAAGGTAAACCCTACTTTTGAGTAGACAGCTCTTCCCCAGTCATATTTTGAATACCTTATGAATAGCAGCAGAACATTGTCTTACAGATAGCTAAGTTGGGCAAGGTAGTCTAGCATGACAGAACCATATCCATATGACCTAATTCAGGGAAAAAGTTCACTGCAGTTGATTTGGTTTCTCAGGTGGTTCTTGACTCACCAGCCCCATTATAACCAGTAACGTTTGACTGGCATTGCCCTTATTTTAATCAGTCGGAGTGAATAAGTTATAGAGGTCCCCAAACCCAGACAATCCTGTGAAAAAAGCCTCGTAGCCTGGGATTTGCAATCTTACCTGTATTTATAATAGTTCTTTTGGTCTTGCAGGCTCCAGGGTGGTTGTGGCAGAGTGGACCGGGTCATAGAATCTAGTGCTAGCCTTTGCAATTTACATGAACAGCTCTGTAATCTCAATAAATGCCTTTATCCTTTCCAAATTTTTAAAATAATGATAATACTTATGTTGTCCGTGCTGGTAAATATTAAATGTATTGACTAGAGGAGCTTTGTAAACTGTAAAGAACTGTCCTTTTGTAAAAGCAACACTTTTAGTAGGTCTGGATTTTCCTGATTTTTCATATACTTAACATCTTCTTTAGGAACAAGTAGGTACCTTTTGTGCTAAGAATAGACAGTACTGAATCTGTAAGTCATTCTAAATGTCTTCATTTTAAATCCCCCACTTGAAGGGATCTTTCTTGTAAAACTCAGTGTTTTTTGGAACCACTTCAACAAATAAAATGCTTTTTACATGTACCTGCTACTTTCTTTTAAGCTCTTGAGTATATTATTTCATTTATCTTTGCATTCTTCACAATACCTTGGAGTGTGCCGGGTACATAGTAGATGCTTAAATGGTTGAATGATAGAATACACGAGCAAGTGTTAAATCACTGCATGTCTTATTTTACCATTTAATGTTGTTCTCAAAGGCACATATTATACAAAACAGTTCCAGTTTTTAGAATCATCAGGTATTTTCCTTTTGCCTCTAATCTTCTATTTTTCTGTCTTCATTATCATCTTGATACATAATATAGAATTGCTGCTTGAAGCTCAGGCACAGTTTAGTTGCTTTTGTTGGACCTATATTATTTTGCTCGCATTTGAGGAAGTCTAAAAGAGCATTAGGTGAGTAATTGATTATTATCAGTTTAACCAAAGCTAGGGGTAGAGCATTATCATATGGACACAGGCCAATAAGGTAAGTATCACTTGTGTGGGGGGAAGGACTAAGTCATTGATCCGTAGAACACATAAACTTGTTCCTAGAAAACCAACCTGCAAATTAAAAGAAGCACTTTAGTTGTTGTACAAAGCAAGAAATGGAGTGGTACGAGATGACCAAACATAATGTAAAAAGTTGGCCAACTGCCCAGAAAGGGAATTTATGACCATGTGACCTCACCTTGCCTTCAGCATAGTGTCACCTTTCTAACATCTACTTGAATGTTCTGTGTCTTCGAAGACCATGCATGAAACATCTGATAGGAAATACACGGTGAGAACACTGGGTTCATGTTCTTTTGTGGAAGCTGAAACATTTAACATCTGAGAACTCAACCCGTTCACATCACTGTTGTTTACTATAGCCGCTGAAATCACACACCAAGTCTTAAGCATTCAAAGCTACCAGTCAGTCTTTTGGCAACATGAATTCTGCAAGTATGCTGTCCATGTCAATAATGAACATTATGGTCACATGGTTTATCTAAAGTGGATATCAGTGTGCTCATTTTGCCAGAAATTCTTACTTATAACTCTGTGAGTCCTTGAAGACTGATGTATAAAAATAATTTTAAGAAACTTTCCCATCACTGGTAACTATTGACAATAAATCTGGTTCACTTTAATGCAAATGATGGGAAATTACCAGGTTCATAGATCTTTGGAGTTTGAAAAAAAAAAAAAAACCAGGATGGCATATAGTGACCAACTTTAGTAATATTTTTCTAGAAATAATTGTGTTCAGCTAGAGCATACTGTGTTCTCTTTTAGCATCTTCTTCCTGGCGCCTTATTTTCAGGTAGGCTTTGCTTGTAAAAGTACCATATTTTTACCCAAATAACACACATGTCATATGTTTTTTGCCAACCTTGCAAATCCCCTGCAGCATTATTTTCAAAAGAGTTGTATGTGTGGGTACATTATTTATGTGGGCATGTTATTCGCAAAAGAATACAGTAATACTTTGAAGACCTGAAAAATTCAGTTGTTTCCACTATTTCTTTTCAGTCTTCTTGATAAAGTATGAAGGAAGAGAAAATGTAGAGTTGTTTTGTTTTTATAAACATTTCTTTCGGTTTGCCCAAACCAGAAGATATTGTATAGGGCCCTACCCAAAGAGAGAAAGTCCTTTTTGCATTCTACAGCACTTTCCACTTGTTTCTGTGAGTGAAAGTAGTGGAGGGACATGGACTCCTGTGTGTCCTGTTCTCTGGAGAACTCATCCAAGGAGAGTCGGAAGCAACATGCTCTGCAGACAGTACTTGTTTTTCTTCTTCACCTTGGATTCATCGCCCTGAAGAACATGTTGGTTGCCAGTGAAATGCTTTCAATTTTGAGTTAGGTACAGTGTTGTCCACTGTACCCCAGGATTCCACTGACTTTATGCATCTATCAATTCCATGGTGGTAGAAAGAAACCCCTCCCTCCAAATGGAACGCAGTTTTTACCTAAGTGGATAATATTTCCTTTTACTAAAACATCTACAAAGAGTTGAGTTTGACCTTATAAAGAAGAAACAAAATGATCTTCCAAATCCACATAGCAATTTTATGTATCTTTTCCAGCTCGGCTATTTGACTATTTACTTTTTAATTCTCTAGTTAAAAATAAAAATTATTCATCTACTTTATACAGAGATAAAATACTAATGCTTTTAAACTTTGTCACTGTATGCAGACTAGGGAGAGGGACTAATACAGAAAAGCCATGCAAATATGTTCCTTCTGATAACTGCTAGGATGACTTCTTCTGGGGTTGGGGGGTGGGGAGGATTGGCAGTCAGAGTTGTGAGGGTAGGAGTAAGGGTGAGGGAGTGTGAACTGTAACCAAATAGAAACTTATTGGGAGATACCGTATCCCTCTACTAAGAAAACAACACAGCACTGCGTTTTCTACAATAGTGACCCTTGTCCTTTTTTCTTCTCCGAAAGCCTTTGTGGGCTATCTTTTCTATGTAACAATCTTGACCTTCTGCCCCGTTTCCTGGTAGAGCGAGCCCAAGCCAGTCCAGTGGCCATTCGCTGACTCTGCCAGTTCAACCAGTATTGCCAGCTTTGTTGACATTGCAACACCAAGCTAGAGAGCACTCTAGAGAGCTTTGAATATTGCTATTTTACGTGGTTGTAAGACAGAAGGCAGGTGTGGAAGCTTCACAGGGTGGGACTCGTCTCTCTCTGGTGACTCACTGGGTGGCGCTCTATGGGTGTATATTGTCAGTACCCCCCTTGGTAAGAGGTGGTTTGCCCTCAGAGGTATAGATAGCTCTTAGGGCTCTGCTCACAGTTGTAGGTTTAAACCCCTGGAAACATTCCAAGTGGGTAATTACATCTGCCTTCTAAAAATCAATAGGATTGGGTGTGTCTGTTTCCTAGGCTGGCTGTCCTCTGTTACATTTCTCAGAAGTAAGAAACAGATTTGTTTTGGCAGCGGTAGTGTGCTGTCATGTAGAAGTGTTTGGCTTTGATTTAGAAGAGAGACTATA